>NC_134177.1:44714711-45341140 GCF_964188355.1 Buteo buteo | reverse complement strand
GTGGTGCTTTGGCTCTAAGGGTGGAGGGTGCTGAGGAAGGTGTGACTGACCCCGACCCCGCTCCTCCTCCTAACCAGACTTACGACCTCCTGGAAAACTCCCCGCACACCCTTCTGTGGGGTTGGATACAAGGCTCCAGGAGAAAAACGGTGCTTTCCTGCCCAGGAGATGGAGGAGTGACAGCCCAGCCCCAGAAAAAACTCCTTTGCTTTCCCCAGGGATGGGGTTTCACCTGGGACGAAGCCGGGGCTTCCTGCAGGTGAACTCCTTATTTCGGGGTGAATTGCCCTGATTGTCACCCACGTAGTCATCGTGCCGCTTCAGCAGCTTGTCTGAGCTATGAGCTGAAATAGTTAAAGCATCTCATACAGGAGGCAACTGTTTAAATAACAGAGTCGGAGCTTGTCCCCAGGATGGGAGAAACCATCCCCGGTGCGATGCTCCTGCTTTCATTTCCTTCCTGGCACCGTGTGCCCAGGCCAGCTCCTGTCCTGCGGTCCCTGCTGTCGCACGTAGCGTTACCTCCTCGGAGGCCAGAGATGGCCCTGCACATCTCCCACGTTTGTGCCTCCCATCCGCAATTGTCCCACCTGGGCTGGGTGGCCAAGAGCCTGGAACTTGGCCCTTTGCCCCCGAGCAAACCCCAGCGTGGAGCCCTCTGCCCGTGTTACGACGAGAGGTTGGTTTTGCAAATCCTGCCTGAGCTTTAGGGCAGGAACTGTGCAAGGAACTGCTCACAACTGCACCGCTCGGGGCAGGGATCCTGCCCGCATCAGCTGGAGAAGAAGGTGCCCTCCAAGCTGTCTGCTCGGCTGCTGTCCCCGAGTCCTAGGCTATGAAATACTCGCAGCCAAGTTTACATTTTTTGAAAGTTTTGTTTCGCCTTAAAAAAAAAGTCAAAATAATAACAAGGCAAAAATTCATGAATTCCAATAACATTCAAATCTCCCCAGATTAGGCTTCTCGCTGGCCTCAGCTGGAGCAGATGCTAGTAAATCGGCGCTGGGGAAATGCCCTGGTGATATTTTCTTATCCAGCATTTAGGAAGGAAATTATATTATCAGTTCAAATCCAACATTATATATATGGCAGAGGCCTGCCAGGCTCCGGGGCCGGTGGCGGGAGCAGCCCAGCATCGCTCTGCCCCAGCGCCGACCGCCCCAGCCGGACCCACAGCATCCCTTTGCCATCGCGTTCAGCAGGGCGGCGAGCGGGTACAGCCCCGGACAGCCGCAGTCGCCTTCCCTTCAGCGCCGTTTTCCCCCTTTATACGCTATCATCGGCAAGACGCGAGTTTCATTACCCCCGCGCCTCCCCCGAGCGGCTTTGGACCCTTCTCCAAAGGCAGCGGGACGTCACCCCCAGGGCCACGGCCAAGCGGTGCTGCGAGGAATGAGCCCAGGCTCAGCCTCAGGTTACAATCCTGCAGCGATGCCTTACACAGATGGATTCCCGGGCAGAGTCCTTCTGGCTCCGCCGGGAGACCTGCCCGCAGCCGGTCCCCCCCGGGACCTCCCCAAGACCACCCATGCACCAGCCCTCTGCCATACCCGTCGGGGGCCGAGCCGATTTTGGGGTGCGCTGGGCACCCACGCGCGTGCGTTACGGAGCCGTACGGCACACCGGTCTTTTATCTGTGACTTCCAGACATCCAACAGCTCAGTTGGAGCTACCGCTATGAGTGGGCTGACGGATGCCCGGAAATCCAGGCACGGGGCCAAAGTCCACAAATTCTGGCTGGGCAAAACTTCCAGGCTGGGAAACCTGGACATATGGGAGCCCCCGTCCGTGCCATCGCAAGCCCTGAGCCAGGAGGGCGGCAGGACCAGGATGGTCAGGATGTCGCTGGATCGTCAGGGTTGTGTCTATTTTCAGCTCTGTTTGTACCGGGAGGGAAACGTATATTCCGTAGTGTAAAATGGGTAAGCTGTTTTGGGGATTGGCGGAGAAGACATCAGTGCAGCACGCAGACAAAGATTATATTATGATTAATCAAGTTAATGTACTGTACATTGTTAACACTAAAATTTTCAGAAGAGGCATGTCCAGTTTATATGTGTGAGGTTTGATTCCTCTTGATTAGAATGGGCTAATTTCCTACAAAACACGTTTTCCCTTTTTTTTTTTTTTTTTAATTCCTCTGACTCGGTGAGGTATTTCGCTCTATAGCTCTGGCAAACATTTCTGTGCAGCCCTCCAAACTCCCTCCCCAGCCCTGGACCAGTCTTTCTACAAAGCGAGGGCCTGATCCAGCAAACCCCAGGTGCTGCACACAGTGCTCCCTGCCTGGAGCAGTTCCTCGGAGGCCAACGAGATGCTTCAAGGCTCTGTGCTGCCACAGGAGAGGTCCCAGGAGAACGGGGGACATCAGATGGCAGGAAAGTGTGACAAGGCTGGCGGGTGAGAGATGGGAACAGCAGGTGATATAACTTTGGAGTATTTTCCTCCTTTTATACCAGTACTGAGGTTGGCCCCGTCCCTTCTGAAATGATCACTCCTTGCTAAGCAGGTCACAGCACAGATGAAATACCCCGAGCGCGTCGTACTCTCGAAGTATCAATGACCTCAAAGCAGGTAAAACCGCATCATCCCACCCTCTAATCGAAACCCCACGTGCCTTTGGAAACGATAATTTGGGGTAGAGGGCTGGGATGAGGTGCTTTCCCTGAAAACTCTTCCCAAAACTTCACCCGCCCTCGTGCACGTGCGCAAAGGGGCACAAACGGCCGGTCTGGCGGGGGTCCCCTGGGAAGGTGACCGGGGTGCTGGGGACGGGGAGTAGCTTTGCCACGTGGATCATCTATCAGGCCCCGGACAACGCCTTTCAATGGGGATTTAATGATGATGAGCAGCAGACCCCTTCCTGCTTTTACGTCACCCCTGGGAGGCTGCGGAGAGACAGGCTTTCACGGCCGGCTTGCACTTTCCCTGACCCTTGAACCTCGGGGCCAGCACTTTTATGGGGATGAAGCGACACAGTTCCTGTAACCTGCCTCGGGGGCCCTGAAAAATTAGACTGAATCAAAGCAGAAAATGAGTTTTCATTTATCTTGTGATGATGCACGAGGTTACATGAAAGACAAATAGCTGCTTCTGACTCTTCCTTTATCATTGTCACTGCAATTAATAGGCTGTGGCCTTCGTTACTGTGTTAGTACTAAAGAGACCACGGGCCCCGGGGGACGTTAACGAGAGGAGAAAAGCAGTCCAATCTTCTAAAAGTTCTGTCGTGTTACGATATGCTAACCTGTTTCTTTTTAACTTGCCGTTAAAGTGCCGGTGACTCAGCCGGACGAGCAGAGTGTTGATGCTGCCAGAGCTAATCTGCCGCCTCCACCGCCGGCGTCACCGGTCCCGCTCCCTACGGCTGGGACGGTGGCAGGGGACGGGCGGCCGGGAAGGGCGAGGGGACGTGGATGAGGTCTTCCTGAGGCTTGATGACCTTCGGCGGCCCCCCCTGTGCTGTGGCGGCTGTCCCCAGGTTGGGTGGTCCTCAGCTGGCATCTAGGTCAACATGCGAGCTGGGCGTTCCCACTGGGATGGTGGGAGTTCAAGTTTTCGTTTCGGGGCCGGCAGCACTCCCCAAGGCAGGGCTATTTCAAGCACGGGTGACACCGGCTGCCCCGGCAGCACAGCCGTCCCCCAGCCCACACCGCTGGCCATTGCTTTCCAAGCTTGCTGCAGCCCGTGCCTTGCTCCTTCGTCCCAGCAGCAAGGCCACCTCCACCCCATCCTCTCCCAAAACCCGCACGGCCTCTCTGCTCACGCCGCCACCAAGGGCCACCTTCTCTCCTTCATTATACTGCATCCCAACCATCAAATCTCCATCCCGACGGAGTTAAGAAAGCAGTCGAAGTTATTCCCACCATCAGTTACGCAGGACAGGGAGTCATCCGTCACCTGAAACACGTGCACCACCACAGATCTTTTCCCAGCTCATAAAAGCAGATGAGCCGTGTGCGTGTGTGTGCTTGTGCGGTGGCTTCGGCTGCGTGTCGAGAAGGATGCTCGAGCTGAAAGCCGGTCCGGGGGACACAGCCAGGCCTGTCCTCCTCACCGCCTCGGTGTTGCCGAGCCCTGTGTGATTTATTCTGCCCGTTAATGCCGTCTGCCCGGTTTTCTGACTGTGTGTCTCCAAGCGCCCAGAACCAGCTCAGATTTTCCCATTGCCTCTGTCCTCCCACCGCCAAGGATGAGGATCCCGAGGGGTTTCCAACTCTCCTGTCCCATCAAACACCCCCAGGGACCACATTGCCTCTCTCAAGGCTGCAGTGCCAGGGAGAAAGCTTCTTACCTCGCAAAACAACAGCACAAGGGAGGAGTACAGGCGCAAAGCGATACCACAGAACCGATACTGTGTGGGACCTGCTCATAAATCCCTACACCAGTGACAAGCCTGTCCAGGGTATCAGAAAAACCCCCGAGCTTTCCCACTACTGGTTTTCTCAAGAACTGCTCAGAGCATCCACTGCTCAGGCCTGGAATAAAGCCCAGCATTACAGACCAAGCCCTCCCCAGCCCAGGCTGCCCACCCGAGACGCAGACCCTGCTCTGAAATCTGAGCGGGTCCCCCAGGACCAGCCCCGGGATCTGCGTTCACACCTAATCTGAAGTGGAGCCGTTTTGGCTCTCCCCTGCTGCTCCCCTCCAGCTGCCAGGAACGGGCTCTGGGACCGCTGGACTGGGACCAGTGAGAACCAGCAATCCCACTGGGAGGGAGTTACAACGCAGAGAAAGGTGCTGAGGTTTGATGGGCAGAGCCAGACTTCTCCCCTGCCTTCAATCTGAGACTCCAACACATTCAAAACTCTTTATACACATCTGAGACAAACTTGGCAAATTAGAAGCTTAACTAAATCTACCCCAAATTTTCAGAAGACTTTGTGAGCTTGGGCTTACATTAATTCAGGGGTTTCCCATTCAAAGCTAACTCTGCACTGCAACCTGGTTTTGACCTTTATCATTAATTTTTGGTGCTAAAACACTTCTAGAGGCTTTGGTGTAGCCTATTCTTATGTGATTGCGGCACTACTCTCTTTAATTGGTGCTTTTTGAGGTTAATTGAAAAGGAATCCATGATTGGCAAGTCAAAATCAAGCGAATTTTGTAGGGATTAAAGTTGTCCTGAAAGAGTAGGGAGAAAAATGTGTATCTGGGAAAATGAAATTGCCACGCTGGGGATGTACATTCCCTGTCCCACAGCTCAGGTATCCCCACATCCTTAGCTCCTGTAACGGCAAAATGAGGGGCCATGCAGGGGCTGGTCCACACCAGGAAGATGCTGTGGGTATAAAGGCTCATTTTAATCTAAATGCAGTTAACATGCTCAGAGTCATTTGGGATAAATGGGATACTTAAGGACACATGATGGCTAATCTCTGCTATGACATTTGTGGAGGAGGAGGAGGAATAATTTAGACGGAGGGTATTGTACTGCTCAGGAGTTATCCCCTCTCTCCCATCGTAAGTGGAACTAATTGTCAGAAGGATAGCTGGGCACGCTGTTGGCACCTCCCAGTCAAGGGTCCTGAGACATCTCGCCGAGGTTCTCCAGCTCCTCTGCAGATGCATTACTGGCCCCGTTTTGCAGTGGGGAACTGAGGCACGGAGCATTGCAGTACACCTTTGAGATGTCTCTGTCTCTGAGCTCAGACTCCTGGTGTATTTGCAGGCAAGAGAGCCAAAGGGGTAGAAAAAGCCAGGGAGAGTGGCCAGGCAGCTCACTTATGGGCAGCGATACCGGGGCGCGGGGCAGGTACAGACCCACCTGCCTTCCCAGACACAGCAAGGAATATTTCTGGGGCTTGTACAGCAGGGCTCAGTCAAGAATCACTCGCGTTTCTGAAGTTAACCAGAGGTATTTTTTGCACATACTTTTAGATGCAGATTCTAGGCTTTGCACCTCTCATCCTGTTGAGGCTCTTTGAAGCACCAATTTCTTGATCTGCACTTGAAAAACATCGCAAATTATCAGCAGAATCAAGAAAGCCAAAAGGCTCACAGCTGATTTTCCACGGCCTTTGTTCCGTGCAGGCTTGGCAAAGCCCTGGCTTCGCATACTGCTGCTCCCCCATGTCACTGCTAGAGCGGAAGCATCAATAGACAAATTTTCATCACACCGATTGTTGCAGCATGGGTTTGGGGGAACCGCAAGGTCCTAAAAGTGTGAAAACATCACTCCTTCCCAAGTCCTGACCCCCCGGAACTCAACACCAAAACTCCCCTTGACTTAATGGAGCCGGGATTTCGCCCCTAGATGGCTCTAGGATATAAGTTGTTTCAGGCTATGCTGAAGGATGATTTGCAAATCTCCGTTCCCTGTTTGTATCACAGCGGTACCTGAGGGTCTGGGTATTTCCTCCAGACGCTGGGGGTAGCGGGTGTCCTTGTCCCAGAGCACCTGCATAGCCTGTGCTACTCAGCGCCGCGCACGGCGTGATGCCCTTTCGCACAGCACAGAGCCCTGGCAGCGTGGCAAACGCTAGAGACCATAGAACAGACTCAGCAGTGTCCTGGCATTTGTAAGCTGCTCTCCTGAACCCAAGACAAGACCTCGTTTGGTTCCTGTAAATGAACCCCCCAGCTCCGATACGCTGCTGGTGCTGTAAGCGGCAGGGCTGGATCGGGAACGTGGTTCTCGGGGTTAAGAGCGAACACACCAACGCGTTGCTTTGGATAGACAGAAGATGCGTAAGGAAAAGTGACAGATCCCGGGTGGGGAGCGGAAAAGAAGCAACTTAGGGAAAGAAGAAACACCATAGCTCTTCCCTCCTGTTCTGCTGGTGAAGCTTTCTCCACCTACTGGTAATTAAAATACAAATGATATGGCCAGGATATCCCTGCCCGCAGAGACACATTGCCCGTTTCCGCCACAGAGATGAAAAGTTTAACCACCATTAATGGAGTGGTGGGGAAAGCGTTGCCATATACACTCCATCACATATTTATGATGCTTGAAAAAAGATCAATAGAAGCTATATGCAAGGGTCTATAAATTTAATGTAGCATGATCATTTAGTATCAGTTGTTTCTTAGATTAATAATGCAGGGAGGGGCCGCAATCCTGAACCGTAATAAAGGAATGCTGACTGGTTCCGTACAACACGCACCGAGTTGCCTCCATCGCCCTGGCCCTTTGCTAGACGCTGCCTCAGGCGGTGAGAGGGACTCACCCGGCTGAGAAACCGTGCCGTGAAGATGCCTCCGCTGCAAGCGTCGCAGCAGCGGAGGGGCAAAGCCCTCCGAGTCGAGCGCTTGCTTATTTTAGCCTGCCGGAGGCAAAAGCGCTCAGCATCCCCCTGCCTGCGCTGAAACATCCCTGCCTGTCTCCACGGGCTGCGCAGGGGCCAAGGACTGGCTCTTTGCGTTGACCACAATATGTTATGGTTCAGTGGAAGGACCTTAAACTTACAGACAAGGACAAGGCAGTAAAAGATGAAGCACCTGAACCCCCCATTTCCAGATTACTAGACCCCAGGTGTGTGCTAGGGAGCAGTTAAATTTCATCATTACCCTTTCTTCTATGGTATTTTTTATAGTCCTTTTTACTACTGGCACTAAAGGTGCCGGACGCATCCCAGGAGCTAAGAGGACATCACTCGTCAACCTGACTGCTCGCTGATATAAAAAATGACAAGTCCTGGCTTAATCTTTCTGATAACTGTGTTCTGCATGGCCCATCCATCTCCATGGAGGAGTTTTGGTGAAGCTGGAAGACAAGAACATCACAGCATTTAAGAATGAAAAATTAAGTGCCCTTTTTGAGCACAGCATGGAGCTTATTACCGCAGAAGTGTTCGCCTGCTACTCCTCAGGTTGTGTGCATGTGCCTGCACTTGTCTGGAGTGAAGCTCCTGCTTCCAGCCTTTAATAATTCTGCTGCAAACAGGAAAACAGAAAAAAACCAGACCGACCAACTGACAGATTCAAAAGACCTACGCCTTCAGAAACCTCTAACTTCAAAGCAGTCAAACCCAGGGATGCAGGGACACAACAAGCCTGCCTACGCACTTCCAAACCGCTCTGCGTCCCCTCGCGGCAGCAAAGCCATGGGAGAGCTCGTGAGAATCTCACAACAGGTTTCCTAAAGCTCCGGGTCCTGGATTCAGGGGAAAATAAGAAAGTTTGGTATATGTGTAAAACCAGCGGTCACAGAGGAAAGTTTTAAAATCTGAGCCTCAATAGCTTAAAGCAAATGCAGAAAGCCCCTACATTTATTATTTTTCTAGTATCTTTTTTTTTTCATTCTGCAAGTTGGCATTGCAGAGCTTTATCCCGATGTGCCGGTTAGTCCCTGAGACCTGGGGCAAATATCTGCACCCTGCTCAGCTCCCGTTCACGCGAAGATTTTTAAAAACACAGGCGCTAGCCACAGCTATTATTGTGTCAGAAATTCGGCTCTTTTCATGGGTATTGTGCCTTCTGTGTTTGGCTGTAGTGTAGCATTGCCAAAGAGCAGGTGGAGATCTGCAGCCCCAGAGGCAGGACGGCATCTCTCTGCCCAGCTCCCTCCCATCCCTCCGTCCATCCACAGATGTTGCAGCTTCATGTGAACTGGCAGCATAGCAAATTGTAATTTAATTAACTCTTAAGCGTTCCTGTAATCCAGGCTGACAGGGCTCCCTCAACTCTTTGGTTCAAGAGTCCTGTCTGCATTGTCTCTTTTGGCAGGCCAGGGGTATTGTCTGAGGAGCCAAAGTTGATTGAGTCATCTTGGAAGGACGACCTGAAGCCCCTACGCTGGAGTGCAGGCTCCCACCACCCTCCAGCTACGCCTGGATGTCAGCACGCCCCGGCTTAGAAAGGCCCAGACTGGCTTGTTTTAAGCCCTTATTGTTCATTTTAAACACTCAATTGAAAATGACTTTAGCAATGGGAAAGGAGCCAGAGGGATGGTTTCGGAGAAGGTCCCTGTCCTGGCACAGGCAGGCACCGAGCTGCAGGAACCAACTCCAGCGAGAGGGGAAGGGGGGGGTGTCCAAAAACAGTTGCTAAATCCACGTCTTCTCTGCACAGGTGACCAGAAGAAGGGCAAGCCAGCCCTAGCCCAAGCCCCTTAGAGCCGTCCCGCAGCTCAGAGCCCTTCCCTACGCGTTTCACCTACGGCGCTGACGATGGCTGGAGGAAGAGCGGCTCGGATGCTACTCCACAAGGCAGAGCTGGGCTGAAGCCCAGCGAGTCCCCGATTTCCCCGAGCCTCAGCTTTCCCACAGGCACAGCAAGACCAGGACACTGCCCTCGGCACAGGGCTTTGCAAGGCGAGCACACCGGCGGGGAGCTGCTCACCCCGCGGACACCAACGGAGAAAGCAAGACGAGCTCTCGGCGTCACGGGCATGAAGGCCAGCGTGCCAGAAACCGAAAGTCTCCGCAGCCCATTTCAGGCACCTAATGATGAATTGTCCTTCTGGGTCATTTGAAATGGCTCTTCGCATCCTTCTCCCCCAGCTCTGAGGCGTCTCTTCGAGCAAGACAACTCTCACGGGCTTTAAAGGGGAGAAGGCGGCCAGCATTAAAACTATTCACAAGGGAGAGGTGGAAATTTTCCATTGAAACCTACTTTTCGTGGAAAATTGGGTTTCCAACTAAATGAAAGCAAGTGCTGCTGCTTTTCCTGCTGTTTTGATTTTTCATCAGAAAATTAAAGAGAAGAACACTGTCACAGTTTCTTTCCCAATTTTTTCCTTTTCAGCTTCTTTTAACCAAATAAAAGATATTTTGGGTCCCCCCCCGCCCAGTTTCTTGGGTTTCATATTTTCAGCTTCCTGATGCAAACCTGGGATTCTGCATGGGGAATTCAAACAACAACCAACCCCCCCGAGCTCTCCTTGGCTCCCTGCAGCCCTCTTGCCCAGGGCAGCAACACGTTGCAGTATTCACCCTTGTGGAGCCTTAGCAGCTACGTCCTTTTCCATAGGATTTATGTGGATTTCAGGTTTCCCGAGTCTCCCAGTCCGTCCACTGAAGCTATTTGCCACAATACATGTCCTGGATGTTATCTCCATTTCCTCCCCTGCTGTACCTTATCACGTGAATAGGACTCCTGTGGCACACCTTGCCCAGCACAAGGATGCTGGGCTGCTATCACAGTGCCATGATAAATAACAACAGTACGTCTGGCACATACGGCCCCAATGGAAAAGCAGTTTTGCTCCTTCCTCCACTGAAGACAGAAAACAATTAATGCTATCCCAGCACCCTGGCAGAACCACGGTCTTAGCAGAAAGGGGCTCAGCCCGGGCGGACACGGGTCAGAGTGCTGCTACCGGCATTCACCTGCAGCAACTTCGACCGAGTTGATCTACCAACCCTTATCAACATCGGAGCAGCGGGACCCCATAATTGTACACGCCTTTTCTAAGTGCTTTAAGCATCATCAGTGAAAATTGCTAAATAAATTCTGCCAATTAGAACACGTGGTTCCCTCCGTTCTACCTGTCATTAAAGAAAGTTTCATTTATGAAATGCATTAATCGTTGGATCTCCAAAGCCCCATAAACCTGTGAACCTGTGAATCCTGCCTGGTATATAATCTTCTAATCTCCTCCTCCTTAATCTGCTCACTATGGAAACCCCTGTCATTAGGAAACAAATGGCTTTGTGGGCTGCCTTATTATTTGCAAGGCAAGATGTAAAAGAGGGCGAAGCTGATCTGGGAGGACAGTATAAATTACTGTGGTGTTTACTTCGGTCATGTAAAAGAGCTAAACAGTGACTGGTAATAAAATAGCAATCCCGTTATCGGGGAAAAGTTTTAAAACCAGATTAAGGGGGATGCTGTTTGCTTTGTTATCGTGCCTGCCCTCTTCCTGCCAGGGTGTTTATCAGGTAAGCGACTTCAGGCAGAGATGCGTGTGTTCATTTATTATCAATTCCCGTGTTGTTTTGTGGGAGGCGAAGCCGCAGGCTAATGAAAGCGTACCACGTAGCCTGTCTGCTTGCTGCTGGGGGTGGCACTCGGAGCCAGTGGCACCGGCCAGCCCCGCACCGCCGTCCTCCGGGGTGCCAGCCCCCAGCACCCCAACGCTTGCAAGGAAGGGGACACAGCCCGTTCCCCATCACTTGGGTGCAACCGCCCTGAATTACTAGCGATGGCTGCATCTGAACTGGGAACCAACAAAACCGGAGCTTGCACACAGCTTTTACTACATCACTTCTCTGGCCAAACTGCGTTCTTCGTTAGCTGTCCTCTTCTGTGCCCAGCACACGAAACGCAACTGCTCCTGCCCAAGTGCCAGCTATTACTGCTTGCATTTTGGTAGCTGTCCATTGGTGCTTCCTTTTTCCCATCCGAGCGATAAGGTTTTCTTAATCAAAAGGTGTAGGAGTAGAAAGAGAGAAGGTCTGTTGTATTTCAGGGGGAGAGAAAGCCGGTCAAGGCAGCGCCAACGTGGAGCAGTACAGCTCACTCAGCACAGCTCCAGCTCTGCTGTCATTCTCCCTGGCAGTCGGCATTTCACCTGCAAACTGCATTCAGGGGCGATCGCCGGCTCCCTGTGGATTGCACGCTCCCCGCCTCTGTGCCACAGGCACGCACCCCGCATTTTCCTCCTCGGCTCCCCTTCCCGCGCTGCCCTTGTCTCATCTCCTTAACGTGACCCGGGACCATGCCCGCGCTCCGTGCGGCAGGATGCTGAGGGTGGCGGAGCTCCCGTCTCAGCCAGGACTTTTGCACGCTCCTATACGACGTGGAGCCGCACAAATTGGGCACCGTCCTGGCTCAAACCCAACTAACAGCAATGAGAGTAACAGGAGCGGCGACAACAGCGGAGCAACTAGATATGAAAGATAACCTGCTCCCTGAAAACACACCCAGGGCTCTGCACTGAGCAAGCATCTGATTTTTTTTTAACTTGGAGGACACACCAAGTCTGAACGATGAAAGGTTGGAGTCTTTTTACAAAATCAAGGAGGGATGCAGGATGCGGCAGTGGAAAAACCCTGCACTTGGGTGTGGGCGAGGGAGCCGGCTCCGGGTGAGAGGCAGCCGCCACGGAGGGAGCCGGGCACTGCAGAGCAGGGAATTGCTGAACAGTTGCTTTCTCCGGAGCCATTACCAGCGCTGACCTTCGGCTCAGCCAGCGTGGCATCCACCGCTGCTGAAACCTCATCCATCAGTGACCTCGAGGAGGAGACGACACAGGCGATAGGAAAGCAGGGAAAAAAGCAACGTGAAATAAGGAGAGAATTAGAAAAGCAGGGACCCCAATTCTAAATGTGCTGACGGTGCTGTGCTGTAATTAATAAGCACCAAATCTAACGGGGATTCGTATAGCGCAGGGAAGAGCACCTCATTAATCAAAGCCCAAGGTGTCAAGATGCCAAACAGGAGGAGGACCCGCCAGACACAGGCAGGGAGTGGAATGGTCCTCCGGAGCGAGAGCTGCAGCTGTGGCATGCCCTCCAGATCAGGCAGGTACAAAACAAAATTTAAAATGCTAAAATACGACCCGCAGACCAAAAACCATAAACAGTTTAAAGCATCAAGTTCTTGAGGATTCTAGTGGCTTTTTCATGCCAGGAAGAGATGGGGACAACGCAAGTGCTGTGCCAAACGGGATCTCACGTCTAAAACTGTTACCAGAAAACTCTGACAAGTCAGAGGTCCAACATCCGTATCAGAAGATGCCAAATGCTGGAGTCTGCAGCTATCAATTCAACAACACAGAGGGAGTTATGGTCCAGCCTCAAGCGCTGCTGTGCATGGGGGACTTGCTAGAGATCTGGCCGCTACAGGGCAGCTAGTGAACCAGGCTTGCTGGTACACTGAGCAACGAAACGAGAGCAAAGCAAAGCTTGTAGAAAGGGCTACCCACCACCTGAATCCATTTGTGCTTTCTCATTTCAGTGCGGCCATTCTCCTCTTCCCTCTCTTCTGGCACCTGCTCCATCATGGTATTTCAATTTCTCATTCCTCTGTGGGTGCATTCTCACTAGCCGAGCTCATTTTGCTCATGTACCCACCTAGATCTCTTGGACTACTTTGATTATTTGCCTTGTTTATCTGCTAACATGGTATAATTTAAAGAACAAAAGAGGACTATTCATTTTTTGAGAGAAGAGAAGAAAAAGAGGCTTGCCAGCTATTTAGCTAAGCCTTCTTTGATAGAAAACTTTAGCAGGCAATCATCAGTAAACCCAGTATTTGCAAAATGGAAATAAATGAGAATCGTGTCTGGAAGCCCAACGCATCCATCTCCGCATGCTTTGTATTGCTTTTGTGCCAGCTGCCTCCAGACACGGTTATCCAAAGCTAAGTTTGAGAGCGCTGGATGTGGCCTCTAGCCCCAGTCATCACCACTGCCTTACTGGGAAGCCCTGGGAAAGCCATTTTGTCACTATCTCTCCCGAGCAGAACGAGGATAGGAGAAGCGGCGATATCTGTTTGAGATCCAGCAACATAAGGTGCCAGAGAAAACCTGGCAATGGTTGTCGTCACTGACAGGTCACTGCGCTTCAGGTTGAATAAGAAAAGAGCCGACATTTGGGAATGCCGGAGTCGGCCCGGCCGCCGCATGCACCTCTCCCCACTCCCCAGAGCATCTGGAGCAGCCGACACGGACACCCGCATCCCAACCGATGAAGGAACCGCCTGATGCAAAGTCAGACACGCACTTTTTAGCAAGGGGTTTCCACCTGTACCCATCTATCCACAGCAGCATTATAGCAACTTTTCCCTATAAATACAGATTCATAAAAACAAGAGCAACAACAACATATTAATGCCTCTAGTTGCTTATTCACAGTCAATGGTTATGTTTTCCTTCAAGCAAGCCATTAAACTTGTTAGCTCCTGGTTAGACACTAATTTTATTTTTCAAAGAAGCAGTGCGTTAGGAATTATGTTAATGAAGTATAAATCAAATCCATGCTTAAGTCAAAAGGCTGATGCCATCTAAACATATCCTACGTATCAAGAGCAATATAATTTCATAGGTGTAATCCATCAACAGCCAATCTGGTCAGCTACTTCATTAAAAATAGATAATTAATGTCCAGTAATAATCTGCTGCCTTGATTTTGTTGTTCTTGAGGAAAAAAAAAAAGGAGAAAAAAAAATTTTAGGCTGTCTTAAATGGCACATTTTAAAGGAGGTAATTGTTGAACATTAATTTGCTATCAATCAGGAGTGCAGTTAGAGTTATTTATCTCTTTACCTGATCATGCTGAAAAGCTTGAAGGGGGAGAGCAAATAGCAACAGGAGGCTGCTGGGAACAGGGAGCTGTCGATAACTGCGTCGGAAAATGAGGAATTCCCAGGATAACGGTGACACTACTTAGATATGAATGGTTCTTCCAACGTAAAATATGGAGATAACCAAGCAACAAATAGGTCATTTCTTGTAGCACTTCACTGGCAGAGAGTATTTGTGTAGCACGAACACCATCTGTTTGCTGTAACCTCAGCGATTGGGGGTATTTATTGGTACTTGCTATTGTCCCAGGACCTCTCTGGAGAGGATAGTTTGACCTGAAGTGCTTCCTCACTTGGTGTGTGTGAGATATGAGAGAGCTGGTTATCAGTGGGGATGGGGTATCGATCAACTGAATGGTGACGTGTTGGCCCAGGAAAGAGAACAGAAAAAGGAAAGAGAGAAACGGAAAAGGGGAAAAGAAAAAAAAAAAATCTATCTCCCATTTGAGCTCTCCATCATCCAAAAAATCTAAGATACGAAAGGTGTCTCAGCTATACCGCACTGACAAATATCACCCCCTGTCTATAAACGTGCCAGGCCTTCAGCCAAGAAACGCGTTGGCATATTCAGACCCGAGAAATCCCAGGGAATGCCAGCAAAGTGGCACTGGGGATGGGCTTGGCTGACTTTGCAGCCCCCATTTGCAGGGAAAAAACTAAATACAAGTTCTCCCTTAAAAGCAATAATAATAAAAGGAAAAAAAAAGAGTAAGGGACAAAAGTCGTGCTTAAAAGCAGAAGCACATGGGAATAAGAGGACAGGACAGGCTCAGGGTAAATAGGCAAGGATGACTTCTTAAAGAATTTAAGTTGTAATTAAACAGAAGGGGAGAGGAGAGGCACTGGGATAAGTTTTGTTATCATACCTCCTGTACGTCCCACTGCTTTGGGAAAGCATCCTTCCCTCCTGCCTCCTCCTCATTATTATTATTTGCGCACAGTACACCGTACAGCATCTCATAACTCACCATGTTTATGATAAAGCAGAGCAGTTGTTTTTGGAGACAGGCACTTTGGTATTCAGTAGCCCCAGAGGCTACGCTGCGGTGTGCTCTCTCCACCATTCACTAGTTAACGTGCCAATTTTTTCCTCCCCTTTCTCGAGAGTGCCTGAAGGAAATTTATTGCAGCAGGCGACTGCTATGGGCAAATACTAATAAAATGCTGTTTTGCTGCAATTTGTTTAATTGGCCACAGAAGAGAAGCCTTGCATGTTAGATCCAGCTTCTGACACCTCCTGCCCAGTCCACAGATGTTCTCACCATGAAGTGCTCACATCTCCGTGTTTATGGTAGGGAGAAAACAAACCCCTACTATTAAATCTTTACTATTGCTGCAGATCTGATTTGATTTAACATGCATATTTACTGTGGCAGGCTGCTGGCAACCTCTCTGATTTATTCAGCAAAAGGTACTACTTAACGTACATTCTCCCCTCCTCACCACCTTCCAGATCCTCGTTCCCATCCCAATCCCGTAATGGACCCAATGGATGCGCCTCGGCTGGTGGGCAGCAAAGGGGGAAGGCAGAGACACAGCTCCAAAACACCGATAAACCTCTGAGCCAAGCGTGTTCAGACAAAAAAGTTTCTGCCCTTTGCTTACCAATACAAATAACTAGATGGGCTAGTGTTTGTGCTTAAGATATTAGTCTTCATGGTAAATACAGATTTTATGGTATCAGCTCAATGATGAGCGTCAGGACTGGGGCCCTATTGCGGTGCCTGCTGCGCAGATACGGAGGGGCCAGGGCGGGTTCTGGAAGGTTTATCATCTCCGGCGTTAACAAGAATAACAAAAGCAGCACGTGAACATGGTCTTGCTTTCTTACTGACACGGG
Source organism: Buteo buteo (assembly GCF_964188355.1). Lineage (NCBI taxonomy): Eukaryota > Metazoa > Chordata > Aves > Accipitriformes > Accipitridae > Buteo > Buteo buteo. Next base: position 45,325,107 of record NC_134177.1, on the reverse strand, counting down.
CTGCAGCGCAGGTCCTGGAGTGGCTGCCCGACCCTGGCATTGCCCCGACTTGCTGCCTGGTCTGGGGACGAGTTGTTTGCAATTCCTACGCCTTGGTTGGCAGGGGACTGGGGTTATCCTAGAGGTCACAGGAAGCCTGAACTGTATTTACGTAGTGCTTTGGGATCCCTGGGTGAAATTGCTGATCAATGCATTTTAGTAGTATTTTATTACTGAGGACAAAAGGACTCCCCAAAAAATTAATTCTTAGATTTCTTGTCGAGATGTGATTTGCACATCTCTGCAAGGGACAGTAGTAACTGAGATGCCAAAACAGGTCACCTGGTTGTTTCATACCAGTATTTAGAAATCACAGTACAATATCTTTACTGGGTTTGAATGCAGATTTGGAGTGGAGAGAGACGGTTCCTGTTTCACCGCAGGTTTGCATGGCAGTAACAGATTTAAAGCAACAAAGGGAACTGCCCTGCCATCCACAATCTTTGTATGCTCATACGGTTTGTGTTAAGAAAAAGTACTTTAAAAAGCTATTTAGGAGATTTTTGGTGCTATAAATCCTCCCTTTTCCCCGTGTTTTTTATAGGCAGGAACCGAGTCCATCTCCAGCACCAGCCGAGCGCACGGTGGCTGGGTCTTCTGCACCGGGTAATGATCTAGGTGAAAAAGGACTTTCAGGCAGAGACGTCCTAAACAGTGATTTGTACACACTGAGAATATTACAGCTCTCCTAGGATTTTCCCTGATACTCATTAAGTTTCCTCTTTGCCGCATATTTCAAAGATTTTAGGTGTGGGAGCTATAAGACTCATTTAAACTGACTTACAACCCGAGCCGCGCGGAGCGGGGTTCACGCTGTCACCTTGCGCTCGCAGCCTGCTCGGGTTGTGCTCAAGGAGAGGGAAAGGGAGGGAGAAGGAGAGGGAAAGGGAGGGAGAAGGAGAGGGGAAAGACGGGCCACCGCGACAGCCCCTGTCTCTTCCTCCGCTGCTTCTTGACCATGAAGCTGGGACATGTTCGGTTCCCTGGGATGGTGAGGGTGTAAACAAAGCAGCTCTACTTTGACTAGCTACGGGATGAATGTACCATTTAAATCTACTTAATGTGAACTAAATGCAAGGGAAGAGGACGTGGCCAGGGACAGAATGCCTTCTACCAAAGCCTGGCTGGCTCTGGGGAGTGGGAATGGATGGTGGCGCTTGGCATTTCACAAGCCCAGTGTAAAATCTGACTGTGGTTCACAGTGGATGGAAAACCTGTTCTTTCACCCAGAGCAGGGAGTTTATGAAACCCCAGGGTCCTGGCTGTCTTCTTCCTCGGGGCTGTGCATGGCAGAAACAGGGAGCGACTGCAGCTCCAGGTGATGGAGTCACCGTTTCAGAGATGCCCATTGCTTCCCACGGGAGCAGGAGCACCGTCAGGCCACCTCGTGCAAGGGAACAACAGCGTCCCGAGCATCAGGACAAAGCCAAGCCTTAGCAAGAGTCAGCAGCAAATTAGGAACTGTGCAAGTTCGCCAGTGAAGCGAGTTTGCGAGTTGCCAGCTCTCCTCCTGTACAGGCTGACACAGAAAAACCTTGCTGGGGGGAAGTGACAGGAGGGACCTCGTCGAGCGAGAAGCACCAGTGAGAAAGGCAGGAGCTGCCCAGGATGAGCCCACGGGACTGGCAGACTCCGGGGAATCGCACCAGATACGCCTCCAGTCCTCGGTACACAACGCCTTCTCCTGCATAGATTATTTTCTTTACACACCAAGCTGTTATCTGAAGGCAGAGAATGCACACCATTATCCCTGGGTCTATCGGATCAGCTCCTCCATTCTTTTATCTTCTCTTATTGAGGAGATTAAAGCACTGCTGTGCTCAGGGAAGCCCCCCCGGAAGGCAGAGGTGCTGATTGCCACAGGACTGTGAGGCTGTGCTAATTCTCGCATGACTTTTTCTATTAAAAATATACAAACGGCTCATTTTGATGTGGGCAAATATGTAGGGCATCTCCACTGCTGGCTGTGGCAGTACCAAGCCACCGGCCACTGCAGTTACGTGCAACGGGCAGCACCTTTTCTGTGCAAATTTTATCCAGATGGATCATTTTGGGAATGTAGGAGAGAAAGCCTCGCTGCCTGGCCGGTTTGCCTTCCCCTCCCATGGCAGGACCCACCCTGCTGCTGTCCCCTCTCGCTAGGGAAAGATTTCAAATGCCTGGCTGAATTCCTCCAAACGGCCTTTGGTTTAAAAAGTGGGGCAGAAAAACATCACAAAAAGAAACTTTCAGAAATTTCCTGACTCCAACGAGGCCAGAAGTACTGGGACAGCAGGTTTTACTCACGCCGCTCCCGACTCCGGCGCGCTGTCGTCTGCCAGTCTCACCCTGTCTCCCTCAGGTAGCTCTGAAAATGGGTTGAACGCACTTCTCGGGCCCGAAGCAATATTTCACAGCTCTTATTCCAATCTCTGGAGTTCACTCAATTTATACTTATTGTGTCTTGCTCCTCTCCGCACTGCTTGTAGGAACCCCTGAGCTGTTATTCACTCCAAGGAATTAATAATACGCGGCACCAGAGCAGCTTAAATTATTTTGTTTTACTCTGTGCAAATAGAGGCTGCTGGAAAGGCAGGCGGTCGGCTGGGGCAGTGCAAGGGATCCTGCCCGCGTTGGGACATCGGTGCCTGGGAAGCAACCTGGTAGGAGGGATTCCTTCCCAGGGAGCGGGGACAGCGAGGGGTGCAGCCTGCTTTTCGCAAACCATCATTTCTTGGCACCTGCGCCCTAGGGCAGAGCTCCAGCAAAACTTCAGGCTGGGCACGGTGCCATCGCGACAGACGGCCCTGCGAGCAAGAGCCCAGAGCCGCGGCACTGCCTGTAGGCACCAACTTTGCAGGGCTCGGAAGATGATTTCCAGCCGTGGACTTCCAAAAACGCAACTCCATCAGGAGCTGTGAGCAGAGCCGAGGCTGCAGCGTTGGGGACTGGGAGCAGAATTCAATGCATCTGCGAGAAGGAGAGGAACCCAGCCGTGTGCCTGAGCACGGAGGTTTTGCTCGCTCCGGCTGGGGTGAGGAGGGGAACCGAGACCCCGCAGACCCCAACCCTCTGCTAAAGTCCTCTCCGCTCACTTTTCCAGCTGCGCTGGAGGCCACACGGGCAAAGCAAAACCACAGTCTCTCCCCTGCCCCAGAGCAAACGGCGGCAGCTTTCCGTCTCGCGTGCCCCCGATCCTGCCTGGAGCGGAGTTGCGAGGCCGGAGGCGGCTCGGGGGGCTGAGACACGGCCGGAGAGCCGAGCCGGAGGGGAGAGGGAATCCCGAGCCCCCAGCCATGCTGCCCAGCCCCAGCCCGGTACAGACGGGTGCCATAGGAAAAGTCCCCGTCTTCTTTAACAGCGCACGGAATATCTTTTCCAAAGGTTTACTGAGGTTACTCGTGTATTAAGTTAAGCTAACCAATTTACAATGCAAATGTTACATAGATTACAAAGGGTAAATGAGTTGTGTGTTGAAGGAGATAGGCTTTACCCAGACAAAAGTGGAACAGACCTGTGGCAAACTGCAATTAATGACCCGAACACATCTTCCAGAATGAAAAATTCATCGAGTCCTCTAAGGATATATAGCCCAAGCAGAAGAAATTATTCACCACCTTCTACATATCCAAAGTGTCACCAAGCCTATTTATCTGGCAAATAAAGTACTTCCCTTCAGCCTTAATATTTCTGCTACCATATGGTCCAGAAGTTCTGAGATTTTTTTTTAAAATAGATTTTACAAAGAAAGTGCGATTCTAGGGAAACTGAGAGCTGGTCAGTTCTTGGGAGAAGGAAGACTGCAGTAAAACGAGGACTCCCCCCTGCAGTAAAAATGGGCGGTAGGAGGTAACAGCAGCTGGTTTCCAGCTCAGGCTTTGCTGGAGACTTTCTGGGCAAGAAAAAGACCCTGACACATTATTTCGTGCCAGCATCTCCCATCCAGGTGAAAAAAGGAAAAGGGCGTGGCTTCCAGGATCTACTCAGCACTTGGCTTTTGCAAAATCAAAGTAAATAAAAGCAATGGATTTCTTTTTGGGCACGTCAGGATGAGTACCTAAAATCTGAGACACCAACACATGCTGGTCACCGGATAAAATCCGAACCGTGACATTGAGGGAGACGATTCATAGTCTGACCACGTGCAAAGGGGAGATAAAACCTAACTGTCCCATTGGAGGTGGCACTGTTTGTTTCATTAATGCATGTAAAGCACTTTTGTGGTCCCCAGGTGGGTTGGGAAGTGTTGTTATAAAACTGGGACTAAATCTGAGATATTCTTCTCCTTGCCTGTAATGGGAATGAACAGAGCAACTGCTAAGCAGACCCTCTATGGTTCAAGTGATTCCGTATTTCTTTATGTTTTACTACCCTATCACTTGTGAATAAACAAAGGGAAAACCAACTATGGATGCCACAACTCATTTTAAAGAAAGAAAGTCTTCTTTTTGCCATAAACATCAACTGTAAATTTTTGCTCTGGGTAGGCACGAGCTGGGGAAGCTCTTGGGGAAGGGGGGCAGCGGCTGCCGCACGCAGCCCCTGGGCACGGGGAGCAGCCCAGACACGCGTCCCACCGCCAGACGGACTGCCATCCTAATTTTCCTATTTCTATGGTGTGCCCGTAACCCCAAACAGCCCGGGAGCCCCCTTTAAGCAAAGCCCTTCCTAGCCACCAAGCCACAGTGCTGGCACCGCGGGGATGGAGCAGCCAGCAGCCGTTTGCAGGATCCATCTCCTTTAACCCCGGTCCCGCACGAGGGGTTAAGCCGGTACTAGCTCACCTGTACGCGTTTATCTGGCGGAGGCAAAGCGTGTTGCAATTTATACGTTAACACTGCCTAGCAAGGCTGGCACCCAAATACTCTAAGAAAGAGGGAATTAGGGGAATTAAGGCAGAAGGCCTGGGCTGGGAAAGCAGGATGCTGCCGAATCTCTTTGGCTGCCGCCGAATCTCTTCGGCTGCCGCTTCCCCTCCAGTAAATCGGGGTATAAACACGAGGGCACAAGGGCAGAGAGAGCCCAGCACCGGGTGCAGGGGGCTGCTGGGGCACCCTCACCCCTCCGGCCCCTTTTTGGCCGCAGTCAGCTCCCGGCGCGGAGGAGGTGGCAGCGAGCGCTGCCCTTCTGCTACTGTTTGCTGAACAAAACCAATTCTGTAACTCAGAGCTAACCGGTTAAGCAGCACTCATCATGCCTAATTTACAAAAGAAGGGGCATATTTCAAAATATTTATTCTGCCTTTCCCAGTTGGATTGGCATAAGCATGTGGAAATCTTCGAGGAATCAAACAACTGTTAATCACCTCAAGCTATTCCAGGCTGAGTTTGCTATGTAAGCTGCCGCCCTCTGTTTACACATAAGAAGCAATGACTCAAAGAATCCTATAGAGACTATTTTTTTTCCTCCTTTTTAACGATAAGGTCTGGCCAAACGGCTTAAAGGGCCCAGCTATTTAGTATTGGAGCTGCACCTTCTCGCCTCCCTCTCTCCCCTGTAATATCTGCATTTGTATTCAGCTGGCGAGCGCTGGTGGGATGGGAAGGGGGAGGGAGAGGCTGTGGGTTTCGCAGCCCGTCCGCCTTGCCGTGCTGCCAGCCCCAGTGCTGGCTCGGGGCCGGAGATGCACGGACGATCCCGACAGTATCGGGCAAACAAGGGCAGGCTTGGACGTTGCCAGTGGCCGGAGCAGAATCCCGGCTGGGGTTAACGAATCCCAAACCCACAGCAAAACTTCCCTCTAAAAGGCACCAGAAGTGGAATTTCAAGACCCAGCTGCTACTGAAGGGGGGAGTCAAGAGCAGAAGCAGCATCTCAGCTGTGTGGTTCGGACCCGTTCCCCTTTCTCGCTTTTTGGGCTGCTGCCACCCACGGCCTCAGCACCCCTTTGCCTCAGCATCTGGCCGGGCAGGCGCCCGGCTCTGCTGACCCCAAACCCTTCGGCTCCGCACCCAGAGACGAGCTTTTCCCCTGCTAAGGCCAATCCCCCGTGCAGCCTGTGCACAACAAACCCGGCATCGACCATGTTCAGTGCTTTTTCAATTAAACCAAGCTCCAGCCTGTTCAAAAGAAAAGCAAACCCACTAGTGCCCCGCTCCCCTTCCCTTTCATCCGCCTGCCAGCGAGCCGCTGCTGCGAGCATGCGCCGGGCTCTCCTTCACGCCATGGCACTGGTGCTGAATGCTGATGAGAAATTCTTGGTCCAACCCCAGGCACTCATTTTCAAGTAATTAACTTGGCACCACCACAGCACACAGCAGATCCGACTTTCCCGACCAGGAGATAACTGAATTAAAAGGCCAGGTGTGGGATTATTTATGGCCAAACTTGCTTCTTCCCCACTCCCAGTTTTAAGTCAGCAATGATAATTTTATCCAGACTCTCCGTCTTCCTACCCAGCCTGAAGGCTGACGTGTTTCTTTGTCGGGGAGCACAGCAAGCGGGCAGCTGCAGTGGGAAGCAGCGCTGGGATGCTCCACGGAGGAGACCCCGAGTGCTGCCCCGAGGGTGTCCAACGCCCAGGCTGCCCCCTCGCCCCTTCTCCCTGCTGGCAGGGCAGTTTGGGGGGACAGCTGAGGGTTTTTTACCCTTTCTACTGCATTAACATGCTGTACATGACATCACCTATTATCAATATATCTTATTCCCGAATCTGTGTGGAAGGAGCGAAATCCCTGCCTCTCTCCAAAGTCGCTGGCAGCTCAGCTGAAGTCAGAGCTCCTGTTTGTGGCCCCAAATGCCCCCGTTACTGTTCCCCTTCCTTTTCCCAAATAAACCCTTGCCTGGAGCTGCCGAGAGCTATGACTAGGGGGAAAGGAAGGTGGTGCGGTGGGGAAAGCTGCGGGATGGAGAACCAGGACCTCTTGCCTGCTGGGCAGCGTCGGTGAGAGCCGGCTGGCTGCTCCCTCCACACGGCCACGCGAAGGCTGCTGCGATGCTACTGCCCCTTGGGCTATGCTGGCAAATTACTCATGATAGCAAAGCACGGACTTTTCTATATAAAAACCCAAGCCCAAACAGATGGAACAAAAAGAGGTGACAGACGTGGGTCTCCTGCCCACGACCCCATCGCTGGCGCCGTGCCTCCCAGCACCAGTACCGCTCCTAACGATGCTCCAGCAGTAATTTCTGAGAAACGCAAACTGGGGTTATATTTTATACCAACGTGGGACTTCTCATGCCAGAGCCCGCAGCCCTCAATGCAAATACGCCTCTGCAGGCCTGCCAGGACTGATAACAGAAAAGGTAAAATGATTCCCAAGGTCAGTGGCAGGGGAAAGACCCTGAAGTCTCCCTTCGCCCAGCCACTGGTTCTTCCCTCCTTGCTAAGCGGCTGCTGAGCGTGGAGCTCGGGGTGAGCTGCTTTAAGGCAAAAGCGGGGAAACCTGGTCCCCAAAGGAGCACGCTTGACCGCACTGGTGTCCGAGCAGACACCGCTGGTTCCCCAGCCCACGCGGGCGGCAGCGAGTGCAGCCCGGCCGAGTGGGGATGCCGATGGGAGGAGGCCATCTCTGCGGAGAGGAGAGCTGCAGCCCGGGAGGCTCGGGGAGGAAGGCTGTGGAGCGGTGACATATGAGGATAATGAGTGTTGACATATGAAGATACAGCCAAACTGAAAGCTACATCCTATTTAGCTTTTAATTTGGATGCTCATAGAGTGGATTCTGAAGCCCGGTTTCATCACTGCTCTTAAAATGGATCTGACTTATAGGAAACAACCTGATGTGAAACTGCATTACTTATAAACTTGACTTGAATATTCACCACCATCCGCTTCCCTGGATATCCACCCTGTGAAATCCCGCGGCACATTTGGGCAGCCGAGCTGTGCCCCCAGGAAAGGATCCTGGCTCGGGAAACCCACTTAACTTTATCCACGGGAAACCCACAGATCTGGCGCCAAACTACGCGGCTAAGACAAACAGCACGGATGATGTGTTTGCCGTAGTGGCACAGGTTGGGGCCAGATCCAGAAGACAGAGAGGTAACGCTGCCGAACCTGCCAGAGTCCACCCCAGCATCCCAGACTGGAGCCAGCAGGGAAACCGTAGCTGTGATCACAGCTCCCCTCCCTCGCAAACCTCCTCTGGGTCAGCATCGATTTGGGAAGTGTCTGAGCATCTCTGAGCGAAGATGCCAGGGCAGAGAGGAGTTGCTGTCTCTGCCTCCTGCGGGGACAAGCCGGGGCAGGAGATGCCTCGGTGCCGTCCGCTCTCCTTGGGTCGGTGTCCGGCCACGCTGCGCAGCATCTCCCCTCCTAACCTGCCTCACTGAGCCTTCCCCCAAGGTTTTCCTCTCCCACTTTGCTCCCAGCCAATCTTCCAGTTACTGAACTTAATTGGGGAAGGGCAGCTAAAGGTTTGCTACCTGCGGCTCCTGCTAATCGTGTCCCAGATTCACCCCGGCAGAAACATCAACCGGAATAAAATAACAACGACGACGACAACAATCGCGTTACTATTTTCATCTCTGCTTTTGCTTTCTTCTTTTAAAAAGTAATTCCTGACTCGCAGCGCAGAAGAGGCCCCTGTGATCCCCGGGTAATGGCCTGCCCTCTATGCAGAGTGGAATAGAGTTAGAATGAACGCTCCAGAAACCCTGACAGCCCGTTTAACAAGGTGTCTAACATCCCATTTCCTCTGCACTTCCTCTCTCCTTAATCCTTTTATGCGAAACTCACTCAGGAGTAAGCACGTGTGAAATTGAGGACTCTCTAATACACATTGCACGACACAGGCTCACTGAAATGGAGTGTCTCAGCCTTGTTCCGTCAAACAGTGCCAAGAGGAAGCCGACGTTAATCAAAGAGTCTTTTCCATGTGTCCAGGGCCTTGTGCACCCGCAGAGCAAATAAACAGCTTTCCGCTGCCACCGCTTTCCCAACACTTTCATCTTCTTAAAGCTCCGGATTCGACAGGGCAGTTCAGAGAAACAGGAGGGGTGAAAATGGAGAGAAGCAAGGGGCATCGCACAGCCAGCCTCCCGACGGCTCCCGCTTTGGGCAGGGGTGCGGAAGGAGTCACCGGCTTTGGAACCCAGCTTGGATTTTGCAAATAACACCTATCAGCGGCGTGAAGCAGCCCCCCAGGCTGCCGAGCCCTGGAGCTGCCGACCGGCACCCACAGCTCTGGGAGGTCCCCGGAGCATCCCAGGGCACGAGCAACGCGGGGCAGCAGCCCGGTTCGGAGGCAGACACAAAGCACGCAGCTTTAAAGAATACTATAGAGGATTGGATTGAGCTTGGAGCAGCTCAGGTCTCCCAAAACTTGGACTGAATGTGCTTCAAGGATTATTCCCATGTTTCCTGTGACTTCTGAGTCTCAAGCAGCCCGGCTGTGAGGTTTGCTGGCAGCAGTGCTGGGAAGAGCTTATCAAGGCTGTGTAACTAAAGTCGGTGCCAGGCTGGCCCTGCTAACGCCAAGGAAAGTTTATCATGACGTTAGGATTTCTCACAGAGCAGCCCAGAGACACGGAAAAAGTCACACAGAAAGGCCAAGGGGCTCGTGTGTTGCAAGACAGCTCAGCACGGATAATATGCAGAATTATTTTTGCTGGATTCAGAGGCTTGAGATGTCAAAAAATATATTCATTGTTATACATTCATTCTAATTAGCCCCATTCTGCATTGGAAAAGTGCTTACAATTTTACTCGGTGACTTGGATTTTTCAGCAGAAAGCCCTTTCTTTTCTAGGCTAGGGAAAACAAATGTCAGAAAGGAAACCAAATGCCCTCCTGATAAATTCCCAGGGAATACTTCCACCAGTTTTGTGTATTTTTTAATCACAAGCCACGTCCACCTAAGATTTGAGCAATTTACTATTTAACACCGGGTACAGCTTATATCAGGGGGATAATATGCCGCAATTGCAGGCAGACAGACTTGATCCAATAGGTCTATTATCTCCCCCCGTTACTATGATCCTGTCCTAATTAGGATCTCACACAGACCAGATACACCAGAAGTCAATGACAACTTCATTTATCCAAGGGCTTCGGTCTAGGAAAGCTGTCTGGTGTTTTTAAGTCACCATCAAGTAGGTATTGATTCGGTGAAGTCAGGAAATGATACTTCATTTATGTGCTTTAGCCTGGAATTTGGGGTGCAGATTATTGCTCACTGGGTGGCCCCAGGGCGCGAGGGCTGAGCTGGGTCTGCAGTTTGCAGGGTGAGTAGTTAAAATACCTAGTTTCCCCTCTTACTCTGCCTGACAGACGTTCTGAGGGTTAAAATTCACGGTAAATCAACAAACATTGGGATCAATAAGGGATGCAGGGGAGTGATTTGCATCTGTGCTTTCAAACCTCTGCTGGAAGAGGAGCCTGAAAAGCACACGACGTACAGTATTGGGGTTGGACTATGGAAAGACAGAGAATCCCTCTAATTGCACGGTGGAATGCAGATTACAGACCTGGAGATGATGAGCAGTGCTAAACCCAGCGCCTAAAAATAAACAAACACACAATATAAACCCCCAAGTGAATGAGATTTCCGTATTATCATCACACCGTGTAAATGATAGCGTCCCTCCGGATTAGCCGATGGAGAGCGGGCTGGGGCATTGGAAAGATAAGGCATTTTTAATCTGCACACATAATCAGCTGAAGGGAAAATATAAAATGCTAATAACAAATTGGAATTCAGTCTAAAAAGGAGGCAACAAACACCAGAACCATTTTCCTCTTCTTGCCACCGGAAAAAAATAAAAGAACAAGCCAGCCCTCCCTCCCGCCACCAACCGCCCAGCTGTTTCTTCCCCTTATTTTTCCCTCTGAAATGCTTCATTACAACACTTTAGGGGGTAAAATCTTACCATTACTAGCTTGGCCCCCATTTTACTCTGCCCCATACATCCAACTTTATGTTTTAAATGGATCAGTTTACTCGTGACTAAATATAGAGTGGATCTCCACATCCCTCGCTAGGTGGAACACTATAAAAGGTAAGTGGTACAATACATCATCTTAAAAGGTGGCTTATCTGGAGAGGAGGTGTAGGAAATATTGTGCAAGGGACTGTCTGCATCTGAGGCGCAATTGGATTCCATTTTTCCTTTTGAAATAGGGAACGGCAAGTACGTTGCTAATGCCTGAAAAATCACGTCAAACCAGGAGGCAGGCAGTGAGGGACAGGCTCCCTCGACGCGACGGGGAGGCTGTGCCAGCCGAGCCCAGGGCAGTGAAGTGCACAGGTTGAATCATTCCTAATTGTCTCCGTCTACCCGGTTCGGGAATGTACCTTTACGCCACCGCCTAGTCGAAGATCCCAAAGCCTTGTCGACATGCGGGAGCCGTCACGCTTTCGCTGCGGCATGACCCTCGTGGCGAGGCAGCACAGCCCCGCGCCGAGGCCAGGAAAGCTCTTTTCCCTATTCAAACCAGCATAATGCAAAAAGGAAAGGCAATTTTTCTTCCTAACTGTGTTGATCCCAGGGGCTGTGCCTACACGGCTGCATTGCTGAAGCAAGTCACATCCCTGGGCAGCGCGGGACGTGGAGCTGGGGAGGCTCCGCACGGACCTGTGCCTGGCAGGGCCTGGGAGCCGCTTCGATTATCGGCTGTGACCTTCTGAATAAGACGAACATTTCTTCATTCACCCCTCAGCAGAGGGACCAGTCTTTCTTCCTGCACAGAACAACACTTTAATGCTCAAAACCATTTATTTTTTAAGCCTTACAAAACCCTTCTGAGCAGAATTAAGAGAGACCGTAGATATTTTATGCAATTTCTGCCTACCCCCTCTCCACCTAAAGCAAACAAAACAGCAAGCAAACATCCTTCTCTCAGATCCCAGCACAGCCCCAATCCCAAACAGCCCCACCGCTGCATCCAAGTGACCAGTGGTCCCTGATGAGCTGCGTTGCTGTTTGTCATTAGGTTCCAGAATTAACGCCCTGCCCAGAATGGGGGGTAAGATGCAGCTGTGGTGCTTTTTTGATTCCCTTTCCATGCCGTAACGACTGTGCTGTATATGAAGAATTAGCCTTTTCACATACTGTGGTAACACACCCTCACAGCCCAATTTCCAGCGACCAGGCGAGGTCTCACTCGCAGGCTGAGAAAGGCTCCTCCGTAGCATTTAAGGTTCGTTCTTCCATGTCCCCAGGAAGTCAAGGCTCCGTGGCAGTAAAGAAAATCCAGCATCAACATAGAGATTTGGGGTTAAGCCACAGGCTGCTGCAAACCGCAGAAGCCCCAGTGACAGTATATTTATTTCCTCCCCACGCCTTTGCTCAGACACTGTAAACAGGGCAGATTTCCTATTACACACACGCACACACGCGGCCAAATCCTGTATATTGGGCAGGAAGATTATTGAACAAAAGTAAGTGATAAAAGCATGGGCCAAAAAGATGTGTTATAGTGTTTTCCTTTGAGGCAAAGACAAAGAAGACACTTTGCTGTTTGTTGTGCCAGAGAATCATCTCTGATTGTTTGTGTCACGGTGGCAGATAAGTGCAAAGGAGATAGATGTTCTGTCTCCGAGGCACAGTTCTCATCTGTATAGTATAAATTTATGCCTGCTGGTTGCAAGCCTCATGATTCAGAGCCGGTATATGACTGCGATCTGAGCAGAGGAAAGCCACTGCCTTTACGCCTGACGTTGATCTGCTTCATTCGTGCTGTCAGCTGGCCCCTGAGCAATGTCCCCTCGTGTTAGAGTCACCCACTCCCTGCACCCAGGGCTGGGCTGCTCCCGCTTCAACCAAGCTCACCTCGCTAGGCTCTGGCAATGGCCCTCCTCATCGGTGAGGTGCATTTGCCCTTCCCTTCTAGCAGTCTGGGATTCCTTAATCTTCCTCTTCCCCAAATCCAAAGCTGTTTCTCTGCACAAACCAAGCACAAAGGCTGGAAAGGAGGAAAATGGCTTGGGAGGTGGCCACCCCTGTGCTCTGAAAACACATTCCCTCCTTTCCATGACGCTTGGGTACCACATTTGGTTTAATAGAGTGGAATAGAATAGAATAGAATATTTCCAGTTAGAAGTGACCTACAATGACCATCTAGTCCAACTCTTAGAGGAGTTATCTGCAGAACAGCAACACCGTTCAGTGTGGATTTCAGAAGCCACGTGCAATAGCTGTCTGTGTTTTAAGTGTTCACGGGGGCACTATCAAGATAAATATATAATCAAAATAATTATATTCAAACTGAGCTGAAAGAGCATCTTGGCTTCAGCACTCACTCATTCATTCATTCAACACCCTGTTAATTAAGTATACCTCACAGTGTGCTCTGAAGGCTGCCAAAATCAGACTTGGAGAGGTTAATGAGGCAACGGTAAGTTTTCTTACATAGCAGCATATAACTATAGCTGACGCGTATTAATGCACAGACAATTAACAAGGACCAGATTTGAGCCCAGATCTCTCACACTCTTTTTTCATCTGCGTCTCTCGGCTTCACTTCACTGTGCAACAGGAGCTGTACCCGGAGCTTTGCTGCTCCTCGCTATCCTTCACCTTCCTCACACCAGAAGGATGATGTACCCCATTCCTTCCTTACGCTGCTCCTCCGTGACATGGGTCACATCACTCCTTCCCCCTCCCCAGCCTCCTGGCCAGTCCTTCTCACTCGTAGGACTCTGAAAAGGTACAAGACCTTTCGAACATATTTTTACTACGAGTACTTTCTAAGAGAAGCAGGGGATTAAAACCAACACTGATTGTTTCAAGACCATTTACAAGGGCCTGGTTTTCCTTGTACGGATGTCTCTGGTGAAGTACTGGTAAGACCTGTGCACCAAGTGTGAATGTCAGTAAAGAGAAATGATCAGTTGTGGTCATTGCAAGATGACAAGAGCCGTATTTTACTGTGCTTCCATCTCTTCCGTGCAGCAGACCCTGCCTTTGCTTGGACGTTCACTTCATGTCCGGCTAAGACGTCAAGTTAGAGTGAAATATCTTAAAGACCTATGTTTGGGTCTGCTCACGCCAGGAGAGCAGGTCAGGAACCAATGCATGCATGGACAAATGCCCGTGAAATGATGACGGACGTTACTTGAAAAGTAAAGGGTGATGCAGAAAGGCCAACAAATATTCAAAGAATGTATTTCCTTAGGGTAACAGAAGAGTGAGTGCAAGAATGGTCCTACCAGGTGAGCCCCGAGGTCCACATAGCCCCGTAGTGACTCTGGTCCTACCGCGAAGCAGACGGTGTACTGCTAAATGAGCATCAGCCGCGGACCGCCGGCCACCGGCGTGGCGTGGCTGGAGCTGAGGCAGAGACACGCAGGAGACACTGTCACTACACACACACGCACGTAGGAAAAGTACCCAGGGGGCTGTATCAGAATATAAGAGCAAAATATTGTCACCAGCCCCTGGAAGCAAGTGTGAGGAAAAAAAGAGGCAGAGGGAGACAGGGAGATTGAAGGAGCCCTTTCTGACTGAGAGCTGATAAAGGCATGTTCTGAAGACAAATTCTTTCAAAGCAACAGCATCAGTGAGACCTTCACCCATTCTCCCCACCTGAGCGAGGCTGCTGGGAGCACTCCTTCTCACATGGAGGTTGGTCGTGCTTTCAGGAGCGAAGAAGATGAAAGAAATTCTGGGCTCTGCTCCTGCCTTCCCCTCCAGAGCTAAGAGTTTGTTTATTTGGGACTGTAAACAACCCCAATTTCCCCCAACCGCTGATTGCTTAATTTCATGCTCCTCTGAAACAAGACCAGTATCTTAGCTCATCTCCATACCTCTCCTTCCTGCAGGCAATTACTCACACATCCAGTCCCCTCCCCTGCTTCACCAGTTTGACCAGCTGACAAGGGGATCCCGGAGGAAATGAGCTTTGCTCCTGTTACTGGACAATTGGAAGGCTAAGGGAAATGAGGGCTAAGCCCAGAAGTTTAATTTCCCCTTGTGATGATCAAGGGACTTCAGGATATTTTTTTTTTCTTCTGGTACCTCTGAAGTTAGAGGGAAAATAGTCAGAGCCAAAGACAAATGAGAAAGTTCACTGGAGGCTCAGGATTTCACCACAAATCACCTTCGCCAGGGAAGGTTTTATTGCAGGAGTTTCTGGGTTAATCCAACACAGGAGCAGAAGCGCTACCAACCCAGAGAGGCACGCTCGCTTTGCGCAGAGTCAATGATTACCTGCCACCTTCTATTTCTGGAACCGGACCCAAACTCCTTCAGGATTCCCCAGGTACCCATTCCCCCAGGAGTTTTACAAGCAGCAAACTTGAAAAGCAAACTTGCGCTCCCCATTTTGGGTCAGTAAGCGTTACCAAAGCCTTTTAGCCCAATGCAACCCCCCCCAGAAGAACAGCAATCTAGCAGCTGCTTTGCTACGAGGCTCACGTTGCCACCTTTGAAATGCCCATGTGAAGGAGAAATCCTCCTAATTCTCTTGTCCCCGAAGCAACCTGCTACTGAACACACGGGGAAAATGGGGAGCCAGGGCAGAGCTAAACTCGTGTGCTCAGTTTCAACCTCTCTTGGGGTAATCTTATCTCAAACTTTCCATTCCTACGTTTCCTTACTGTTGCTGCGTCACTGCAATAGGGATGTGATGGGCTGGGGATAGATCTGAACCCTGGCATTCCGATGGTGCTGGTAGCACGATCTGGAAGAAGCCCAGGAAATTCCTCAAGCCACAACACATAAAATGGGGCACATACAAACCTGTACTTGCCAAGTCCCCACACAGAGCCCTCAGGAACCGGGAGGTACCTGGGTAATTAAGACCCTGAACTAGGGACCTGAAAAACAGAGCCTCAGTTCCAGCTTTACTACGTGTTTCCTTTGTAAATCTTTTAACCTGCCTAGATATCAATTTCCCCAAACCTGCAAAACAGAGAGCAAACTTCATTTCCTTCCTGTGACACCCGAGTTTAAAATTTGCTCTTCTCACACTTCGTATGGCTGAAAATCAAAACTTCATGGCATGAAAACAAACAAACAAACAAAAATGCTATTTAGCATGATCCCAATTACAACTTTTAATTTTACTGCCTATTCACTGAATTCACTTTCCAGCTCAGATGACCAGGAGCAGGACCCTTCAGAAGCGGGACCCCCTCAACGCCAGACCCGAGCGTGCCGGTGGTGCCGGTAAATCTGCGCTGGGCACCCCTAACACGGGCGGGTGGGCATCTGGGAGAGCAGAGGCAAAGGAAATTACCAGCAAACCATCACCCCCTTGGATGCCAGACGTGACTTCTTTGGGAACTTTGCACCTCTTACCCTGGCACCAAGTTCCTTGGAAAGGAGGGGTTGGCTCCTGTGTCATGTACATTGTCTTAGAAGATTGATTTTCCACCTGTAAAAGTGATCTACATTCTCCCTCCTCTCCTGGATGCCTTAGTCAAAAGAGAAAATGGATCTTTTAAAGATACATGTATCCATCACTATTATTTACATTCTAATATGCGTACGCAGCTCTGCTCCAACAAGAGAAATGTAAATCAGATGGACATCGTTCCCTGAATGCCCTAAAGAGCTCCATTCCCCCCAAATTAGAATAGAAAATGCTCTTTTAAAATGCACCTTTAATATGTAAAAGCTGCTCCATCCTGACTCTAAATAAACCAAACTTGAGCTACATGCCAAATATCTTAGATAAAGGACAGGTAAGATGGTAGTATCTGGCCAAGGAATCGGTCCTAAACAGCTATTTATATTAATGCAAAGAAGGTACAATGTTCTTCCTCTTGATATATGCTGCAGTGGGATATAGTTTTGTCCCACTAGTGAGAATAAAAACGTACAGTTCATGATAGGCAAAGTCACATGTGTGAGATAAAAAGCTCCAACTATAATATATGTCTTCACCATGTATTCTCTTCAGGATTTTCTTTAGATCTTTGGATGACAACAAGAAAACACTTACTCAAGGTTAGACACTGCTCTCTGGGCTTTTTAATAACCATTCCCTATATCCTGGGGGATTGCGTCCGTGAAATAAGGCAAACTCAACTTCAGTTTCTGGACTTGCAGAGACAAGGCAGAATCCTTATGTGCGCCTTTGTTTCTGTTTTGCTGTGCATGCGAATGAACTATGCGCACGGGCTGTGGGCTGAGCCGAGGCGACGGTGATGAACGGCTCTGCGTTGGTGCCAGCGAAGCCGACGGTCCCCGCGGCGGGACCGAAGCCCCGGCAGGGACGGCCAGCAGCTGCCCTGCCGAACACGCACGCCCACGTGCCCGAGCCCCTCTCTGGCTAATTGGAAAGGCTTCGTTAGCCCACCACGTTTTGAGGCGAGTTCCGCCTCTTCCGATTTCTGCAACGCGTAGGTAAAACCCAAGGAACTCCCAGGCACGCCGACTCGCTCTGCTCACTACAGACCATTTTACGGCCCTTGCTCAGGGGCGAAAGCCCGGACCCCTTTTCCCATGGCTGCAGGGGAAGCCGGAGCCCACACGCCCCAGCCCATCCCTGGCAGCTTTTCCAGGAGGGAAGGGGCTGCCGGCACGCTGGGGATTCACTGACTGCGGGAAGGTCAACGCCAGACCTTACAAACACCGTCAAACTTTAAAGACGACCGTGAAAACTAGTAGTTGCGTTGCTCATACTTATTAAAAGGAGACCCGTGCTCACAATAAGACAAAAAACTCGCTTTCAAAGCAAATGCCTCCTATAGAGTCAGGCGCGGATGACAGGGCATAGCAGCCGGGGCGGCGCGGCCGAGGGCTCGCACGTGCTTCTCGCCCGGTGAGGCTTTTCCTCACAAAGCACAGCCCTCTCCCAGCAGGCTCGCGATAAATCTGCGGTGTCAAAGCAGGATATCGCTGAGCGGAGATGGTATCTGCCCCGTGCCCCGCTCGCCGAGCGCAGGCAGGGACCCTGCGGTCCCTTGCCATTGATACCATCTCCCCGAATGGAAAGGAGGAGAGATAAAGCAAAGCGTACGTGCACCGAGCGCAGCCCTCCTCCTCCCGGACCGTGCGGCACAGGGGACAGGAGTTTGCGAGTCTGGCAGGATCCGTGGGTGCATCAAGGGGTGCACCCTGGATGTAGACTGGGGCAGCTGAGCGTGGCAATGCATCGCTCCCATCTATCCGGGGCTTCGTGCCATGTAAATCCCAAGGGCGCACGCGTTCAAGCCATAAGCGTAAAGCCAGGAGCCAGCCTCATCCAAAAACCGGTATTGTGACCACGGGGCTGGTGCCCTCAGACAGGCTTTGGGGGTTTTTGTTGTTCGCTGGCCCTTCGTGCATGCAGTCTTCCCTCTTTGTACAGCAAACTGGCAAAACCGCGCACCCACAGGGACACAGAGAACATTTTATCTTGGAAGCTGAAATTTTAGCACATGACGTGGCGCAGCTCCCAAGCCAGCAGACCACAAACAAATCCCATCCCACCTACGGAGCAGGCGGTTGCCGTACGCTGCTCCCCCTCCTCCAGACTTGGCACACAGCTTTGGGAGCTTTTGGCGCACAGCTTTGGGAGCTTGGCCCTCTCTACCCCAGCAGGATATTGCAAATCCCACGAGACGTCAGGATTTCACTGAAATGCAAAAACTGATTTTAAAAGGGGAGCTACTGAGCTACCCTTTTTCTGCAGTTCAGGCATCCTGATAAATCCACATCTACACCTTCTGTCCGGTGGCTGCGGCTTTACACCAGAAGGCACAGTGTTATAATATACTCAGCTTGATATTTCTTCCAACCCCAAAACAAAGCTTAATCAGGCAGTGAAAGCAGTAGTGAAGATGAAGTATTCTGGGGATGGTTTTCCTTCTGGGTTGCTGCCTTTTGACACATCCCCTGGTCCAGCAATAACATGTTCTCCACTTTGCATTAAGAAAGACGTCAGCAATAGAGATTTTGCTACTGCCTGAAAGGAAGGGGAGCGCCTGGGTGCCCGAAGTGGGGAAGGACAGTCCAAAAGGCAGCCAGGAGTCCAGGGATGGGGATGGCCACAAGCTCTGGTGCAGCTGCGGCTGCAAGGAAGCTGCTCTCCGCTCCGTACCCGTGCTGTAGCTCTCTTCCCTGCGGTTCTGAGCCGTGCAGCCCACCAAAGGCAACTTTTGGCCCTGGCTAATACGAAATGCATCAGGTGGTCTCTGCCGCGTAACCTAGCTGTGCAATTGAGCGGCGCCTTACACCGCACCCAGCAACCCTTCCCCGTGCTGGCCTAGGAGACGAGCCAGAATTCACCTCTTCTATTACAGTCTCTGCTTATTATTATCATCACTAAACCTGTTTTGTAATTCAACAGCATTAATAGACTCAGATCACCAGTGCTCAGGGGAACAAGCAAGCGTGGCGAGCAAAGGCTGGAAAGCAACACCCACTCAGCGACCACCGGCATTACCGGGATGCTGAGCGACGACTCTGGGACAGACCCACAGCTGGGCACGAGTGAGAGCTACGCGCCGCTGGGCAGCTCAGCATCTCCTTCTACCATCCAATAGACCGACGCATTAACCCCAAAATCTGTTTAAAAATAGTCAGCTGGCCACATATATCCATCAGGATATAACCCCGCTATTAGAGCACATGTCCGGGTATTATCACGGTGACCCGTCAGCTGTAAGTGACCCAGGATATTTTTGGAAGGAAAAACAATTTGCTTCCACTATTTACTTCTTTCTCCTGTTCTTGACCTTGTGAGCGTACAAATGTTTTTCTGCGCCTCCGCTGTGAAAGAGACACTCTCATCAAGGAGGAGTAAATCACAATAACAGGGAAATAAACCTTCCTCCGAAATGATTCCCATTTATTTATTTATTTCTTCGGCTTCGCACAAGTCTACATAAAAGTGCATAAATTGTGGCGGCGGCTGCTCACTGATTAGCAGCCCGGACTCCAGGCGAGCATCCTCACTCTGCTCCTCTCCCCCTCTGCTCCGCTCTCTGCGCTGGCAGGGCGGTCGCGGGGCACGCCGACGCCGTTTCCCTTTAAATCTAACTCAGGTAATGAAAACGCACAAGAAAATAGTGCGGGTGCATCTGGGAGCAGTAGAAAACAGTTAGATCTTCATAGAGCCATAAAGAAGTAAACAGTAGGCTGCTATGAAGATCTATGGGACCCCGCAGTGCCATTGTCTTCAAAAGGAATTAAAAACAAATTGCTGAGGGCCAGCACATAATTTAGAGACTCACGGCAATTTTATGACTTGCTAATGTTCCTAATTACATGCCCGTGAAAGGCTTAATTAATTGGGGGATGTAGCAAAAAGTGGAGCCTGTGTTTGTTATCATGGTTCCACTGCATTGATTTTAGTGCCTATGGAGAATTTAGGGCCTCTTTATTTGCACAAAGAAAATGCAAGTCTCTCGAAAAAATGCACATTAAGATCAACCCCTCGCTGCTATCTAATATACTTTCCTCTACTTAACCAAAGTGCTTGTAATCATATTTTGTAAATGTTGGTGCCGTTAATTGCATTGTGAGAGAAAATAGGTTCCGCTCGACTGGTCGTGGAGAATTTTATAAAGTTCTTTTCCTGCTCCCAATTCTGAGGACTCTGAGAGAGAAACTCATCAGAAGTTGCTGCGGTGGGCAGGGAGCGGTGCCGCTCTCCTTCTCCCCACGTGCCGGCTGGGTCAGCGGGAACCGGAGCTGGAGCTTCTCCTGCGCCCACCCACCCAGCCCGGCTCCTCCACCTGCACCCTCAGCAGGGCTCAGGGTTACCTGCACCCTTCCAGCTAGGGCACCCGGCGAGCTCCGGCCCGTGGAAAAGCCTCTGAACCTGCTCGCACTGCGGCAAAGTTTAACCCTCAGCCCCGCTCCAGCCCTTCGAACGTGCTCAGCGTATTCCGAGCTCAAGGTGTTGCTGTGATCCTCTAGAGGAAAGAACTTTTTTTGGTATTAAATACAGGCCCATGCTGCAATCCCTGTTCCCTAAAATGCCTCTAGGATTGGCGCATAGAAGGGCCAAAGTGACTGTCTTCAACCAGAAATAACTTGATACTGAAGAACATAAAAGCACACAAGAAAAAACCGCGGTGCTGTAGAGCACAGAAGCACCGTGGAGCCTTGGCACCCTGGGACAGCGCACCCACGTTTCTCAAGGCTGTAATAGACATTTGCACTCATTCACATTATAAAAAAAAAAAAGATGAAGGAGTTTAGACAACACCTTCTCCCAGCTCACAGGTGTCAAGGAGAAATTGAGGCAGGACAAAGACAACCGCAGAGCATCCAAAAGCAGCTGTCCAGGACAAGAAAGCGAGCAGGGAGGCGGGATGGAGCTGGGCTCTGATTATTCCTTTTGGGTGAGCAACACACCCGAGCAAGCGCTGGCTCTGCTGCTCTGCCTGGCCGAGCTGCGGGCTGCGAGCTGGAATTACAAGAACCATTTCACTGAGATGAAAAATAACTTGATTATAGAAACTTAAAACCAGTATTTTAACCTACTAACTGATGAAGTTTTTCCCTTTCACCCCTCCTCTACTGCTTACGTGGTTTTTTTCCCCTTAAAAGCGGTTGGGAACTTCACACTGACTGCTAGAGAGCTGAGAAAGTCAGGGCAGCTGAAGCCTTTGCAAGACCGGGCGGGCTCGGTAACAGCACAGGCAGGGACGGAAAGTCAAAGCAACAGCCCCTGGATAAAGAAATATTCCCAACAAGGCAGTACCGTTTGCCGTTACTCTGCACGGGAGGCTGAGGGCTCCGGCATCGTCTGCCGCATCGACGCACGCACGCAGCCGGGAAGCGATCGTGGCTGGGTGTGAGCCCGCACGCACGAGCTGTGTTTAACGCACGCCGCTCCGCGAGGATTTACGAGCAGCGAGGAAGCGTTTCGCAAGGCACTGCAGAGTGGAGTGTGAGTATTCGCAGGCGGATGCCCCAGGGTGGTGTGTGCCACCGAGGCATGTTCCCAGACCCCACGCTCCGGGAGGGATCGCCGCCTGCCCTCACCCAGCACCTGCCTGCTGGGCATCCCTGTCCCGGCATCCCGCGAGCCTTAACCACGCAGCTCTTTCCTAAGGAAAACAAGACAAATAAAGCTTAACCTTTGTGCTAAGTTGTCCAAATCCAAATTTAAGACTGCATTAAAAAACACAAACAACAATTTATTTTTTTTTTTTGTAACACCTCACGTTTTGATTGGGGTTAAAATCCCTCCACAAAAGCAAACACAGCGATGCCAGGCCAGAGGGGGTGGTCCAGAAGAGCTCTCAGTCTGTGCATACAGCAAGAGCCGACATCCAGACAAAAACTCGGCTGTGTCCGAGTTGCGAGGGCCCGATCCAGCAGCCGGCCACACTGGCTCTCCTGGGAAGCCAGGCAAAATGCAGGCAGAGAGAGACAACTCCAGCTCCAGCATCCTTCCACGTTCGGTCAGGGAGGATGGTGTCGGTCAAAGACAGACGTTTGGAATAGCAGTTTTGGTTAGGACGACGCTCCTTAACCATAATAACTAAATCGCTGGGGGAGCAGGATCGGAGCAATGGCCAGAAGGAGCCTGGGCAGCCTCCTTGCTGCCCTCCTCCTCCGTGCACCTGCATTTCCCTGCAGCAACACTGCAACGAGGAGGGGGAAGAAAAAAAAAAAAAAAAAAAAAAAAAAAAAAAAGGCAAAGCCAAGTTTGTCTGTTGCTCTTGAGAAAAGGAGACGTCTCTCGAAATATAGTTGGTGCTTTGACGATAAGACCTTTGACAGAAACATGAATGACATGAATACTTTGATCTCTAGTCTCAGAAGCTTCAAGAGCAATTATGAGTCAAGAGGGGTGAATATGGGCAGCAGCTAAAGCAATGCCCCGGAGGGTGGTGGTGCAGTAATTAGAGACAAAACCCAGAGCATCTCTGCCTGCACCACTCACACGAACCAGAGAGGAGGTGGGCTGGGGGGAAGCTTCATGAAAAAAACAACTCTTATTCTTCTGAAAGACACACATTGACAAGACTTTATACATTTCAAAGCAAAGATCTTCAAAGACAGGTAAAATGCTAATTCTGCTAATGTAGGTTTTTATGTATATGCTCTGAAAAGGTAAAGCAAATTAATCACCAGCTTTACCCCCTAATATATATCTGTGTTACAAATATATTACAGCATGTCAGATCTAAGGAGATATATCTGAACAGCGGTGGTTAAAAGAGCATTTCCCTTTTCATGCTCTAATACAGTTATTTTGATCTTTCAGTCTTCATATTTTTTGTTCTCATCAAAGGAATGATGGTGCCAGAGATTAGGATGTTATTTATTTCCCTCTCACTGTCCTACCCGTGTTAATCACTCCTAGTGTCAACAGCCGCGGCAGCGGCGGTGCCGGCAGTGCCCGTGCGAGACCGGCCGCGCTGCCCGCGCTCTCCTCCCTGCCTCCACGTGCCGCCCCGCTGCCCACCTGGCACCACCAGCCCTTAGGGTCACCTCCAAAAAACTCCGACCTTCAAAAACCAATGGAAATGCTATGCAAATGGAGGGCAGGGAGGGGACGGAGACGCTCGCGGAGCAGAGGGACGGTGCCAGGGATGTGCAGCCCTGCGTCTGGGCGGCAGCGGTGCCCGGCTCAGCCTTCTGCGTCCCCGAAACGGTCGTGGAAACCGTCGGGAGAACAAAACGCCGTTTGCGTGGCGGCGTGGCGTTAGGCACTGCCAGAATTCCCGGCTCCAAATGACGTACGGCTTGAAGAGACCAGGGAAACAGAGAACACAAAGAGGGAAGGAGGCACAGGGACAGGAGATGGTGACCCGGGAGGTGCTGCCCAGTCCCAGCACATCACAGCCCAGTCCCAGCACATCACAGCCCAGTCCAGCCAGCTCCCTCCTGTTCACGATAGGATGCCTATTACTGCTCACGCAAAGTCCACCGTCAGAGGAGAGCTGACCCTTTGCTTTCTAGCTGCCTCCCGTGGGGCTCTGCTCCTCCCAGCTGGCCCCGGCCACCCTGGAGAATTCAGCATTTAGGTGTTTCGGTGAGTCAGGACAGAGCCCTGCTTGCCTGGGTTGTTTTTGGATACCTCCCACTGAATTTGCACCTGCACTTCCACAGGACACCTGCGCTCAGCCAGCCCTCGCACCTCTGACAGAAGCACATCCCAGGTTTAGGCACGTACTGAAACACCGGCTCCGCGCTGCGTTACAGGCATGGCTTCAGAAACGTGCATTGCCTCCAGACACTCCAGCTCCTTTTTCACCCAGGTTCTCCATGCAGGCACCCTGGGAATTAAGCTTCTGCATCCGACAGACACAGAGCTCCAGGCCAGAGCCTGGCGTGACTCCTTACCCAAACCCAAACGCTGCCGGGGGCAGACAAAGGTGGGAAAGGGATGCAGCCGAGAGCTCAGCTCCACGCACGCTCCCACTGGGGAAGCCACTCAGCCGAAACGCCTGTCCTGCAGCCGTGGAGATTAATGATGCTGATTCTCCTACATTCAATTACAGCTCGGTCAGGATGGGCAGAGCCCGGAAAAGTTTAGGCTGTCTTGAGAAGGGTTGAACTTTGCTCTGGGAAAATCACCCAGGGAGCCCACGCAGGTGATAGCGTACGTGTACTCAGGATAACATAACACCTTCGCAATTTTTGGAGCAACCCAACAGCCTTAGCCCTCCTACCCTGTGGTTAGAATTGGTCACGCTGTGCCGGAGCCCCCACGTGCCATCCTGGCTCTTCAACCAGCACGCCACACAGCGCGTCCAGTGTGTTTGGGCACGCGGGACTCGGAAAAGTCTGAGCAGTGTCTGTTCCCACCTGGGGGTAAGGCTGCCTCGTCCCCGGAGGGTTTTGCTCTCAGGTAGCAGGTCCGTGCGGAGATTTGCCTCGGAGTTCGGGCTGCGGGAGCTGCAGCCGGCCGTGCCCCAGGCTGGTGCAGGCGGGCTGGGAGAGCTGCCTGCCGGAGCCCTCTGCAGCAGGACGGTAACTTCAGCAGCTCTGTCAAAACGCTGCTTTAAAGGACCACGCGAAATCCCAGGGTTTAAAGACCAAGTTAGATAGCTGTTGGCTACGTTTGCAACTTAACTAGCTGAGGTGAACGGATGAACTTGTTAAGAGCGGAAGATGGTGCGAAGCAGGTCTCTCAGTAATTATTTGCAGAGATTAACTGAACAGGTGCGCTTCGGGCATAACTAATCCTTGAGAGACAAGGAGCAGGAAGACTGCAGGAGCTAATGTCTTTGAAATAGGTTAAACCAGTGACATTGCCCACCATCAGCATTGTGTTCTTGCCTTTAAAATGCTGACACTTACAGGTTTGATGGTAACTAGACTGCATAGGGGCACCTTTGCTTTCACATCAGATCTGCTGACATGAACAAGAGTCGATTCAGATGGGCATCCAAACATTAAAGTCCTTCCCTATTTCCATAAAATGATTGGCAGGATGCCTACTGCTAGCGGCTGGTAGCGCTGCTGATAAATGGCATCTTGATAAAAACTTTGGGCTGTTTTAAGAAAAAAAAAAAAAGCATACTCTTACTCTAATTCACTCAGCTTCTGACAGATGACATGTCTCATCTCTAAAAATTAGATCCTGGTATCTCTGCTGTATGTACCTAGAGAAAACAGCATCCAGCGGCTGGGACAGGAGCACGGCGTGCCCCCGCTCTGCTGCTCCCCTCCTGTGCAGGAACCCGTCCCTGCCGCAGGGCATCTCCCCGCTTCCTTGGCACTGAAAACGTACATCTGGGTACTCAGCAGAAAGTACCTAAAATATGGTAAAGATGACCCCTAGGAAAAGAAAAAGTGATTTTCCTTTCCAGGTCTTGAACTATTGAAGCTTTCCAAGGAGTCCTGCGGGTAAAATCTCGCTGGAGCAGCTGAAATCCAGGGTCGTTTCTAAGACACAGAGACCCGACCCACGGAACCAGCTCCTTCCTGCAACTTAAATGTTAACAAATGCATAATTTTCAGCGAGGAAAAAAAAAAGGAACTGCACAGATCACCTGCTGCTGATTCCCAGCTAATCCATCAGTAGATCAATGCAGGTAAAAGAGGGGGGAAAAAGCTAATTTCAAGCCCTAATAATATTATTCAGTTTTTGTAGCTTTTTTTAGGCATGCAATTCTAGGTATTTTTCCTAACTTAAGATTTAAAAATTACTTCTAAAATGAATCTGAATGTTATAATGGGAACTTTTTACCCCCACAAATCAAATATCTTTCTCTCATGCCTTTGCATTTCAAATCATACAAAAACCCCATGAGTTGGGAGGCCCTATCAGGCTCCCTGGCAATGCAGGCACTCTAAGCACATTGTGGACGCAGATCTCACCTGAAAACAGATGCAGGGCGGGTAACACCTATAGCCATTTGTTACTTGTTCTTTTAAAAAGATGTTACATCATCCTGTGGTGTGCGAGAAGGAGCGAAGCTGCAGGGGGCAATGCCAGGGTGGGGAAACATCCTCCTGCTCAGCAGCCAGGGAATAGCCAAGCAATGCCACATCAGCCCTCGCCCACCGCAGCCACATCTCACACCCTTTGCGGGACACCCATAGTGACACAACTTAGAGCAAGGGCTCAGTAAAGATTGAAGAGGAGATGGTCAAGATTTCTGGAGGGTATCCCAGTCTCTTGGATGTAAAAAGGAGTTTGCTGTTGAAATTCTTAAATAGCTTTGAAAAATCTCAACAACAGTAAATGGAGACCGACAGCACCTGACGGACCTCACTCTGCCTCCACGATATCACTGACTTCATTTTCTCACGTAAAAGTCATCTAATTACCTTGCAATGCACCAAAGGGTGACACAGAGGGTTCCAGAAACATTCCCTGCCTGCATGACAGATGTGGACAAGGACGACCCTGCTATAATGCAGTGAAGCCTCAAAAAAATCACAGTTTGCTGCTGCTCAGAACACTCCGAGTGCGGACGGACTCTAACGAACCAGCAGCAGAGAGCTCGCTTAAACCAACCTGTGATTTATGGAGCTGCTGCCCTCCCCTTCTCCTTCCTGCCTCAGCGCTGCCTCCAGATGTGCTGCCAGCTGTGGTGACACCAGCACTGAGACTGAACTAACGCATCCGACCGCAAGAAAGCGTCCGTCCCAGCCAGGCGAGTATCCCTGCACCCTTCCCAGCGGCGGCGCCAGACCCCAGCCCGGCTCCGCACCCAACGAACAAGGGTCCCACGGGGTTCCCGTGCCCGGCGCTGCCCACGCTGGCAGAGCAGCGCTGGTTTGTAACCACAGCTCCGAGACACAGATCGCGAGGAAGACACCCAGATACAGGCGCTGAGACCTCCCAGCACCAAGGCAGAGCAGATCAGACCACCGAGAATCTCCCGGCTGCCCAAGGAGGGCATTAACGTGGTCTCCCTCTGTCAGTACTCAAGCGCTTGAGATGCTCAGGGTTCCCGAGCAACCCCTCTGCCCGAGGATGGTTGTTCGTAAGCACCACCATAACAAACGCCATTAACAGCGGTGACGTCCTTACCTTGATTCCCGTCATGGTCCGCTGGAAGTTGCTTTGAGAGCTGGGGCTTCAAACCTGCTTTGCCATCACGTGATCCGACATCGCGGAGAATTTACTGTGGAAACAAAAAAAACCCACAAGTGTGAAATGTGACTGTCGATAAAGTAATCCTCAGCAATCAGACAAAATTAATTGTGTGAACATCATTGATCAAACCTACTTAATACATTGGGTTTGTAGAAAGCTGGAATGTAATTTCATTACCAATCTGCTCCATCCTAATGAAATTTCTAATAACACTCTAATTTTGATTTCGGTTAAGGAGAGAATGATGGAAATTTTCTTTTGCTTCTCTTGTAAGGTTTTATTTTATTGGTTTTCTGCAATACCAGGGATACTAATTTTTTTTTTAATTTGACATTTTATTAGCAGGGGGTTTAATATAACAACACAGATAAAAAACAAAATTGCAAAATGGACAAACGTTACAGAAATAGAATTGATGTCCAAATTAAGGAAGCTAATTTTAAAGAAATTGATTTATTTTATGAGTGGTGATTTGGGCTTTTTTTTTTTTCTTTTTTTTTAAAGTTCTAGCTGATTTTCTGACCTAAAGTGATTTAAATAATACTAGTTCCTTTTATCTGTAGTTCTCACAGAACAATGCTAGAGGAGTTCAGCCGCGTGGGAGAGGCAGCAACACGCCTACATTCATAATGGATAGATTAGAGCGAGAAGACCCCAGCCCTACCCACATCAGTGGCAAGGCTCCCATTAATTTGGGCATAACCAAGATTTCACCTTTTGGGTCAAGTTTCAAAAGACACCATTCAGTCTTCCAGCCTCAGCTGTGGCGGTGCACGGAGGAGGGTTAGAGGTTAATCAAGTCGGGAGTGACGGAGCATCAGGTAGGTAACTAAACGGTGGCATTTCGGATTTGCCTTGAAGCCTGTGGGCGAGGTGCCCCCCGCGCCAGGACCCAGCCTGCGCTACCTGGGACCCCTGTCCCGGGAGAAAGGGGCGCAGACGGGGTCTCCCTCTGCTCCGTTTCCAGCAAACAAGTTCCCGGATCGCGGCAGAGCAAAATGCAAAAAAATTTAAAAAAAAGGACCTGCAGAAATCAAACCGATAAATCTGAGGATTCAAACTGTGAGCAACCGAGGGCGAGTGCCCTCCTGTCGCCCAGCCCAGCCACTTCTGCATCCCTGGCTTCCAAGGGGAGCGGGTGCTGCTGTAAGGCAGCGGGAGAGCTGGGAGAGACCGGCGGCCGAGGGACAGATCCTCGGGCCATCCTGCTGCACCCGCCGAGGGGAGACAGCAGCTCTCCCCCCCGGGCTGCCTGGGGAGCCGGGAGCAGGACAAGTCACCTGCCCAGGGCTCAGGGCTGCTGCGGTCAACACTGCCTGGGAGACGAGCCTGCAGGCTTCTGCAAAATACGTTTCGCTGAGGGCAGGGGAAAAGCCTGGAAAACCCAACTATTTTGTTGCTTCTTCTGCTACTGAGTACTGAAAATGAACAGCGCTTGCCTCTAGCACGCATGAGAGGGCAAACCCTGCTCTCAGAGCATCTGGGTACTACTGATGGCTTGTCTGGCAACGCGTCCGGTGAATAGAAATCACCTCTCCCTGGCCAGAAGCCACATGCGGTGGGATCTGCGTTTAAACACAGAGGGTGCGCAGGATGCACGCTTGGAGTTTGCAGACATTTGAGGTCCTCCGGGCGATGGGACGGGACGCGACGAGCAGACAAGGGAGCACAGGGCATGCGCGCTTGCTGCAGGAAGGTGATGCTCTTTGACTACTGAACTGGTGCCTATCTCTGGTATTTCCATTTTCAGCAATCTGATGTGTTTTGGTGATTTATTCATGACTGGTGTAGTGAAAAATTGGAAAAGGCTAGCGGGATAGCCATGGCCTGGAGATCCAGCATCTGATTGAGGCTACAACTGAATTACTGTCAGAGGCATCATGCAAGGTTTACTCCAGCGAATGTGAAGTTGAATCTTTATATTAATAAGTGAACATGAACTATCAGAGAGACTGGCATATGTCTGCTGCCGGGCAGGTCTGGAAAGGAGCTGTCAGATCAATAGGAAACTTGAGCAGACAAACGGAGAAGCTCCAGTGCCCCTCTTCACGCGCTGCAGAGGTGTCTGCAGGCGTTCACCGGAGCCACGGAGGGGGAGACTTT
Source organism: Buteo buteo (assembly GCF_964188355.1). Classification (NCBI taxonomy): domain Eukaryota; kingdom Metazoa; phylum Chordata; class Aves; order Accipitriformes; family Accipitridae; genus Buteo; species Buteo buteo. The sequence continues at coordinate 45,295,652 of NC_134177.1, read as the reverse complement.
ACTAAGGCACAGGACAGCTAAAAAGGCTACTGCAGGCATAGCTGTCTCATCTTTAACACGCGTACTGAATTGCTTGGGTGAAAGCATACAGAGGAGCCTCGGCTTTTGCTCCGTTACTTAAGCACAAGTGAAAATCTTGCCCCTTAGTCAGGCTACACTGCTAAAACAGAACCGACGAGCACAAGGGATGCAGGCTAATATTGCACGTCAAGTTCCAGTCCAACCAGAAACACCATTTCAAAAGCGACAGTCCCTGAGAACCGTAACTCAGGGAGATAGATACCTTTAACACAAACCAAACCCAGGAAGCCCAAACCTACCGCGCACTGCAGAAAGGATCATTTTTGCCCTGTTTCCAAAAAGCAAAAGGACAATATCCCATTCAGTGCTGCTTGCACCCGTGCGAGCTGCCCTGTATTAATTTTCACATCAAGTACAAGAGAGCACTTTCCATCTTGGCTTCCAACCTGCTGGGTGTAAAAGGGAGGTGAGGAAATGTCCCTTTCTACAAGGTTCCCCTCCAAATCCGAACTTTTGAGAAAACAAAACAAAGCAGCCATTAATCCAAAGGGAGTTAAAAAAAAAAAAAAAAAGGCAACGGCAGAGAAGGAAGCTAAACGCTGCATTACAGTAGCATCTAGCAGTTCTTCATAATTACAGTTTCAATTCCACATCCAGCTTCCCGCCTAATTACTGCCCGGCGGTTGGTGTGCACAGACTCAAGAGCAGCAGGGATTTTTATTTTGCTCACACTGATCGCTCCTCAGCTCCTCATTACCAAGCGCTCGCTTTGGGCCCATTAGACAACCCGTCACCCTCCCCAGCCCCGCAGACCCCACGGAGCGTCGCAGAGCCACCACCAGAGCTGCCTGCCCGGCTTGCCCGAAGCAGGCAGCGGGTCCGATCCCTTCCTAGAGAGAGCAGGGAGAAGGGACGGTCCCCACAAATGGGCACAGTGGGGACCCTGGGGCTCTCGGACCCCTGGGACGGAGGGGACGGGGGTTTCTCCATCCCTGCTCGCTCTGAACTGCGGCTGTGGAAGGGTGTCCTGGATCTCCTGAGGTTTCACAGGGAAAGAGCTGCCAACACCTGAATCTGGGCCGCGAGCTCCACGTTGCAGGAAGCAGACACCTAAGCCTTCATACCAGAAAACTGAGAGCTGAATTGGGTTGTGACGTTTCAACTCTCAATTTCTCGGCAACCAGATTTAACCCGCCTAAAGTTTTGTTCCTGTTCTCCTCTGGAGCTTTCCAGGCTGTCTTTGAAGCCACGAAGGCGAAACTCAACCTCGTGAGCTGCTCCTGCTATCTCTGAGCAAAAGCTTCCAGTGAAGGTGCTTCCCGCACAGCAAACACCCCTCTCAGAGATGAGATGCCTCCTATTTTATTTTGGGGGGTTATAATCCTTCTACTGCTTTCTCTGCAGTCCAGTTGCACTTTGCTAATCATTAACGCCACCGCTGTCTTTGGTAAGAAGCAGAAAAGGGACCTTCTTCTACCAGAAATGCAGGAGAGCTGATTTCCTAATAATTTATGGCTTGAACAAAGTTGCAGAGCAGCAACCAAGTATGCAGGAAAGGTTAGGGTGAAAAATTATTTACAAAGCGAATGCCCTGAAGACACTTGTACTGGACAACAATTACGGCACCTTAATTAACTGAAATTTAGTTCACCCGTCGACCGAGACATGTCCAGTGCTAAAGTTATGCCACTGCTGCTGTCTACTACTGGTTAATGAATATAAATCAGATGGTTTATAGTTAGTGAACATGTAATAGGCTTGCAATGAGTTGAATTCCAATGCAAAATGCCTGGGGATAGGAACATGCCATCCATAAAATATATATAAATAACAGATTTACATTTCTACAAGGGAAAAAACAAAGCTATCCTCCCATCTTGGTATTCTCCCAGCTTGACAAACTTGTGCTCCGGTTCTCCGACGAGACAAGGGATCGATAAGTAGGAATTTAAGAGTCTGGTCACCCAAGGTGCGGCTAATTAGATGCCAAAACTCTTCCATGCCCTCCGTGTTTCCTTCCCAGCCATTGAGCCCTGTCCTATGGGTTCGTCATGTGCCTGTTCGGTGCTGCTTGGGAGCAGAGCCCGAGGGGCAGGAGCACCGAAGGTGACTCCTGAAGCTGTAGAGCACACGGTGCCGCTACCAGAGCCCGAGCCAGAGGCAACTGAGGCCATCGAAAGAGGAGCGCTGCCTTCTCTGGGTTTTGTATCAAAGCCCGGGGACGGACGGGGGAAGCAAGGCTGTGCTTTTGGCTACAGCTCCTTTTGAATGAGCCGTTAGTGATATCAAAAAAAGCAGGCAGCTAAGGCTCCGCCTCTAGAGATAATTCAGGTTAAAAAAAACCCCCAACAACCTCCCCGCTCCTCTGCTGCAGTCAGCCATGAGTGCAGGTTGCAAGCAAGCAAGCAATTCTCTCCAAGTTTCTTACTTGAAAAATAACCTTCACTTTGTGCCAGTTACGTGCTGGCAGGAGCAGGCAAGCCTGCCCAAAGAGCCCTCGCAGCTGGGTAAATCTTTGCCCAGCCTTCGCATCATCCAAGATGTTCGGCTGCAGGCCAGGGATGGGAGACTCTTGATATTTGGGGTATGCTGCAAAGGAGCCTCTCACCCCCCTCCTGGCAACTAAAGCTCCTTTGGGTCATTCTGTGCTGGACTGCCTAGAAGATGATGTGCCCCAGATCACCAGACTCTTGGGGAGTTGTTGGCCTGGGGTCTCAGGGAGGCTCCAAGCCTGAGGTAGGAATGGCCATCAAAAAAACCCCCAGCATCAAAAACCCCTGGTCTCAGCTCTTTACGTTTCCTTGCTGCAGAAGCAAGAAATTGTGGACTTTATTTATTGCACAAATTAGGTACAAGAAAATTATTTTCTTAATGTGAGACTTGATGAATGTTCCCAACTCTCCACCCTGCTAGGAAGAGGGGGTTACAATGAAAATTATTTACAAAGCATGTGCTACCCTGCAGGGATATTTATTCAGGCAGGGGATGTTTCCACAGATTTTGTTGACAAAGGCAAATCAAATTACATTTTTGCGAACATTACAACAAGCATCTTGATTTGATATGGACATCAGCCGCCTCCTGACAAAGCCTGGGAAGCAGCTCTGGCCCAGCACCCTCCAGGCACCTACAAAGGTGGTCATTTTTAGTATTAGGGAACAGATGGATAAAATGCTCTGCAAGCTGTTCATGCACTTCTAGATATTGATTTGAAGTTTTTATTCCTTTAAAACGTATAAAAATTGTTATAAATCTGAGGCCCAGATTAAAGACGGTTAATGACTTGCAGGAGTAAGGTAAGCTCTCAAGAGACCTGGCAAGACCCCAGCCAGGCTCACGCCCCACAAGCCCCCGGCCGGGCTTCTCCGCGGAGCCCAAGCAAGAGCAGCAAACTGCAGGACTGGAGCCTTGTCCCCACAGGGCTCAAACGAGCCCTGCCTGCACTGAAAACGCACCCACAGACGTATGCATACAAGTCTGCATGTATACGTTTACGCATGTAACACGTGTGTAATGACAGGGGAAGATGCGCTAACATAAGGCTCCTAAATCTATAAAGCGATTCAATCACAGACCCTCCCTTTCAGCAGTAAAATGCGCTCAGCGGGGTCTTTGAACAAACAGCTTAGCCCTTCAGAAAAAAAAACAGATCAGGCCAGCAAGTAGGTACCTACGTCCGGAGGCAGGAGCCAAACTCCATCGCCATCGCTGCCCTGCCTGCGACAGCATCGCCGTCAGGGTGCTGCTGCTGCCCGAGTCCCAGCCAAGCCCCATCAAGCTGAACCACCTTGCAGAGTACAGATCCCGCACAATTCAATAGCATTTTTAATCCGATTATTGTTATTATCTTAAAATGGCTAATTTCCACCGGAGGACGTGGGAACAGAATCCCTGGCAGAAGCTCCTTTATTAGTGGGAGTGGGGAGCTCGGCGCGAATGCGTTGCCTTCACCTGCAGCCCCTCCGCTCACAGGGAAGAAAGGCTGCTTCACGATTAGGGCTAGGATTTTTCCCAGGGATTACACTCTTTATGAATGCCTGCATATAATATCATGACGCAGCTTTTCCTCCCCTCCTCTTTGCATTAAGCATCCTTCCTTCCTGTACACGCGGTAATTCACTGTATGTTTTTACGGTGACACGACTGCAGACAGCATTGGCAAGTATCTGGGGAGGTGGGCAGGCAGCCCCGCCACCGATGTGGGGACCTGGGAATACGAAGGGCACGGGGGGGTCAAGGTGTCAGTAAAAAACAGTAGGTAAAAAATGTTGAACTAGGTTATAAACATCTATTTTTCATCCTCTGCAGTATGGCTACTGCGTCAATACATACACACGTTGGGCCAACTAGTGTTACTCCTAGGGCGTGAGTTATTTCTTAAGAACGAGATATATATACTCAGATTCAAAAGGGAAAAATACCAATACCGAGGGCTCTTTCCTGCAGCAGAGAAAGCCACGGCGTGAACCTATAGCTAGGAGCCCACACTAGGCAAATTCATACGAGAAACAGAGGTATAGATTATGAACAGTGTGATCAGCAAAGCATTCAAACACCGCACGATGAGAAGGATGGATTCCCACCCCTCTCGCTATCTCTTATTCAAGCCGAGGTTGCCTAGCACTCATCCTGTGGCACAATATAGGCCACTGGTCTCAAAATACAACATCACGAGGAAATTATGTAAACCTTTGTGATACATAAAGACAGATTAGATGATCTGTAAATCCTCTCAGGATTTAAAAATCTGAGTGTCTTGTGCCATGCTGTGGTGTGGGCATTTCTGGCTAGCGAAACCCAGGAGCTCATCATTAGCCTGAGAGCTGATGCAGCTCTCTGTCCACAGCTGCTGGGTCAGGAAGGGTTTGGGAAGCGCACAAGAAGCCCTTCGGACTTGCGACGTGGATTCTTATACCGGGAAGAAATGGTTTGGAGCTCCTTGCTAAGAGGAAAAATCATGTCAGCGCAACATCGTTGATTCCCTCTGATTAAACCTGTGGGTCTTAAACTTGGTCTTCAATCAGGTCTTTGAGAAGTCCCAACAGATTACAACATCCCTGTGCTTAGCCATCATAATGACTTGCAAGTGATTAGCTTAACCAGCATTTCACCCAATTCAATTTCCATGGATGGCCTATACGTACCAAGAAAGAAGTTCACATTAATTTTTACATAATTAAATCAGGAATGACCCCGGTGCCGATGAAATAAAACCTCAATTCTTCCTGGGATGCGCAGCGCTCATCTTGGCTTTAACCCTCAGAACACGAGACCGACTTGGCTGGAAGGGATGGATTCAGCTCCGGACCCTCTCCTGCTCTCCCCCGTCTCTTCCAGCTCCCTTCCCCCTCCCCAGGCTGAGTGACCCCAATGCCTGTCACCTACCCTGCTCCCCATTCCCCAGCCCAGCCCCAGAAAGCCCCCTCGCACAGACAATTGCGCGCCTCGCTTCAGCTTTTATAGGATGACTCGTGCATTTTCTGGGAAAAGCCTTAACGAGCAGCGCAGCAACACAACGACACAACACAAGGCTGGGACCGGAGCTTTGCGATTGCCGAGGAGCATCCAGCCCATCTGCTGCCGTGAGCTGCAACGTGTTTCTCAGCCCAAATGTCACCCCACAGAACGCAGTCCTTGAAATCACAGCAACAGCAGCATGGAGCCAGTGAGCCAGAGGCACGGTAGCTCCTGAACACTTGGAAAATCCAGGTCCCCTTCCCAGGAGGAGAAGACCTCCCTTCCTTGGCATCCCTTCCCGCAGCTCTGCAAAGCTCTCGGTCCCACTGCCTGCTCCCACTGCTCGGTGCCCGGGTCCTGACCGCTCGCCGGGACGTGACACCGGACTATGCAAACTAACGTGGATAATTACTATGTGTTTCGTTAAACAATCCCCCTTTGGAGGCGGCAGCGATTACTCACTTCTACTGTAATTTTAATTGGTGGGCAAACATGATCTTTGTAGAGACAAAGCCTCATTCTTCTCTCTCTTGTAACAGTTTAAATCAATACTAACCCGGGGCTGCTTGGAAATATTTAATGAAAACTGTTTTGACAGAAAATTGGATTCTTGATGAGGCAAAATATTTGTTTTCAACAGAAAAGTTTCACTTTGTTGAAAAGCCGAAACTTTTTCAATTTTTACTGGAAGGTCAAATAGCACAATGCAGCCGTCACCCTGGCGCATCCTTTGCTGCCGATGCCCCGGATAAACGGAGGGTGTGCAGGCAACCGCGGAGCTGAGATTGCAGCCTGCGCTTTCCGGGCCGGAGCCAGAAGCCCTGTGACACCCGTTGAAGTCTCTCTGTGAGGGATGACGGTCAGAACCTTCACGCTGCGACTTACCCTGCTGTGACACACACCAGCCAGGGACAGAGGGCACACGGGGCGTCCTGGAAGGAGGAGCAGGAATTGGCGCAATGGCACGGAGCGAAGCGAGTACATACATCACAGCAAACGCCGCGCCGGAGGGTTTTGCCTGCGCGTTCACCTTGAGGTGAAATTAGCAATGGCAAAAAAAAACCCACCTTACTCAGGTCTTGGCTAATGATTATCCCATTAAAGAATCAGCTGACATAATATCATTTGGTAGTTTTATAAACCTCAGCGACAACAAGACTGATGAGACCTAAAGCCCTGACAGGTCGTCTGCCCAGAGAAGAGGAAGGTACAAAAATTTGCTATTTTACTGTATGGCAAATTTCATGGTATTAAAAAAAATAATAAAACAATCCTCGGAAAGGCAGGTAACCTTTGCCTGTCTCCAGAAACACACGTATGCTCGCACCCAGCCCTCCCACTCGCTGGCAGATTTCCATCAAGCCTAAGAAATGCAACTAGAGCAACTCACAGCCAGCAGCCGGGCTCGCACGCTCCCCAGACCTCGGCAGGACCGCGGGGATGCAGCGGCCGTGGGTGCCGTCTCCCCGCTGCCGAGATCCCCCGCAGACACCCGGGCAGCACCCAGGCACCCCCCGCAGAAGCCCTTTGCTGCGATGACCCCCCAGGACCGCCGGGGCTGATGCTGAGGAGCGATCTCCTCGGACTCCGTGGGCAGCAGTGCCAATTAGGGACAAGGTGAGGTCAACCCAAAAAGTCACTCGCACGGCGCGAGTGGCTGGTACAATTAGCCCACTTAACTAAAAAGGAAAAAAAAAAGCGTGTGTGCTGCAGTTCCCCTCCTTACCCACGTCTCTACACTGAAGACATTGATGCTGGCAGGACAATACACAACCTCAAACGACATTCGTCTTGATCGTGATGATATAAGTTATTTTGGTAGTGCATGTGGCCCGTTCTGCTGTCGTTTAAAGGAGGCAACATCGCAACATGCAGACAAGCACCGGCCAGTAAGTCACTGGCTTCTGCAATGGGTTTATGAATGCATATATATATGCATTTTTAATTTTTTTTTTTTTTTACAACTCTACCAAAAAAATTAGCCAAATAAAAGAAAGCATCTGCCTAAGGCATTGCTGCATCCCTAGCATTCAGTATTATGCATTTTAGAGAAAAAAAAAAAAAAAAGCTTGCTTTACCCCCCCTTGCCTGGGTGTCATGGGCAAGAAATGAGCAGCTGACCTGAGTTTGAATTTAGAGTGTTCATTAATAGGATATTATGCCATATGCTCAGCACACTGTCTTTTTTTTTAATGCAGCCGCCAATTTGAGAGAATTTCTAATTAGTAATGGTATAATGAGAGTATTCAGAGGCTAATGTGGTGGGTGGGGAAGCGAAATAGATCGCTTGGTGTGGACTGGAAATATTTCTGTTCGAATTCCTCGTGAAATAATGACCCGCCGTAAAAGGCTGCGATCTTTGACAAATGAAGGACGTTCGGGGAGGTTACATTAACTGCAGAGGGAGCATTTATCAGAGAGGGGGGGAAAGGTGAGACAATTTGGGCTGGTTAAGCTTAATGCAGGGAATGCCTTGGAAGGAAAAACATTTTAGCTGGGGCTGGGCTGAACAGGAGGAAGCACAAAGGAGGCCGCGGGTGGGAAAGCCCCAGCGGGAGGAGATGGAGGAGATGCTCAGCCGGGCTCGGTGCTGGGCGATGCTGGGGGTCCCTGCCCGAGCCTGGGGGGGCATTAACCCTTCGCCGCCGCGCGAGCCTCAAGGCAATGGCGTGGGTGCGAAACACAGCGTGAAACAGCAGCGGTAAAGATTTAGCTGGTGCAGGAGTACAGAAATCCTCTTATCGGGAACGCGCGCCCCAGCCCAGCAGCTACCCAGCAATTGCTTTCCATCAGCATACGACCAGCACCACGGGCGAGGGGCGGCGATGGAGCGGGGTACCACGTCGATGCCGCGGGCAGGGCCCGGGATGCCTGAAATGCCTTTGAAAAGTGCTTTTGCTGTGTATTTGAGGGTCAGATCATTTAATATCTAGTCTGTTATAGAAAATTGGGACCAAAGAGGCACGGATGCGGGTTGGTGTTTTGTGTGGGAACTTGTTGGTGTAAAAGGTTCAATGTATTTTTAATAAAACAAAGCTTTGAGGTTTGTGAGCTGGCGGAGAGTGGTGTCTGAGGCTGGCACGTGCTCTACCCTCCCTGCAGCGTACGGACAGGAGATAAACCTACATAAACCACGACAGCAGGCATGGGTCCAGAATAGTCCACCTTAACATCTCAGAGCATCCTTTGATTTGAACTACTTATGAACTTTGTCTCCCAGGCCACCCAGTGGCATGGGGATCATGATTTTACAGAAGAGAAAAGGGACAGATTTTCAGTGGTTTGCAAAAAGTCAGGCTGCAATACAGAAAAATGCTCTTTCCCCTATTAAAAAACCACAGACCTTATAAATGGGAAAAGAAAACATTTTCCCAGAAGAAAAGGGATTTGGTTTGGTGCGGATATGGGAGTTGGGCTGTCTGGTCTAACGGCACAAACCCATTCCTTTGGTTTCAGAGGGAAATTCCAAACAGTGACGGGCAAAATCTGAGTGCTGCAGGTTTAAAAAAAAAAAAAAAAAAAAAAAAAAAAAATTCTTGTCCTTTTCCCATGCCCCAGCCAGCACTAAGTTCCTTCTGAGGGAATACACCTCGTGCTGCAGAGGACAGCATTCCCAGCCTCCGGCTTTGCCAGCTTCGGGAATGCCGCGTCTCCTACACGCAGCCTCCGCACAAAAGCTAGGACACATGCAGATTTCTTCAAATGAGCCATAATTAATTTGCCTTTTGATTAGACCAATTAGATCTTTAACACTGTAGGAAATAATTTTTTACTAATGATTAAGCTGAAGACTGGGAGTTTTCCTCTCCTGTGAAATGTTTTTATTGTATTATCATATTACCTTTAAGAAAGCCAATAAAGTTCTACGACTGCAGGGTCTCCCCAGCGCCTCCTGCACTTCTTTTGCCTATTGCGACACACATGAATTTTATAGAAACAGATGCTACGGGAATGAAGCAGACCGAAATGGGCAGTAAATGATGAGTTTTGGTAGATATGAACCAAGCGGAGCAGAAAGGCAACGATCTACTTGAGAAGATCTGCTGGAGCTCCAAACCGGGTTTGTTGTGCAGGGACTGGCCGAGCCGCCAGACGCTCTGGTATTGTGTAAACTCTGCTCTGAAAATTAAATATTCATAATGCTCATATTAGATTCTAGAGCACCTTTTAAGAAGAAATAAATGAGATTTGCTTTAAAAGAAGAAAAAAGGCATAGGGGCCATGTAGAACCAAGCCACAGCTTCATAAATAATATGTTTTTATGCCAACACTCAACAATTAAAAGGCTTAAGATTCGTTTTGGAGAATGAATCAAGCTTAAAATCCATTCTCCTACCCTCATCCACATGCCACAGAAAATTAATGTGTTCACCCAATATATTTTTAGAAGGAATTCATTCCTTGCTCTCACACCATCCTTATTTTCCAGAGTAATAGGTGCGAGTGGCGAAGTATAAGCAAGATTTTTTTTCTTCCCTTCTTTAAAGTAAATCTCCATCTTGTTGACAGCCATGCCCAAATCGTCAGACCTGAAGACTCTGCATCGTCCAGCTTGTCCTTTTATCCTGAGCTGCGCTCCCTTCTCCCTGCACCTTGAAAGCAAGCAGGAGCAGAAGGCACGGTGCAAACAGCCGGCACCAGGACAGGCTGGCATCGGTGGCACCACGATTTCCCACCGACCACGACATTTCCGGCACTTGGGTAAGAGAAAAGACGCAAGGGGCACGGGCTCGGTTCCAAAGCCCCGGTGATCCTGGGGCTACTGGGAGGCAACGGGCTCTCCACGACATGTCCCTCTGCCCCTGCCCCACTGCTCCCACCCTCCAACACCACGTCCCACCATGAACATCACCCAGCTCATTTCACAGCCCATTAGCGAGAAATAAATATTAATATAATATGATATTATTCTGATGAAAGTGAAAAATGTGACTATAATAAGGCTATCGTGTTCTACTGGATTAATATGCCCGTTAATTATCAGCAGTTCCTGTGGTCTTCAGCCTAACGGATGGTCCTTGGTGAGCAGCGCTCAGCTCTCACGTTCAGGAGGTTCCTCACGCTCAGAGCGAGCCCGAGATGATGCTGGTGTGTGAATAACCAGCCCATCACGTGCACTTTGGCGGCCCAGCTGCACCACTCCTGTCTGGGAGCTGGTGCGAGAATAAGGAGCAGCCACCAGCACCTTCAACCACGGGGACACACGGTGGGGCCAGCGCCTGGAGAACGTGCACGGGGCTCTGGCCACCTTGCAAGTCTCCTGGGTGCCCTGGGAAGTCCTTCCTCCCTCCTATGCCTCCCCGTCAGTGTTTCACATCTAAACTTCAGGGGTTAAGGTCGCAGCGTTTTTCGTTCTATGACTCACAGGGAAGAGCCCTCTGGTCCTGACAAATGTTTGCTTTGCAAAAAAAAAAACCCCAACCCAAAACACCAACCCAATGCCCCTCTATTCAACTCAAAATGAAACTTCCTGCTTAATTAAAAAAAAAAATCTGCAATGTCAAAGGTGAAAACACCCTTGATAAATTTGGTCCCAAACCAAAATTCCAAAACAGAAAACTCAAAAAATCCCATTTTCAAATTCCCAAAGGGAAACTGTATTTGCATGCCACCGAAAAATTTGTTTCTTATTTCTTGCTGCCTGAAAGCACTATCCAAACTCAGTCTGAACTTCAAAATAGGTTCTGTCATCCCCAAATCCCCTTTTTCTGCGACCGAGCTATCCATCCAAAGAAACCCCTTTCCCAAAACACACCGTGGCTGATGGCTGTGCTGTGTCCCCCTTCGGCCCCGGGAAGCACCGGAGCCCTCTGCAGCCACCGGAGCCGGGTGCTCCTGGGAGGTTTGCAGGGATCAGAGCACCGACACCAGGGAGCTGCAGGAAGGCTCTGGCGTGATTAAAATAATCCTCATCACAAAAAACCAAACAGCCTGCCATGGATGCTCTCTCCTCCATGCCAGGGACCCAAAGCGCCTTCCGCAGATGGTCCCACGTCACGCGAGGTAGGGCTCGACCAGAGGCAGCCCGAGCTGCCGCGGCACGGTCGATCCAAACCAGCTCCAACCCACCTCAGCTGCACAACTTTTGCCCCAATCTTCAACTTCTCTCCACCGTTTCTTTAAATTTCCCACCCCAGCTTTGCAAACTTTCCACCCGTTTTCCAAACTGACACACGCAAATTCCTGCCCAGCCGCTGTTCGGGGAACATTTGCTCCTTCCCGACACGTGTGCGTCCCCCAGGGAGGTGGAAAGGATAAGCTGACACCTCTAAGGAGGTCTGGAGATGAAAAATGTTATAGATATGACAAATATGTGTCAGCGCAGCCCCGGGGCTGGCAGCTGCCGTGCCCTGTCCCAAGCCACCCGCGCGGTGTTTGCTGGGACCCGGTCTCGGAAGACCCTCATCAGAGGGAAACGCCGCAGCCTCCTGCCAGAGCTCCTCTCCCTTTAAAATGTTATTTAAGAAGTTTTGCCAGCTTTACTTTGCACAGCCTGCTGCTGTTCATTTTAGGTTTGCTAGAAATGTTCTCCAGCTGAATACTGAGTGAAATAAATTCAAATCCTACTCTGCAAATGACACTGCACATAAATATTCAGTAAATTAGCAGCACACTTTTATAGATTTATCAGTCATTGCTGGCACAGAATGACAGGCAATGTTGTAGCTGAAATATTAATGCTGACAAATTAATGATTTCTGAGTAAATGATGTCATTTTTGCACCGTTTCATTAAAATTTACTCACTTTCAATATCAGCTTCATTTCTACGCCAAAAAAAAATTAAAATCATTTTCATTCTCTTTCTCTCTCTCTTTTCTCTTTTCCTCTAGGAGCCTTTCTTGAACCCAAAGGGCATAAATTTCCTCTGCTCTGAGGAAGAAGAGGGGCTAAAGTTTGCAGAGAGGGCAGGCGGCGGAGCCCCACGCTGCTCCAGCATCTCCCCGTCCCAGCCACGTCCTCTCCCCGCACCGCGCCCGAGCTGGGCACTCCCCGCTTGGAGCGCCGATCGGACACTACGAAATAACCCCCTGCCTTTGCCGGGACCCTTGCCACCGAGCACAATTAAAACCTGTAAACACCACCACCATCGGCCGATACTCTGCCGCAAAGCTCGTTTGTGCAGCGGACAGGAGGAAACGCCGCAGCAGCCCTGTTTATCGCGCCGGGCATTGGCAATGCATCACCGAGAGCATCTTCTACTGCCCTTGCTCATCCTGGAGGCTTCACAGCACCCCAAGCCCCGTGGCGAAGGGGAACGGGCTGCAAGCATGGGGCAGGCGAGGAAGAGGAGGTCGGGATGTCATCCCAGCTGACCCTACGCGCACCGAGAGGTCCCCAGAGCATCGACGGATGGAGCACGGCTCTCCCAAAAGGCACTGGAGCTCTCCCAAAAGGCACTGGAGCTCTCCCAAAAGGCACTGGAGCTCTCCCAAAAGGCACTGGAGCTCTCCCAAAAGGCACTGGAGCTCTCCCATGCGTTCCCCAAAGCAAAGGGGTGAGCGCCTTTGGGGTTCACAGCAGTTTCGAGAAGAGAAAGCCGTTTTTACCCGCAGCTGCCTAATGGTGATCGCTTCCCTAGAGCCTTTGCCACCCGCTGCCATCTTTAATACGCCGCATTGGGTATTTTTGGCAAATTACCCCATCAAAAGCCTTCCCGCCCTGTCTGTCATCCTGGACAGGACTGGTGACATCTCTGACAGGTGACTGACAAAGACAGTTGTAGTGGATAAAAAAAAGGAGGGGGGGGGGGCGCGAAGGAAAAAAAAAAAAAGACAGAGAGCAAGAGAGAAAGAACCCAGAGAAGGTTTTACCCAGGATTCCCTGGGCTGAGCTATATCAGTCAATCTCCGGGCTAATTCGTGTCAGTACTTGTTTCCTATCTCCTTGAGTCTCCAGCGGAAGGTTGATAAAATTGAAGTGGAAATGAAGTTGGATGCACAGGAGGATACATACAACAATAGCCTGGTGAAATGGGTTTGTATCCCTGATACACTCTTTGGAGCATCAGGATTCGTGGTGACCTTGACAGTGTCCTTGGGAGAATAAAATAAAATAAAAGGGAGAATTTCTATCTACGAGAAGAAATTTAAGCAAAGTGCTACATTTACCACATCGACTTTGTAGCGTGAAGGAGCGACGCTGGCTCCCAGCATCGTGTACCCGGCTTATTTACCCAGTGGGAGTTTATGTTTGCACAAGTACTTCCCCAGCTATCTATCTACAATGCAAAGAGAGCGCCTTGTTATAGCACTCTAAGATGCCCGTTTCTTGTAAGAAAATCTCCGTTGGCTCAACTAGTTGTTGATGAATAGAAGAAAACTTGTCACAGTTTAAATAAAATGTACCTCCAAGTGTGTGTACAGCGTGTTTCTCTCCAGGCTGCCCGGACCAGTTGTCAATATTGCATGAGCATAATCTCTGAGTGAAACTCCACCAAGACGCTCGTGGTTAAATACGAGATGAATCTCTGTTTGCCAGCCCCTTTAAAATAAAAACGTGGAGAATAACTGTGGTGAGACGGAGCTGGGGAGAGGGCCAATGAAAGCGCTCAGTACATGGAGAAAGGGGAGCTGCTATCAAAGAGTAGATACCAACAAGAAATATTAACACAGTCCTTCACTACATCTGGTTTTTAAGTCAGGTGTACAGACACACACGTAAAACTCTTTGCAGCCCCTTGCCTGACACTAGTGCCTTCCTTATGGAGAGCTGCGATGCTCAGGGCTGAGTGCTGGAGCCGGCATCCCCAGCGTGCAGCCTTATCGTGTCCCTGCAGCACAGGGAAGGCAGGTAGGTGAGCTCTCAGAAACGGTGATGATGCTGATACTTGATCTGCCCTTATTTACGGTGTATGGCCTCTTCCCTTTGCTCCAGTAATTTTGGCTGAAGTGCCCGCAGACTGATGGAAAACCTAAGTGTCCACATTCATGGAAAGCCAATGGGTGGATCAGACAAGCAGCTCCGGTGGGAACCTTCCCCTTTGGCTTCCCAAGGGATTTCTCTAGCGGCTGTGCTGTCCTGCCTCAGTGATGGATCCAGGGTTTCCCAAAAAACTCAGAGCAGCCCACGTTTTTTACGGGATTGGAGGAAGGACCATATAGGTGTCTATTTTAATTGCAGATAAATGCAAAGAGGCAGTCAGTTTTCTTTAGCTGCTTTTTTTCTGCTATTTACAGATCTCGTAGACCTGAGGCTCAGTATTGACACCAGGGCTAGAAGATTTTGCATGTGCAGCAGCAGCAGCACGGTGCTGGCCGTGCCTTGCTCGTAGCTCTGGGGAGATACGACCAGGGAAGCTCTCCCTCTGGGGATTGAGTTCATACAGCATCACATTTTAGCTTGCTGGAAACGTTTGTTAATTCTAATTTGCTGGCACTGATGGTGGAGAACAAGGATATGTAGGCAGAACCAATATTTTCCCTCAGTGTGGCACGTACACCTGACAAAATATACAGTTGGGATGCAGCACCTTGCTCAGTAATCTCAAAGCTTTTGCTTTCCTGGCTTTTTCGGAGACCTTTGTAAAAGGCAGATTCGAAGCAGCAGGTTTAGGACCCTCTGCTCAAGAAGAGGCTGGTCCCAAAACAGGTGCAGAAGATGGAACAAAATCATTTAACAGCATCAAAACAAACGGATCCTGGAAATGCTCTGGGCAACACCAGCTTTGGTGAGATCATGGAAAACTACAGCTTCTCAAGGTTTGTCTGGGCCCGGCCCTTAGTCCCAGCAGAGCGAAGGTGGAGTTAAGAACCCGTATTAACAATAAACGAAACCAAACCTACAGCACATCCTTCGTTCGGAAGGGAATGGCAATGGCCCCGTTCCCCACGGCAGCACCCTGGAGCAGATGCATCCCGAGCCACCAAGCACCCACCGCCGCCAGCTTCCCCGGATTTGGCTAATAAGAACCAGCTGGGTTTTTCCACTCTGATAGCTGTGAGAAACTGATGACAACCTGTTTGACCGCTGACCTCTGAACTTGACCCCCTGCTAATACCTTCAGCTGCTGATTGTCATGGGTGGCTGGCAGAGCCCTTTGTCTTTTGCTGTTTTGGAGTCCAGACAGATAAATGATTTCTATTTGTCCTTTGGCGCAACGGAAGAGCTGATCGATATTATCCACGAATGATGTCAAGGATTTGTCGCCACAGCTTATGAATGACAAAACACTACCCAAAAAAACACCTTTTGGGGCAAAAGATTGAAAGCTGGAAAGGTTTATTGATTTTTGCTTTCTTAAATAGCAGCTCAAGCCACAAAAGAGAAAACGAAAAGCTTTGTGTGCTAAAATGCAGCAAAAAGCTTCCTCGAGAACAACGATTAGATCAGCTCTTGCATTTAAGTACTGTGTGCCTTGCCACAGTCAACTGCTCAATTTTGTCTGCTAAGCCCACTGCAATTTCCACCCATTTTTCCTTATTTCAAAAGCTCTTGTATAGTGAAATACCAGCCTCTAGAATAAAATGCTCCTCTGCTTTTGGCCACTGATCAGTCAGGAGAAGGCTACGCATCTCCCATGCGAGCAGGCAGCGAGCTCAGGAGAGCAGAAGAAAAGCTTTTAGGTCCAAGCGCTGGAAAGGTGGGCTCGGACCCCACCTCTGCCCCGGGCACCCTCAGCAAATCACCGTGGCCCCCCCGCGCCCACCTCGGGGCGAGGGATGCTCCGGCTGCGCGGAGCTCAGCGACGTTCCCCCCTTCCCTCGTAACCCCACCACACGTAGCAGGAGGAGATCACGACACAGGACGTTCCCTAGGCAAACACAATTTGAAGAGCGAGTTGATGAAACGAAACGGGTCCCCTCTTAAATAGCTACCCACGGCCCCGGTTTTGTGCCTCCTCTGGAGGCACATTTAGCTTCTCCAGGAGCCTGGGGAAACCCACCTTCCCACCTCGGAGCCTCCCTGCGTGACGCACAAGGAATGTCCGTGGGTACCCCCATACTGCTTTCTAGAGCTACAGCTAAGGCTCCAGCCTGCCATAAATCCCGTAAAGCCCCTCTAAAAAGGGACCCAGAAACCTCACACAGGAAAGGCTGCTGCGATGCTCTGGACCACAGCGACAAACATGTGCTGGCCTGGCTTCACCAGCACCGGCAGATCCCAAAGGGAGGTAAGAGCCGTGTCACCGGTAACCGCTGCGCTCACCCCAGCTCCCAGCCACCTTCTCTGCTTCGAGGAAAGCGTTTCACCAGCACGACACACATGGGAACCAGTTGCACGGACAAAGAGCTGAATTAGCTCATCGCCGGTAGAGAAACGTGTTTGTGTTTTACAAACGAACGCGCCTCCTCCAGGGACGGCACTGGGTTCGGAGACGAGAGCTGCGCCGAAACATCTCCACACGCAGCATTTCTGCAAGTTCTTTTTACAAGAAAAGTCCCCTAGAGTTTCCTAAAACAGAGCACTGCTGGGACCAACCTCTAAACCACGGCATTCTTCTGAAGTTCTAACGTTCAGTATTTTGGGGAAACAAATTCTTTCTTCACAGATACATTTTAAAAACATTTTTTTCGCAAGCTTTCAAGCAAGATTTTGCAAGTAGCAGAGAAACAAGGAGGAGGACTTCTAATGCAGGAGGTATCAGCATGGTACATGGACACATGTACGCACATCTTCCCTCACACCCACGTCCCATCCCAAGATGGATCCCTCCGGTGGAATTGTAAAATTCATCTCCTGGGAGAAAGCTGGCCTTTTTCCCAAACAAGCAAGATCCCCACTGCCCTCTGAAGCCCGCAGAACACAGGCTTGGCGAGGAACGGACAGCAATCATGTCTCGCAATTAGAGCGGCGCTTTCAATTCGGCAACACAACCAATGTTTAAAGGGAATTTAAAGGGGGGGGGGGGAAACCAGAGCAATTCTAAAATCCGGAGATAAGGATCACTAGACTAATTTTAATTACGAGGAAATGGAAGAACAGAGATGAGAAGGTCTCGATCCAGCTCTCTGGAGCCGAGGGGAGCGTTTAGGCAGATGCGGGTGCGAGCACAGCAGAAGGGTGCTGAGCCAGGCATGTGCTCAAGGCACAGCCCCAGCGTGGGGCAGCTTTTCCCACCAGACCTTTCCTTTTCCAAGCTTTACACTGCTCGGCTCGCTGGCCAAAAAAGCTTCAAAACTCAGCACCAACCCTAGATGAAACAAGAGAGTTTCTCCCAGCTCGCCAGCCTTGCTTGAAGTTCAGTGAACCTTGCCCAGCCCTCAGGTAGTGATAAATGCCTGCTCGGGGTCAGAGGGGTTTGGTTTCAGCGGCACAACGCCTGGCTCCAGGGAAGGGATTACCTGGGTTTAAAAGGCTGGAGCTCATTGGGGTGAGGGAGGCTTCTCCTCCCAATACGGCCGATCTGCACGAGTAACGAAACTCGGCAGATATTTTTGCTCGGGAACTTTGACCACTGAAATGAGACAGCGCTTGGAAGCACTTCTACTGCTAGGACATGGAGAATATAAAAACTCAGGACTAAAAAGGGACCTCACCTGCAGCTCCAGGCAAGTTTGCCGAGCGTGTTTTGGGGAACTTGGTACCGTTTGAACCATGTCCCTCTGAAAAGCCCACACAAGCCTCCCGAGGTCCAGGAGTGTTCACGGCTCCCCGGCTTACGGGCCCACCATGGCATTACAAATGATCTGAACCACTGAACGCTCTCTGGCCACGTCATTCCTCTTCTCCCCTTTGAGCTTTTATTTTGATCTGCGAAGTGTGTCCCACTGCCGGTGCCAAAGGAAGTTCCCGAGACAATGTACGCTGTGTTGTGTTCATGGCACTCGCCTTTTCATTTGTACTCCTCGGGTAGCTTGACAGCTCGTTTCCCTAAATTTACAGAGCTCACATTTCATGTATGTATTATTCATTATGAAAGAATCTAAATTCCTACACAATATCCTGAATCAGAGCGTAAACTGATTTAAGCACCTGGCTAACAAGCTGGGTGGCTCCAGCTTTGGGCTCTTAATCAGATGCTCATTAAAAGGCACAGCCTGGCTTCTACTTTTAGAATTGAGACTTAATAAAAAATTCCTTAAATCTGAACGCAGCCCCCCCAAAGAAAGGAACCAAGGATTTCTGTTCATCCCTGGAAAACTTGGCCTCGGCTCTCCCGCAAGTGATATTTTACACCCCACTTGCGGCGGCGAAGACACTTTTAAGAAAGTGTTTTCTAAGTAATAAAACATCTCCAAGTGTGGGGATTAGACATAATCCAATTCCTTTATCAAATAAAGATGCCATCATGGCCTTTGAAATACAAAAGAAGAAGTTCCCTCACTGTTTTCCATCTTACAATTATATCACATAACACACTCGCCAGAGGCTTGGCCGGCGCCGCAGACATCAGCGCTGCGACATAATGAGAAATGGAAAGGGCTCGGCCTCCCCTGCCACCTGCTCACGCTTCTGCATAATCTGGCGAGAGAGGGATTAATCCCTACATTTTGATTTTCCATCTGCATTGCATCAAAGGTAACCCCTGTCAATCCTGAGACATAACCCATGTGTAAGAGCAGGAAATACCCTGCTTCGCCACAGATTTTGCTGTGACAAATGTAATGCTTTCTTTAGGGGTCTGTTTGTTTAATTAAATTTTACGCACGGATAAAATGTTTTGTGAAATTTCCACTGTGGGGTGTTGTAATTAAAACTGGCGAACTCGATACAGACAGGCAACTATTGTAAAGCTGTCTTTGTCTACAATTTGAATACCGGCAGCGATGTTTAGCTCTGCGGTCGGGGTTTGCTTTTGGATGCCAAGCGCTTTCCAAAGGAGGTGCAACTTGGAGCAATGTTCATCAGTTGAGAAGTGCATCTGGTTAAATGATGAGGACACTCGTCCCTCCAAAAAAGGAAACAGAAAAGAAAAAAGAAAGGCAAACCAAGACAAAAAATAACTCTACCCCAAACTCTGTAAAATCTCCAACTTTTCTTCGATGCTCGGGAGCTGTCATATTCTTCAAACTGATCTAATTTCCCCTCAGCTCCAATTATTCTGCGCGTTGCAGCGAGAAGGGTCCTGGCTGCTATCGCTGCTTGAGGAATGACTCTGAAAGGGCATTTCAGCGGGCTAGCCAGCAAATGCACTGTGCTACCCCCACCTGAACAAATGAGAAGAAAAATCACAGGAATAGACTGAAATCATGAGCAATCAGAATAGATGTTGCATCCGTTTACTTCAAAATGAAATAGAAACCTTGCATTCCAGCTGCGGGTAGAGAGGAGATGTTTCTCTAAAGAGCTGGCTATTTTCCTCATGTAGAAGAGTAATGAAATATCCTGGGGACCAGTAGTTTCAGAAGCTTGACCTCGCCAGCAGCAAGGAGAAGTCGGATGATGGCCCGGGTGCGGAGTGGGATCAGAAGCATTCCCACATGGCAGGGAGAGGAGCTGGCGAGAAGTGGGCTCGTATCCGAACCCCCCTCCCCACAAACTCGCTGCAAGTCCGTGCCTCCATAACAGACTGACTCCGAGTATAGCTCTATAGCCAGAAAATCTTAGATCTTAATTTTATAATATCAGCCTCCATTCCACTTGACATTGATTTTTCGTCTAAGTCTCAGTGCAAATCCATGAATCAGCCCATGCATGATAGGAGAATGAGAAAACTAAAAAATATTTTTACGATTCTTTTTCTGGAGCTGGCAGCAACATCTCAGTAAGTCACCCCAAATCAACGGAGGAAATGCATTCCCTTGAATTTTGCTCCACCCTTTGGTAGTACAGCTTATGTAAAGAAGCCCTGTAAGGGACTTGTATTACGGAGTAGGGTTGGTGGGAATCGAGGAGCACTGGTGAGCGCAAAGCTTTCCTTTTTCCATGTTGACCTATTTCTCTGTCATTTTATCTGCTCGAGTCGCAGCCCAGGCACGGGACAGCAGCCCAATGTGAATTAGCGTAAGGGCTATTCACCACCTGTTTGAACTGTCAAGTTATGTGGGAAAGCATATCAATTAACGGCCGCGATTATCTCATCAGACTTCCCATCTGACAAAACAGTCACCCCCTTTCCAGCCTAATCCCCCTGGAAAGCCCCGGCTGGGGCTGGGTGCGGGGCAGCGAGCGGAGCGAGGGGCGGCGATGCCCGCGCCCCAGGCTCTGCGCGACCGAGTAGTTTCACCCTGCAGACAGCAGGTATTTGGGTTAAATTCCCAGGAGCCTCCTATGTTCCCTTATAGCTTAAAAAGCTGGGACACCGGCCAGGAAAAAGGACCTTCCGTGACCTGCTCTTAACCCTCGAGGAAAGTTACACAAACTCTTTCACGCTTCGCTGGGATCGCTGTGTAGGAGTTGGCCAAAACAATACTTTCCCTTGTGTTTGCCTACCTTATTAAATATCAATTAATATTTATGGAAGTTTATAAACAGTGCAGCTTTGGTTTCAAGGCTGCTTAGAAATCCGATCTCCTCCTCCTTTCCCTCCCCCCGGCAGCATTTCTCCTGCTCACTGCTGCATGGTGAGAGCCCCGCTCCTCCGCCAAGGGACGGGGCTGGGGGGTCCCGGGACGCGCACCCCGCTCTGCGCCCCAGCCCTGGCTGCCTGCAGCCCTCCAGGGGCACCCCCGGACCCCAGCACTGTGCAAAAGTCGGAGGCCAAGAGATATGGCGGCACAGATGGGTACTAGACCAGCATCAGGCCTGATGGATTTATACCAAGTAATCTGTATTTATTGTAAGTCCATTCTCCCTTTTTTTTTTTATCCTTTCTCCCCCTATTGACACACTACTTTGTTTTAAATTATGTTTAATTTAAAGGATTTTTCTGTACCCTTATTTCCTAGGAAGAAGCTTTCTAAAAGGCTCCTGCTGATTAATTGTTGCTGGGCTCCTGCCAAGTGTTGGAAGTTTTACATGTAAAGAGAAAATACGTCTCTCTCTCCACTTGCCCATGCCTTTTCTGTTTGGTACTTCAGTCTATTTTACAAACATATGGCCTGTCATTCAAGCCAGAGAGCACCATCCTGCTGTCAATATTTCCCTCCCCATCACAAAGATTAACATCAGAGGCTCCGGCGGCGGAGGCTGGGGTTTCTCGCCTCTCACCCGAGCACCACGCTGCTCTTTGCCATGCAGCAAACACGCTCCCTGCAACAAGCAAACGCGACTGAGAAATTACTCCTGCTCCTGCTTTCACTCCTCTGCTTATTTTTACCGGATAAATCAACACAGCACAGATGTTCATTGCCCCATTTTTCACAGTCCCTTTTAAATTTACTCTTTATTATTTGTAGCAACTTGGAATACTTGAAGTTTAATAATATTAAAAAAACAAGGTGGGTTTTTTTTTTTGCCTGCCCTTGGCTTACCCTTCATATCAAGCCAAGTACTGCAGTATACTACAGTAGGGTTTGACACCTCTACGGCAGTAGCTATAAAATATTACGGAGTTTGGTTTCCTTTTATTTTCCAAACACAGACCACAGCCAACGCTGCCAGCGTTTTGCAATTATTTCAGTAGCACAAGTCTACCTGCCACGCACACGGCTGGGTGCCACGGAGGACAGGAAAGCCACGGGGATGGGCATGGGGAGGCTGGGGAAGGAGCCGACGCTCGCTGCTGCCACGATCCGCCCCAGGATCTCAGGCAAAACATTTTACCGCTCCGTGCCGTGAGCTTCCTCGCACGTGAGCCAGGTAAAGCAATGCCTACCGCATCTCAGGTGAGATACACCAAAAAGCATCGCCCCTAACGCCACCCCGTCCCCAGGCATCCCCCTGCGCGGAACAGGCACCTCTTTGGGCGAGCTGTGAAGGCTCGTGGTAGCTCATCCCGATTGTCTGGGGAAAGCGGCTCTTAACTCCCGGCCGTGGGCAAGCTCTGCCACGGCCCAGGGGCTGGAAGAAAAGCAGCACCAGCCCTGGCAGCTTATCTGTGAGGGCTATCGCAGGGACCATCTGAAGGCGATTAGGTAAGAAGGTGTCAGGTTTAATGCATCAGACAAACCTGTGCGCTTGGCCTGCCAGACCTTGCAATCTGAGAGTTTAAGAAGAGAGGGATTTAGGGCTGGATTCCTTCCTGGGCTTCCAAAAATAAACTTCTGCAAGCCCCACTTAAAAAGCAACACTCGTTACAGGGAACCAACTTCAGGAAAATCTGCTACATTTCTGCAAGCACGCAGACTGTGGGTGATAGTAAGGAATAGCCAAGAAAAAACTAAACAAAAGAAAACAATCCCCACTAGCAAATAAACCCCTTAATCTCAAGCACGGTTTTTAGTTTTCACTCCTCCTCTCCATATCACCTCCCAAACCTATCGCCATTTAATGCAGAAAAGTAGCTGTGATGTTTTAATAGCTCAGATCAATAGCAACCCCCTCCATCTTTCTGTTTTTTAACCTCCAAAATTATTTTAGGCAAGGCTAGGTTCATTTTATCCTTATTTATTTATTACTTAATCGGTAGACAACCCTTGAGGCAAAATAGCCTCGTTTGCAAGAAAGATCAGGTGCCAGAAGCAGCAAAGGCAGAGCTACAAATCAGTATGCAAACCAGCTTCAATCCACCAGCATAAAGGATCTCCAATACAGCACATGTGTTATTTGCTTACGTTACTTAACACAGTTTAACACGTATTTTTAAACAGAACACTTGTTTATAAAAGCCACAATATAGAAGGGCAAGAAGTTGTTTCCAAACCATCCATGATAAAAATTGGAAAAGGCATTTACGCAGGGAAAGCACATCTATCCCAAACAACGCTCTGCAATCAATTTTTGCCTCGTTAACACATTCCATGAAAGATGCCCTGTCTATCCATTAAGCATTGTTCCCACATGTCTCTCCTAAATCTTTAGATTTGTTATTGTTAATTATTATTTATACAATTTCATTTACTCTGGAACTGGTAAAAGGTGCTGAATTAGCCTCTACATAGGAAGAACTTCTTGTTCTGCAGCACATTAAAAAAGACTCCCCAGATCTTCCGCTCCATTTTAGGCCTGAAGAGAAACAGGCAAATTTTGTTAAGATGGGATTTTTGTGCTCACTAAAAAGAGGGGCGGTCTCACGCCCTGCTCGCACCCATGGAACGTGATTCAACGCCATTAATCTTCCGTGAGTCCAAGGGACATAAAGACCTCTCTTTCTGCTGGAATAAACCCATCTATTAAAGTGAAACATGTGAAACTTGCTAACTTTTAAAATAAGTCGCTTGTTGCTAGAGGTTTTCTTAAGCTATATTTCTCCAATTCCAATGATCAAAGGATTCTCTCATTTCTTTTTCTCATCCCTATATAGGGAGACAGGTAATAGATCAATCAGATAACTGGCATTAAGATGTCACTTTAACAATAGCTTGTTCTGAATGGTGAAAATAGTGAAGACTCAGATGAAAGATCTGGGCTGAGAAATAAGTATGAGTCCCCATGTCATGAGCTGGAAGATGGCAGGAGGATAACATGATATTGTCATGCTAAGGACATCTAGAAGAAGAGGGAAGGGAGGAATCAGCTAACAAAGTGGTAACAGATCCCCACAAAAGATTACCCATCTTCTACGCCAGA
Source organism: Buteo buteo (assembly GCF_964188355.1). Classification (NCBI taxonomy): domain Eukaryota; kingdom Metazoa; phylum Chordata; class Aves; order Accipitriformes; family Accipitridae; genus Buteo; species Buteo buteo. Next base: position 45,271,683 of record NC_134177.1, on the reverse strand, counting down.
CACAGGCAGGCAGGCAGAGGGGGTATGGCTGCAGTCAAACTCAATAACGAGCAGCATTATAGAGGGGTATTTAAGTGTCAGCAAACTTAAGGCTATACATCTGACGGTACATTTCTTTAATGAATAGTTTTGCTGTCCAGAGATATTTACAGCCTGTGTTGGCAGCACCGCAATAACCCCACAGTACAGGGCTGCTTACGGAATAAAATTACTTGCCTTAACCAAGCATACTGTAAATTTTCAAGAGCCAGTGTCCTATCGAAAACAGGGCCTTGCTGCGTGCTAGCATTTGATTTAAACTAACGCGTACCTCGCTGCTTTCGGTTTGTTGTCTTTACAAGAGATCCTCTCTCGGTACAGCACTTCACCATGGGAACGAGCAGAGGAGCATTCCTTGAGCCAAGGATGCTTGCAGCAGGACGGGGCTCACCGTACCCGGGGTCACCCCGCAGCTCCGATCAGTGTGTCCTCAAAGGTATTTGCTGGGAGACAGCAAAGACCTGATTTTGCAGAGAGATTTATGCACAGGGGTGAACTTTAGCCGTAGAGGGGGGTCCTTCTGCTCTCAAACAAAACCCTTCCTCAGGACATGAGCACACACACAAGACGGTAGGACTGAGAAGTTCAGCCAGATTTGTGTTTTCCTGGTGTGAAAAAAAGTCAGAGGAAAACCAGAAGCTTGGTCAAGCATTTCCTTTGGGTGTGGATTTTTGTTACGCCCGAATCTGCCAATCCTGCCTGAACGTGGCCTGGAGCCTCTGCTCCCGAATTTCAGACATTACCCTAAGAGCCTCCTGCAAGACCCGAGTGAGCTTTATAAACTATCATGAGCCATATCTCAAGTTTATAACAGCGGTGATGTAAGAACTTTCTATAATTTTTCAGTGCGACTGTGTTGTCTCACATGGATACACATACATGTATGGATAGGTAGGAAATATGCAGAAAATGGGAAATTCTCAGGAGAAGAACTGAGGCAGAATGAGAAAAAATTATCCGAACTACAGAAAAACACTAAGGTTTCTGAACAACAGAGGAGAATGACAGCCAAGAGCTGGCCATTTGAAACAGGGCTTTCCATGACCTTAGCTCTCTGCTCTTTGTGTCCTCCGGGGACGAGGAAAAAGGAGCAAAACACAGTTAATGGTTAATTGCACAACCCAAAGCTCTCCCACAAAAACCCTTTCGACCATGAAAGATATGATTCTCCCACTTAATAAAAGCTTACCCCAAAATCCCACCATTGATAGCATCAACCTCCAGCCTGCGACGCTGGAGTGACCTGAAGCCACCGGGTCTGAGGCCCGCTCTTAACCCCAGTGTACGAAAACACTTCGCCTGTGACCTGCCGATTGATTTACAGTACAGTGAGGGGACAGTGGATTAACAGTGTGTATAGCTGGATCAGCTTCCAAGGTGGAAAACAAGCTCAGCCTGGTTTAGATCCGTGTGTGGGAAAATATAGCATTGCCCTCTCCAAAGCTCATTTGCAATTTACGCTCCCAGAGTTTTTTTTTTTCAGCAGCAGCAATCAGTCGATCACCAGTCTCTAGCGAGTCAAACATCCCAAACTTCCACAGAGCGGCACGGTTCCTCCTCCCAACTCATCCCATCCCTCTTGTTTGTGTTACTTCCAAGGGGAGATATTTTCCCGAGAGGCCAGAGGAAGACAGGAGCAGGCAGTGAACACGAGCATGCAACCTCTTGTTGGCTGGAGAAGATGGGAAGGTAGAAGAGTGTGAGATGCAGCTCTCCTCCACGTTGAGCGAGCAAAAATACAGTAGAGAGGAAAAAGTCACTACACAAAACTAACAGTGACCCAACCGAGGCAATAAGGTAACATCGTAATGGAGCACAGTTTGTCCAAAGGTATCAAAGTGAATTTGTTCCGCTGGAATAAATAAGGAAAAATACACTGTCATGAACAGCAGAGTCTGCTCCCCTGGGCTGCAGCCGGGGTGACACAGTAGCAAGGTGTCCGCCCAGCAAGGCAGTAAGAACAATCTGGCTGCGGTGGCATCCCAGGTTGTGCAACGTGCGGCGTTCTTCTTGTAAAAACATGGTAACGTTAGATCTTGTTTAAATAAAACCAAGTAGAGGTGCTGATTCGTGTGTTTGCAAGCGCAGCGTGTGGGCAGCACTGCCCGGCTCCCCGCGGGGGCTCCTCTCCCCTGCCCGGGCTGGACGTGTCTCCTCCCACCCCGCAGATTTCAGAATCCATTTCTCAAACTATTGCACAGCAAACATTAAGTGAGAAGTTGGAAAACGAAACAAAACGCAAGATATTCAGAAATAATAAAAACTGTGTTGGGATCAGAAACTGAAGCAGAGGGAATCCTGAGACTCTTCATACGCTTCATGGTGTAATAAAACATGATACCAGGGAGGCAATTCGGTAAGAGAATTACTTATCCTCGAGAGCCAGAAATGCTCCGAAACCAGATCACACGTTTCATTAGCACTGTTTATACCATACCTACAGCAGCTAGAATTGACATGTCCAAGCGACACGGTCACAGGGGTCCCTCAACAGCAGCTCAGGTACTGCAGGATGCGGGCACAACCCCTGATGAAGTCAAGGCACCCAACTGGAGGGGCGCTGGGATCAAGCCTCTGCCAGCAGCTCTCCCAAACACCTCTCACGTTTTCTTTTTTTTCTTTTTTTTGGGGGGTGGGGTGGGGCAGAGATGGGGAACACCACTGACAATCCCCAGTAAAGATTACATTTACCCTTGGGGATCTCTAAGAGACTTTTGAAAAACACTTCATTATTTAGGCTTTGGGAATGGATCAGCTTTCACAAATCGCCGATTCCTGCCGTACCTGTTCCCTTAATCCTTTTGAACACCCTTCTGCCCAACACAGTTCTTGCCACACAAAGCGGATGCTTTGCTATTATTATCCTCGGTATCCTGTCTGGGGGCTATGTACAGTGCACACAGGCTCAGTGTGTTTAAAGTTTGCCTTTCAAGTGGCATTGCCTCCTCTCTGTTTCTCTTCCCTTCCATTGAAGTAAGAAAACACAAACAAACCTGCTTCCTCAGAGCTGTCTCAAGAAGCCTGCGTCTGCCGAGAACAAGGATGTGCCGCAAATTAATAAGGATTAGGAAAAAGAGGATGATGGACGTGATACTGAGAATTTCCACTTACTGTAGTTCATAACTACACACGGTTTGAAATAGATATTGAGTCTACTCTTGGCTTAAGCTAATTCCTCTCTGAGATCAGCTGTGAAGCACACGAAGTTCTCGTCCTGCCCTGAGGCACCAGTGCCGGCCATCGCCAGACCTGAACCAGCCCAGCTGCACCGGTGCGGTTTCGGCAAAGCTCTCTTAGGAGAGCCCATCACAAGTACCCGCTACCCCGTCGCACCGCAGGCCTGCGAGGTCCCGTTTCTTCATCTTGGCCAATCCACTCCTGTCACGCCTCATTCATTTATATCAGTAAGTGTTAATGCTGCTAATAAAAGACCGCCGAAGCGCTCCGCTTTCCTCCTCCCCCGGTGCTTTTTGTGGTTTGCCTTTTGCTGTTTTTCCGAGCCGGTACCTCCCCGCCCGCCGAACGCCGTTTGCAGAGCTGGTGCGGCTCCGCCATCCCCTCCCCGCACGCCGCCGCCCGACGCGGTGACGCTGCCGCAGCACGTGGAGACCAAACCCCGGCACCAGGGCAAGAGGCGCCGGAGGCGGTCGAGCCGGGGACATCGCACCTCCCCGCCGAGGGACCCTCCAGACGCAGACCCGCGTGACATCCTTTTCTCCATACGGAGTTTATTTGAATGCTTGCCGCCAACCGAACTGAGGACGCTGCCACGGAGTTCTGCTGTTCCTCGCAGAGCGTAAGGACGTGACACCGCATCAAGGTGGCCCAGACCACAACGGTTCACAAACCACGGGGCCGGTGGGACACGGGGGACCGGAGGCTCCTCTTCCACATGGAGCACAGGGAGCCACGGCATCCTCCTCCCCATTTTGCAGAGCCTCTCCGAGGGACTGCCACCGTCCCTCGGAGGAGAACGAGCCCTGGCACACCGGCTGCAGCTTGCCCCAGGGGATGCAGCAGGGTTTTTTTTCCCCACTCAGCTGTACTAAGAAGGGCAAACTGATCCCATCTCACCATGGCCTGGAAAACCCCACCGGCAGCTTTGATTTCAAGTTGTTACTAAAACGGGGCCAGAGTACAGCTACTGACACTGGCGAAAGGCTCCAAATGTGTCTGCGGAAGAAAATCTGCTGCCTCCTCCCTCCCTGGCGTTGTGCAGCCAGCCTGCAGCAGAGCACGAACAGCACGCTTGGGAGCAAACCCCCTCCTTTGGCACGGACGGTCCCTTCTGAATCTCTCAGAGGCTGGTGAAACACCAGAGATGGTAAAATTTGGCACAGCCGCGCACCGAGAGCATTCCCCTACACCCCATGTGCGCATGTGCGCGCACACACAGCCACACGATCTATCCAAAGCTGATACGTCTCTATCTGAAGTGACACAGGCAACAAAAGGGACGCCCCCCCCCCGCCACCCGTCCCCATCTATTGAGTGATACAGATGGGCAGTTCGGGAGGACTGTGTGCACATATGCAGAGATGCTCTCATGTCCTTTGACCCCTCGTCCCTCCATCATGGGAGATCTATAACATTTACAATCCAAAAAACAAAAGAGAAAGGAGAGTAGGGCCAGAATTCATCTTCCAGGCTGACACCTAGCGTTAATTAACGACTTAAAAATCAATGACATAAGGGACAGGCAGCAAATGACACCTCCACGCAGAGCCTGTCTGCTTTCAGGAGCAAGAAAAAAATATCTTTGAGGAGAGCTTTGACGCACGCCATAGAGGGGGGACCGGCAGGAGCGGCAAGGCCAGCACCCCCAGCCCATTGATCTCTGCCAGTTCAAACACCCTAAATTCCCCCACTTTATTTTTTCATTTTCCAGCCACCAGAGTGCCATGTTTGGGTTTCCCTGGGGATGTTGCCTCCCAAAGGTACGGGAAACTTGATGTGTTTTAAAGCTGAGCATACAGCAAAAGCACTGGAAGGTCTAAATGGGAGATGCATTTTTAAATGCTGTCAGAGATGTTTTCTGCTCTACAGTTTGGGGGAGAAAAGGCCAGTGGCTCTGCGTTCACCTGGGCCCACCGGGTCCTGGCCTGCAGCTCTGGGGGTTCATTCCAGGCATCCCGTACCACAGGTGAAAGTAAGGCAGCTCCATCTATCGCTCATTTCAACAGCAGAAGACATCCCCAGGGGTCCCAGGGCTTTTTTCTGGTTAGGCTGTTTTTACACCCATAGCGTCTCCGCTCTCCAGTAAAATTGCTTGCGATACCCATCACCACAGGATAACCCAGGGCCAGCAGTTTCTCTTTAGACCCACGTGAAAAATTAGCCATGCGAGCGGCCAAAGCGTTGTTCACAGGGCAAACGCAGCCAAGGTGCCTCCAGTGCTACTGGGTACCACTGGGTACCACTGGGTACCACTGGGTACCACGTACCACCAGGCTGTAGCTGCGGACGGCTCCATCTGGCAGGCTCAAACCACAGCTCCCTAGTAATCCACAACACGTGCCGGTTTGCAAACTGATCTAGTTAAAATGAATCAACCCAGCGCGCATGGGATCCTCAAAGGCGAAGGGTAGAGGTGCGACTCCCAGATGCTGCCCATCCCCGCGCCTCGGCACTTCTGCTGGAAAAGCCCCGCCGCCACGAAACTTTTGTGCAGGAGCTGTGTGGAGGGACCGTCCTGGAGAGCAGATGGTGTGCTTTTTTTTTTTTTTTTTTTGAAGAGCAAACCTTTCTGGAATACTAAATCTTACAGGAGCTGTAAATGTCAAATTTAAATTCATACTTTGTACCACCTTTGATTTCAAAGAGGATTACACCTATTCGCTGAAAGCAAAGCAACACCAAAGCTACATGAAATGGAATTACGACTACTTAGGCCTTTTTCTATTGCCTCTTTATATTGTTAACTCCTTCCAATTCATTAAGTCTAATCCTTATTAGGCTAAGTAACACACATATGAATAGACAGGACTGGACACAGGAGCATATGTGCCTTTTGTATCACTTCCCGGTTAATCCCTAGCCTGGGGAAGGGACAGACCCGGGGAGAAGTGGCCAGCCCTCGTCCGCGCCGGCCGAGCAGCGTGCCGCCCGGCGGGGAGCACCGCACGGGCCACCGAGCCGCCCCGGGCGGCCGGCCCGGCACGTCGCTTTGTTAATCAATCCGCTACGGAGCGAGGGCACCCGGGGTGCCGCTCTGTTATGGAAATCCGCTGGACTTCGGCGGTCCCGCCGTGCCGGCCGTCAACTTTATAAGCGCGTCCTGGTAAAGCGGGAAATTTCACGAGGTGGGGAGGGAGGGATGGGAAACAGATGTGTTTGTAGGGGGGAAAAAAAGAGCCTATTTCTAGGTTGCCGCCTCTGTTAGCAAAAACCTTCCAAAAGCGTTCCTAGCCCCAGTGTTTCCTCCATCCCTGGGCGCTCTCTGCTCTGTTTATGGACTTGCAGCTCAAGTAGCAAGACCGGGAAAGGGCTAAAAACCATCCCCCTTAGCAGCGTGTGGGAGCACCGGGGGTGTCCACCTCGCACGTACACGTGCCTCTGGAAAAGCGCCTCTTGCAGAGTTATAACCCAGGATCGCAACAGAAAAACTCAACTCCATGCTGAGCTACGCATACAGCAGTAGCGTCTCCTCTTGCGTGCTCTCTGCAGAAAAACAAGGGGTAAAATTCTGCTTTTCCAGCAAGATATAAACCAAAAAATGACCTGCATGGGAATCAGCGGAGTTACACAGCAGTGAGAGAGACGGGAATCAGATAAAGTATATAAAATAGATATTTATACAGCACCAGTGTTGCTCATAGTGTTTTAAAAACAATAAAGCAGCAGCTTATATAGTCTCTTGCATATTGCGGACATGAAATAAAGCCAAGACAGGAGCTAGAACATCTAATTCCCTGGCTACAAGGAAGAGAGAGTGATTCAGGTTTACAGGGTGCCATTCAGTTTTATGACAATATCTCCTAATACAGCAGGTTTATCAATTGAGCAAAAAGGCACAACGGGGTGTGTTATTATTGGAGCCTAATCTCACGCCTCGGGTGTGTTGTGCGAGGCACGAGGGCAAAAGGCCACACCACTGTGTGATTATCCAACAGCAATGCTCACTCAAGACGCCGTGTCTGGATTATAAAGTGGATTGGCTTAGGTTTTAAAATGGAATGTTAACATTTGTTGCTTAGGTTTCAACTGAGGATGGATCTCCCTGCTGTGGGTATAAAGTATGAATAGCACATGGACAGCGGAAAAGCAAATATGCTGCTCGGTTTCGTTGGGTCTCCTCTTTGCTGGTTAGGCTGCCCGTGGACCTAGGGTGCTACATCGCCTCTGACCAAACACTTAAGAGAAGAAAGCATCTTCCTGGGCCGTAAGAATGAGCTAGGACGTATAGGTACGCACGTAAAGTGAAAAGTACAAGTTACCTTGCTGCAGGAAGACCCCCTGAGCAAGTCACCAGTAAATCAAATGCTCCTTGCTGAAGGACCGTACGTTCTAAGCTTCCCTACCGGGAGCCCTGGCCACGGAGGAGCCCACCTCCGGCACCCACTGCAGGCCTCGGTCTTCCCATCCATAAAATGGAGCTAACATCTTGTTTCTCCATAGATGTTCCCGAGGTCTAAGAAGCTGTCCGAGATCCTGGGCACGTACGCTGCGTATTAAATGGCACCTGCGCAAGAACCACTGAGCAAGACTCGCTGGTGTCCGAAGAGAGTAAATTGTTCCTTGCTGGATCAGTCCCATTTATGCCAGTGGGATACAGGGGCACATGCTGCATACCCGGAGGGAGAACAGTACCCTACAGGTTTTAATTAGCACTCTTCTAGCAGCAAAGTTCCTGTCTATTGTCACTTAATTACTGTGTATCTACCCCAACAGACATTAAGCTTTCCCTATGACCTCTCGCTCTCTACACCCTTGTCATTCTCTCTCTCAGAGCCCTGTGTGACACTGGGGAAACATGGAGCAACTTCTTAATTAATTGGACTAATTAGTCTCCTAGATGGCTGGACAGCTGGACCCTATCTCCTCCCTCATCTCCTCATGGAGGGAACAATCAAATCACGGTTTGTTTCTCCAGAGTTGACAAAGTCTCGGCACTGCCCGTGATCTGGTTCCTATTAACCTGACTCCCCCGAGAGCGCCGTGGAGGATGAAGACATTTTCCCTTTGGCTAATGAAGTCCGCAGCAAGACCACACTATCGCCAGAACAGCACCTGGTAGCCTTATAAAGGGTCAAGGTTTCCTCTCAACCCCTTCCCTGTTTCGCAGGTTTTATAACGTGGCTGTAAAACTTTGGTTCTGGCTTGAAACCCTCCCTGCTGGGTCCCAGCCCCACGCTGTAATTCTTTACACCTTCCAAAACTATGTTTATGCCTTTCATTTAATCCTTTGAATCAAACATGATTTTTTAAAAAGTCCACTCTTTGGTCCTCCTGAAAGGCTATTTTTCTCTTCCATGTCTATATGCACGGTCAGCACCTGAGACCTGTCACTGTCTGGGGCTCCTGTGAGCAGAGCGCTTACCTCCTCTTCTTGCTCTACAAACTGGGGCACTTCCCATTCAAGCAAAGGTTTAGATAATGCCACAATTGCAAGGGTTAACCTGCATAGCTAGATTTTTTGTAATTCTCAGAATGGATGGACTTTTACTGGTTTTCGATGCTCTCCTGCCTTTAGAGAGCTCAGAAGTACCTTTGATTCACAATGGGGAATAATTGGTCCAGACTGTCAATAATACGAGAAAAGAAAGCAAGGCGAGCGCGGAGCCAGCCTTGGAAAGCGGCGGCTGAGCCAAGGTGTGGGGCTTGGGCCTGGGACGAGCAGCAAGAGGCCACCGGGCTTTATCAAGCGCATTAGTATGAATTAACGCAACGCGCAGAGGGCTGTGTTGGAGAGCAGGGAGCACGTCAGACCCTTCATGTCGTCCCTCTGGTTGATGGATAGCTCTTGGGCACAAACACACCTCGCTCGCTTGTAGTTGTACTAATACAAATATCTATGTCCGTATGGTAATCTGTCATCAACCGATACAAAATGAGAGACCGAACGAAACAAACTGGGAGATCTCTGAAAGGAAAACGGTCTGCGGTTCACTGCCAAGGTTAGAAAAAGAAGGGAAAGGAGGCAGCTGGCAAAATACTCTCCGCAAGGAAAGTTTGATTTCTGGAATCAACACAGCTCAGCATGGACTGCCAGGACTTCAGGGTTGGCCATCATCCTGTTAGCCACACTCTGGGTTCAAACTCTGCAAATTAAGCTCTACGGACATAGCCAAAGATACAGTTAAGCGTACGTACATCCACACAGATCTCCCTGCTTCAGCCCACAGCAACCCCTAGAAAAAAACAAAACCAAAACAACAAACAAACAGAACTTGTAGCTCTGTTGGGCACTGGATTACTACACCCAGCATCCCACCTTCTCACTCTGGGTCAGATGTTTCCACTGATCCTATTCCTGCCTCACATATTTCTCCAAAGACAGGTTTTGATCAGAAGGGGAAAGTTACAGTTTCAGTATGCTTTTGCCACACATCCACACACTACAAATTGGGGAGAAAACAAGATTAAAATGTCCTCTATTTCTGAGAATTGCAAAAAAATCTCCAAAGTGCTGAGATTTTATTTTTGATTTGCTAGACATGAACTCCACCTAGAAGCAAAGAGGGAGGGTGTTTTTTTCACCCTGTCTGTATTATTTCCTTAAGGGCTACAAGATGCTCTCCCCAAATGATACAGCTTTAAAAGAAACTGGGAACAGCAAGTATCCATCTGGAGATTTAAAACAAATACACTTGGTGCATTTTGGAAGCAAATTCAAAACAGCTGAACAATGCAGCAGGAGGGAAATGCGAGGCAGCCACAGTAGGTTGACAGACGAGAAGCAAAGGAACCGTTAGCTACAGGAGCAGCAGCAGTCACATAAAAGATGGCTATTGAGCGCTGAAACAGGCACGGTGTAAGCAGCACTTTCCAGAGAAATAAAAAGATACAGGCTTCATTTACATCAGCACAGAAACCACGCGCTAGGGTGGCTCCAGTTTTACTAGTATCCAGCCTATTGGCAAGGATCATATAATTCGGTTGAAGAGAAAACAAGCAGGCAAGAAAAGCACTTCCCTAGCACAAACACAGACCCAACACGCCGCCTTCCTCCCCTTCTATGGCGGTTCGCAAAATTGTCATAGGGACTAAATTAAAATAAATGAGTAGGCACATCTGGGCAGGCTCTTCCCTCTTGGTCTCAGCAGGCAGGAGCTCAGGGAACTTTCCTGAGTACCAAAAGTTAAACAGGGAAACAGAAATAGGAGGAGCTGAAGTTTCCCAAGCTGCTCGGGAGTCTGGCAAACCTCATTCATTCCCATTCATCCATATGCAAAGCTGGGCATCTAAATCCCTTAGCTTGCTTTAGAAAACCATAGCTGTAGAAGCTAATGGTCGCTGCTCTAGGACCGTCACGTAGGCCTCCAAGCAGTCGGGTTTTGTACTAGATTGAAATGAGAATAAGTGGGGAAAGGGAGTAAATAATATCAATGGAAAAGACTATTTTTCAAGAATTTATTCTTTCAGTGCATGCTATGGCAGACAGAGGTGACCAAGCTTCAGGTGCTTTGATCCTTAGTCGAGCAAATGATCAGTTATTCCATCAGAGTTGTTTTACTCTCTGTGACAAGTGCTGCAAGACCAGCTCGGCTTTGGTGGGGTCTATTATGTTCCTCAAGCAGGGCTTTATTCAGCTTAGAGCCAGCGAGTCCCTGAATTCTTGCAAGAGTAAAAAATGACTGAAAGAGTGCAAGGCAATACCGGGGTTTGTATTGCCCCAAAGCCGGGGCTCCGAATCAGCAGGTCCTTGGATTTGAATGCCCGTGAGATCCACTGAGCTCCTCCTGGCTGGCCTCTGACCTGAACTTAGACCCAGGAATTTAATATACCCAGTTCCAGTGGCTCATCCACACCCCCCCCCCCCCCCCCCAAGAAATAGCATTTTGTTTTATAAAGACATTCAGCCTTTATTTATAAAACTTGTGAGTGATGGAGCATCTACCATATCCCCTGGCAATTTTCTCCAATGGTTAATTACTGTGACTGTCAAAACACACACTTCAATTCTCATTTGAATTTCTCTGCCATCAGTTTCCAACCATGGAATCTAGTTAGAATTTTTTTTTTTCCCTGCTCAGCTTTAGAGTCTTTTACTGTCTTTTATTCTTCCCTGCATTGGTATTTGTAGATTATGACCACATTGTCTTTTAACCTTTTCTCACGTAAAGATTGGTTTGAACTCTTTGGCACCTGATATAAGATTTATCCTAACGCACTTCTGCACTACAGAGAGGCCCCAGAAAGGGACAAGGATTGCAGACAGGAGGGACTGCAATTGTATGTACATATATGAGAAGAAAGGCAATCAAGCCCTAACAGAACAACCTGTACAACTCCCTCATATCCACGTTGCCTTTTTTGCATATTAGCTAAATAACAGTCATTTAAACACACAGAAGATAATACTTTAGAAGTCAAAGGTATCAAAACATGCCCGATAGCTTGCCTGTTGGTCAAACAAATGGGCTAAATGAAGTCCTCTCTTGCTAAATACAGCACTCCCCACCATGTGAACTCAAAAACCATCAAAAGGACGGTACAGCCTGTTTCCCAGTGACTCTCGTGCCCGGAGGACTGAGCCCCCACCTCCCATCCTCTTTCTGGAGGGAGAAGAGACACTGAATGTGCCCCCCGAGAGCCTCGCACCTCCCGCCGATCCCGGGGAGCAGCTTCCAATTCACTGGCAAAGCACCAACTATTACCTTTTTAACTCATGTATTTTCAATACATACAAAGAACATGTACAACAAGGTTTTGCTGTGGTCAATAATCCCTGAAATGATGTTTTCAACAAACCTCATTTCAAGTCTAGATCTGGAGTAGAGAAGTGATTGGATGAAAGGCCATTATATGACTGCTGTAATTTATTCTGCAGAGAGCTAAAACCACCAATTATCTGACATGAATGACACCACTTCTTTTTCTTACTAACACAAAGGTGCACAGTATCTATTTTCCGAGATCTAATTTAAATTTTAAAAAAAACCTCCTATGTTTAAATAAAAGGTCGCAGATACAAACCGGCTCGAGTCAGAAATACTGAGCAGAAGTGAGAAATCGAAGTCAAGGCCGGCGCTCCATCCCTCGGTCCCCTGGGCTTCGCTCAGGCTCCTCGGGGAAGCGGCAGCCGGCATTTCAAACCGCGCTGTTTTGTTGCTACATTAACACTGTTTACATGCAGGCAGAGCTGGGAGGAGTTGCCGTTTTATTACTTTGACAAGTGAGAAGAAGTGGGGCTGCAAAGAGGGGGAATTTTAATTTCACGCAAGCTAAAATTATCCATGTTAGGCGAAGCAGAAATTGGCTGGCAGACAACCGCCACGTTAGCCACCGGATCATGGTTGAGTTTCTTATCTAGTGTCTTGCTAGGTCCGAGGTGCAGTAGCCAACTGCCTTGAGTAGGTTATAAAGTTAAGCAGAAAGCCCAGAAAACCCACTGTATAAAATCTGAGGTGTTTATTTAAGGGGCAGCGTCCTCTGCTGTGTTCCCCATCCGTGACACTTTTCTCTGGCTGGGGAAACCAGTGACCCACTTGCTGGACCAAATTAATTAAATCTCATTCGCTCATTAACACTAACTGGAGAGCGACTGCTTATTTTAGAACCTCAATTATTTCCCATCCTCTCCTCCAGAAGGACCACAGCATCAAATAACCATTTGCACGGTATTCGTGACGCTTCCCAGGATGCCAACGCCGGCTGAGAGTCGAAGTTTTGCAGCAGCGGTCTGCGTCCGAGCAGTGGTCAAGTGTCAGCGGGGATGATGCTGAGCCAGCGCAGAGAGCTCAGCCGATGCTTCAGCTGTTAATTTACTGCAGGGAAAGGCTACTGCCGCTATATACTGGTTTATGGCAAACAGGGCAACACCTTTTAAACTGACAAATGTGAGTGACACATGGGAAGCGTTTGACAACATCTTGCCAGTTTGCTGAAAGGGGATGGAGGAACGCAGTCTGGATCATAAAACACTGGCTTTAATCTTCCACAAAAAAATTTACAAGCAAGAGCAGGAAGATAAATATAATTACAATATTCTGAAAAGCTCTGTACATATGTGCATCTATTTCTAATATTCACCAGGGGAATTACAATGTCTTTGTTCTGTGGCACGGTATATTTAGACAGCAAGGTACCCTCAGCTCTAGACAGGCAAATATAACTCTGCGTATTTAACGAGAGCATCATCTGATAGTTAGAAGGAGGCAAGTTGCGGGGAGATTGAGATTTACCTTTCTCGTGTTTGATCTTCAGTGCTGATTTCTGGAGCTCGATATAGGACAGGGAGTAAAGTAAGTAGGGCCCTTCTAACAAATTCAAGAGCTGAGCAGCCCATGGCAGGAGAGGGAAAGGCAGCACGTGCGCACGAGCCCGGCCGAATTGAGGCCATCCCCTCACCGACTCACAGCGTGTTCACAGCGTGCTGAGGACAACGCTGACCTGCCACACCAGCAAATAACACAAATTAATGCTTAATCTGGCATTCTGAAACCTCGGAATTAAATGACAATATCATAAATGCATGATACTACTTTTAAACGTCATTAACGTTGCTGATATTTCAGGTCAAACCTGAGTTTGAAACCGTAAACAATCCGAAGAAATACATTAGCTCTCAGAGGCGAAAAAAAAAGTACCATTTATGGGATAGGGATATATAGTTTTCTAAACTAGTTTGAACTTATTGCAGCAGCTCCTATTTATCTTGAACAATCACTTCATAAACTCCAATTCCAGGACTAAAAAGAAGGCAAACACTTTTTATGGACTGCCTCAGTTCATTTAGTTCAATTCATCATAGCTTTGTTGATGTAACTTGTGAGCGAATCCGTTCATGCCGTGCAGCTTTATGCCGGCACAGTCCTTTAGGGATGGTAAGTGAGATGACTCCAAGCTGTCACTTTCTACTCCCGATGTTTTACAGCCGCTGCTGCTGTAGGTGGTTTCTGCTTTTCCTATCACGGTGACATCTGAGTGCTGCTCTCAATGAGGCCAAATGGCCAAGTTCTAGCAGGTTTTGGACACTGGGAATTAATCAAAGTTCAACGTTTATGTCCCATACTCATTCATCAGCGGGAACAGCCAACACCGTTCCAAGTGAGGACACCTGGGTGTTCCTTCTGGTTTTCTTTCCCAGCTCTGCAGAATTGGGGAAGTTTGGCCACAGAAAGCCAGTTTGGATCATCACAGCTGGTCCTGTTTAGCATAAACCCCCTCAAATTCCCTGTCTGATCTGGGGCATGTCACTAACCTGCCTGAGAGCCAGTTCATCAGCTGTAAAGGAGGTATGTGTGACATGCAGAGCAGTGTCTGCTGAGCTAAATGCTGATTATTTTAACCCTTTCCTGTAAGGGTTAGCCAGAGGGAGGAAGCCGAGCTGTCTGCCTTTGGTTTTCGGTCATCCTTCCTTACCAGGACAAACTTTGAACATCTCCATTTTTACCTTTACCGTATGCGCTTTCAAAAAAAGCACGTGGGGCTGATGACACTAGAGTAGGCACCGTGGAGTTCATTAAAAGGTAACTTCTTTTGGAAGCTTTAAAACATACAAATCTGCTACTTTTCAGCCTCTTTTCTGGCCTTCGAGTTCTCCTGCTGGGGAAGCGCAGGAGCAGACGGGGCAGTAGGCAGTTTGGGAGGTGCTTGCAGCTTTCCTTCTCCTCTCCCCACTGAGGGCAGAAGACCAAAGTAATGCTCCCGTGACTCCCAACTCCCTGGCGCACACGGTCCCTTCGCTGCCGATCTGCAACATATTGCCTCTGACTCATTCGCGTTTCAAGAGCAGAGTTAGCAAGCCGCGAGGGAGGGAGGGATGCCTCCGCGGTACCCACGCTGGGACCAGGGCGAGAGCTGCCAAAGCCAGAGCCCTCTGCCAGGCACAGCGCTATCCACCCACGGAAAAAAATAGGGCAATTGCATTTGCAGCCCTGGAAGCAAACACTGAAACCCTTGAGAGATTTAACTCATTAAACTTGCCACATGTGATGGAGATGTTATCCAGCCCATTGTAAAGAGGTCTAGAAAATAGCCGCCGCATAGTTTTAAAGTGGCTGCTATTAAGCTGTTTTAAAGAGGGCGAGTGGGTGAGTTTGCGTGTACAAGTGCAAGAGAGAGGGAGACAGTGAACATGCAAGCAAGCGAAAGAAATATTACTTGAAATAAAGAACCAATTAAAGGGGGGGGGGGACAGTCTCTTCAGAATGATTGGCTCTGTCTAAGCCGAGAACTGGAGCATTTAACCTTTTGTTTGTGTTTCACGGAAACGTTGCCTTGCTATCTGCCGGGGTCACAACCAGGTCACAGCCACAAACCATCCCCACCGCGGCCAGTCGCCGTAAATCACCGCGGCCGGGATGCAGCCTGTGCCCAGGCTGGCCTCAGCCCAGCCCTTTCCGATATGCCTGTCACCCCTGGAAATGGTATTGGGAGGGCAATCAGGCACAAATAGGATTTTGGTGGCTGTGGCTGCCATTTGCTGCTTCCGGAAGAACTGGAAGAACTCCAGAGCTGAACAGAATGGATTTTGCAATAGCGTGGGCACTTCTCCATCACTACAGCGGCTGGCTGGGGCACTACGGTTGAGGTTATGTCAACTTCACGATAGGATTGATCTGCCCCGGGACTCACGTTGGGAGCAAAGTTGGCACTTGGACTCTTCATCCAGGAGAGAAATGAGAAGCTCGAATCATCCTTTCGGAGGAGCCTGAATTCTAAGATTATATTTGAATACAAGATTATTTTAAAATCGAAATTTTCATGTGCAGGATACAACCGTAAAGGGAGTTGTTTATTCTCAGCTAAAACACCCCTAAACCTCTCACTTTGAAAGAGAACTTGAGCAAAGAGACGATGTTAGTTATTTCACTATTTGCAGCCCAGAGGTGGGTCTGTTGAGGAAGCACAGCTTTGGTCGGGACATGCAGCTCCGAAGCCGACACACAAGCCAGACTGAAATGCTGACAACCCCTATAGGGCAGCAGGAACGATTTACTCGGAACGTGAGAGACTGGAATCCTCGTGCGGGATAAGCCAAGGAGCCACACCAAGCCCCAAACCTGTCCCTGCGTTCCCTCTTGCAGCTGTCTGGCAGGGAGAGGTGGCAGGGCTCCCTGCTCCTCCGCAGCCAGTTAAGATTTTGTTCCCTCTAATAAACCCGGGATACAAAGCAGAAAGCCCTTACTAACCCTCAGCCACAAGTCCTTTCTCAATTAACAGCAATTTTGCCATGTTTTGCCCATCCACCAGATGACAGCAGCCTCTTTTTCTAGTAAATGGTATTAGTTAAGAGCCCATTAATTAAACGCACCACGGAGTAGAAGGAGAATCGAATGAAAACAGGGTGGGCTGAGAACAGCGAGAGGTCCCCTTTGTGGTCATGGAGCATGAGAAAACCAAGAGTGGATTTTTGCTTTTAAATGCAGGTTTACCTTCCCACTACAAAAGTCATATTTCCACAGTTGCTCTGGGGTGCGGTAAGAATCTGATATATGTACGCTAAATCACGTGTATTGAGTGTGCCCCATTCAAAGCTGGACGTACTCATTCTGTAGGTTACCTTCAAGAGGTTGTCCTGAAGGGATGCAGCCAGTAAGAAAGACTGGATTTTGTATAATGAATAAATAAAAAGCTTTTCCTGCAAGCAAGAGCTTTTCAAATGAAGTGAAAACTGCACAAGAAAATGTTAATTTAGTCAATCTTCCAGCTTTTCAAAGAAAAATAGAATCCAAAATATCCAAAGTCTTGTAGTGAAACAGATCAGGCAGAAGGCAATTTTTTAACTTACATTTTGAAAATCGAGACTGATTTCTAATCAACCAAATTCCTCCCTTCTGCCCAGGTTTCCAATAAAAAATACCTAACTTTTTGAAGTCTACTAGGAGGGAAGGAATTATTGTCTCCTTAGTAGCTGGCTAAAAAAGCGCTGAGAGGCAAGCAGAGAAACGTACCGCTTCACGGAGCGATCGTGGACACATCTATCTACGAGGAGCTTAGCTTATTTACCTAGTAATCAAATAAATTGTTTCACTGCATCTCTCTAGGCTCAAGTCCTCTATTTATTCCTAGTGCTCGAACCACCAAGCACTGGCACAGCAAGCCCCCCCGCACACACTGCAAACTGGTGCAGCAAAACCAGCGCAAACACGACCTCGTCCTCCGCTTCCACGCGCCCGCTGCCGGCGCAGTCAGCGTTAGCCTCACCTTCCTAGCCACATGCTAAAATACTCGTGTCCTGTATTCTAGGTGCAGGAACGACGCATGTCACCCATGTCCTGCTGCACATGTTGCATTGCATGGTGTGCACGCTGGATTTGGGACACCGGTGCATCCCAAGGTAACGTGCGAACTCTTTTCACGGCTGATTTAAACCCACACGAGCACTGGACACCTCTGCTATCTTTCTTCCTCACTGCATGTCCTTCACCCATATCACATGTACTCTTTTTTCTATCAGCTCATCATTTGTGTATTAACTCTCGATTAGCTCAGAGCTGGCCCAATTTCTCTGCCCCCCTGCTGTAAGACATTAAGGGAGGATTTGTACCGGCAAAGCGAAACGGCCTCTTTGCCCAAGAGACTTTTGCTTAAACATAAAGCCAGAGCAGGAGAAAACCGGCAGAGACTGCTGCCCCATCGCTCACCTACGTGCAAAGCGGAGGGATGGTCCTGTGGAAGGGCAGCCTGCGGCTCTTGGTACGCCACCCGTTTCTGACTCGCTTTCACACGTTGTCATTGGCTGCTCTTAACTATTTTGACTTTCAAAACCACAAGCAAAATAAACCAAACTGAGCACAACTTCCAGAAGCACGTCACCGGATTTCGCACGCCTCCAGGATGGTGCCTGTGAAGGTCCTGCTGGAACGCCGGAGCACGGAGCAGATCAGGACCGTCTGCCACTCCCAGAACTGCTTCATTGCTGGAACCGAGGTTCCAGCGCGCTTACGTCCTTACGCTGAATCTCCTCCATCCCACCAGAGAGAGATGAGGGACCTCTGGCAGACCAGATAAGGCGAAACCTGGCCTTATTTAATGTTACCTAGAACAAGAGGGTCCTGATCAACACAAAAGCCTCACGCTTTGCCCCCTCCCGACAGAGAGATGCGAGACGCCCACAGTGAAGCATCCCACACCAGAGGAGCGGGTGGGGAGAACTGCAGCGGCAGACTAGGACACTACAACAGCCCCACATTGTAACCAAGAGCACGGAGCTGGGAGACCCCCCCCAGCGATGCCCAAAAGCAAGCACCCCCTTGCCAGGGCTCAGGGACCGTGTTCTTGTCCTGGTGCTAAAGAGCACCATGCTGGCATGAACTCCCGAGAGAGAAGGAAGCTGCCACCCGCCCAGCTCCACATTCTCCCACAAATACCGAGACATGCAAGGAGATAGAAGATATAATTTCCAGTATCAGAGACAAATCCAAACAAACTGAAAACCAGAGACAAACACACAGCTGTGCTTTCAGACAGAGGGAGAGGGCTCCATTGGTTCAAAACAGCCAGAAAAACCAACCCAGAGGTCCTGGTTCAACTTCACAAGTTAAATGTGGATCTAGTTCTGTTCACACAGATACCTCACTTAAAAAAAAAAAAAAAGGACAACCCATCCTAAACATTCATAATGTGCATTGCTAACTGCATATTGCACCTCCAATCATTTGTATGACAGAAAAGGAACCTAATCCTGAATCTGAAAAAACTATGTGATGGAGGATTTACAGTATTAGAAGGCAAACAGTGGCAGGTGTAATTAGGAGAAAAATTTGTCATGCTCTTGACTCTAGGAGAGAATGAAAGGTCTGGAATAGCAATCTCCCAAGTGTTTACCCAATGTGAGCGCACACAAGATGGAAAGCACATTTCCGACCACGGACAGATTAATATTTGATGCCAGAAAGAGAAATGCACGCTGTTCATGTTTATTTAGGATATTGTGAAATACAGTGAAATTTGCAATTTTATTGGATTCAGGGGTTCCGTGTTTTTGAAAAGTCCTAAGCTACTGTATGTTGTATAAGAAGCACATATGTTAGTAGTTTAGACATGCCAGCTGCAGAGAATGAAAGGGCTTCCCCTCCCCCTGATTTTAAAGAAGGTGGGGAGGGGGAAAGATATAAAAAGATTAGCCGCAGGATAAACTGGGAAAACTCCACTGAGCTTTCTGTGTCTCTTAATACTAATTTTAGTGGCTAGAACTGACACAAAGGAAAATTATATCTAGGTTACTTTGTCAGCCACTGCAACTCTGAAATGTGGTATTAAAGCAACACACTCTTCTAATGGGCTGCTATGAGACCCAGTCTGAGGGGTGTTCCGCTCTGCCCAGCGAGGGTTTATTTCAGGGACACGTGGTGCTGATCATCCCCCTGTCCCAGGACAGATTCCAGCACTACAAGCATTTCTGGAACTTTGCTATGTTAGTACACAAACACCCAGTTCTGCCCCCAAAAGCTGGCGCTCCTTCGAGAAGGTGTGCCAACCTTTCCCAAGGAATACCCTGACAATGCTGAGGCTTTGCCACGAGGATTCCCAGGATGATGACAACAAATAAATAGGCAGTACGGGGTGTGAGCGTGGTATAATTTTCTTTGTCTACCCCTCCACTAATTTGTGAACAAATTGGTTGCGGGAATCACACGTGTAGTCTGCTCTTCAGACAACCTGGCTCCCGAAAGCTGCCCCTGCCCACAAACCAGATGAACTCCCCTGCTCTTTGCCATATTGCAGAGCCCTTCCAGGAGCTATTGTTTTTTCTCCAGAAGTTAAAATTTTGATCATGCACTAAGAAAAACAACATAGAAAATTATACGGACACATATTAACCACGTACAAACCCTCGTGCAGATCACGACCCTTCATCAGAGGGCCCTCCCGGCTTTTATTTGTGAGCTGGGCTCTGTCTGCTGCTTTCGGGGTTGGATGCAGCCATCCAGAGCTGGTGCATGGAAACCCACGAACAGGACTTGTGAGCGGGTCTCGGGAAAACCAGGAATGGGACCAGTGAGCAGGTCTCAGGCAGCTGTACTCTGTCCTCCCTGCATAAACTCGTGTCCTCTCCGGTGCTGTGTGACGCACTCACCTTCCTACCTGTCCCTTTACCCCTTTCCAGCTCAGGGCCCTCAAAAAGTTGGCCCTGGAAAAGCAAACTCCGCTGCCTGCTTTTTGGCACCAGTTCTACAGCGCTAGCATGGGGCATGGCAGACAACCTAAATTTCCGCACAAGAGTGATAGAGGTTGGGCTGGAAAAGCAGCGCTGAGTTATCCAGCCTGTTTCTGTGCCTGGCAGCACAGGTCCCCGCAGCCCTGCCTTTGCTCTCAGCCGTGCAGCGCATCCCCGTGTCGCTGGAGACTGCCGTCCCTGCATCTGCACAGGCTTTGTCCCCAGAGACGCAGCCGAAACCTTTCGGGAGGGCTCCACAAAATTACGGTTGGGATGGTGGTGAGAACGTACGTTAGAGTTAAAAGGAAATCAGGATATTCTGGGTGAGGAAAGAGGAGGCAGTTTGCTTCTCTCATTCCTCTGCCGAGTTGTGAGCCCAATAAAAGGGATATATTATTCTCCTACACATCATTGGGCAGGAGAGGAAGTGTGTGACAGCTTCCATATTCCCTGCACGGGCCGGGTAGGGAAGGAGAAGGACGGGAAAATTCTGCTCTCCCACTCGCCGAGGCAGAGCAGCAGAGCCAGGGGTACCTAGTCACCTCGCAGTGATCCATTGCGCGCGGAGAAATGGGTTGCAGAAGCAGACACGTAATTTGTAGCTGGAGGAGGAAGGACTGTTTGTAACAGAGGGAAGGGAATGGAGAAAGAAGGGAATAAAGGGCAAAATGGAAAAAAATACACCGAGGGAGGCAAAACCTGGAAAGGAAAGGGATCTGTGCAAAAAGGCAAGGAAAGAATAAATGGTGAAAGTAATAAATAAAGCAGGTTAATGAAAGAGACTGAAAAAAGACATGGGGAAAGCTTATCGATGTATCGCGGTAGGAGAGGAGGGGAGAGCAGAGCAAAGGGTGCGATGGGAGGAAGAACACGTGTGAAGGTTACGTGGCACCTTCACTCATTTCTGTACCGAGGACGTTGGCTTCTATTAAAATATGTAAAGTGACCAAAGAGGCACATAGGCTGCACGACCTCACGCTCAAGAATAAATGACCCAAAATGGTGAAGTCGGGGTCAGCCCCAATTCCTTTGTGAGAGGAGGCACATTTCACAGCTCTTAAGACAATTGAAATATGAGCAAAAACAATTCATTAACCCAGTGGTGCCTTGATGGGCAGCAGGTAGAGGGGAGAGGAAGATGTACAACATTGATGTATTGCTTCACGGGGCTTCCAGTTTGTTCCAGGATTTCTTGGTACTGCACTAAACCCTGGGGTATGATTAAAAAAAACTCTCTGAACTTTAGGAATTAAAATTACTCTGACTATCATAAAGGATTATACTATCTGTGAGCATGTATCACATGCACAAAACCCAATTCATTTATATAAACCCCACAAAAATACATTTTATATAGCTCTGTATGTATATACACACTGAAGCCTCCTAAGAGGTTTGCATGAGACAGACTTTTCCATGAACCCTATGCAGCTAAAATTAGTATGAAAATGGTGGTGTTTCATAAAAGAAAGATATGTGGATGCCCGTAAGTGCCATTTTATTTCTCAGTGAGAGGATAAAGTGTTTTTTCCTACATAATTTTTGATGTAGAGGCTAAATTAGGCCCGAGAAGAGGGACAATACAACTTTAAACATCATTAGTATTCAGTCTACGTAAGCCAACCAACAGCAGTTATGTATTTTTGCAAGTATGCATATAATTTATTGTGGAGAACACAATTTACATGGGTAGTCGATGCCTGTTTTATAGCCTCACAAATAGATGTATGAACTCAAGCATATAATGGCTCAACCAGCAGGCGCAAATACGTTCTAAATCTTCTAAATGTGCTTCACAAAAATGTAACTGAGGAATATAAAACAGATCAATTCTTGCATGTTATATATTGGTTTTTGATTTACAAATCTAATCTGGGAAATTTCTTTAGAAATGAGTGGATTTTTTTTTACTGAACTTCTTCTTTTACAGGATTGTGCCAGTCAAATCCTAGAGGATTCCCTTCTGTATATGACTGGTTTTAGAGGTTTTTTATTATTATTTTAATCTATGTAGAGAATACAGTATATATTTGTAGCATTTGATTTCATAGCTTCCTGTATGTCCTGGTGCTAATTTCCTAAGGAAATCCTTTTCCGTTATTTACAAGCTCATAATACACAGTGTGTTTTATCTATGTTTGCCCTAATTAGCTTCCCAAAAAGAAAAGGAAAGGGGGAAAAAAAAAGAAAAAAAAGAAAAAAACCCCAAACACATTACTGTGTGGATTCTTGCACATCCTAGAAAGTTGGCAGTTTCATTTCTAATTCAGGTGCAGGGGGAAGATAAAATCTGGGTGTCTGGAATAAAACACATTTCTAATGGGATGGAACGACAATCCCTTATTACCTCCCACCATTTTTCTCATAGTTTTGCTCCAAGTACAGCAAATCCCTGTGCTATATTTTTTCATAATGTATAGCTTGCTATTACCTCTCAAGAACAATTTTTATAGAGAGGGTGCCCTGTTCAATAGATCTGTAGTGTCTCCAAGGGGGAATTCACACAGGGTTTTATTTATGGTTACACTCAACTATACCATGTTGCCAAGCTTCCCCCTTTGGATTTGTCAAAAAAAATACTCCTTTCTCCACCAAAGCCTCCACATCACATGGGTATTAAGATATAAAGAAAATAATTATTTTGCCCTTTTTAAGACCCTTATGGCACTTGTCTGATATAACATCAAAAGAATAATAATAATTAGAAGAACAAAGTTGGATGTTT
Source organism: Buteo buteo (assembly GCF_964188355.1). Taxonomy (NCBI): domain Eukaryota; kingdom Metazoa; phylum Chordata; class Aves; order Accipitriformes; family Accipitridae; genus Buteo; species Buteo buteo. The sequence goes on along the minus strand of NC_134177.1, from coordinate 45,248,650 downwards.
GAATATCAGAGAATGAATATTCCAAAACACAGGTTTTGCTTTGAAGCACGGATTATCTAGAATCTCCAGAAAGATGATTGTTGCTGACTGATTGTATGTTTTCTGACTCACATATGAAGCATTTATCTGTCTCCAAAGGTTTCTGGTATCATCTTTGCTGATACCAGAGCACAAACAAATTAATTCTACCATACCCCTCCAACATTCTTCAATTTAGATTCAAATTTTAGCCCTTTCCACATACAGCCCAGTATTTTCTGTCCAATTAATTATAAATTTTTTAAAAAAAAAATCACTGGAACTTAAAATCAAAAGGAAAAAAATGCTTATCGTTAAATAAAATAAACCACACCTTGTGATGACCCTTCCCTCCAGGATTAATTTCCCTGTGGGGGTGCGTGTCTGAGCGTGTCTGTCTGTCTCATTTTGGGTCCCCGTCTCTCGCGTGGGCACTGGCAGAGGGAGAAGTAGGCAATTAAACTCATTCATTATAAAACACATCTGGGAGCAGAACTGGGGCATTCGGCTCCCAGCGCCGAGCCCTGCTCACCCCAGCTACCTAAAAGCCCCTGGCACAGCACGGCTGCTGGTCCTTCAGCAAAGGTGAGAACAAAGAGAGCGTTCCGCTCGAGGAACGACTAAGGGCACCACCAACTCTTACTGTCCTAAACTACTTGGAGGGACAGAGCAATGTGGGAGCTCAGAGCCACAAAATAATATACGAGTCATACTTGGAGCGGAAAAAAAAAAAAAAGCCATGTCATTTAAGGTCTTGGTAATGCTTTTGTTTGGGTTTTCCAGAAATAAGAGCAAAGCCAGACCCTTTGCTCTGAATCCCTATGCAAAAAACCAAAGACAAAAACACCCTGTAAATCTTGCTGTCGTTCTCCCACAAGAGTACATTAAGAATACTTCTTTTTCCACCAGGAAAAGTACCTGATTTTCCAGAAAAGAAATCAGTATTTCTATTTTTTACAGTAAAAAGTCTACAGCTTGCCTATGGAAAGATCAGTGTCCCAAGTAACAAAAGTTCTTGAGGAAAAAGGAAAATGCTCTTACAACAACAATGATATTTCATATTAAAATCCTCACATTTAGTTACCACGAAACAGCAGTGGATTGTCCTTACCATTATAGTAGCTTCCACGACATCTTCTGTCTACTGAAGATGACTGTGGACCTTAAACTGACCCAATTCCTGTAAAAATCCACCTAGCAAAGCCCAAAACACCCATGCTACTTCCCTGATACAGGATCAAGTTTTTAACAGGTCTTTACCTGCCAGGGGAAGCTCAGAGGCAGCAGATCCCCACGATCCCCAGTGTTTTCCCTAGGCTACAGGAGCGATAACCGTGAATTCAGCGGCTGGCCGAAGGAAGGAGCGGGCAGAGCAGAGCTGCTCGTGTCCCATCGGGGTGGTTGGTCACCAGCCACAAGCAAAGCGCTGCCGAAGCCTGCAACGCCACGCGTGCTCTCGTACACGCGAGGGCTTTTTTTTAATAGGAGATGTTCGCAAGAGGCTAAACGGTAGCTCTGCCCATCTTACCGTGAGATAAGCGGTGACACAAGTCCGGCTAACAGCCCTGTATCCCCTCAGCTCCACGCCAAAGGTTTGCCTTTGTCAAGTCAAGGGCACTGGAAAATAACCCTCCTCTAGCAAAATCTTGCACAGCATTGCACATGGCTGGGCTAGACCTAATGACCAGGCTCAACTCTCTGCTCCAGAACAGCAGCAGCAATTAAAGAAAATTTGGCAAATGAAAAAAATTCAAGTCATCCACATCCCTATTTCCCTGATCACTGAGCAGAGTCTGCACTGGTGAGAGCAGCCCTGAAGGTCGGAGCCCATAGAGATTATAGACAGCACGTATTCAGGTTAAAGCATAGCAGTTCTTTCAAGGTGGATATTTATACACCAGGAATTTAGACGGAGCCCAAACTCACTTCATGTAGGACACGAAAGAATTACCACGACAACTTCGAAGAGAGACATTTAAACAGAAAAATATCAATAGGTCATGGAAACATCCAGGAGAAAAAAAAAAAAACCTCTCTTTGGAAGGTTAAAATGAGCAAGATGAAAAAGAACTACCTAGAGACAGTTCCGCTTAAAATAAGAAATGTAAATGTTTCTCTGCCAAAAAATCATCAGTTCACCTGAGGATAATTCTCTAGGGTCAGCCGTTGCAGCTAAAGACAGCGCGAGAGCACTCTCCTCTGGAAAACCAGGCTCCTGGACTGCCTGGGAACTCTTGGGCAGCTCCAGTGACTCAAAGCCCAGCACCAGCACACCCACAGGTTCCCTGTCTCAGGGCATCGGGGGGGTCCTGCAGAGGGGACCCCAGCCCTGCAGAAGCAGCCCCAGCTTCCCCAGTGCTGCAGGTTCTCACTTCACCCACTCGGACATCCCGTAGCGTCCCAGGGCCGTGGGCAGAAAGGCGTTTAGATGATGACGACCTACGTGACACAAAGCCTCTCCTGCTGGTGCTCTCGTAGCCAACGTCCTTAGTAAGGAGGTTCTGCCTAAACCTTTCACGTTACTGATAATTGTAATTAATAACTACCCTCTAAGAGCCAATATGAACATATTCCCTTTGTTAAATCGTTAGTGCTGTTACAGTCACTGGAGATGGCGATAATCTAGCCCAGGAGTTCTGCAAATGTAGGTTTAGACGTGGGAGTACAACTGGAGTTAAATTTCCAGACCAAGGTACGCGGAGCATCCCCACTTCATTTTAATTGATCCTGCCAAGCAAGATTGATTATCTGCGAAAGGGCATATTAACACTAGAGAAGTAAACAAGGATCTCTGCTAGCAGGAAGCAGAGATGCCATAAGTGAGTAGTGACTCTGCTTTTAGAGAGGACAAAATCCTGTGGAAACAGGAAAAAACAGGGAAGCTTTCAAAAATCTTTCTGAACAGAAGGCGAGAAGGACAGCTTGTGAAGGAGGGCAGCGCTGGTGGGGCTTCAGTACAGCTCCCAGCACAGGTAAAGCCCAGTGCGATCTTGGTTGTCACGGTTCAGTCTCCGACAGTGCCCGCTTCCCAGTTTCTTCCAGGGTTTATGGGAAGGACCTCGATCGGAGCAGCAGCATGTCTAGGGACCACCAGGATACTCAGGCTTCCACTGCACAGCCCGTGCCAGAGGAGCCCACCGTGTGCACCTGACTCAAGGCCTCTTTTCAAAGCAAGTTTCAAGAAAAAGGTTGCCACCAGCTTTGATGGGCTTGGTAAGTTGGGGCTGAAGCTGCCCAGCTGGAAGTAACAGGTCGGATTTGCACTGTGAGGACCCAGCATGCCTACTGGGCGCTGGGTCTCGGTGTATCTGATGGTCACGCTCGCTCTCATCTATTTCCTCCTTCCCAATTACAGCTTTACCAAAATGATAAAACCACAAATGACCCCTATTTATGGTTGCAAGGAACAAATACTCTCTTTCTCCTTTTAAGGCAGGCTAAAACAATAATAATGTGAACACACACACACACACGCAGGGAGAACGCGCTGGCTGAAGTCACATCCTGTTCGTTCATTACAGTAACAAATGTGTTCGACAGTAATTATCCAAAGGGGAGAATTCCAAATCTTCTCATCTTGCTCTCTCCTAATTAATTAATAGTTTAAATGTCATCATGATGGGAAGTGCTCATCAGAAACAGAATCTGCTGCCATGATTTACAACTCTGCCTCCAAAGGCTCTGAAGCAGTGGCACCCCGGGGTTAAATTTAATTCAAAAATGTAAGGCTCTTATTGCACTCCTAACCATTTTTGCACTGAAACTACCCCATTGAGTGAACGGTGTGAAGGGAAGATGCGGGTGAGCACTGCCTTCCCCTGCATTTTTTTTTTTTTCATCATTAAGTTGGAAACTGAAAGATTAAATTAAAATTAGTCGTTTGTCAACTTGTTACAGATGGCAATTGAGGGACAAGCCTGCTGTGTGGCTGAGCAAAGCTGATCTAAAGAGGGGCCCTTGTACTTAGCGAGTGCCTATGTCAGAGCTTCTAATCCGGGCTGGAAAGGGAGCTCAGCACTCCAGCTCGAGAACAATGAGGAAAACGATGCCGTCTGCTTGCGGAGAGTGACGTGGTCCTTGTTCCCAGACAGCTTCCCCCATGCACTAAGCATTTAGCCAATTAGCCAGCACAGCTCTTCTCTCCTAGCAATCCTGGGCTGGAACAATTAGAATTTGCACTTAACGTAGCCTCTCCTGCTTGCAAGAGGTTTGCACGGTGCTAGCAACCGTAAGTGAAGTCGGGAGCTGAAGGCAGCATCAGACCACGGTGTCCAGGAGAAGCCCTCCAAGGCTGACCCCTCGGCTCTCCAGGCAACTCTCCAACCTGGGAGCCACCAAAAGCATTTCAGCGTGCCGCAAACCGTGCTCCCACGAAGAAGAGGCAAACGCAAGTTTCCAGACCGCTGGAACCAGAGTAGCTTTGCAAGCCTGCAGCCCCACGCTGGCTGTCAGGCTGTGCGGCCTCTGCGCTGAACACAGAACCTGCAAGAGCAGAGATTCATCCCTCTCGAAGACAGGAGTCCAGGACAAGTAAGACAGATTGAGACTGTCCACCAGTAACCATACAAGAAGTCAAGATGAGCAGCTAATCCTGGCTGCCACACTTTCCAAGTGCTCACATTGGGCAAGATGATGCCTGAGCTTATGATTTCTGCATAGTTTGATACCCGCTGAAATTGCCTTTTGGGGGGAATAAGCTACACTGAGCATTAAGGGAAAGTCCTCAGAACACTAAGCTGCAAAGTAAAACTAACCACCAAAGTGCCTGGGAACAATTAACACATTCTCCACCCATTAGATTTTTTTTTTTATTATTTTTTTTTACTTTAACTAAAAAAACTAATAATGTGCTTTTCAGGTTGCAGCGGAGAATTCTGTCCATGTCATTCTAAATTAAACCCTGAATATATTATCACCAAACATCACATGCCTAATGGCAGAATAGTCTCATGTGGACTCACACAGGGGGGGAAAAAAAAAATAATCTTACACATTCAGAGAAGCCTATACAGTAATCTGGATTTTCAAGTACCGAGAGGCCAGCTGGGAGCTTGATCATCAGAAGACACCCACTCCCGTGCAGGTATCCAAATAACAACTTGAGTTGCAAAAAAACGCTCAGCACCTTCAGAGTGCCGTTACAACACCCACCAGGTCTTCCAGAGAAGTTAGCACCCTGTGTCCTGCAAAGCTCATTTCAGTTGAGCTACATCTGAGCTAACAGAGCTCAAATTTTCTGCTACAAGAGGACAGGATTCGACACAATGGCAGCGAACTACCTGGGACATTTAACTACAGCTCCCAGGCACGTGTCCTTCACCGATGGATCGACTCCATTTGGCTGTATGTCACATCAACCTGCTCGCCTACTCCAAAAAAATGATATCCTGTCCTTCATCTCTCCCACCCTCCTTGCACACACACATGCACGCGTTTCAAATCCATGAGGTAGAAAAAGGGAAATTACAGATCTTTATTTGCTAACTTTGCACATTTTCTCCCTCCCCCCTTTCCATAAAACAACTCTTTTATTCCCAAGAAGGAATGGGGGGTGGGAGCTTGTTATTTTTCTATTTCAGATAAAAGGTTGGCAAAAGAAGAACCCGATTCATGTCATTGTATTTCCTTATTGTCTGCATTAACCTTCCCCATGGTTACTTGTTCTTTGTAATGTTACACTTGTCTTGCTGCAACACATGAATACCCGAGCCAATTTTGTCATGCAAATGAATTCAGTTGGATTGTAAATTGTGTGAAGGAGCATTAGTTTATCAGGAACCCGCCTGCATGCTGCACCCAACTGATTTCTCCTATTCACACCAAGAGTGCAATGTTTTCTAGTTGATCCTGAATGTCCATTCGAAAGCTGTGGGTTTTATTATTATTATTATTATTTGTAAGGACTTTTACATTTGCATTTACTTATTTATTCAGTCAGTCACAAAGCTGTGTTCCTTTTCTAAAGCCTGATTTATATAATCAAAACCCACGGCTATGCCATCAAAAATGAAATATTACTGCAACCCATGTTTGTATGTATTGTAAGCCTGAATGGAAGGCTTGTACCCATGTTGGTAAGGAACAGATATTATAATCCGTGAAACGCCAGGTAGATATCGTTGTTGGCATTTCGCACTATAAAATGAAAATATTTCCATTGAGGTCGATACCTGTATTTAGAATGACATTTCTTCAGCCAACCCTGGGGTTATCACCAATCTGGAAAGCCCACTCAGGACAGAGACAAAAACACCGTATCTACAGAGCAACCTCCTCCCCTCCTGCTGCCAATCATCCCAGGAAAGCCATTGCAAGGAAATTCCTGAGCTTCCCCAAGTTCTCCCCCAAATGCCCGAATCCTCATCTAATTGCACGTCTGCCTCCACCAGCGGTGTCTGCACAATGGAGGGGACCGCTGCCCACCGGCCTCCCTAAGCCCTGGTCCCAATAACTTCACGCTCAGTAGCTGCAACACCCCCACACCATTACTTAGTCCCAAACCAGTGCAAATGCTCAACCTCCCCTTCGTTTCAACCCCAGGGTTGTCAGAAAGAGCTCGCACAACTTTGCTTTTGAACTGGAGACCAAACCCACGATCTAATTTCAGTGCTGATGACAAAGCTGAAGCCGGGAACGCAGACCAGATATCAACAACCAACTCTTCGGCCTGCCTTGATTTGTAGCGAGACGCAAAATTATCAATAAGTTGGTGGCAACAGCAGAACAACCTCCAAATCAAGTGCAACAGCCTTATTGCTCCTCTTATCTCCCTGCAGACTAGGCACTATTTCACTGCGAAGCTTCAGAAACGAAACCAGAATTCGCATTTCCTCACAATTTTCTTCCAGAATTATAGATGGGGTCAATACACTGCTAGGCATCTGCTTGATCGTACCTGGTTAAACAACAAATACCGGAGCTATCGTGCGCCTTGCCTTGCAGGCACACCTGGAGAAATGGCCGTCGCATCCTCCCTCTCCCCGCGATGCGAGATGCACTTTTTGTCAGGACCGTACGGACCAGCCCTACGCCCTCACAGGAGGGCAGCGAGACGCACGGTTGGTGTTTCGGCGGGGATGCCGCCGTGCCCGCAGAGCTATTGGGAATTCTGCAACGCCAGAGCACTTCCAAGACACCCCAGCGAGCTGCCGCCCTGTCCCGACACGCCACGACTGCCCTGTTTCGAGGGTCGTATCCCGCTGAGCGGTCATCGCGGCGACCGCTCCTCCTGCCCACCAAACCGTCCTACAACGACGGGAGAAGATTCGTATGAATTTCGCAATATCGTGAGAGCATCGAGTGGGCTCTGACCCACAGAGAACAGCACTTTGTGGTCCATGGCACAGAGGGAGAGAGAAGCAGCGAGGGCAGCTGCATCCTTTTGGGCACTGCAGCAGCAAATCTAAAATGAATGGGCTGGGGAGACTGTACTGGGTTTTGATCTCGGGGGACTGTCCCATCTAATCAGCCTTGAAATACAATGGAAGATCAGCGGGTAGATCCTTGCCCTGCATGTGCCATATGGATAGCAGATTAGGAGCCTCTAGGGCCGCTAATCCAGCACAATCACTAAAAAGGCACTTGGTTTAGTTATTAAAGAAGGGCTTTGGGACCGGGCTCTGGCAGAGCGAGGCATTGCGAGCAAATCTTCGCAGCTTCACCCAGCTTCTGGGCCTCAGTTTCTCCAGCTGCAAAATATCCTCCTCCTCCTCCTCAAAGAGGCATTGGAAACTAATTCCAATTTAGAAAGTACCTGCAAAAGCTCTAGATAATCAGCGTTACAGGTGTACAGAGTGTTTTTTACAAGCTTGCCTAGTAAAAACAACTTAAGGAGTGTGCTTTATCTGCTGTGGACCTGGCTTGAATTTGAACATAGTTCTTCCCCCACCGCACTGAAGATAAAAAGATGAAACTGCAGGCAACTGAGGATGAAAAGGGAAAAGAGCAGCACCCAGAAAGAGCAATGGAAAGGAGGCTTTTATCCCTTTGCAGAACAGCAATCTGGAAAAAAATAAATCCAAAGGGCAGAGCAGCAATGCAATGGCAGCAATGAAGACACCACCACCCGCACGGGACGGACTCGCGCTGTCCTGTCTCACCCTTTTAGGTTACTCCGACTGCACCGTCTCAGCACAACCCTCCAGGGAAAGCTCTGGCCAGGGTGGGTTTTCCCAAAACAGAAGTCAAAACTCAAACAAAAATGACATTTTTGCTCCAGAGATAGGAGGTGAGGATGAGTCCCTTCCCTGAGCTCCATCAGGGGTGTTACTCAGCAGAAAACGATTGGGTTTGGAGGTTTGTACGTACAATAGAGGTTGGAGCTGATCCACTCCATGGTGTGGTGAGGGCCACGCTGCTTTTTGGAGCAGCCTACCTGCAGACAGATGTGCACGGGGGTACAATCGATAGGAAGGCAGCGCTGGTCACTCCACAGTAAGCTCTTTCTGTATTTATTGTCAGTCTTTGGAGTAAATAGGTCTTAAGCTTGTGGCATGTCATTATAACTTTTTCGAAATAATGATGCTGCCTTTATTTTTTTTGCTATAATTTATGCCCAATGCACTAGCGCCAGTCACTCAATACTGTAGAGTCTGCAGAGGTGGAGATAGCCCTTAATGAGAAGAGGTTTTGCCTTTATCTCCTTTATACTTCAACCATTATCTTCCTCCAGTCTATAACCATGCGGTTACCACTGACAATAATGCTCAGAGGCAACAAATGCTGATGAGTTTTCTATGCAGTCTTCACAATAAGTCTATCAAAACAACCTCGAAAAATTATGAACCCTAGTGACAGACAAATAGAACCAGCTTCAGCACGAATTTACAGCCCAAATGCAACGTTCCTTTTAATTCTTCAGGCTTTTCTTATCTCTGCTGTTCCTCTTCTGGCTAGGAGATAACAGTAATTCTTCTGTATGCTATTTTTTTTTCCAACTGAGTAAGATGTTCCTCGTGTCTTTCTGCTTGCTAAAGATAAAGGGTTAAAGACCAACTTGTGTTGGTCGCTTTGTGTTGGGGGAAAAAAAAAAGTAATCAGTATTCAAGAGATTGTTATCAGAGGTAAAGCGAAGAGAACAGTAATTTTGCCTGCTTCAGTTAGGGGTTTTTTTTTTGGTGGTTTTTTTTTTTTTTTTTTTTTTTTATGAATGCACATAATGCCTGGAGTGTTGGGGCCAGATAAAAGAATTAGTGGCAGCGCAGGGGGACGGAAGCACAAAGTACACCGGAGAATTAGACTGTCTATCTTTGTCTCTCCCAGCTCATCCAGGCAGCCGGGGCTCGCAGCTCGTAAACAATTTAATCTTTTTGCTACAGTTAAAATACAAAGACAGCAAACCTCCTTCCTTCCAAACGGGGAGGGGGTACGGTTATGGCGGGGCGGGGGGGAGAAAGGAGAGAAAAGGAGGTGGCAATTGTAGAAAGGAGAAATGAAAAAAGGGCTGACACAAACTTTTCTGCCTCAGTTTAACCTCTCGCCTTCCACCATCAGCATAATTTTCCAGCCAGAAATTCAGGAGGATATTTTATCTCACCAGCCAGCCCCACCTCCCATATGTTTTCCCCATCCTCTCTCCTCTCCACCTCCCCCATCCCCAGCTCAAAAGCTTCCCATTGTCGGTGGCTGAGAATTCCTTCGGCTCACAGTTTAAAAAGGTAAACAGATTAACCCATGTAGGGAGAAGGGAAAAAAAAAAATAAAATAAGATATGAGGCTTCTTCCCCCCTCCCTGCAGGAACACGGATTCAGGCTCTGCAACAAAAGTACAACATGGTTGTATCTTGCTCCTCGCCATGCAGGCGAGTCAGGAGGTCCATAGCCTGGGAAGCTGGGAAAATTCACGTACAAAGGGCCAGACGGGAGGGAATGCAGTGCCTGAGCCCCGCTGCTTGCCCACGCGGTATGGGATGGGGCTGGTGAAATATTTCCTCCACGTCCGAGAGAGGAAGGTGGTGGTGGAGACTCTTGGGCACAGTGGGAAGGAGCTTTGACCTTGTCTGGGCCACCGCGCCTGCCGTGCCTTTGAGAGTCGCCTCTGCTCAGCAAGCATTTTCTGCAGCATCCCGCGTTTGGAGGCAGAAAGCACCCAGGTGAACGAGGTGAACTTAAGGATGGGCTTGGCACCATGCTAGGGGGAGACAGAGGTTTGGAGCTTTCCTAAATCAAGGCTTAAGCTCTGGACACCTAATCAAGATGGACAAAGCAGCCCATAGAGAGTCCATTGATAACTCCTGCTCTGAAACTACTGCAACAAGCACAACTAAACAAGCAAACCCAGCAAAACAAGGGCCCAGAGGAAGAGGCAAGTAACAGCATGGCAACTTCAGCGTCAGATTTCCCTTAAGACCATCGACACAGCATCTCTACTCCTCACTTCCAAACAAAAGCTCCTCTCTGGAGGCTTGTTAGTCACTCCATCACCAAAGTGGTCATGTCTTCAGGGTAATAATTGTCAGGGATTAACAAATGAACTAAACAATCACAGGTTGGACTGTGCAGTTGTTCCTCCCGTGTGCCAATCCGTATGTAAAGGCTCCATTTTTGTCTATTGGTCCTTAACCAATCTGCACGTCACCCATCAATATCACTCATACATGAGTGACATTTACAGGATAATAACCCAAAGGCTTAAAAAAAACAGCCCAGGAAAGCATAACTATGTTATGGTGCCTGGGATGAAAATAGCATGGGGCCAGCTTACTCTTTCTGACCGCCTGAATGACATTTTCTCTGCAGGCTCTAACATCCACCACCACCACATATCAGCCCCTCTAGCAGCCCCTATCCTACTGCATCTGCTGCCTTGGAGACTGCAACAGAGATGAACTACTTCCAGTACCAAACTACTTTCAGTTTAATTTTTTTGTTTGGCTAAAGACAGATCATGTACGCAAACAGCAAATCAGAATAAGATAGTAGAAACATAAGACTTTCTAAGGAAGAAATATTATTCCTGGCTTTAGAGCAAGCTGCCGAGAGCTAGTCTCCCATGTCTCCATCCAGAAATTACCAAGGGCTTTAGAAACACTGCTTGAAATAGCCTCATCCACTGCTCCAAGGAGGAGGATTCTGCCTATTTGGTTAAGTACACGAGCAGAGAGCAGGGGAAAGCACGTTTCAGTTAAAAACATTATATTTCAACACTGAGGACCTGTTATCCAACTATTATGTGATATTAATAGCTGCATTAGACTGACTGTTGTCCCCTATATACTGCTGTAAGTTGATTTTAAACTCTTCCAAGGAAGTCAAGAGAGGGATTAGGATACAGTGCTCAGGATCTTTGTTTGAGAATCAAGACAGGCGTTTAGAGCAGATAACCCAAAAGCCCTGCCTGCTGCTCACCTGCAGGCACTCAAGGCGGGCATCAGTGCCGTCCCAGACTGCCATACCGGGCAGGGATGCCAGAGCAAGCGGGCAATGGGGAGGTTTGTGCAACCCTGGATACTAAGACAAGCCAAGTGGGAGCTGCTTCGGCACTGCGGGATGTGGCACCCGGCTGCCCCAGGGCACAGGGTGGTCAGAGAAAATGCAACCCACCTGGGAGTATCACAGGCTCCCGCTGCCAGCCGGAGCAGGATGGACCTGCTTCTGGCTCCAGGAGCCAGAAAGCCCTCGTAGCTAATGAATACAAGAAAGAGGTGCTGCATATCAAGCCAGAGGTGCATAGAAACCCTTTCACCTTCACGGTGAAAGGAAAGCAAAGTAGACGTTCACACACAGGGTTCTGTCTGTGCTCATCACTTCCACGAACATTAATTCAAACACTTTTTTTCTTGCACATATTAAGCAGAAAGGGGAAATAGTTAAACGACATTAATATTTTTTAAATTAGGGGACAAGGAGATCCCGTTTAGGAGTCAAAGACTGCTCTCACCCAAGGTTTTGTTTTAGAAAGGAGTGCAGAAGTTAATGAACCTAGAATAACCTTTAATTTTCAGTGTCCCCTCACCGTCTATTCACTCAGCATTCATGGCAGTGGCATTGCTCCTAATGAATGACTTGGTATTCATGTAGCTCTCTCAGTATTACTTATGTGTCTGATCTCTTCTAATGGAAAAACTGATTGTCACTGGGAAGTTATGAGGAAATATTAAAAAGATCTGATCCACAGTGAAAGTTTCTTCACTGTAAATGAAACTGCCAGATAACAAATGCAAATAAATTTGGGGAGCTTATTGGTACTGAAGTTTAGTGCCTTTATAATTTATATCTTTACTGGGGAGCATCTGATCTCCAACTTAAATGGAACCAAAATCATTATGAAAAGAGGAATCACCCTACTTCCCGTATCCTTCCACCAGCAATCACAGCCACAGCCTCTCCAAGCCTCATGTTTACATCACAGCTAATTTGTTTTACACCCACACTAAGGTAAAGATTCCTCACTAAGCCAAGAGAATTTTTTCTTTTTTTTAAATTATTTATGCCGTGCTATACATTTATAAAGAAACTGTGCTGTGCATCCATCTCCCCCTCTCCCCTCCTGGGGACCTCTCTTCAGCCGTTCACCGCTCAGGCTCCCACAGCACTTGCAGAAGCCGCTGCACAAAGGGTGCCGGGTCCCCGCCGTGGGAGAATTCTTGGGAATTCAATATCCATACCCAGCAGGTCATATTGTTCCAGTTTATCACCCTGTTGCATATCCACCTCACTCGGCACCCAAATCCCTCTGGTCAGAGATGCTCACAGTCCCCTCAGTGTCTGCCACCCCATTTCTACTCTCCCATGGTAGTTTAAAAAGGCACCTGGATCTCCTGACTATCCTGAAGGAGGGTGTGTTAAGGAAAAAAAAAAAAGAAGAGAGAGAGTTACACTGTGCTCCTGCTTTCTGCTTCCATTAAAGCAGTCATAGAGGAGGCCTCCTGGATTCCCTTTTCGCCTGCACAGACCAACACACACCTGGCAAACAACAAGGGGCCTGGCACATAGAATAATTTTCACTGTTAACAGTTGTATAAACCAGGAAGAGGAAAATAATTCACAGCTTCCATCCAGAGAAGACCGAGGCAAACCAAGCTATATAAACCCTCTGAAATCTTTCCTTATGATTTGTATATTTGAGCAGGCTTTGGTATTAAGTCTGAACTGATTGGGAAGATCAGTTCAGAGGCATCACACCAGAATACCAACAGGAGCTGCTATTCAGCTCCGCTCCCCTCCTTCCTTCTCCCTTTGTAAAATTCCCCTAGAGGTAGCAAGTATCTCCTCTCCTTGCAAGCACTTTACAGCAGCCTTTCTTTGGGATAATAACGCTAATGAAAAATGCATGCGAATGATTAGTTCTAGCAAAAACAAATTTCCTTCCCAGAAAAGCTTTGAGTTAATACCACGCTCGGAGCCCCACGCCAGCCTGAGTCCCAGCACAGACCCCACTGCTGCTCCCCACCCCGGCTGTGCCTCTCCCTCCAGCACCCGGCCAGCTCTCCTTCACAAAGACACCGCCGGGCCCGAGGGGACTCGCGTGTTGTTCGCTAAAAGGGGTGAAAGCCCATTGTATTTAGCTTTTTTAGCACAGCCAAACTTCTTGGAAGAAGCCATAGTTTAATACCTTCTGAGAATTATGTTCTAATTTTGCCGCCGTCTTCCCAGGCATATTATTCATCTGCTTGGTGTATCGGTCCCCTTATCCAACACCAGATACGCAAGACTGTTACAAAGCTCATCTGCTTTTAGTTCTCCAAAATACGCTCCTCCCTACTCCGGCTTGTTGTCACCTACAACGTGCTCAGCAGCCAGAGGCTCAGCTGGTTTTTCACTCGTCAGCAGTCCCACGATGGACCAAAGCTCTCCGAAAGCAGAAGTGCGAGATGGCAGTGCCGGCAGCACACGCCGCGTCCCTCCGGCTGACCCAGGACAGGCAGCCAGCTCACCGTCCTTCCCTGCTTCTGCAGTCAAGCCTTGGGCTTCCCCGTTTTTTAAACAGATTTCTTTAGTCCTCGCTAACACTTTCTTCCCCAGTCCTTTTCCATCCCCACCCTAACGGACAACTGCTAAGCATGGTATTTTGTATAAGAATCTATGGAAAACTTCTGAAAAAGCCATTTTTAAGTAACAGAAAGGCAGTGCTGTGCCAGAAATCTGACCCTGCTCCGCTCCTGTGGAAGGGTCAGTGTAACCCACATGCAACGCTCCACTACCATGCCAGCCTACACCCAGGATTTACTTAGAAATGCATTTACGCATCTGAGAAAACCAGGAGTGGCTTTGCTTGCCAAATTTCCACAAACAAGTTTATTGGATTAATTTAAAGTCACTCTTAGTTAATTATTTGCCCAGATTCCATTGGAGCCAAAGCTACATCTTCCGGTTTAATTCAAGATCTCCAGGCACGGGTGGTAATTATATAGGGGTTGGTTTGGCCAATGCCAGACATTGTTTTTCTTCATGCACCTGCAAATTGCTTGGCAATGACTGCTGCGATCCAACCGTTTTGGCTGGAAAGCCTTCCAGATGTTGAAATGTTTCCACGTACAGTGTCCCAGCACCGAACCACACGTGGCTGGGATGGCCAAAAACTGAAGCCTTCCAAACCCCGAGTTTCTTGCTCTCAGACAACCCTGCACTGCTGTATCCCACTAACATGGGCAAGCCCCGTGGGTGCGGGTCAGTATTTTGATTATGGCGATGGTGGCTGACCCTCTCTTGTCCGACCGATGGGACCTTCTCTGCCGCAGGAGCGGCCGCCGCCACTTGAGCCTTGGCCGGGATGTTCATACACACCTTGCCTTAATCCGAATCAATGTGAGATAGCCAAGGAAGAGGAGAGCCCGGCAGCTCTGTCTGGCACCTCTGGACGCACGCACGTGTGAAATGTCGCAAAGCCCCTCTCGGCAGACCTGGCCGCCCGTCCGCAGGCGGGTGTGTGGTTGGTGTCAGCCCAGCCGGGCCGGCTCACGGTGCTTTGTTCTGGGGCTGCCAGATGGGGTGGGATGGGGGTCAGCCCTGGCAGCAGGATACAGAGCTGCTTTACTCACTCCAGCGTGAAAAATGTCACCCTCCTCGGGGTTGGGTTTGGTTTTTGTTTGGTTTTTTTTTTTTTTTTTTTCTTCTTTCCTTCCCCCCCCCTTCTCCACACAGCTGTTAATGAGACAGTTTGCTGGAGCCAGACAAATGCAGACAGGCAGCGCTCGGCTGCTGCCCGGGGGCCAGGCGCTGGGAGCGGGCAAACAGGGCAATGTGGCACTTTTGGTGTAAACATGTGGCATGTTGGCGTGCCAAAAGCTTGGTTGGTGGCCTCTATTTGTTTTTCAAAGAGCTTGTCAGGTTCATTTACACACGTCACCGCCTGCATGTGCTTGAAGAGAGAGGGGGAAATGCATTCTTTGTCTGCCCGGTCCCCCACGAGCCCTGCAGCCGCATTGCCCTGGGACTGAGGGGCTGCTGGAGCTGCAAGAACGAAAATGCATCCTCCCGGCTCACCCCACGCTCCAGCTCTGGGAGCAAAGGCCGGCAGAAAACATCTCTGCATGGCTCAGCGACATCCTCAAACCACCGTCCTCTGCCAGCCTGAGAACCACCGCCTCAGCTTTTAAGCCGCATAAATGTCAAGGCCTGCCCTGTCATACATCTTGTCCCGCTTTTGCTAAAACTGAGCTTTTGTTCTGGGGTCTAGGGAAGGCAGACCTGGCTACTGAGCCCAGTCCTGCACAGAGACGCTGCTCAAAGCCTCGTGCCTATCTAAATGCCCGTATTTTGAGCGCGAGGGAGGTTTCTTCTTGGTTCCTATGCAAAATTTAGATCTTCCATGGTAGGAAGAAAACAAAAATTAAAGTTTTGATTCTTTTCCAAGATGCTTTCTGAGTTTTACAAGGAAACTGGTACTGGAATTGCAATCACCTGTCAAAATTGCTACCAGGAGATACATGGCTTTTAACCAGCTCTGAAATGCTACTTGAGTGAAGTGGAACAGAATTGAACCAAAAGGGGTTTACCTCCCCAATGTTAAGTGCATATTGAAGATTTAAGTAGCAATTAAGGTTGCTGTAGAAGATGGCAAAACAGCATGTTTATTTTCCAAAGACAAGAAAAAAAGAAAGAAAGAGGAAAAAGGGAAAAAAACCCCCAGCAATTAGGAGAATAGACTGGGGGGAAAATATTAAATGGATGTTTCTGCACAAAAAAACCCAGGCTGACAACATTTCTGCTTTGTAAGGGGGAAATTACTGTAACGCACTGTTTACATAGCAGAAATCAGGGGAAATTATGCTGTCACACTGACATCTGTAGGAGAAGGACAATTTTAAAATTACACTGTTCAACACCTTTAATGATTTGTAACACAAGAGGTGTGGCTACTCCTATTAAATGTGTTGCCAAATCAATAAAAGGCATAATTGGAGTTGTTAGAGCAAATTATAGCACCACCGTTATGTTGCAATACAATGTTCCCTTGTAAACTGCTATTACGGGTAAAGCTGTATTTCTCTCTTATTTGGCTGTTTTGTAATGAGTTGGCATTTTGCTCCATAATAGTTCCACTTTCTTTTATGGAGCTTTCACTTTTACTTTCCTCTTTTGTGCAGCCTATAATTTCCCTTCCCTTCCCTACCTCTCTGCCTGTTGACAACTGGTCTATACACCTTTGAAAACAGCCCTGAGGTTATAAACTATATTATTTAACATTATTTGTAATCTTTTTCAATTGGAAGTCAAGGGGGGAGGCACAACATTCGCACATTTAGAATCTGAGAGGTCTTTAGGCTGGGCCTTCACCTTCCCTGGAGGGAAGGGAGCTGCAGTGGGGCAGGAGAGACAGAAGACGTTGCATAAAGTCTTCAAGGGTCTTGCTACTGGCATTTCAAATGAAGGATTTGGGCTTATCTATCTAGAGCACAAGGAGTGGCTGTGAAAGCGCTGGCAAGGCTGCGTATTAGTTGTAAATCACAAAATGTGCCCCGCGTGCTAAAGTTACCAAGGTCTCGGTTACTGCCTTGGATCACAGTGCCCAGAAAGGGGACCGCTGCTTTGCTTCTAGGAACGGGGGGCTATTTGTGCCTCTAGTAAGAAATAACGCTAATAAACATCAGCTCCTATACACACTCATCCCTCATCCCATGGCTTTCCTGGGATACAGAGGCAAACGTCCAAACTGCAAGGTTACTGCCTTGATTCTTAGGTGCTCCCATAGGCTGCTGGGCTCCCTTGCACCTATTTAATTCAAGGGAATGCAAGAGATTTGCCATTGTCCAACAAAAGTATCTCTTCAGTTCACAATTAAAAAAAAAAGAAAGAAAGGAGAGAGAGAAAAGAGAAGAGAAAGGAGAATTGATCCTCATACAGGCTTAACCCAGTACAGCACAAGCCTTACCCCATTTAACAGAAAATCCTAGGGACGGTTGGTTGTATTTTGAATACCTACAGCCCCAGATCTACTGAAGAGTACTGCTCAGACTCCGCTGCAGAGGAAGGAGCCAAGCCAGCTTGACCTTCCTCTCCTTGTTGAGAAAAGGTAATAGCCAATATTCAGCCTCCTTTGCTAGAATAAGTCATCTGTGTCTTCTTTTGCCACTAAAACAACGTAAAACTTCATTAGCATAAGCCATGGACAAGCTTGGGTCATGGGACAGAGCAAGCTCTGGGCAGGCGAATCTCTCCAACGGTCCCAGAAGCCAATTTTTAAAGGGAAGTTGTTAAATAAGAATAGCTTTAAAATAAATCCTCGCAAGGACTGGGCTATAACATTGGGTTTCCCTGGTATCCTGCAGGAGCCATCTCCTAACCTCTGAACCCAGCATGTCAGCAGCATCAGGGCTGTTCTTGGCACGAGCGCTGCCAGCCTCGGCTCGCGCGTTTGCAGTGCGCAGCAGCTGTCCCCTCGCCAGCATCCACGCAGCGGGGCTCTGCTAACTGCTGGGATCTGATTTTCACGGCAGGCACAGTGTGACAGATAGGGGTGTGTGCAGCTGCTATTGTTAAACTTATTTCTGAAGTTATTTTTAGAAACGTGAAACGAAGTCACAAAACCAGCTGCAATTAAATGCAGATGACCAGCAGAAGTGGAGAGGAGGGGGTTGGCGAGCTATGCCATTATCAGAGTATTTGTGATCTACAAACAAAACCAGGAAAAATAATTGCATTGCTATTAAATAACATAGAGATGTTTGGAAATTAAATAGTCTCACCGTGCTGGCAATCATGAGAAACAAAAGCTGGAGTTTGTCCTTTGACTTGCGTCAGAGAAGAGCTTTAGCACTAGCACACACCTTAAGGCCTCTCACATGGAGATGCTGCTCAGGTGGAAACCCTACATGCAAAGCTTGTGCAATAAAAGATTTATTTACCCTTGTTTTATTAATTGATTTCCAGGACGAGCAATAAATCTATTCCTTCAGCTTCATATAAAAGTTTTCTTTGAGACCTGTATCAGCTTGCACTCAGATCCTGTCCTCTCTCAGCCAGGAGCAGTTGTTCACATCAGACAGGGAAACAGAGGCAAAGGGAGCCTCAGCAGCAATTTTCCTCACACGTTCTTGGGTGAAGACAGAGGAGCAATTATTGAAGAAGATATCTATGGAGGACTACAACAGCCTAATGGAGAAAGTCCTTGGGTATTAGAGCCTGTCTGTGCAGCTCCAGGACCCCCGGTCCCACGTCCTCACCCAGCCCACCTCCCCGAGAGCACGGCTTTCTGACAGCATCAGAGGGGAAAAAATGTTGCAGCTTGTCTCACAAAACTAAAGTCATAATTCCCCCAAGAACGCGTCCAAGCTGAACGCGTAGCCAAATAGCAGGGTGGCACTGGCAGAAGAGGATGAGCAATTCAACCCCATGTCGGGTAAGGAGGAAGCCAACACACACGTGTTTGCCTCCAGTGCAAACCCCCTCAAACCCACCCAAAAGGATACAAAGGGGGCAGCGGGGAAGAGGAGCAGATCCGCGTTCACATATTCCCTGCTAGGTGAGATACAAACACAAGCCACCACTTAGAGAAGTGGCAAATAGAAACGTGCATTTTTTTTTTTCCAGCAGCCGGGGTTTTGTTTCAAGTTAAAGCCCTCCTCCTAGATTCATATGCAGAAAGGTGGGAGGGGGGACAGCCAAAAAAAGTGAGGCTCACATTTCATATCGGCACACATGTTCATTTCTCTGGGCTTATCAGGCATAAGAATGCATTGCTCGTAGCCCAAATGTAAAGCAGTTAATAAACAGGCTGTTAATGTGTCAGTAGACAGCAGTAGACAAGGCACACTGTCTTAGGCTCCCCCCACCTCCTCATAATCCTAATTGCATCAAATCTAATCATTTTTATGGGATAAAAAGATTTCCATAGATGACAAAGGGTTACATTCTCAGCCCTGTTGATCCATCTAGTAAAATTAGATAAGAAATAGATTTCTAGGCAATGCATTAAAGACGATTGGGGGGGAGGTAAAAAGAGAAAGGGGAGATCGTTTACTGCAATTCTATGTCTCACTCTTTGGTTCAAGAAAGAAAATGTAAATGTGATGTTCGTTTGGCCACAGGCAGCTGCTTCTATCAGCCACTGCAAACTGCAGCAGGACAAAGGGGTAACTCTGGTAAAAGGAAAGGTTAATAGCAAAGCAGGAGAAGGGGGGGACGCTCATCGGCATGTACAGCACGTCGCAGCCTCGACACTCGGTGATGGGTTCGAACTGGGAACTGACATGAGATATAGAAGTGCTCACTGAAAATAATTCAGAGTGACGGCCGCATTGGCCTGAAAATGGAGAAGGGCTGAATCACCAAGCACTTGGCGAATATGCAGGAGCAGGGTTGCCAACTGCTCCTGATTATTTTCAGTAATAGTCTGGATTTTACTGACCACTCCTCTTCTCCCCTCACCTACCTGCCCCCAGCATCTCTCAGAAGTTGCAGATTTAGTGCACTGGTGGAGGCAACATTGCCGTTTGCTTCTACTTTAACAAGAAACACGCACAAATCCTTGAGACTTCTGTGATTACATAACTGAGTAATAATATAGAGAACGCTAATAAAGAAAAAAATTAAAACCGCACTCAGCCTCCATCTCTAATGTTCATTTTACCAACAAATACCCTCTCAGAGTCAAATTGCACTACTCATGCTGAAAATGAAACATATGAAAGAATCAAGGCCTAGTATATTGCATATATGTACAATCACACAGCTATTCGTACAGTGACATACAGACACATTAAAGGAAGCTCTACATGCACTGTACGATACATACACGTATATTACGCCAGAAAAATATTCTTCTTGAGCACGTAAAATATAACAATTTATATAGACACCCACACACTGACATTCAGGTATCTAGCATCTTAGGGTGCTGTGAAAGAGCGTAACCACCACCACACAGCTGAGTCTGCTCTGCAACAAAATGCAAATTCTGAACAGTTTGAAAAGCTCTGTATTGTATCAATTGGAATTTCAAATTATGGTCTTCCAGTTTTATATACAGATACCTTTAGTTAGAGGCATGTATCTCACCTCCCTCCCCAGGAAGGACAGAGAGCAAGCTGTCTCAGGTGGGATGCCGGGGTCCTTCTGGGAGGGCAGCACGCGTGGTGGCAGGTCACAGCCGTGTCCCTGCCTTGCTCAATAGCTCAGCTTGCCCCGACCAACTCCCTGTGTAACTTATTCCAAGAGAACAAGAGGGTCCCTGTATCATAGCAGGCTTCTTTCAGGTATTAACAAATGAAAAAGTCTCACTGGGCGCCTTGTGGGTTTTGTTTGTTTTTAAATCTGGCATGAATACATTTGGAACAACAAAAAAGAGGTTAAAAATATGCTAAAGCAAAAATAGATCCTTCATCCGCAGTTCGTCTGGATGGTTGGCACTCACCCTGAAACACGAGTTATTGGAAGATTCAGAAGCTCTAAAAATCAGCATCCAAAGGAAAAAAGACAACAATGGAGACAATCTCCTGCGAGGCACATATTCATATGACCACCAGCACCATTCCCCCTCCAGCATGACCCTCTCCTCTTAGTCTTAGTGGATCTTTTGCCGGCATACTGCTGCAATAGCAGTACAAGCCAGAGCTAAGGCAGCTTTTGGACCATCACCTGAACATACCACAATACAGTGCTTCTGCAGAGAGGCAACCTGTCATGAGGTGATGCCAAAGAAAGATTCTTCTTCTAACACTGAAGATTATTCAGAAAAGGAAAGCAGTGCTAGCCTGTGAGCCAGACCACGAAGAGACCAGAGCATCCTCCCTAAAGCACGTTCCTCTCTAGCTCACACCCCTCAGCAGAGCCCCCCAATTTCATGTGCACTGGACAGAGGGGAGTACTGCTTGGATCCCAGAACCGAGCCGTCCTCCTCCTCGCATGCGCTGAGCCCCTGCGGGTGCCTGCCCTGCAGTGAGTGCTGCCTCCCTTCCCAAAGACTCGGCATCACCCACCCAAGCTGCTCCTCCAGGTTAAAAAAAAAAAACCCAAAAAAACCCAGATCATCAGATACCAAGCTGGTAGGGTGAACACCTCAAAGGTACCCAAGGATCAGTCCCACTAAAGCCAGCCTGCTGCTCACCCAGGATAAAGCCAGCCACCTCGCTAGCCACGTTGAGCACATAGGAATACTCCCACAGGGAGCAGCAAGCATTTAACAGTGTGGTGCAAGTAGGCTTGCACCAGCACCGCTGGCTTATTTTGCTGCTCAAGAAGTTATTTTGCTGTTCAAGAAGTTATTAACCAAAAAGCCTGCAGGGGTGCCTTAAAGAGCGTGGAGTTACTGATACTAAAACCGTAAGTGGCAAGGAAGAAACTTCCGAGCAAACTTCAAGTTGGCATTGCAAGGCAGTGTGGCTGAAAAGCACAGCCAGAAGCTCAAAGAGAAAAATGTGCTTGCGGTTAAAGCGCGGGACACAGGGTCCTTTCCCCAGCTTCTTTAGGCAGGTCACTTCTCTGGGACCTCTGCAGTGCCCTCGGGAAAACGGGGCAAACTCACAGAACCCAGAAACAAGGTGTCTGTGTAAACTGACGGCATTTCACAGCTCTTGAGACTTCCAAGAGCATGAAGGCAGGCCTGGAGCCACAGGCTCTGCTGGGGATGAGGTGAAGGTCCCTGGGAGGTCAGGCACAGCTATGGTACCCAGCGTGGTTCCAGCCCCTGTAGTTGAGCTGTACCGTGTGTGGAACAGTGTGTGCTCAGTACCAACATCCTCTCCTCCTTCACAGGCTCACTCTTCAAAACCATATTTTCTCCTCAACACAACCTACTGCAGGATTTGGGGTGCAGTTAATACAGTACCTGCCATGCTCAGCTTTTCCTTCCCTCCTTTGTCATTTTAAAGCTGCCATTGTGAGGCCCCTTCTGAAATTATGTAAAGCCCTGCTGGTTAGATGAGGGCAACCTGTATTTATAACACCAGTGTTGAAACACATACTAATTCCACATAAATCTATGGCAAGTTAATCATGCCTGCATTTCCAATCCAGTTTTATGAGGTCAGAACTATTGGTCCAGCACTCCTCCCGCGGCAGAGGCAGCGATGGCTGTCGACCGCTTCAGGGCAGCCAGGCTGCGCACACCCGAGACCTGCACCCTCCGCTCCGGCACCGACGAACCACGTCCCCGTGGGCTGTCCCGAGAGGGTTCCCCTTGCCAGGGGCTTTGGTCTGACTCCCCCTGAACTCATCCTGCAATGTCAGACACCAACAGAAGTCAGAAGGGATTTGCTCTCTGTCCACCTGCTATTTCAGCTGATCTGGTTTTCGCTGCTGCTGTTGT
The DNA here is from genome assembly GCF_964188355.1 of Buteo buteo. Lineage (NCBI taxonomy): Eukaryota > Metazoa > Chordata > Aves > Accipitriformes > Accipitridae > Buteo > Buteo buteo. Next base: position 45,225,948 of record NC_134177.1, on the reverse strand, counting down.
GTAATCTACAGAAAGACACCAAGTTGTGAGTCGTTACAGCTGTCAGAATGACCCCATTTTGTTCTCAAAGCATCTTACTATTTTATTAAGTTTCAAAGCAATTAGTATGCCCTGTACCTGGTTTAATGATTAAGGGAGATGGGAAAAGGTGGCACAGACACCCGAGACAAACCATGTGGAAGCCATCACCAGAGCCTAAAACCAACACATCAAGCAGCACATCACCATGGAAGAACATTTTATACCCAGACCTCCTCAAGACCTTCTCCAACCCTTACCAGGAGTTCTACTAATACCTATGCAACACCTAAACCTGGCATTAAAGCTGGTTAATGTATAGCCCCCTCTCATCACGAGAAACAGAGTAGATGCCACAACATCTGGGGTCTCCCATTGAGTTGCTACACAAACTCCAGAAGAAGCTGCTGTCAGACTGCCTCAGTTTTCCTTCGCTGTACTAAGAGTATATACACTCTTGCTCAGATCCTAGTGTTGCTACGCTGTCGACCTCGCTACAGCAGCGGCCATAAACCTTTGTTTGAAGAACCAAAGACAATTTGGATCCCAACTCAGGATGGTTTTGGCACAGACGGACAGAGAACAAATAGATTTCATGCCACATGGAAGCGCTGGAAGGAAACAATAGCTGGTGGCAAAGAAAGTGACCAAGATCAGTGGCACGTCCTGTCACTTCCCATTTCTGCACTTGCCTAAAATTTCCAAAGATTCGGGGAACAAAAAACAAGCTTTGATGTTTCAGTTGCTCTTCCCTGTGGATGTAGTTACTGAAGTAGAATAAGGAAAGGTAATTTGGCTACAGTCACGCTCCCAGTACATTTCAGGGTTTTAGCACTGACATTAGTCCATAAATAGGGAAGGCATCATTTTGTGAAATAAATTTTTTAAACTGTTCTGTTTATATTAGACTTAGTAAAACATGTAAGGTCTTCCCACAGTAAGCTTTTGCAGGTCTATGAATAGACAGTCACCTTAAGAAAATTAAGGGAGGGACTACTGGTAATTTGAAGATGCAGCTTTTTATTTATTTTACCTTTATTTCCTAGATTACATTAATTTGCAATAAAGCACAATTAGCTAAACACATTTCTTAGTTGCTAACTAAACTAGTCAGCAAAAACAATTCTAAAATGCTCAAAAGTTCTTCCAGTGCGCACAGAGAGCTGAAGGTGCTGGGCCTCCACATTGCCTGGAATTCTGTGCTCGGATATTTAGCTACAGAATAGGCTTATCAGTTTGCTAATAACCAGCTGCTTAGACCTCAGTTCTCCATCCCATTCAGCCTACACTTCCACAAGCTCAAATTAAAAATATTGACAGAAACAATTTCTGCCAGGCAAGAAAGTTCAAACTGTTACTGTACTTTTTTGTGCGTTTCTGTTGAAGTTTCTATGTGCACCCTGTATTACCTGCCAGCTGCTATTCTATTTATTTTACATTTCTGAAATGTAAAATATTAACATGAAAAAATGTAATACAGAATGTAATTTCTCCTGCAAAATGCAGAAGAAAGCAAGCTGGGGAGCATAGTGAACTGTGGTTATTAGAGTAGCAGCCCTCCCCAGGCAGCACTGTACCTGTCAGAGGAGTGGACCCAGCCAGATGCCAGTCAAGAATGGCCTTGGGACATAGCTGGGAGACCCGAGGAAACTGTGCAATATGTCTAAGCTTTATATGCAGATAAGATATCAAACAAAAAGGGCCAACAGCTCCTTCGCGGTATGTACTGACTATGCCTATATTAGTATCCAGTCCAACAGACTTTCCTGCAACTTCAGAGCACTTTGGGTCATGGGCTCCTGCCACTGATTTTTCATACCCTTCATTTCACATCATTTCTACTCGCCATTCTCCAATGCACATAGCTTATGCTACACAGCAAAACCCATTTATGAGACCTTTTACCTTAGAATTCAAGCTCTTCCATATCTTGGGAAGAACTTGGATACATGACTTTTCATGCAGGCCCATTTTTACTTCAGCAGCCCATTGGAGAAGGCTGTTACTATAATCTACTCTTGAACCAAAACCTTGCTTTGGAGGCTGCAGGCCTCTACAAAAGGGTCCAAAATAAATCCACACAGGCAAAATAAATCTCTATCTTGATGTGTTGTGGTTTAAGCCCAGACAGCAACTAAGCACCACCCAGCCACTCGCTCACTCACCCCCGTGGTGGGATGGGGGAGAGAATCAGAAGGGTAAAAGTAAGAAAACTGTTGGGCTGAGATAAAGACAGTTTAATAGGTAAAGCAAAAACCATGCATGCAAGCAAAGCAAACCAAGGAATTTATTCGCTACTTCCCATCGGCAGGCAGGTGTTCAGGCATCTCCAGGAAAGCAGGGCTCCATCACACCTAACAGCGACTTGGGATGACAAACACCATTGCTCCAAACATTCCCCCCCGCTTCCTTCTTCCTTCCCTAGCTTTATATGCTGAGCATGACGTTGTATGGTCTGGAATATCCCTGCGGTCAGTTGGGGTCATCTGTCCTGGCTGTGTCCCCTCCCGACTTCTTGTGTACCTGCTCGCTGGCAAAGATGGGAAACTGAAAAATCCTTAACTTAAGATAAGCACTACTTAACAACAGCTAGGAACATCAGTGTGTTATCAACATTGTTCTCATACTCAATCCAAATCACAACACTATACCAGCTACTATGAAGAAAATTGACTCTATCCCAGCCGAAACGAGGACTTGATGACACAGGGAAAAGCTGATGCAGTGGATACAGCTGGCAAGCATCTCTTCCTTCTGGGACCCCACAGCAGATTTTATTCTTGGGGTCTAGTGCAACTCTGATACCTAGTTTGTTGTTGTTGTTGGGGGGGTTATTTATTTTAAAAAAAAAAAAAAAAAAAACACCAAAAAAACAACCCTCTACCAAAATGACTTCTTATACTTGCTAGAACTTGGCCCTGCAGTCTCAGCTCTAATAACACAATGACCAAGCAAGCATTTATTATAGTTAAGCTATGACACCAGGCTGCAGTTGCAAGCTATGTGGAACCTACCCAATGTTAATGTGAATGTATGTATTGGGGAAAAGGGACTGCAATGGATCCGGTACCCAGCTGTTAAATATTAACCACTTCATCTCTGTCCTGGGATACAAAACAGGCCTTAATCCTCAGTGCAGCCCACAGAAGAGGTTTGCAGCATTCTGTTCTAACCCTTGCACTTCTACTTGGCTTCGCGCCTGGGCAAGTGCAAGCTGTAAGTGACCCTTCTTCAGATGGAGCGATTATCCTCTGCCGATCGCCTTCACCACTGGGCAGTAAAGTGCATCTACTGGAGATACTCTTTGTAGGTCAGGGAAGAGCAAACTCAGATGTGATTTATGGGAGCAAAGAGTTCATTTGAAATTAAGAAACACTCAAAGCGTTTTCCTTTAAATGGCCTGCATAGCAAGGAGCCTGCCACATGCTTTAAAACGAGCAGGATCAAACTCCCAGACTGAAGTCTCACGTCCATTCCCCATGTTCTCTGCTCTTGGACACATACCTAAGGCCAAAAACGCTGGCTTGCAGGTGGCAACAGCTTCCCTGCATTCAGACCAAGCTGTTACTGTAAATGCACCTCTCATGCAGCACTTCTTCACCATCAAGGCAGGAAAACCTGCAGCACCTCCATGTATCTCAGTTGCTATTACTTGCAGTACGCTGCCCTGACTTCCCAGAGGCTCTTTTTATTCATCAGATGCAGGGAGTGGTCTGGGTGTCTCCATCCCTGTCCCTGTCCTCCCCCCTGGCCATATGTTTCTCCCCAAAGCACCTGGGTGTACTCCTTACCAAGCCAAGGCAGGGGAAGGTGACCCCCTTGTTTACTAGATTGCTCTGAGACTGCAGAACAAGCTCAATTTCATCCTGGATGACAAACACCACACCAAGCTCTTTTAAAAAAAACCCAAAACAAAACAACCACCACCAAACAAAAAACCCCAACCTTGACCCACAACTTCTGCAAAATCTATTCATTTGCATTTTTCTGCTTCCACTTCCAGAGATCCAGATGTCCTCTTAAAAATAAAAAAAAAGAAAAAAAGAAAAAAAGAAAAACCACCAAAACCCCCCAAAACCAAAAGCACACACTAATCGTTCATGTTCCTGTCCAGCAAAACCAGGCTGAATTCAAGCATTTGGGGAGTCCCCTTACTGCCAGTCAAGCAGCTGAAGCTGAACTCATAGCGGAGCTGTTTCCTGAATTGTAGCTGTGCTGAGTGCTACTAAAAAGCAGCAGGAGCAACTTTTCTGGCTGCCGTCATCACCTTCGTGTCAGTGCAACCAGTGAAGTGGCCTCCCAAGAGCTTGGCTTCCTACCCTGAACCTCCTTTGGGGTTCACTGGCCTCAGATGCCACGTGGGACCCAGCTGCCCCTCGTACCCCCAGGGTCTGCGAGCAGCGAAGGGGGATGCAGGACAAGCTTGGTTTCTCAAGAACACAGCATAACCAAATCCTACTTGTTCAGGATTGTTTGGAGCATTAAAATAAGGAAAACAGAAAGAACAAAGCTGTAGCAATTACACTCAGTGGGACGTATTTTACTCAATTCAAATGTAGCGGGAGCATCACCGAACCACTGGTGTAAATGCACACGTGAACGCTCCTTTCCTCTACACATTCTTCATTCAAATGAATCTTGAATGCCCAAAAGATACTTTTAAACCAAATATATACAACACTAAGATTATTTTTATTAGCCAAAATAAAAACCCCACTATATTGTATATACAACTACCTCAGCCTGACAGGGTAGATGCTAAAGCTACACAAACCCTCCTGCCCAGTCGCAGCAGACTTTGCTATAGACTTTCTAAAAGATTTAAATTCTTCCAAATTTCTTTAGCTTTTCCACCTTGATTTAGATTGGATTTTTTTTTCTCTTTTAAATATCTTTCCTGAGATCATTTACAAGCCTTTTAAAGGAAAATTAAGCCCCTATTACCTCTCGGATCAATACCCGATACAGCCAGCCATTAGAGCAGGGCTGCCCCAGACCAGTACCTTTCCTAACAGGGAGGGAGGGAAGGAGAGAAGGGGGGCAGAAAGAAGTATTCGTCCTCACAGCACTTCAGGTCCTCGCAGGGACAGTCCTGCCACTGGAGCCCAAGACCACCCTCTGGACAGAGGCAAAAATCAAGCGAAGCAGGAGCAGGATCCCACAACAGTCAGTTCACTCCTGCACATCCAGCTCAGATTTCACTAGTGCCTTTTTGCTTTACAACCCCCCTGAGCAGCCAAGCTTTCCTCCTACTTTTTTTTTGCCTAGATATATCTATTTTCAGTGAGGATGGATGATCTATTTTGAGTTTAGTTATTGCATGTGGGATTTCTCATTGTTGTTGTCTCTTCGACAGACTTTCCCCTCGCAGACTTTTGTCCCCTTTTCTGCAGAGAAGCCCCTGGAGAAGGAGCATCCCAAGAAGGCTGCAAGCATCTCTCGTTTGCATAATCAGCCTATCTGCCATCGAGTGGGCTGGGAAGCAGGAGGGGGATGTAGTAACAGACTTGCCATTATCTCTGCTCTTTTTGCACCTTCTTTTCAGTCTCTCTCTCTCTTTTTCCCCTTACCAGCTTTGCTCCCGTCTATGAAAAATCAGCAAATAAAAAGTTACATTAACCCCACCCTGACCTCTCCGACATAATACACTGTGGGCTGATGGGCTGCCTTTGGAGCTTCGTTGAAAAGCTGTCATTCTTCGGCACCCCAAGTACAGCCTAGGGAGCATTTACTGGATAATTAATATATTAAATGCATGAAAAATAGTTACACAGGCCCCCCCCCGCCAGATCCTTCCCACACACACACATATACTGCCATCTTTTTCAGGGAAAGAAGGGATGCAAAAAAGAAAGGGGAAAGATAGATACAGCATGCGCACCATCAATATAAAAGCATCCCCTGAATAGCCATCATAAAAACTGTTCATAATTTTATAGCTTCATTCGTGCTGGAGCACCATAAAGGCAGGCCATATTTTTTACACTCAGGATGCCTCATAAAAAAAAAAAAAAAGAAAAAAGGAAGGAAGGAAAGTTGGCATGGGAGACATGGAAGCACAGCACAGAAGCTATCGTCTCACCTGAGGACAAGAGCTCAGGAGAAGGGGGTTTGAATTTGTCCTCTCTGACCTGTGAGGGTTCTGAATCCCGATGAGGCCATCAGGATAATTATTAATTGGGAAGTCTTTAGCTTTTTTTTTTTTCTTTCCTCTTTCTTTTTTTTGCTGACTGCATATTTGCCTTTTAAAAGGATGATGGAAGGCCAGGAAGGCAGCCCTGCCCTCCAACTGTGTCCTTCACCTTTAAGTGGGCCAGCATCTTTTTTGGTGCTTTGAATCCCCCTCCCCTTTCTCTCCACCTCCCCAAATGCAAAATTCATGAGCTGGAGCATGGATTAACAAATAAATTATAATGAAGGCAAATGGGTAGCAATAAAAAATAATAATAATAAAAAAGGAGGCCTCACCTTCACGTGACAGAGGCTGAGCAATATAACAAACCAGCTCATTTATTTTCACCAAAGCCTGTTCTCCTGCTTGGGAAGGTAGGTTTTTAAAGCATTTTATCCTTTATTTCCTGTAATATATTTGGACAAGGTAGCTGTAAATCTGAGGCAAGAGGAGAAATCAAAGAGTGGCAGGAGAAGATGGGGGTCGAAGGGAAAGAAGCTGTGTTGGTTTGTGGATATGGCCCCTGAGCTTTTGTGATCCAGGGATTTAGAGCACTCACCTACACATACCAGTTTGCTGGGCTGGCTGCCTCTGCACAGCTCTAAGCATGCCACGCTGCTGCTCCCAGCCACTTCCAGGAGTTCAAACCATGCCTTTATGATACACGTGTGTGCTTATTTTTAAGTGTGGTATGTACAACAGCAGGGATGTCCCTTAAAAATATACACACCAGCCTTGTTATACCCATCAGACATGCCAGAGTCAAAAGAGAAAACATTACAGAAATCAGCTATTATGTCTATTAAAGCAGAACACATAAGTTTAAGAGAAAGCCCTGGATACCCATTCTCCACTCAGAGATAGGCAGGAGTAGCTATTTCCTCCTCCAAGAGCTGTATCACAAAAAGGATGTTTTTCAACCACAGGAAAATTTCAAAGAAAAGTTCATTTGAATTTTCAGTAAGAGGTCACTATTTCGTCATTTTTGTTTGGGTTTTGTTTTTTTGTTTTGTTTTTTTTTTCCCCCCGAATAAATCAAGAATGGAGAAAAACTATTTCCTGCAAAGAACCATTAGAAAAACTTTACTATTTGGTCCCGCACTAAGTCTTCTGATTAAAGGAAGTTTAAAAGAACCATAAGAAAAGGAAAACCTAGTCACTGCTTTTCACCCCAGTCCCTTCCCTTCAGCTGAGCTTGCCTCCCATGGCTTAAGCACTAACCACTAATGGAAGCCAGGAGACCCGAGTCCCTTTGTCTACGGACCCGGTTGAGGGACCAGCAGGTCAGACCAGCACCCGCCTTCTGTACCTGCCAGGAGGTTCATGCGGCATGCTAGGAGCAAAAGCTGCTGTCTGCTGTGACGAACCAGCAAGTTTAGAGCAACACTGCTCGAGAGGTTCTGGGAAATGCTCAACTGCCTTCGCCCGCATGGTGCCCCGAGGTCAGCTCCTGCGCCGTCCAGCTCCAGCAGCTCCCTCTCCTTTGCTGCAGAGTCAATAGGGGCACCAACAGCACTGCTTCTGCGGGTCTCTGCAAATAGACCTGTTGCTTCTTTCACTATCTCAAAATTTAAGGAGATATTTTCCTGCCTCAACCAGGAAAGCATCTTCCAAGAGGCAGCTGGAAGGGTCTGCAGGGTGCATCTAATTCCTGAACAGCATCGCTCGCTGATGGTAGCCAGCTTCCTCACAAGTCTGCATTTGTCAGAGAACCCACCTCTCCTAACTTCGCATGCTTGGGAATTAAAGTGAGTTGGAATCCAGAGTAACTTCACTGATTTTGCTGAAACTGCTTAAAGTTCACACAAGTTGAATTCAAGAAATCTAGTGGCACAGCGCTTACAGGACTTCCAAAAAGCTGCAGGAAACATGCTTGGTTTGCTAATCCAAGCGTGGCTATGCCACATCGTTTCCAGTTTGGGCTCCCAAGTGCTGGGAAGAGGAGTCCAGTCTCCGCATCTGAACAAACACCCCCCAAACCTCTGCTGAGGAGAAGCCACCCCACCAGGAGGTACGTGAGCACCTACCGACCAAAACCCAGCCATCTGCGTGCAGGCGCCGGGTGAGGAATAACGCACGGCTGGCTGCAAAGCAACCGCCAGCACTGCCTCATTTGTCTCTTTCATGTTTATTCATGGCGAACTCTGACAGAGGGATACGGCTCCATTCGGGAGTTGTCAGCAGGTGGCCTAATAGTGAGAATTAGTGAGCCACACAGCAACGAGACATACTGGGGCTGCCTAATGCTACCGATATTAATGCATGCTTCAGAAATGAATAAAGCTTCTTCGAGGGGAAAAAATAACAATAATAAGAGGATGAAGAGGGGTGGGAGGAACCAAGGGGGAGCCCAACGTGCTATGCTAAGCTTGGCCAACGCTCAGTTTTTGAAGAGGTGTCCTCCCTCCACATGGGTGCTGACCTCAGTCCCACATGCACAGACCCCGTCAACCACAAACGGAAGAATGAAACATTTTGCTTTCAAATAACCCCTGAGAACTTGCATGGTCAGAAGCCGAGAGAGACCTTCCTGTGCCAGAGCTTCCAGTATCACCATCGTCCGCTCCTCCAACTTCGACGTTTCAGGCAGACACTCAACCTCTAGCCAAGATGGAGCAATTCATTGCTGCCCTGCTCTGTTCTAACACAGCCTCTGCTGTCAGCTGCTGGCGTGGTGGGACACACTAGATTGCCTCTCCATCTGATGACGACTGATGTCCTCTAGGTGCCACAGCCAGGCAACTGTCACAGGAGCTCCCAAGTGTGTCTGCTGGGGAGAGGTGGGAGAGGTTTCTTGGGCCATGCCCGAGCCACCAGGCATGGGAAGGCAGAACCCTAAGTCTCTGCCAGCATCGTCATCTGATGCTTTCACTACAATGTGACCCAACCTGGCTCACAACCTCTGTTTTTCTAATACAATTTCAGCACACAGTCTGCACCTGGAAACAGTTAACTCCTCGGGAAAGGAAGACAGTAGAGTCAAAGTGATTTTGCTGCATAACACCAACCCTTTTCACAGCCTGTTTCACCTGCTCTTTGGAAATCAGGGGCCTAATTTTACAACCTGCTCCCTCAGTCTCAGTGGTCCCAAGAGCAAGACAAAGACAAATGAAGAAAGATGCAAGAGAGCGCTAGGTAGCATCCAGTTTTCATGCAGAGAATAGGAACCAAAAGTACATACAACTAAACAGGTCTCCAAAGGTCCCTTTTCAGATTTAGCTGCCATATCGCATTTTCTCACATAACTACCAAAAATGATGGCAAAAGCTGAAAATCTGTTCTGAGAAGCAGCATCTCAGTAGCCAATTTCCTTATCCCTTCCCTCCTGCACACATACCCAATAATCCTAGACATAACTTTAGACACAAGGATTTAGAAACAAGGACCTTAGAAAAATCAGGGGATCAAGTAATACCCCTGTTAAACCCACTTTAAAAAAAAAAACAAGTTCTAGCAAGTACAGGATTAGGCCCTAAAAGCAGCTTCTTCCTTCCCCCTCAAGGTGCTTGTGACACTTGCATTAGCATTGCTGGCAGCTTTGAGCGTGGGGAGAAAAACGAGCATTGCCCTGCCATGCCCCCCGCCCATGGCAGGCTTGTGCCTCAAGCCATTTCAGCGTGGCTAGTATTTTCACAGCAAGTAGCACAATAAATAGCAGCAAGAAGATTGTTTCTTCTGTTTATAATTTGTTCCCGTTATAAATGTTAATTTTATGTTTTTCCCAATAGTTTTTAATCTAAATGCTAGACATGTACAAGCTGAAAAAAAAACCAAAACCAAAAAACAAAACAAACCAAAACCAAAGCCCCTTTCCTGCAAATAAGGATGACACACACATGCATCCTGCACCCTTTCGTGTAACGCCAAACACACACAATTCCTGCCTAGCACTGCAAACTCATCTGACCGTGTACCCTTTTTATGAATTAGGTACCTAGTTGTTGGTTTTTCCTTTTGAATTTTAAACAGTTTTCACACCTGGTCTGACGAAGGTTCAGGTAAATTACCGAAAAAGCACCGACTAATTTGAAAAAATATTTAAGAAACTCCAAGTTCCCTGCCTTTTTTACTATCCTCTGCTCCATAATTACATTGCACTGCCTGATATTTTCATGGAACATTAACCGAAGTCAGGTGACTGCCCCCTTACAGTCTACGCCTATCCGTTACCCATAAGACCCCCATGGACCTTGACATTATTAATAGTCCTATTCATTAAGTATTACTCTTGTAGAATGAGTAGCATAATATTGGCCTGGAGATAGGAACAGGCAGAAGGAATAAGTCAAATTAATTTTCCGCAGCAAACGCCCCGATTCTGTAAATGACATTCTATACTGTTAGCATTTTAAATGTGACACAAATGGCAGGAGATACAATTTGAAAGCAAAATAGTAGAAGACATGGCTCAGGGTGTAATGTGCTGCATAAAAATCCAATAACATCAGTTACATGAAGGAAGGGAATGAACCAACCCGATGGAGGGTTTTAATTTGCATTTGTTTAAAATGGCAGGTAAGGGAGCAAAAAGAAAGGCTGCAGCTCCCTGATTAGGACTGTCTTCCCTCCCGATGAGGACGAGGGTGCAGAAGAGCTCAGAGCCACGCTCTTATCCGAGACCTCAGAGCACGCTCGCACCTTCCTACCGCTGCAAACCGTCCTGCCACCTCCACGGTACTCACTGGCTGAAGGCTGCCAGAAGGTAAATTACAGGCTGGCCTGTCTGAAAGACTCAGTGCAAATCCAGAAGAAGCACGCACGCTCAGCTTGCCATGTTTCAAGTCCCTTCAGATAGCTCGGCTTGAACTCCAGTTTCCCCAGGTTCACACACCGCTCAGGAGAGAAGATGAGATGAGAGCTGGAGGGGAACGAAGCTTGCAGCAGGAGGACAGAGCGAGTGGCTCGAAGGTACCAAATCCACAAGTGCTTTGCCTGGTCTGACCACGCTCTGCCAGAGAACTGCTCTGAACGGACACGCGTTCGACCTACAGCATCTCAAAACCACACATCCCAGCTCGACTGGGTTTCTCCAGCGTCAAAGCTACCACCACCACCTTTTGTGTCAGACAAAAGGCCAGCTCAGAGCTGCAGTACCTTTCTGGGTCTAGAAAAGATGGGCCAAAGCCTGAACCCTTGATTTAAATCAAGCAAAACACAGGCACTTTGGGGGAGTTCAAACTCAGAGGTAAAAGGCAAGTTTTGAGAGAAAATGTTGCCAACTTTGCAGTAGTTCAGATCAAGCTCTCGAAGCTAAAGACCCTAACACCTGCCCAAAGGTTGAATGGGACTGAAATTCAACACCAGTGCTGAATCCTGGGCTTTCAGCCTCTCAGTCTGGGGGAGGTACAAGAAAATAGATCACCAAGCCATTATGCATTTTTCTTCATTCCTTTTTTCTTTCATTTCCTTCCTTACAAAGTTCACCATCCCAAAGCTGTAGACCACCAGACAGGAGAGATCTGATCAGGAAAACAAAAATAAATGCAAAGCCTGACCTCCATTAGTTTTATTTAGGGTAAAGCACTGCACTGTAGTTTATTTATTAACAACATAAAAAGACATCGCCTATAGAACATAGAATAAATACACATAATTTCCCCAGAAAGAGCATTGAGCCGGCTTCCTGAGGGGAAAAAAAACTATCACTTAATTGAAGCAAGAAATGTTCAATCCAATAATCTATAATTAGATATTTTATGGAATATGTTACCTAGAGATGTTTATTTGTAAAATGTTTCTATCAATAATAAGTTGTTGGGAGGGAGAAAGAAGGTCCATTCCTTGGCTGTTGGGATGACTGTTTATGTTTGAGGGAATTTCAGCTGCAAAGGAGGCTCTGCCTGCAGCTCATCGGATGGGGTGTGGGATCCTCCCTCAGCATCGCCAGGCGCTCAAGCCATGCAAGTATCATCAGAGGTCAGAAGTCTAGAGAATACAAGCTTCTAGCCGTGCCCATTGACAAAGGCAAATGCTTAAAGCCAACTTACAATATAGAGGTATGAAGCAAGTTTTTAGGGCTAGGCCTGAAACAGGCATGGACATCTCAGGAGCCGTTGTTGGAGCTGCAATCTATGACATTCTCATTTCAAAGCCATTAGATCGCCTGAAAGACTCTTCCTTTCATATTCATGTACTCCCAGAACACATTGGGCAGTTCACATAGCGGATGTGAGCAAATATTTGAACACTGTTCTCGTCAAATCAGCAGGACTTCAAAGACGAAGAAAGAGAAGACGCCTCTGAGTAAGAATCTCAAAAAACCTATAGACCCAAATGACACACAGAGCCCTCCACTCATGCCTCCCGACTGCTGTCTTTCCTCCAGACAAATTATTATTTCTGTTGGTTGCAACCCTACTGCAGTTCTTATTACCAAGGCGATTTCTCCTCTCCCTTTAATTTGGGGTTGCTCTACAGTGTTCAGTGCTCCAGCTACTTTGGCAGTATGACGAACTCTAAATTGTGTTTGAAACTACAAATTGCAGAATAAAGCAACTGATTGAAAAGAAATCAGTAAAAAGAAAAGAAGATACCAAATCCTTGTTGGTGGAAGGGCCACAGGAAAAAGATGCTTCATTCATCAAGGTAACAAGATTTGGGAGGGAATAGACATCAGAGATTAAATACAGGAGATAATTAACACATATCCTACACAAGACAATACTATGGCATGAAAATACCTGGGCAGAACTGTCAGTCAGGTGATTTCCAAAAATACCAGACATAATCAGACTTCTTATAACCTCTAATAATTCACATAATATTAACAGGTCATGACTAGAAAAACAGTCTGTCTAGAAAATTGTAAATTTGCACAGATATTCAGAACTAGGAGATATTAGCAATAGCATATGCTCATGTCCTTTTGCGGGGGGGGGGGTCCTAAAGCACATTTGAAAGCGCTCGTGTATGGTGTGTTTACATTTACTTGAAAACCGCCTACGAACAGCTTGGTTGCCCTTGCACCCGCCATCCCGGTCTGACTCCTGGTGAGCAAGGCAGCGCGGGCTCTGCGCAATCATTAACAGGAGACACCGGGACATCGCAAGCGGAGTTAAGGTCAGGCAGCGGAAACAAAGCCCTGCAGCCGAGAGCACAGCTGAACACACAGGGGTTGCCCTCGCCACCATCTGCGCTGGACTCGCAGGAAGGATGAACAATTTGACTCCTCAAGTCAACTGTGACTTTGAGTTTGATAACGCAAAATAGCATTTATTGGGTGCCAGGGAGGTGGCACTGCCGAGTTACACGTCGGAGTCATCAGAGAACAAACACAAAGCCCTCGGTCCAGGTCCACCGTGAAGGGCAGACAGCAAGGACAACATGCAAAGCACAGGACAGGGACCCGCACTGGTGTGGAGGTAGAGAAGAAAAAAAGCCATTTTGCAGACAAATGCTTTGTTTGCCAGTTTCAGAAGATCCCACCTGCAGCCATCTCCAACACAGAGAGGCTGCTCAGCCCGTCTCCACGGGCCCCCCAGCCAGGTCCTCCTCAGCCCACAGCACCAGCCCCCTCGCCCCCACCTCCCCATCCCCTGCTAGATGAGAACTCTGCCACCTCCGATCCATCAACGGTGTTTACTCTTGGCTCCCTCGCTCTGCGACGAGCGCGAAATGGGGGGAAAATTATAATAATATCACAAATGAAATTGAATGAGTAACAACATTTTCTAAGAACAGAATAAATACAGTTGGTGGCGCCTTTTTTTTTCCAATTTAGTATTGTTTAATATGCATTTAATCAACCCATTCAGTATTATAGAGTCTATGTACCGTGACACCCTCCTATGCCACAGAGGAAGCATTCATAGGCCATTAGGCTAAAGTAATATGTATGAGGAACCACTTTTCCCCAGGGTGTAGTAACTATTTTTGCTCCCCAGTCGTCCCCATTAAATCATTAAACCTCATGACTATGCTTTCTGAACTCTACCCTGATCTTTAAAAAGCAGAACATTAAAGGGCAACTGTCACCCTCCATTGCACAGGCCTTGTGTTTTATATATTCAAAGCATTAAGCCTTTTGTCAGTCTATACATCATAAGCACTGGAAGACTGTATGCACAAACAGGAAATGTTTATAACTGATGTCCCTTTTATAGTGGATGTGCGAATGGGCAGGATAAAAAAGCTGAGGCTCGGCTATTTTATGGAAACTGAAGCAACGTGATTTTCCCCAGCTGCTTGCAATAAAACCATCTTCGTTACTTATCTTTATGTGGCCAGTTGCAGGAGGAAAGAGCAGCAGTTTAGCACAGGCAGAGAGCTGGAGGTCCAGTAGTCATAAGCGGTTGCCAACTTTGGACTTGCAGGTCTCATTTCCCTACTTTACGGCAAAAGCTTAATTAAGAGAATAGCAGTAGAAAAGGTATCTACTGAGAGAAGGTTGGGTTGGACTTACACAGAACCTTCCAGCTCCCCAACATCCCTTCAAATGTGGAGCTGTCACTACTGAAATGCATCTACATCTGGGGGGATGGAGAAGGTTAGCAAAGAATATGGGACACAACTACCTCTACCATGTCTCTGACAGCATTACTGTTTGCTCCTCTTGAAGTCTTCTTGAAAGACCTCTCACAGCAAACTCCCTTTGCCATCTCCCACTTTGCTGCTCTTCAAATTGGGGCTGCAGATACAAGGAACAGGAGAGACGTCTACCTGAAAACCCAGTCTGAACACTGTGCCTTGCACAGCTGGAAAAAGTCTGGGAGACTATTTCCAACTCCACCACAGAGCCTTGGAAAAGAGGTCTCTCAACTGCTTTGTGCCTTTCAGCTCCCATTTTGCTGTTGAGAAAGCAAATAATGCTTCCTTCCTACAGCACACGTTAGGAGTAAGTTAATTTTGCTAACGCTTCTGCCATTCTTTCCTGGGTTTTTGAGAAGTGAGGTGCTGCAGACACCACACAACGTGGGTGAACAGCTGCAGAAACCCCTGCATGGACTTTGACTAAGATCTTGGGCAAGTCACTTCCCTGCACCTGTGTCCTGCCCTATATCTCCCTTGTGTACGACCACCGAGCTTTTAGGAGTATGAATATTCTCTCATTAGCAGCATGGGAAACACCTAGCACGGGGCAGAGCTCTGCCAGGGCTTTTAGCACTCGGGCAAAGGGAGACAAAACAGCCCCTAGAAAAGGTTTCCGAGAGCATGGGGGTGAAGGCAGGGACAGACAGTAGTAACCCTAAAAAACAAAATTAGCAAATACCTTTCAAAAGCAGAGGAAAAGAGACCAAAATAAATGTCAAGGTCAGGTGAGGGGCAAGGGAGAAAAATCAGTTCCACATTCTTGAGCCTATATTATGCAGGTACCACTGCGCAGCTCTGTAACCCACCCTCAGCACATTCCCCTGGGACCACACACCCTCCCCATCCCTGGCGTCTGAGGACACTTCCCAGTTACCTGCAGATCCCTTGTAAAACAACAGGGAATGTTAGGTTAACATGACTTAGAGAGCGATAGTGTAGCTTGCAAAATGTCAGAGCTTTCATCCTGTATGTTAACTTCCCAGCCAGCGGTATCAATCTGCAGCAAAACACAGTTATTTCATCATGACATTAGTTCACCTTTAAAGGCATATGGTAAAGCCTGCTTTGTGGCTTGCAGCAGATGAGCTTCCTATAATTACAATTTGAACTGTTCCACAGGCAGCTCTATAGATAGTGGATCAGTGATTAAAGTTGAAATCACAGGGTAAGTAGTTCTGTGACACCGTGAGTCACAACAATCATCAAAGACTCAACTCTCTGGTTTCTGATGAAGTGGAGATAGTGCAGTGATTCAAGTAGGGGACTGAGACTCAAGTGCTGCTACTTGGAGGCAGGAAAAGAGCAGACACATTCTTGAGGAAGATACTCAGTGTGTGCTATTGACTGGCCTCAAGCAAATCTTTAACCCTGCGTCTCGGAGAGAGCATGACTGTGCATCTCATTGCGGTGGGGCCCCCAGTGTCACACCTGAGGATCACAGGCTCCAGTTAAACATTCTTCTTGCCGATTCCTCCTTTGATTTGAGGAATAATGCATGCAGGGCACAGGACTGCCACAGAAATGCCGGGGCTTGGCGACAGGCTGAGGCATGCATTTGTTTTTCCCTACAGAGCTTTCTTGCTCCCCAAGTATCCCGTCAGCACAAGGCATGGAAGGGAAAGAAATGTGCACTCACACTATTGTACCCCTTGCTGACCCCCATCAAAAGTAAAGGGCTTTTTTTTTTTTTTTTTTTAAACATACAAGAAGCCAGCCTGTAGTCTGCTTGGCAATGAACAGAGAAAATCCTGCCACTGCCTCTCCTGGAAGATAATGGGCTAAAGAATTCCCTTTCCCTACTGCACCTCCATTAAACTTTGGTGAAGCTGATGCTGAGATAATTTTGGTCCAGAAAAATCAATGGGTTCCAATTTGTAAGAAAAAAAACACACTGGAATTGCCACAGCAAAAAAACCCATGCAGATAAGAATTAAATTAATTCCTAGCAGAGTGTCACCTCACTCACACGTACAAGTAAAATGAATTATAGCACATGGAATGTATCGGATCTCAGCTCCCTTTCATTCTCAGGCTATAAGAGTTGCTCTTTCCCAGCCCTCACATGTCCACTGTGGTAACGCACAAATCCCAGTGCTGATGAACTTTTACCATCTGTAAAATGGAGGAAAAGGATAAACTGAGGCATAGGGGACTTGACACCCATGGCTCTGGTGATACCAAGAGCAGCACACAGCAGCGTCCCAGGGAAAAGGGTCAGGAGAGTGCCGAGGGGACTTCAGCAGGAAAACCTCCACCGGAGGACCCCATCCCATTGCAAGGTCCTGCGCTTTTAAGATCAGCCAAATTCTGCAGCCAGCCTGCAGTACTGTTTGCACCAGCTCGGATATTTTAAGGGAATTGCTTTCTTTACACTTTCTTTTAAAGATGAAAGACATTTCATTTAGAGCGGGAAGGGGGAGGGGTGGCAAGCAGCGTTACAAAGCCAACAAGCTTCTCTCTCCTCCAGGAAGATTGTATCATGGCTGCTGGCCGCCTGCCACGGCCGGCTTGAGCATTAACTATGGACAGTGACTGATGGATGCCTACGGTGCCAGCTGCAGAAAGCCATCCAGGAGTGTGGGAGACAGCCTCTGCGCTCAGCTCGAGTGCTCCGCTTGGAGGAACGGGGTCAGGATTTGGGAGGCAATCATGCCTGTTCTCCATGGCAGTGCATCTTGGGGACAGTTCCTCAGCCCCAGCTCGATGCTCGGAGGGGGAAGACAGGAATGGAGGAGTGGAGCATTGGGTCCAGGTCAGCACTCGATCCTCTGAAAGGAGGTGAGCCGGCGTAACAGCCCTGCCCAGCCTTTGCACCTCACTGGGTACCTCTTAGGACAACTCAACCAGCTTGTGCCTTTCACAGGTTGTATGTAAGACTTTGAGACTGTGCATGAGGGAGTATTTATGCTGTACACTGGTATAAGGAGAGGCTAACAAAGATAGGGAAGTGGAAAGAAGAGAAGCTAAACAGTGCCTAACGCCTCCAGCCCCAAGTGAGTAGATGTGACCCACCAGTTTATGAGGAAGTCCTGATTGCGCCCTGGAGACTCACCTTGGCAAGACAGTGTCACACTGGGGACCTCCGACTACCTAACACTTAGACCGAAAGCAAAGCCTTTATTGCAGGAATTTGAGCTTCTGAGGAATTCACCATGAGGTTTGCTCCTAACTCTACGGTGCTCATTTTAAGAGCATACACTGGGGCAAATACATTAACTCACCTGGGAAAAGGACAGAAAAAGATACTCACAACAGGACATTGTGGAGCAAATATTCACAGGAGAGTTTCAAAACCACAAGCCCGTGTCTATGCATAAGCAATAGGAAGACAGAGCTTTCTATTTTCCTTGCTGTTCCCCACAGAAATTCTCAGCAGGGTTTGGTCTTCTACAAGAGATTCACGACCCAACAGCCTAGCTGGACACCTACACCCAGATGAACAACGTGGGGCATCTGCTGCTGGAATCTGCTGTCAGCAGCGTTGAGCAGGGAAGGGTTAAGCCCACGGGCGCCTCAGGCACAGTGCAGCACCAAGGTCCTTCCCAAGGCTGCGGGGGAACAATGCAGCTATCAGTCTATATTTGGCCTTTGCCCTTGGATCATTTATGACTTATTCTTCACCTCCGATGACCACAGCAGCAAGCTTTCAATCTCTTGCTCCCTAGCCTGAAGCAAGAGCTCTCCCTCCCCCTTTTTTTAAAATCACACCATTTGCAATTAAAAGCAACTGCCAGGAGGAGGTCTCAAGCAAGTCTTCCCTTGCCCCTTCGTGCCCTTTGCCTTGCTAAGACCAGACTTCTGGCATGATATCATAAGGCGGCGGTCCTGTTGTATCAGGATGCGGGGAGCAGGGAAACACAGACATCTTGCTAGTCTACAGCTAAAAGTCTGCACTTCAAGCTTAGAGAGAAGGTTTAAAGAGAACAAGCTTGGGTGGCCTTTTACTTCACAGACTGTAGAGTAAAAAGGGGTACTGCTGTGATCCAAAACAAGCCTCATTTAATCACTTAGACTCTTATCCCCAACAACTGACCTTTGTGAGTAGCCTTACACTACGGTACAAGCGCTGTGTGCTCACACCCCTCGCAGGCGCCAGCAGCATCCCTTGCATACAGCATCACCAGGAGGTTAAGAGGTTCAACTCGGCACATATCAGTGGAGCTGTGAAATTCTGGCCATTGCCCACCTCCAGGTTCAGCACAGAAGCGACGCAATTGCCAGCCACACAACAACATGGCAGCAGGGAAAGGCAGGGAGTTACTTCCTTGCAGTTAACCAGTTCTTCAAAGGAGAAGGAGCAAATCGCAGCTTGTAATACTGCACTGTTGCAAGAGGATGTGCCTGTGGTCAGCACAGGCTGATAACTCAGCTACTTCCCTTTAAACCAAAGCCCCACCAGACTGAATAAAGGCCTGGTAATGCCCTCAGCTCTGAGCAGTCTGCCAATGTTCGGCCACACCACAGACCCGAGAAAACAAACACACAGGCAGCTTTTCCTCCCCGCACAGTGTGGCTGCCCATGCTCCAGACCCTCAGCTCTTCCTTGCAGCAGGGTCCTCCGTGCTGGGAAAGGCTTCCCTATCCCTGAGGGGGTTGAAATCCAAATCCTACCATGTGCCCCACCACCCTGCTCGCTGCATCGCGTGCCACAGCCAGCAAGCACCCCGCAACAGCAGCCTGGCTCTCTAATAAATGATTTCTCACCTGGGCCAGGCAGCAGACCTGGAAAAGAGTTAGACAAATCATAGCTGCCACTCTCTAATCTTCCTGCTAGAAAGTCACCTCCGTCATCCTAATTTATCAAAAGGCCAAGATGCTGGTCAGATGCAAAGCCTTTCTCCTGTAATAACTTGTATGTGTAACTAGAAGCTGCTGAGATTACACCAGATGTGTTTCACTCAGGAGAGCTGGTATTTGTTTTCTTGGGCCGTAGCTTAGCATTTTTTTCATTTCATAGTCAAAGAAATTCCTTGGTAATACAGTCCTCTCCCACTTCATTCAAAAATCTCTGATGTAAACATACAACATGATCCTGAAAACAAAGACAGAAGCCTTGGAAGCGTACCTTATTCTGAGACACCTCTATCAGGACTTCAAATAGCTAACTGAGAAGGCAACACAAAAGTATTCAGGAGTGAAAACGTTCCGAGGGCCTTCGCCACTAACGTTAACATAGAAGGCTAATGAAATAGGCTTAACATTTTCCTCAAATCTGTGACAGTAGAAGCATTTTATGGCTAACATTTTAAAGCCTTGGACCTCAGCCACAGAGGCTCTGGACATCCAACGCCTCATGAAGTTAATACATTCCCAGCACTTCCCAGAGGTGCAGGAGGAAGAAGGTTAGCACCACGCTCTGCTCATCTCCTTTTACAGCATTAGGATGTACAAGATTGAGAGTTTTGCACTGCTTGCAGTTATTCTCAAGGGCCCAGTGAGGACACACAACTGAATCACAGTGCGTGTTCTCTGGTCTGTGCTTGCAAGGACCAACTTCACACTGCAGCTCATGTGCAGCCCGAAGGCTCGATCAGTCACAGAACAAAACAAACCCATAACGTACTATCAGATCAGAAGATACTAATCCATTTCTCATGGTAACAAGGATAAGGTGAGTTGATTTTTTTTTTTTTTTAATGCCTACACCATTGCCTTTCCAGTGTTTGTTTTTCAAAGACCAAGGTCAACGAACCACATTAGCTCCCATGCTGCTTCCTAGGCACAGCTCCACTGCCCAACAGCTTCTAATTCTAGCTAACCAAAACCAAAGCAAGCACCGTTCCTCTCCCTCACCCCGATTTTTGGGAACATAAGCCACAGACGAGCTTCTACTCTTCAGAGTCCCAATTCTGCTCAACCCCCAAACTCACCCTGAAGTCAACTAAATCCGTAAGGGCTGATAGTATCAAGGGATGAGTCAAGAAGTCAATTAGCCTCCAAAATCCTTTTGAAAAACAAAACTGAGACAAGAAATAGACACACAAATGGATCTAAAGTACCTGATAGTGCCTCATAATAATTAGATTATTTTCTTTTATGGTCAGTATGTTTACACAATTGAGCAACAGTTTGAGACCCCCTTTTTATCTGTGTGAGTGGATAGGGGAGAGGAAGAGGGAAAGCAGGCTGCAGGGATGCTGGAGATGAGCACGTAGTTTCTCCAATGAGAAATCTATGCATGCAATGCAACAGCACTCAGCTCCTCCTCTTCCCTTCTTCCTTTCTATAGCATATGCCTTGCAGTTGGTGCTCATTTGAGAACTACAGCTCTGGAAACACAAAAGGGCTTGCAGGATTGTTCCAGCTTTATGTATTTCTAGCAAGTATTTTTGCCCCTCATGCAAAGTCTTATCTCCTCCAGCTCAGAGCACTGAAAGTTGCAATATAAAATTTGCTCATTTTTTCCCCAGCAAAGCAAAAAGAAAATACTGCTGCTATTTTCTGCTGCTATTTTGTTGGTTTGGTTTTTTTATTAAAAAAGCCAGTTCCCTCAGCTTTAACTAGCTAATTTTCCTGCAGAAACAGTACATTTCTTTTATGTGTTAATTTTTCTTCCTCTATTTGCACTTCACAGCATGTAGTGACATGCCAGGCATTGAAGAACAAGCCTCTTCCACTTTCTTCTGAGATGACAAATATTCCTGGTGCAGAAGACCCTAATGCATCTGTGAATTCAGCTATATTTGTGCATTTTGCAGGAAGAGGCTTCTTCTAATGGTGCAGTTTTCACTAACATAATTCAATTCATCTTGTATTAACCTTTTTCCTTTTTTTCCTACAGGATTAGCAGGGAAATATCTTGCTTTGGAGTCTTGCAAAGAACTGTTCATCCAAACCGTGACCGATGCTTTCCAATAAAAGGTTGGACAGCCAAGTTCTCATGTTTTGTCTCAAACTCAAGATGTGCTGTTTGGAAAAAGAGGTGGTTTGGTTTTAAAACATCCATCTAGGAAGTCATTTGTTTTATCAGTGCCATTCAAGCAAGACTCATGGAAAATTCCCAGATACCAGGAGAGTTGATTCCTGCCAGCAACACCACAAATAACCAAAGAGGGTCCCTGCTGGAACTGCAGAGCCATTTATATATAAGCAAGCCACAAAATTGTAAGTCAAGGTGAAAAGAGATGCCTCAAGTCTGGAAAGTGACAGCAAACATCTCAAACTGTTTTAACCCTGGGCCGCTATAAACAATTTCACCAAATGTGCGATTCACCTTTTTGTTAGACAAGGGCTCCAGATTTCTGTGCTGCACATTGCAGACTCAGCCCACTCAGCAAAAGATCTCAATTCAGAAGTTCATAACAAATAACCCCATAATTAACCTCATCCCCCAAATCTCAGATCTACTTTCAAGATATGACATCTGCCCCCTCCTGTCGGTTGAGAAAAATAACATTGAGCCCAGTGCTGAAGCTCCTAAACAAAAAAAAAACAAAACAAAAAAACAAACAAAAAAACCCAAAACAAAACCCAAACAAAAAAACTCCAACCACACACAAAACAGGCTTGCTTTTTTTTTTTTCCTTCCTGAACTGCCTCCTTGTCTGAGCCTAAAATTCTCCAGCTATGCATGCCCAAACCCAAGTTACCTTGAATTCCAATGGGAACGCTGCCCAAGACACCCTGTACAGCAATCATTCCTCCCTAATAATCTCACACCATCAGAGCAAGCGGGTTTGGCAGGACAGTAGTCTGTGGGGCTTTTTCACCTTTTATTTCATCACTCCCCCCCACCAAAGCCAGCGCTGTCTCTCCCCAGCACTGCTGCCTCCTGCTCCAGCTCCTCGGCATCCCCCCTTGCCCTGCCCTTGGTGTTGCAGGAGGCTTTTTGTAACTGGAGTGTGAAGTCAACTTCGCTTCCCCGTGCCAGAGTTTGCTGAGTATTAACATTCGCCTTTGGTTGCTTCCCCTCTCTGCTGCTGACAACTGTTAATTTTGTCACATCAGCCACTTCTGTAGATTTAACTTTGCTCTCCTGCTCCAGCCATCGTAGCTTGATAATAAATCAACAGTCTGGAGGCTCCACGTGGAACGCAAAGGCCTTTATGGTGCATGTGAAGATGGGAGTCTTTACATTTTTAAGTAGGACTTTGTCACATTCATGAGGGGTAATAAAAAAATTTACATTTTGACTTTCAGGAAGAAAATGTGGTGGCAGTGGAAAAATACTGTTCTTGTAGCTTGTTCAGGACATGTGACATGCCTCAGAGCTCACAGAGAAGGTCATATTGGACTTCTGAGCCATCATCTCAGCTCTGCCAGGCAAAAAATGGTTTGCAACTTTCCCTGAGGATGCTAGGAGCAGACCTTGCAGGTAATGCCAGGTTTAACTAGAAGATCTTCCCGCTATGTCTCCTTTCAGAATTTATACATCCCCTGCACCGGGAGAACAGCAGAACTCGTGCTCCGAGGCAAAGCCCTCGCACAGGTGCCAACCATCCAGCAGGTAAGCGCCCCATCCCATGGGATGCCACCAGCTTACAGAGATGTTTGTTGTCATACACACACAAACACCTCCTTAGGAGGAGGCAGGACAAAGCATTCCCATACCGGCTCCAGCAGCACCGGCGCCCCAAACTGACATATGTCTGTGCATTAGCCACAAGGCAGCATTTCCTTTAAATTCCTCATAGGATCCATGTCGGAGAGTCTTGGCATCCCAAAGGGCACATGATTCCCTGCATTACGCTACAGCAGCCTAAGGGAGCAGGGCCCGCTCACAGATGGCAGCGAAGCCCTTAAACGCACCAGCGGCGCCGAGGAGTGCACGCAACCGGCACAGACGGACGGACAACTTCCATCCGCGATGGTTTGCGAGAGCTCCGCTGGAGGGGAGAAAATAACACAGCAGAAGCCTCTCCCCAGTCACCAGCTCGTGTAAAATGGGGCAGCTGGTTCCTCGCTCCCGCTAAAAGGAGTCTAAATGTGTGTTCAGGTGCAACGCTGCGAGTGAGCTGGGACTGGCTGCACAAACGCTCCCCACGGCTAGGGCTGGCTGCCGCAGCGCACGGCACAGCCCCGGCACTGCCGTGGTGCCAGAAGAGCCGTCACGAGGCCTGAGATGGCCAGGTGGGGAGGGCGGGGGGGGGCTGGAGCAGGCCGGGACAAATGTTTAAGTGTCTAAAAATCCTCCCTCTGCAGACAGCCTTTTGGGGAGGGTCTCCCGTAAAAGGAAACCTGCCTTTTAGAAGTCGCAGCAGATGATCCAAACCCAACGTTTTCCGCAGATTATCTCTTCCTGTCGTTTCCCTTCTGGACCCGGCTTGCAGCCTCGCAAATGCCAAGGGTCCTTGCAGTGTGCACAGGCAATCTGTCCTTTAATGAACTCTGCCAGCTCACACTAAAGATGTAGAGTGTACCTTGGAGCGAGGCAGGGGAAAAGAGGCAGCAGCTTCCTTTTGCCCTGTGGATGATAACCTCATATGCATATTATTTCCCACCATAATCCTACTGTTTTTAATTAGTGTGCTGTAAAAGGAAGAAGCACCACATCTCCAAGGGGAAAAGGAGGAGGGAAGAGGGGATGGAAAAAAAAAAACCCAGCACAGAGGATTCTGTCCAACTTTTCCAAAAGCTTAATAGATTTTTTTAAATGGGGTTATTAACACCACCTATGAATTATTTTAGGGACCTAATTATAAAAAACAAAACCCAGTTAATTAGGTTTCCTGAACTTGCCTTGACACAGGTGAAACAAGATCTCTAAATGCAAGAGGATTGAAAAGCGAATCACTTCAAACAAAGAATCAATGAGTATTATTGCAGAACCAATTGAACAATTACTTCTTTAATTGTTGGCACCCTGCTACCTTCACTTAACAACAGGATGGATCAGCAGAGTTACTTAACCTCCTCCAGTAACTAAAAAGTATACTGTTAAAGCCAAAATAGATTGCTGCACTTTGGAGGAATTGCTGGAGGTGAATTAACCGCCCGCCGTGGAGCGTGTGCACGGCACATCACCTCCCAGTACCCGGCTGTGGGAGCTGCAATGCTCCTGCCTCTCAGGACCTGCTCGCTCATGAGAAGCCACAGGGTTTTTATCCGAGCGGTGATCACAGAGCTCATCCTGCACCACCCACATGACAGCACTGACAAGGTGAGTAAATTTTTTTCAGGATGTGCCTTCTCAGCAGAAGCCAATGTTGCAGGGACACGGCACGGCTGAGCGGGACCCAGCGTTCCTCTCCCCGCCAATCCAGAGTTACAAGGGGCTTTAGACACGCTGCTCCGGCTGAAACTAGACACACACACCCCTTCAAACAGCTTTGAAAATCCCAGCCTGGAGCTTGCTTCGATGTTGCAGATTTACTATCTCAAGAAATGAGACAAACCCGCGAACAAGGAACACAAGCCCGGCTGGGGAGAGGGGCGGTGGATAATAACCGCAGTGCCGATGGCAGAGCGCCGGGCTCCGTTATCGCACGTCCTCCTGCCTGTTTGTAAGGAACTTCCACCCTGCGCCTGCAAATCCCACCACCAAAACGAAATGACTACGATTAAAAAAAAATATATATATATAAGCGAAGATGACAGAGCGCCCTCTGATGTTGTCAGAGAGGGGAGTGGGGGGAGAAGCGAGAGGCGAAGGGGCATCGCTGCACACCCGGCACGGTCCGAGCTGCAGGCTGGGTGCTCTGGGCCAAGGTGGTGGGTGATGGCAGAGCCCAGTTCAGGCCACCAGCATCCCTCTGCCTCCTCAGGGCTGCCGTGCCAGCCCCAGGCCCTGCACATTGCCCCAGCCCAGCCAAGGACAGCTTTTTGCCTGTGGACCAGCAGAATTGCGAGCATTTGTTACAGGCTCCGCTGAGGACCCTGCTGCTGGACAGGCTAATGCACTAACGGGATTAGCTCTGTCTCTGTACCCTGCATGCATGCCAAGAGCAGAATTGAGCCTCTCGCAGCCGGGTCAACAAAGTATTCCCCAAGCCGGCACTAAAAAACAAGCTACAGACAGTGTAAAAACCAAAGAAGAAATCCTAACCATGCAGGCAAGAGGGGTCTGGGAGAAGCCTCCTGCTCCGTGCCAGCAACTCCACGTCACACAGAGCTCACCATGCATTTCTTAAATTCCCCGCCACGCATACATGTGTGATGTGGCAAGTTCAAGCTCCACGAAGAGACAGGCCATCGAGCCTCAACATAAACAAGTTGCTCACCAGTAACCTAACCACGAAACAACTGAAAACTCTGCCCGCAGACAGACAGATAGCCAGAGACAGCAGTGCTGAGCAGGGGTGGTAGCAAAGGGGGTGCTGGTATCTTTTGGCTACCGTGCCCCACAGTCAGACCCTCCAGTCATGGCAAATAACAGAAAACTGCTATTGAACAAGCCAATAAAACACTCAAAATATAGAGGCAATCTTTTCTATTGGCAGCTACTGCTGGAAACTGGGCTTGCAATGTTTGGAGTATAAACACAGCCTGAGAATGAAGGTAATAACAATGGAATACTGTTTTCTTTAGGTTAAAAAAATCCCATTTTAGTATGTAGGTGCTAGGATTTCTCTGCTCAAAACATAGAACAGATAGCAGGAAAGCAGTCTGCACAGGGCACTTGCTTAATACTACCAAGTTAATCTGAGCATGGGAGATTGGGTGGCAAAACCTAGGACCTGCAGAGGTGAGCGTTCCAGATGATCATTGCTCATAGACATTGTTTCAGGCATATAACATTTTACCCTTACGTAGCACTTTTCACCTCAGATGACTTTCTAAAGTACATCATTTCACAGATGTGGAAGTGCCATCTCTCCTGTATATTAACAAATACTGCATCTCACCCCACATGGCAAAAGGAGATGACAAATGCAATAACCCCTTGACAGTGGGAGAAAATAAGACACAGCGAGTGGTGTATACATTGTATAAAATAAAAATAAAGAGAGGGGAAGAGTGTATATTTCTGTACCCACACATGTAGGCTAAACCTCCAAAAAATCAAGGCAAAAAAAAAATCAAGTAAAATACAGTTGCTCAGGTGTCACCAACAGCTCATTTACAAACATTCCACTTGATGCCAAAGAAAAACAAAAAGCTGAACATCAGGATGCTTAGTCTGGCAGCACAGAAGCAACTGCCTGATCCAAAACCCACTGAAGCAACTGAGAATGGGTTTGCCACAGGCTCAAGAGCCCCGGCAGCCATGCTATGAAGTGGGTATTGCATATTTAAGATCCTCCCCTCTGGCCTTCAAGTATATTGCCAAAAACCTTCAGCACGCACTCAGTACAGTGGAATTTTGATTTTTCTTTCCTAACACTTTATATGGAATAGCTCCCATTTCATCCATTGAAATTTAAGTTCTAGTTTTTCTAAAAAGTCTAAATTCTAAAATCTTTCAAGATGACACAGATACCAAGAATCACACTTCATATATAGTGCCAATAGCCAAAATCAGATCAGAAACAACATATTTGATCTTTAAAAGCAGAAGCAATTGAAAAAAAAAACCACGACCTTTTTCCCCCACATGTGCCGTTTTCCTTATATGAAAAAAAAAACCTTTATTTTGAAACATGCTTTTAAATAAGATCGTCAAGCAAGCTGTCTATCTTTAGCAGACCACTTGATTTTACAAGTGTAAGAGCACAGTTCTTGATAGGAATCAACTATCTAATTTTGAGATTAACCTTTCTAGAATCATGATTTGATATGACAGGAAAGAACACATGAAACCAAAGTGACTGCCAGCGGATGCTCAAATTTACAAATTCACTGCTTGTATTTTTAGTTAAAACCTGGACTTCTCACTCTTGTTACCATTTCTTAAAGTCATTTTTGAAGCACTTAATTTCCGTATCCCTCGCTAAAGGGGGTGCTGAGGGAAACTGCGGGTCAACCCCGTTGCAGTGATGCTGTGCATTCCTCCAAACTGGACTGTCTGGCAGAGTCCGTTACCGCAGTGACGTTGCACAGCCTGTTTATATTGTTCAGCACTGATGAAGAGTGGCAGCAGAAAGAGGAGCAGAGGTAGTTTGTATATGAGCTTATTTTCACTAGTGTTGGGCAAAAACAAAAACACCCTTCACCAGTGATGTTATTAAGCTCTTGTCAACCCACAAGCACTTCCCAGCAAGTGCTGCTGCACCTTTGTGTACTTTAAGAAGAAGGGGGAGAAATCATTCAAAACTGGCAGCCCAGCGCAACGGGTGCTCCACGTCCCCCGCCTTTCCATTCTTTACCATGCCAATTAATCTGAACCCGACTGTCACCTTGACACCCATCGGAGACTCTCAGATCCAGAAATAAACTGATCAAATATGCAATAAGCGGTCAAGCAGTGTCCCCCACAGGCAAAGAGAGATTGGACTCTCTGTTTATAAGCGATGCTCGGCAGCCAAGATGCTCTCTCGTCTCTGAGATCCAAGAGAAAGGGAATTCTCTTCACCTTCACAATGTAACAATAACTGAATTTCGCCTAAGAAAACACACTACATTAAGTAAGAGACCTAATGGTAGTATACTTGTCCATTTTTTAAATTAAATGATGTTCATTAAAGGAACATCACCTCCCCATAATTAATTTTGCTTTGAGAAGGAAAGGAAAAAGCTACAGACAATTAATGTACCATGCAAGCTCTAGTAGATGCTCCATATATTTTCTCCCTACGACCACCCCTCCTCCATAATGGCATCTCTGCTCATCTCCCTTCCAATTCTGAATGCAAGGACTGAGTTTTTGGCAGGGAAGCTGCACAATAACGTGCAGCAACCCGCCCCCATCCGCTTCACCCAGCCTGACAGCGTCTCAATAGGGTAACACGTTCATGTATTGATATCTGCAGTCATATTCTCCACTGCCCAACTTAGAGAGATCCAAGGAAACTGTTGAAGACACCCAGACAATGCAATCAATGGAACGGTGATGAGTCTTTACAGAGTAACATTCCTCCTGCACTGAAATGAATAAAAGTATTTGGGTTGCAGCGGCATGGAGACAGGGAGGCGGGTATGTTTTGTTTGGGGTTTTTATATCATTGCGTGCATTATTCCTGAAGATTTAAGCCTGACAGAAAGAACAAGAGCACACGGCTGATGAGCCAAAAATGGGAAGTAATCACAAATAAGATTAAATTATTCTTCAGCTGTGAATCAGTAAATAGCACTTCCTACAGGCCAGCATGCACAAGACAGTGACACATGTAAGGTCGTAGAGTGATAAAATCAATAATTCCCCAAGCAGGGAAGAAGAGCCTAGTGGTTTCAGCAAATAACACAAATTAGCCCTCTCTCCACAGTTGTGTGCAGTTCTTTTGGAAGTCTTCAAGAATGAAACCCTCTTCACCCCAGGAAGGTAACAGAATCTGTCCCCATGCCTCTCTGCCCCTCTGTTTATAAAGACAGCGATAAGGATGCAACTCAGGTGTTTGCTCATTTTATCAAACAGCAAATTGATTGTAGCTGTTGGATAAAAGCAGTGACATTTCATAAACTGCACAGAAGAATTTTGCTGACACAACTCCAAATAAGTCTAATTTGATTAAACTAACAAACTCCTCTGGAAACACCTACAGATTTGTCACTACTTTTACTAACCTGAACTTTTACTATCTTCTCTCCTAAACGTATGGGTGTTAGCCAACAAATATAGCCTGACTTGAGAGTGATTAAATCAAATCACCTTAAACCCCCACACTTTTAGCTGAATTGGCATCACACTATATAGAAACCAGGATGAAAGCTCTGAAGTTTAAGGAGCCCTTGTCACAAACACGAAATGCATTTCTCAGAGCCAAGCACAGCACTGTACCACAGTGGCACAGCGGATTCCCCTCAGGTGAGAAGCAGCAAGCCATCCCACCCCTACAGAGTTTAAGCTCTCACACAGGTATGTTAGCCACACTCAAGAGTTGGTACCAAGCTGACATCTTTCACATTTTTTCCTATATCACACCGCATCGCCAGCGCGATATTCCACAGCTTGACTGGAGGCTGGCAGGCAAGGGAACGGCTCTGTTCTGCCTCTTCTGCAAGAAGTTGTCCCATCCCTCTGCTGTGTGTTAGGGCTGACAGGAAAACAGGAGTTTGCAGTAGTTAAAAAGCCAGCCTGACGATAGGCGAGTGAATCCTCCCAGTCACTGCCAGTACAGAAATCCTCCCCTTGTTAACAGAGCATTTGCTGAAATATCACTAATACTCACCACTGGCCTAACGCCCTGTTCAGGTTTTGATTCTTGGAAGACTCATGTGGGTGTCCAGGTTTTGCTGGAGGTGACAAATATTACAAAGAGACAGTTTTACTTCTTCTAATGCTCCTTGCACAATTTGGGCCACTTTCTCAAACACTGTGTCCAGGCAGGACCTCACTGGAGCCCAGAGAGCATTGCCCCTTCAGGTGACAACAGGCCAGGCCCTTCCCTTCCCCACAAGCATGCTGAAAGCTAACCCCTCTCCTTTACCCCCATCAAACCAGGCCTTTCAGATTGCTGCATTTTTGAAAAACTGTTTGTGTAATGTATGAGGACTAACTTGGATTCATGAATATTTGATTTAATATACATTTATTTCCCCTAAAGGAAGATACATTTTATTTAATACTGATTGCAGTTCTTATTACCTTCCTAAACTCAGCACACCACTCAGCATTCCAATTACACCAGCGCACTATAGTTATGGCTGAGAAAGCACTTTCATTATAAGCTTCTGTTTTTAGACACTTGTAAAACTCCCACCATTACATGCTCTTCCCTCAGCCCCTCCTGCAAGATAGTCCTTTTAGCTGAAGATGCTCAAGCTGCTTCTTAGTGTAGATAGAGCAAGACTTAAACTTGGTTGAATCAAAACTGCCTACTCATGTTGACTTAAATGCATGATCCAGCACAGATATCTGACAACACCAACAATATCTTACTAAAAAAACTGAATGAAAGAAAAATTAAAACCTCACTGCTAAGTTTACATTGTGATAACTGCTTGAAGTGATTTTAAATCTGGACCAACTTTAATTCAACCACGCAACACTATGCGGAGCGTGTAACCCTATATACAGCAGTCCCTAGATTCCCTGTGGTTGTTCTGACGCTTGTTGGAGGCCTTGGATATGGAGCACATACAGAAGAAACAGAAGCCCAACAGCTCGTATATTTTTCCCCACAAAGCTTGCATTTGTTAAAAGAAATCCCTCCTCTCTCAGGAGATCAATTGCATTTATGGAGCAGAGTTACTGCTAAAGAAGAGGCAACACTTCTCAAGTGACATTTTGCCTCGTGTCTTTATGTCCCTGGCTGGGATGCTAAGCATTCAGACTCACACAGCAGCCCTCTAGGATCACCTGGCTGATTTAGGACAGCTGTGGACTTAAGAGAAAAATACTTCCCACCTGTTATCTTCATGACTGCAGTCAATCTCAGCAGCCAACATTTGGAAGAGAGTTGGTTGGCTGGTTTTACAGCTTAAACGGTGCTAAAAAGAAATAGCATAGGTCGTTCTACTTCCTCTCACCCAAAGTGTTACAAAGCACTTTGTAATGTATCCACTAGCTTCAGTTTAGACTTGCAAGAGTCCCTTCATCAGCTGCCGAAATGCAGCCATTTCAGAGGTGAAAAACCAGCCGCTTTCAGACAGAACCAAACAACATTTAAATGGAAGACTCAAAAATATTACAAGTAAAATTACTACATGCCCTAAGACAGGGGAAAAAAAAGCAATTAGTGATTTTTAAACTCTGACCAGGACAAAGAGTAAAATATGTGACCGCTCTGGCAAAGCGTGCTAGGGAATTGTTTGAGGGCCACAAGTGGCAAGGAGTTCCATTCTGCACAGCACTGCCGCCTCGCAAGCAGGACGGGGGCCGAGATGAATAGGAATGCTGATTACTTCTACCAAAGCTCAGGAAATGCTCTCCGATCTCATTGAAGTCTCCGGAACAGTATAATTGGTTCAATTGTCTAACTCAATCCATATCTGCAGCAATCTATTGTCCTTCACCAGCCAGCTCTTGCTGCATGTATTCTGTTGCAGCCCCCCTCTATACAAAGTGTCTATCCTGTATTATAGTCAAGATTAGATAAGTGGTGTATTGCTTTGTGCTGTAATGTGTTACTGTTTCATGCTGGGATGTATAAAAGAAAAATGCAAACAAACACTGACCGAAGGGGAAGAAAGGGAGGAAAGTAGGCAGAGAAGCAGTTTGTTTCGAGGCTTCGTTACTCTCTTCTAAAATAGATTTTTCAACAGGCTATGATCTGACTACTTATTTAGGATGATAGAGGGGTTGTGATGTACATGTGAAATATGGGACATGCACCAAATCTGGCTGGAGAACTGAAGGGCACGGGAAGCTTGGGAAGTCACCTGCGTAACATCGCAGCAAACTCAAGCCCCGTTCAGGACTCTGCTGTTCCTCCTGCTGTAGGAAAACAACGGCAGAGGAAAAAGTCCTTGCCCTGAGGAGCTCACAATTCAAACTACAGCAGAGCATACAAGTAGCAAAGGCATGGCTAGCTCAGGATGATGCAGGGACCAGCTGCCAAGCTGGGAGCAGGCAGGACCTGCCGTGGCTAGCAGGACCAGCGAGTGGCTAGCCAGACCAGCGAGTGGCTAGGCTAGCAGCTTTGAGCCACCCGCCTCCAAACCCCCGTAAGGTCAGCCTGACTCGGCACATGCGCTGGAAGTAGCAGCTTTGCTTCCCCTACGTCCCCCTCTCGGCACATCGCTCCTTTCTTTAATGCTCATTATATTCCAGGCAGACCCCAGCCAGCAGAACAGCACATATTTACCTAACAAAAACCTGCAGCATCACACGCCTCCCGGCATGAGTTCTGGCTACAAGCAGCATGCAGATAAACCTCTCCTGCTCCGCATCCCTAAGCCGGTGCTTTGGACACCTCCTCTCGCAGGAATTGAAGCGTGCAGGCCGAGGTTGTGCTCAATAGACAAGCAGAAGCCCTTTGCACTCTCACAGCGCCTTTTATCCCAGCGCTTCATCGTGCTTCAACAAACATAGATCAAACCTCCTCTGCCCCTCTCCTGGAGAGCCACAAATCTCTCCGTTTTACAGATTGGAGGGCCAAAGCACAGATGGATTTAAGGCTGAATCCCATGAGCTTCAAGCAAGGGAGCTCATCTTGCCCCCTCCCCAGCCCCCAGAGGCAAAGCCTCCGGCTGTCCCCGGGAGAAGGGGTGGCCGCAGCCCTTGGGGACAGCGGTGGCCAGAACCATGGCCGGGATAAGGGCTCCCTCTCCCGTCGACCTCTGCTTTTGGGCAGAGCCTCAAAGGGCATGCAAAAATTCAAAGGTAGCTGTACGTCACTGGGGAGGATCAGGCCTCAGCTTCGGAAAGTATTGCCAACGACTCTGCTTCCAAGACTGGGGGATCCCCAAGTAGTTGCTAACCAGAAAATACATAAGGAAGGAAGGACATCCTCAAAATAATTTTTTTCCATAGTGCAGGAAGGCCAGGGTAAAATGTCAGCAAGCACAGGTTCATTTGGATTCCCAGGATCAGTACCAGTACAAAGCTTTGGCTTGGCAAATCACTCAGAGGATTAATTTAGTGTTTACTTGCAGCCTTTTTCCTATTGTCGTTGCTCCTTCGCATTATACACACACAAAAAAAATCCTCATCTTTGCTTCCTTGAGACTTCTGTCATATATTAGTGCCTGGCAGGGGGAGGAGGGAGGCATGGGGCGAGACAAGTGTGCTTCCTCCTACAGCCCTCGTGTTAATTTGAAATCATGGTCCCCGGCTCCAGCCCTGAACACGGATATTTCCTGCCTCTTGGCTCTGCCTATCAAATCATTATTAATCTTTCTGGCCTGTGTATATTCATTAGATAAACACTGAAACTGTGATGTTGTTTATTGTCTGCTCTGTACACATCATAACCCTGGGAAGACAAGATGAATTTGACAGCTAATGTAAAAATTACAGCAGGCAATATATCTTAGATTTGGGTGGAACACCAAGATGAGAGTTAATCAATAAAATCCTAACTTAGGTATTGTATGAAATGGCACTTCATTCATTATTAGGAGTTGGTATAAAACATGATTTACTGTTTTGATATATTGGCCCTTCACCTTAGGGACCTATTTTCAAATCCAGTCCAATCCAAAGTGACTAAAGATCCCTCTAGCCTGAGGGCTTGGGAAGGATACTGTTGCCAGAAATTTATGTGAGCTTGCTTGTAATACATGGTTCGTAGGCAAAGGAATGGCACATGGATGCTGGAAGGGTTAAGCCCCAAACCAGCATATTCACAGAAAGTCAGCCACTTCCTTTAAAAACCGTGAAGTAAAAGTAAACAAGTGGTGGGCATTTCTTTCTCTCTTCATGGATTTTACCAAATCCCTCGACAGCAAGTGCTGTATCACAGCTCTTAGGCTGCTTTCCACTTTCATTTTCTTTTCTCCCTGCCTTATAAAGCTCCAGGAAGAGTTGCATGGGATTTTTTGGTAGACCTCAACATGAAAGGCACCTTCTAGCCCCTAAACAAAGATGCACATGTTATAAAACCCATTGGGGTAAGGCATCTCAGGCACTGTCCAGTCCAGATGCTCCAGAGGGTCTCACCACTTCCCAAAGGGGATAGTCCCCACAGAGCCAGATTTGCATTTAGATGATGTCTATCTGGTGCTAAACTCCAACATAAGAGATAAGCTCCAGCACTGCACTATGTCCTCCTAAATGTCACAGATCTCTCAAGGAAAACCATAACCCGCTCCCCCCACCCCCCAAAAAAATCAGCTCTCCATTTATGAGATCCGAATCAGCTACATTTTGAGTTACTGGTTAAAATAGCTCCTTTCACTTTTCTTCTGCCACCCCAACAATGGACATTTTTACTAGACAGGGGAAAAAAAAAGCCAGTATTTTGTAGTGTTTCATTTCTTGTGGGGAAAACAAATCATACAACTGACAAACCAGGCCCTTTTCTCAGTACTTAGGTATTAAACTCCTTTGAACTCTCCCAGTATTTTTAAAGCCACATTAACACATTAGCCTATGCTACAGCATCTGCTGAATCATTCATACTTGATTTTGAATTCTGTTCCATGTAAACAAGACTTTGCTTCTACAAAGAACAAGTTTAACCATAATGTTAACTATAATAACCCAAGAACAGACCTCTCATGGAGCTCCTTTTTCTCCGTTCCCCTGCCACTCCAGGAAAGACAGCAAGATGCTCAAGTGCTCCAGTAAAAGAGATCCCAAGCACCCTTGAAAATTAAATGGTGGGGTTTTTTTGTTTTGGGTTTTTTGGTTTGTTTTTGTTTTGTTTTTTTCAAAATCCCTACAGTTTTTGCATCAGGGTGTTGTACCACTATGCACAGCACAAACTCAATCCTTGTACAATATTTCAAGAAAAAAACTTTAATAATTCATGGAGAAAACACATGGTAGCACAGCCCATCCTCCCTGTTCAAAAGGCACAGAAACCAGTGGTTTGCTCTCCTGCTGTCTTTTTACAATCAATTGCTCCATGAGACCTTGTACAAAAGACCTGGCTCAGGTGTCCTATGAATCTAGTAGCCATCACAGCCCAGTAAACCTGAATGAGAAGTGGAATGATTTAGATGCTAATGACTAATGGAGTGATATCTGTCTGTGCAATTGGCAGCCATGCAGGAATAGCAGTGAGCTTTCTCAGGTCTTGTCTGTGCAGGGAGAAGAGAAAGATCCCTTATCGCATTTTATAAGTTTGCATTTATAGGGCAAATAAAATACAGCATTTTTAAAACCAGAAAGCATTGCAGAGAACAGATTTTTTTTTTTTCCATATAAAAATCACAGATAGAATTTAACTTTAAATACTTTTCTGGCTAGGGGGAAAAAAAAAAATAATCAATTGAACTGATTACCTTGTTGAGTACCAGTGAAGATTTTAGTTGTCTTTGTAATTGCACTTTTTCCTTGCTGGCTTTTAAACATAAAAGGAAAGTGACTTTACTGCTGTAGTAAAACCATGGGCCCCAGTCAAAATCAACAAAGAGTATTAACCCCTGCTGTGCTGTTTCAGTTTCACAGGCACCTTTTAAGTCTTTCTGTTCAAAAGATCAGTGGCAAATTCATGTCACATGCTTTAAAGGCAACACTTTTTAATCCCCCCCCAGCCCCCCAAAAAAAAACCAAAAACAAAACAACAAAACAAAACAGTGGCTAATTCTGCCAAGCTCCTAAACAGAAATTTCAGGGACCTGATCCTTGTTCACTGTAACCAGTACAGCGGCTTCCACTGAAAAGAACAGGCTGTGTATCAAGTTCCCAGTGACTGCAGGCAAGGTGGATGGAAGACAACTCACTGGTGCCAAACAGTCACTCTTTCTTGTGATTCAGCATCCCCTCACGTGCCGATGATCTGCACCTTTTCTCATTGCTTTTCATTTTCAGCGGCGTGGTTTCAAGAGCTACTGGGACCTGCAGTCACACCACTTCAGCACATTGGGTCAGAAAGGCAGAGGTGGGCTGCCAGGTGAATGGAAAGCTCTCGGACCCTCTGACCTGCCAGAGGGTACCCTACACACTCCGCCAGAGAAGAAAACTCTTCCATCAGTCAGTTTAAAACCCATGTCCTGACGGACTGTTACAGAGCTACTGATCCACTGGAAGTACCATCTACATAGCCCTGTCAGATTAGGTCAATACCAAAGTTTTTTAGGTCAACACCACTTCTCAGGTTGGGACAGACAGTGCCAGCAGCAAGATCTGCCTTTGGCAGACTCCACAGACCATTGGCATTAATGCCTCCAGCGTTCTCCCTGGCCCTATCAAAGAGATAGAAACTGTTCAGGCCAAGTTGGACCGCTTCAGCCTGCCCTGCATCTCCCTCCTCCACAGTTCGCCATATCAGTGCACCTTCAACGCCAAAAGAATTTTCGCACTGTCATCTGCTCGTGAATAAGATTCTGCATGTGTCTCTCCTGAGATCCACATACATTGCTCTCCGCTCACATATCATAGAATCACAGAATAGTTTGGGTCACAACAGACATGGTTACAAGACAATCAGTTAAAGGGAACAAAAATAGATTTCCCAAACCAAACATCATAAATTCAGTGCTTCACCCCCTCCTGGTTTAAAACCAGAACAAACTGCAAATATGAAAGCGACACTTGTGAGGTTTCTACAGTCCCACTGGCTCTTCAGACAGGGAGCAGAGCCAGAGGGAGGCAAGGACTAGGGCTGGAGATGCAGCTTCCCTCCAGATAATCATCCAGGAGCTAAACAGACTTTCCTCAGACAGACAAATAGACTAAAGTAGCAAAGATCCTGCTATTCAATAACTCCTCCTGGTCAGAATTTACTTCGCTTCTACTGTCCTGGATTCTCCAAACAGCTATATATGTATTTCCCCTGCCACCCTAAATCACCACCTCTACTGCAACACTTTTATTGGATCCCTGTTAGCAGGCATAGCCTGCCATTTATGTGCAAGACACGCTGAGGATGGAACGAAGGGAATAGCCCCCGACCCGGGTTACGGGGCTGCCCCCAGCCTCAGCCCCCACTGTGGAACAGTGCTCCCACCAAGGGGGACAGGACTCCGCAATTCCATCTCACTTGCTGTTAGACATTGTGTCTTAAGACATACTTCCATTGCTAAGGCTTTTTGGACTCCCAAAATCAGCTTGGGCCCCTCTCTAGGTACTTCAAGAGGCAGTGGGGCAGAAATGGTTGAAGTCACACTTCAGCTGCGTAGATGAAAATGCAAAGCCCTTTCTAGAGCAAGTAAGGTCCTACCTCGTTAAACCTGCTAAAAACAAGTCCAACTAACACCCCAATGCCCAGATTTACCTCAATTATGATCCCAACCAGCTGGCCCTCCTCTAACAGTTCCCCAAAATCTGCAGCAGTTGTCACTGAAATATTATAAGCAATGAAGGGGAAACACTGTTGGAGTGACAGAGATCACACAGTTTGAAATATTTCAAAGCTTGTTCTGGGACTGACAAGGAAGCATGGTAGACACTTGCTAAACTCACAGTTTGCTCTCACTCCATAGAACAGGGCTCTTGTGAAGCCTAATCTGCAAAGTACTTGGTGGGCAGGAGATCAAAGGTGCACCTACCAAATGACTTCAGCATTTTTATCTGGGCGGGAGCAGCAGAGTCAACAGATTTTTCTTAGTTCCTCCCTTCTCTATTGGGCTGGTCCAGGGCACCCTAAATGTATTAGAAAGCCACCGCCCCCTCCTTTTCCACAGCTATGGATCAGATCTCCTATTTGCCTTCCAAAGTACCCACCTGCCAGCATTCACAAGGGCTTGCAGTACACTGGATCTTCTAGATTTGCTCCCTGGACGTTCATGCACAAGCTCTATTACTGTCCTTTCATGGAGCAGAGAGCAGACTCATTGAAAAATTTTCCTTTCAGAGAACAGAATATACAACAAACAGACAGGAACAAGTTTGGCTTTGTATCTGAGCTCACCCCAATGGCTGATGCTTTATTGTCTGCTTTCAGATGAGCGAGGGTAATGACATTATTCACAAAATCAGGCCTTGGGCCCATAGCCAAATTGTCCAGTTCGCTTTAGAAAGAAACCAAAAAGCATCAACTTACTCATGAAAATTGGCCCAATATCAATACACAGTGAACAAAAACAAGAAAAAGAACAAACAAAACCAATACTGACAAGCCTTTATCAATTAACTTATTGCACACAACCCCTTATTAAACTAAGGCTCATTAAAAAAAATAAGGGAATGAAAATACTTGGAAAACAACTGCCCTCAAAGATACATACGCACCACACCCCCCAAATAAATTACCCTAAAACAAAGGTACTGAGGTTTCAAAACTATTTTCCAAGAAAATTAACCTTAGGAAAAAAATTTCTATTTTGCATGCCCAAATTACATCTGATGTGCAATGCTATACACACGAACACAGAGACACAATAATTTGATAGTACATTCAGGAGTACCGAGAGTTGCTCTCTATTTGGAACAATCCCTGTGTTCCGACTACTGCAAGGTAAATAACGATTTTAAGAGGGAGACAGAATAGTACATATGTGCACACACAAATTATCAGGCACCTTCAACACGTGGGTTTAAACACAGAAAAAAGAACAAAACAGCAGGCAGAACTCTTAGCTTAGTGAGAGGAACAAAACACCTAAACAAATCTAAACTAAAATATTGAATTGAAATCTATTCCTACAACTGCTTACAAAATAATCATCCAATGCACATTTAAAATGTCAGTGTTATTCACTTTGCATTAGCAGCTCTCCATTCTGACCCAGGCTTTGCAGGTGGGTCTCACACAAAAGCAGACATTAGCCAGGAATAGTTTCTAAATAGTATCTAGAAACATCAATGTGTTTAATGCCATGCAAGACATTTTCACATTGCCTCTTCAGCACCAGAATCCCGCCGCATGCAAGCCTTGTGCTCTCCATCCTTACGCTGTATGTTTCTGCCCTCATTCTGACTGAGGATTTAGCTCCTTGTTGTCAGAGGATGAATGTTTTTATTCTGTTTGCTCCCAGGCCAGTATCAAAAGCTCCCAGTACATGGGTTAACCAGATGATCCTTTAATACACAAAGGACCCCCAAACAGCTTAACCTTAACCCATCCGTAAAGATTCCACCCAGCCTGCTAATACTGTCCTGAATCGTGTTCTCTATTATTACATCTGAAATCCGTTAAAATTTCACACAATTTCCTGCACAGCAGTGTATATAATAGTGCTGGGAGCCAATATGTTTCTATAATTGGGCCTGTAGTGGGGCAGAGTCCAAAGCAATTAATCCAGCCTCCTTCCTTGTTTGCGCCCATATAAAGCTGACAGGGTAGAGAGTAATTGGAAGTGAGCGGCCTCTATCCCCTACTTTAAATTAATATTTTCCTGTTCTGATTTAATTTCACCCGGTAACAGTGACACAAAGACACGCCATGTCAAGCACTAAGTAATCTGCAGCAGCTGCCTTAGGAGGAAACTTTTATTCATCAGTAATATACTGACCTGTATATCACTCCACATACAGTACACAATATTCCTGTCAAACAGACAGCTGCATTTAACTCCGTATAATCAGCAGAGATGGGAGAAAAAAACCTATACATAGCACATATATAGTCCTATATATGTGTGTGCACATGGAAGATACAAAACAGACACAGGGATTTAATTAATCATGAAAAATTCAGCTTTCCAAAAGGGGAAAAAAATTAAATGGCAAATATAAAAAACATGCTAATCAGCAGAGCCAAGAATCCATGCAAATGAAAAGCCAGAAGTAATGGCCAAAACACCCAGGCCATTAAATCAAATCACTGAGAAAATAATGGCTAAACTCTCTCTTACTTGTAACACTCAATTTATGTAGTCAATATGGCCCTGAATGAATGAGTGAAGGTACTAAGAGCACAAATCTAAATTCAATATACATATCTTAGAAAAATCCCCAGCGCACACGCTCGCACGCTGACAAGCCATATAAAGCGGACATTGCTATTGCATGTGGTATGGAAGCAAAAAGAAAACTGGCTTCATTTAAGATGATTCCCTGTTCACATCAGACAAAATATCTAAATATACATAGATTATTGTAACAAGTCCTCAGCTGCCAAGGAATTTATGGGGGTCTGCAGCAAGCTGGGACCAGTCAGGACTTGGGAGGAAGAGAACCAAGACCCTTCTCCCCACATACACAAGTTACTATTCCTTGAGCTAACCTGCGATCACCCTTAGCTGTGAGCTGCACAATGTCTATGACAAGTTCAGCACAACTTCCAGCCTAGTGGAAAACACTAGAGCTGTTTGCACTTCAATATATGTGGTATATTCATATACAATTGCTAAAAAGAATGCAATAATTTTTTTTATACCTAGACAGACTGCTCAAACATGGACCAGAAGCAGGACCTCACGCTTGAAGTGGCATTACTTGATGGAAACAAGGTTTTTTATTTTCCAAATAAATGGGAGTGCTCAGCGTTATGCCCCAGATTTCTTCTCAAACTCGTTGAGCAAAGTTTTCAGGGGAATTTGAAAATAACAGCTTCTTCCTATCCAGCCCACATTTAAGCTGAGAGACAGAGAAAAGAGTGGCAACGCTGGCCACAGACACAGCTTCCCTGACCAAAGACCTCCTGGCCCAAAGCATAACGATATTCACTGTTAATACTCAGCACACTCAGCTCTCTGTATGCTTGGGAATAGAAACGAGCCCCACAGGACCTGTCTGTAAGGCGAAGGAGCTCATGCCTTCAGCCCACATGGATTCAAACACCCCGAACTGGAGATCATGGTTTACAACTGATGTTTGATACGCAGCCAGGAGCAGTGACACCCAAGTTTATCAGTGATACAGGAGGAGCTGCGTGAGGTTTACTTACAGAAAAGTATAGTGTCAGGAGACTACTGAGGGACATGGCAGCTTAGCCCTCTGCGGGTCAGCAGCTTATTTCCAGTTGCTTAAGTTTTCTCCTCCTCTCTTGTTCTTGATTCTGTTGGATTTTCTTCCTACTCCCTAGTATCACATTTTCATTTACAAGCAATATGCTTAGGCCAGAGATGATCACCGGTAGCTAGAAATAGAGCTGACACAGGAGCCTACCTCTAAGAAGTCCCCTGCAATAGAACAGAGCTAAGCTGCCAGATGATCCTACAGCAGCAGTCATACCCCCACAAGAACCCCCCTGTCTCCCCACCGGGAGCCGAGGCTATAGGACATCACTACCAGCTATCACGGTATATTCACTTGCTTACCAAAACAGTTCCTGCCCTTGCATGCGACTTCACTTTCAAAGATACTCAAAGCCCGGTGATCAGCTGTCTCCCCAAGAAACAGCATCACTTCGCTACAGCCCTGCTCCAGCTGTGTTTGTGAGAGGCAGGATTACCTTTGCAGCTTTAGCACAGCTTCTACCAAGAATCCCAGAATCCCAAACCCATCAACTTTGCAAAATCCTGCAGAGCTCAAGTATTTGGCCCACAGTGGAGGACACTTGAAGCTCTTAGCACCCAAAGGTCTTGTGCCCATGCCAGCAGTGGTAAGGTATTAATTTTGCAGGAGCAAGGAGGTTTGGTTCTGCACCTGGCTAGCTCCATTACAGCCTGTTACTGCTGGTCCCATCACCTGCCAAATCCATTTACACCACACAAGATTTCTCAATCTGAGCTTGGTTTTGCACCTAAATGAAAATAAACTTTTTCTAACTAACACTTTAAACACAACGGCACACGTCCCATCATGGTTCTGCAACACATGAAACTCAAGCAGAACAGACACCATGAAGAAGCTAGTTACTTAAGGGCAGATTTTTTTCTAAAGAAAATC
Organism: Buteo buteo; assembly: GCF_964188355.1. NCBI lineage: Eukaryota > Metazoa > Chordata > Aves > Accipitriformes > Accipitridae > Buteo > Buteo buteo. The sequence continues at coordinate 45,183,991 of NC_134177.1, read as the reverse complement.
ATAACAAAATGAGCTGCAGCAGCATGTTCCAGCACCCTGCCTGCAGGAGCAGGCCAGATTGGTTACGCTGGGGAAAGCTGCAACGGCACTGTAAGATACAGAGCCAAACTGCTCTAGCCAGGACAGAAACCTTCCTGGTCTAGCATGGCAAGCTGCAGCATGAGGATCCTTTTTATTTCAACAAAAACATGCAGTGCCAAAACCAGCAATATATCTAACTACCCAAACCCCTGCTCTTATTCAGCAGTTTGTCTCGAGGCTACACTGAAACAATCCTAGCCTTTTAACCTTTTTTTCCTTACTTAATTTTGTCAAATTCTGCTGTCAAAAATAGTAAATAGGAAGCAAATAGATCACACCAGTTCTACTCATTATTTCCATTGATTTTAAGTCTGGACAGGGCTATTATGATCATGTTACAAATTGTCTATTTATAGAAAGAAGAGTTTAAAAAATGGTAAGTTATCTGTTCTTGCCCCAAACTGATGGGCAGCATTATAACCAGCTGTTACCCTTCACTCCCGAGGTGGCTCCAGTTAGTGGCAGAACAAATGATCCCTTTGTGCAGTTTTGCATAAATGTTTGTCAAGTGTCTTGGGCTTCTCTCACAATGTTGGCTATTAAGAAACAGAAGTAAAATTCCCTAGAGCAGAAGCGCGTGTGGGGAGTTACCACTTAGGCTAAAATCCTCGTCAATATATTTTTGTCTCACGAGAGCCCGCGTGCAAACAGGAGAATAAAGTCAGTGATAACCATGCAAAGGGTGGTTGCAGAAGAATAGGCAGGTGCAGGGAGCACTTCAGCAATTCTGCGGTGGCACTAACCTTCTCTGGCTGGCAAAAAATGCTGGAGCCAGCATTAAAAAAAAAAAACCTCAAAAGCTTTTGAGCATCAGCCTTGCAGCCAAGCACACCCAGCACACTTCGATTTTGATGTACAGTTTGAAACAAATCAATAGCAGTATAATAATACTCAGCACGCTGTGTAATTTTTATATCATTAGTTTTCATTTTCCGCTCCCCATGCATCAAAAAACTTACAACGGGCTCGTAAAGTTTATTTAGTATTCCATGAATTCCTAATCAGTTTCATTTCATAATGATTCAGAGCGGCCGTTGCCAGGGCCCCGGTGTCAAAAAATCGATAAAACCAACACACTTTTCCTGATGGCGGCTGCAAAAGGATCTATTGTAGGGGAATTATGATTTATGTCTGGGCTGCACCACGAGCAGCGGCAAGCGACAGCCTGGCTCAAGAGCTGAGATGTTCGCCAATAATGATTTATATGCATGCCTCTCCCCTCCCCCAGCTCTTCTTGCCCCCCTCCCGTGTACCACCACAGGGCCCCATATGCCGTGTCGCAGCAGCTTTGGCTCTCACGTGCCTCGCTGCAGCTGGGTGCTGCAGACACAAATCCAAGCACGAGGCAAATCCTCGAGCCCACGGCTCACCATCGCCCATGCCGTCCCCGCAGCCTCTTCTGCGGAAGGACGGAGCACCACAGCACTGCCCCAGTAAGCCCCCTGCTCCCCTTGTCCCTAGGCTCTCGTGGCAATCTATTCAGCTCCGGCTCCAGATGAGCACGGGGATGGTTCGATTTTCAGCTACGTGCAGAAGGTGCCTATTTATCTTGGGGCACCCATTCTGTCAAGCCTGCCTGGGGTAGGGAGGGTGGTGTGCGAGTGGCTCCAGGAGAGAGCCCGCGCGTGGCCGATCGTATGCAGACTGGTGCCAGAAGGTGGTAAAACGAAGACTGTGCGGGGAGATAAGGAGAGACAGCGTTCAGGTATTCTAAAGGAAAAGTTAAAGACTTTTCAAGAAAAACCCTTTTCTGAGGGCTAAGGACCCAAAATCTGAGGGATGCACTTACCCTCTGTCATGTGGCACAATGTCCTTAAAATACAGATATTCTGGGTTAGGAGAGTGGAGGATGGTTATAGCTGGTAATTTGGAAGTTGCTCATATACCATAAGGAAGCAGTAATGTGCAGAGATAGCACTGGGTTCTGCTTCATTTAATATGTTAATCAGGTTGGTCGTTCTCCACCAGGGAAAGGGAAGGCCAGAGAAGAGTATTTGAAAACAGAAAGAGCAGGTACAGCTTGTTGTTAAAGTCCTGTTTACAGAAAGGATTAACAGCATCATTTAAACATCTAAATTAATTTATTGAGATGCCTTTACTACTCTTCTCTTATTTCAATAGAGAATTGTCAGCAGCCCTGCTTCATCAGGACACTCACTGCTCCAGAACTGGGGGGGGCGGGGGGGGAAGAATAGTTGCTCTTTTAAGCACAATGCTTCAGCCTCAAATCCACAGCCACCTTTCCATCCTAATTTTATCACATATATATTAAGATGTACAGCAGCATGTATGATTAACAACTCACTTTCACCTTTTCTGAACTCTAGCAGAAGCTCCAAGGAGGAAGATGTGTTTTGAGTCACCACGAACAAACACCAAACACCAGAAGCTTACAGCACAGCCTGCTCAATTATGCCAGTTGATAAAGTAAATTAGTAATTTTTTCCTATAGCAGAAATAGTTGGCTTTATTATGTACACCAGGCAAGAGAGGGAAGAAAAGGGGGAGAAATATTAAGACAATAATCCCCCTTTTAGTTGAGTTGCTGACCAGAAATAAGCCAGTTCATGTCCGGAGCACAGTTGTTCTTGCCCTGAGCAGCAGACAATGCAATCACTCATACTTTTAAGCCTCTAGTCATCTCATAAGAAATCCTCAACTTTGGGGGCTGGTTGGGGGAAGGAGTGCATGTAGCCTTCTATGAGGACAGTTCATGCAAAGCATCACCTCCCTTCCCTCCAACAAGCTGGAACATTGCCTGAAAACTACTGCAAAAAAAATTCTGCACAGAGCAAGACAGCCACACACAGACACAAGCAGCTATAGCTCCTGCTCAGCTGTTTTACAGCAGTCATACTTGCAGAAAAAGGGTGTTTTGGTTTGTGTTTTTTTCTCCCCCCTCCCCTAGTTTTGCACAGAATTGCCCGCAGGCAGCAGAAGAAGCTTGTGAACAATCTGACCACCCCCAGAGTGCCAGGCACACTCCCTGCCCATGCTCCTGGGCTGTTTATCCTGTGTTCCCTGCAGTGAGAAAGCAAGTTATCCAGGTGCAGTCCCTAAAACTTGGCTACTTACCATTAACTTCTCAATGTAAATACTATTTCATCTCCCTGACATTTAAGAGGAATGGTAAAACATTTCATCCAAGTAACACCTGACTAAGACTTACTACAGGCTCCACAATTGGCATATTTTCCCTTTTTAACTCAGCAAAAGAACCAGGACCTCACAGCACCACATTAATGTCAGCATGAATTTGCCCGTAAAAATGGTATTTTGGACACTCTATACAGTTGTAACAGGCCAAATTCCTGCCTGGTGCATCAGAACAGAAGTCAAGGTTCAATTGGAGCTACAGTATTAATTTGACAGACTGGGGGAAACAGACATTTTAAGCCACACTCAGCCCTGTGCTTCCTGAGAAAAATCTGTGTAAGTTAAAAGAATGAACAAATTGAAGTTTTAAAGTGAGTGTGTAAATATCAGAAATTGTGCCTTCTGGTTTTTCATCATCCTATATTTAAAAGGATCATGTTCATAAGATTTTGTGCCATTAAAATACAGACCTGAAATTTTCTTTTAAAAATAAAGCTAAGATTCACGCCTAGCTTGGTCATCACCTAGCTCTAGAACTTCAAGTTAAACATTGCTTGGTCCTTCTATAAATACATGTAGTTAGAAGGTTGAAAATTAAGTATTCAGCACTAGCTCTTCAGCAAGTCTCTAGTAAACAAAGGGGAAGTTTAAGTTGGAATTATGCCACTTGGTTAATAACAAGCAGTTATGATGAGATGATTCAATAGCTTGGGTGAAATGAAGGTCCTAGTGATAGTATTTCATCCATTTATTTACATACGGCGTGTTCACACACACATTCACACTGTTTGCTGATTATCTGAGAAGCAAAGGTTGGGATCCAAGCTTCTCTTGGTCTCCAAGCTTCTCTTGGTCTCCCTGCTCCAGTATAAACATGGTCCTTGTAAATTAAGAGTACATCAATCAGGAAAGTACTCTGAAACACCCAAAGGCACTGGTGTTCTTATTTGGGGAGGAATTCTATGAAAAGCATCACTGGAACACAGCATCCTCTTTAACAGGAACATGCAGGAAATCATTATATATTTTTAGTACTTTCCTTAGTCTTTGACAGAACAGTTGACAGGCATTTGCTACCAGCATGAAGCTGAGTCTAACAGAAGTAATTAGCCACCAGCTTTTAAAATTTATATTCTCATTTTGAAGTGAGACAACCAATTTATTTATTTTTAAATTAGGCTGATGAATCATGGTGCTTTAGGGAAACTTAAGTGACGCAGGAGGCTTTGTACAGCCATTCAGACCAAGAGCAAGTTTCACTATGTTTTCTCTCCAGCTGAATTCTGATCACACAAAGTCCAAAGGGAAGAGGGTATCTGGTGCAAAGTTTAGAGGCGAGAAGTAGCAAGATGTAGCCTGTATTCAGAAGTTGGGGGAAAAAGGTAGTTCCATGGAGAAAGATGCATGAAACGGCAAAAGGAGTGAGGATTAGACTCTTGCATTCCATGACAAGAGCTGCTTTGCAGCTACACACTCCTCCTGTTCCATTCACAGCTCACTCACACCTGCCTGCAAGATGTTGAGCAGTAACTTGCTCAGCAAGTTCTTAACAACCAGTTGCAACTCCCCGAGTGAAGGTAGAAAAACTGGGCCAGCAGACAGCACGCACCTGCACATAAATAACTTTTGCAAAAGAAGGTATAGCCCTACTTTTATCACCTTTGAATTTAGCCCAGGAATTACTGGACAGAGTCATTAAGACCTGCAATCTTATTTACAAGACATTTTTTAGAAAGACAAAAAGACCTGCATGGACAGCATAATTACATTTTGGTTAGCATAAGTTAGCAATTTCAGTACAGCCACATTAAAAAGAAAATAGAGTTTTCTTCCTCTCAAAAAAGTAGATGCTGCTTGGAACTGCACTTTTATTATGGGGGGGGGGGGAACCAGCTAAAATATTGAGATTTTAAGGGGAAAAAAATAATCATGGGTTTATGTTCACAGGCTCCTGTGAATATTTTCAGCATATTTCACCATATCATTGCATGGTGGGCTCTGTTCATGCTGCCAGAATGGATGTTCCATCATTTCTATAGTGGGCCTGTGTGACATTCATTAAGTGCAGCTACAAAGGGAGAGGGTTAAACAGCGCGGCCTCTTTTCTCTGATTTGGTCATACATCAGCAAGCGCTCCAGGTTAAATGCCCAGAATACCGCAGCAGATGGATAGGGAGAAGGAGAGCGGCAGATACTTCACCCCACACTACTTAACCCAGGGAAATGAGTCTCGGAGTCGGTGTCATGGTAAAATATGGAAGCTCACTCAGATAATGTGCAGTTGAAATTTTTTTTCCCAAGCCTTTACAACTGACTGCACGTTAAGATACCACATACCCCCTTCTGCAAACTGCCAGCTCACTCCAGCAATAGTAGCTATTTTTGTGTGCAATTTATCTTTATTGACTATCAAATAAGAATTTTAACCCATAGTGCAATCAGTGATACAAGCCCAAAACATATCTTCCTCACCTCTAATTTCACCCAAAGAGAAACTGTGCACTGGGAAGTTTTATTTTTCCTTACCCAAAAGTCCTTATGAAGTAGTTAGAGGGGACACTTATTAAAGATACCAGCCTGATGTGCTGTACCAGCGTCTGGAAGAACAGGTCGCATGCTTGCCTCTGTTTCGGGAAGTGCTTTGGGACCTCCGGGCCTCCCAGTGCCAGGTGCTGCACAAAGTGGGGTATCTGCCCTGTCCCCCCAAAAGCTGCACATCTCATCCAAGATTCTTCTGCACTACTCTCTCATATTTCTGACTGCTGTCCTTTCAGGTGTTGATTTTTATTTCAAAGGCTTTTTTTAATTCTCAGTCATTTGACAGCTAAAGGTAATGCACATTTTCAATTGCACAGTCTTCCAGTATTCCAGACTAGCCCATCTCCACAACTGTGTTTCTAAGTAGTTCTAGAAGAATCCAACACCAGCATCTTCTGGAAAGTGCACTATTTAGAGTCCTATCACCAGAATGCTACCATTGTGGCATTTTTGCAATGTATTTGCAAGGCCAGCAGCCAACCAAGATGATAGTCCTACAGCTCAGGGTCCCAAAGAAAGAGATCACTCAAAACACATGCTCACTTAATAATAAGCACATACACTTACACACCTGAGAATCAACAGCAAATAAGCTGCTTGCAAGTCTATCACCGAGTAAGTGAACACGTGCTTACTGAAGAGAGCCTTATTTCAGAGATTATGAGACTAAGAAATAGAAATCAGAGCTGTGTCTTCCTCATGCAGCTTAGTGACAGCTAAAGAACTGATGTGGTATGCATACCATACAGAGTCAGCCCCTGCACACAGAGGTCCCTTCTGTGTTTTATTCAGTAATGACTGAAGTGGTTTCATTCTTCCATAAAGCTAAGTCTAAAGTTTTACTATCCTAGTTCACATGTAGAAAGGAGAAGTAGGGTAAGGGTGAAGACACATTGCTAAGACAGCAAGAACAAAGCACTTCGTACTGTCTGCTTTAGTTTACTCTATCCCCCCCAAGGAAAAAAAAAGTAAAAATCAGAATCCAACTAATCAATGCAAATGAAGACACAGTTAATATAAAAGTATTTGGTACATGAGCATACATGCACATATGAACACATAAGGCTATGCCAATAATTTACATTCTGACATGGAGAAATAACTATTGAGTTGCAACCATAGCCTTTCTTCTCCCTTAATAATCATAATGGAAAATCCAGAGCCCTGCAACATCTGTTGTGTTTTTTAATATCTCAGAAATAATTGCTAATCAAAGCTTCATGCGGTGGGGCCAGTAGGAAGTGGATACATGTCCTCAACACAAAATTTTCATGTGAGCTGAAGGAGTGGGAAGATGCAGGGACACCTAATTTCCACCTTGCAATCCAACTCCATCTGATGAAAAAGATTGCTCAGCAGTCAAAAATCAAAGTCACACTGTCCTGGTGAGAGCCGGAACGGTGACAGGTCCTAGCATGCCGGGAGAGCAGGCATGCAAGCAAGTGAAAATTTGGTCTCCACTAGGTGTGGAAAGTCAATGTTATTTGTTTTTAAAGTTATTTTAGCAAACATGTAGTTTTTGTTCTCTTATCAAGACTGATTCAATACACAGGGGTTCTACTATCTTATTAACCTTACCAATTCTTTTCCATTATATTTTTTAAAAAATTATTACTGCTCATTAATGCCAACTCTGTCACCAGAAATTCAGTTGGTCTTCCTGAATCTGTGGTGGTTACAGCAGTTCGTAATTTGTTCCGTTCTGGCAGATGAAAGAGAAATTTACACAGAAAGAAAATAGTTTAGTGGCAACTCCTTATCACTGAAATATTTAACATCTAAAAGAATTTTTAAAGCTGAGTAATGCAATACACACATAATTAACAGCTTGCCTTGCTAATTGGGTAACTCCGTGCTAATGAGGTAGCAATAAGCTGAGCAGCAGTCGCATAACATGAAGACAAGGTCTTCCCAGGCAGTTTGCTACTTCTGTCAAAACAACTAGTAACACTTTTCCTTCCCAACCAGCTTTTTTCCCCCTGAAGATGACAGCTCGGGAAGTGCTGAACACAACGTTAACAGAGAAAGGCTGTTGTGTTCCCTGCCCTACGTCTTGCTTAGTGGCATCCCAGGAACACTGGGTAGCACGACATCTCAGCCCCAGGTTAGCTCCCAACCCCAAATAAGCCCTGTAGACCAATACAGACCTCACTTGCATCCCTAGCCTCACTGGCACAAGTCCGCCTGCAGACACAGGGACCAGATTTATAACATTCAGACACAAGCACCTTCGCAATCCAGCCCTTTGCTCGTCCTGCAAGGGCATCTCCCAAGCATATTTTCTACCAAGGGGAAGACTTAAGCCATGTTTCAGTGTCACGTACTTGCTGGACAAAGCACAAGACTACTACAGGACCGGCAAGCCAGTGGAATAGGAAAGGGGACACATTTGGAGAAGAGAAACTTCAAGCACACACAGACCACATCTTCTGGTCCCTCCAATGTTGGGATTCAGTCTTAGGAGCTGCTTCCTTGCTCCCGATTCATCTCCCCAGCGCGTGGACAGAGGCATGGAGCCTCCTACAGAGACAAGCAAGCTGCCCAGAAATCCTCTCCCATCTCCGTTCACTCCTTGGTGATTATTACTAGTTATACTGCAACAACACAGAAGCTCTGATGCAAAGAAGCACTCCAGGGAAAAAAGAAACATATACATCTCTCTCCCCCAAACTGAGAGCGCCAATATAAAGACTAGAAAAGAAGGCTCCAAAAATCAAACTTTTCCATGCTCTTGTCCAAGCGCCTCTCTACCTTCCAGAAAGATTTCACTTCTCACACGCAATCTCCCTATCACAACAATTTTAACCTTCCTACTGTCCAGCCCGCTATCACATTTGAGTGAAACATTGATACATCGAGCATGAACTGCAGCAGCTCTGCTTAGAGGAGCCGTTTCAGAGAACAAGAACAATTCTCATCAGTGCTTAAAAGCATCTTACACTCAGAGGAGCTGATTTCAAGTCAATATTCAGTCTCTCTGAAATAATTGTGTTGAATAAAGAGACATTTGATGGTGACGATTGTTTCTTAATGAAACAGATTTGGAAAATTCAGATAAACTTTACTTAAGCCTGCTCTTCAAAATAAAGAATCAAAATAGATATATGCAAGCCTGAATAGTAAAGGTGCAAAGGAAAAGCAGCCAAAGATGACCACTCAAGCTACAAGAAAGAGCAAGGTTCCTTCCTGCCACTGACAGCAGCAATTTTAACAAGCTTTGTAGCATTTAACTCTTATACATATATTTTTCTGCCAAGGCTGTAAATCTTATATTGCTATCCAAGCTGGAGATAATTCCAGGACTGAAGTGATCTTGAAAAAAACATGCTCTAAGATAGAAATGCTGGCACAACTTCTCTTAGTGAAAGGTTCTGCTAACAATAAAAGTAAAAGTGAGCAAGGGCTGGAGCTGGACCATTTGTGCCTTCTACTGCCAATACCATGTTTGTGTCAACGTAACTTATTTCCATGGAGTACCCAATACAGAATCAATAAAATCAACCTTCAGTGGTGTTGAACTTTGCATTGTGTAACGACAATAGCTCAAATTGAATTTTAATTCTTTTAATTATAATGGCGCTCAGAGGCCACATCACAAGAGGATTTTGTTCATCAAGGAAAAGGAAGCCACAACAGCAGCTGGCAAACGATGTCAACATTAGATATTTGCACAAGTGTATAGAGGTGTTCTGGGTTTTATCCTTGACAGAGTAGCCAAAACCCAACTGTCTCTCAGAAAAAGGCAAGGCTGTACTTTCTTTTCCAGCAGTTCTTTACAAGTAATAGCTGTTTTCTAGAAAGAAAAAAGATAAACCCTTAAAATCCATTTATACCATCCTTAAAAAAAGAAGAGGGAGGGAAGGAAAGGAAAGGTTAGGGGATTAAACTTTGCAGATGCTTTGCACAGCCTGGCTAAAGCTCTGGAAAGACCATCTCAACCTTTGATCCCTTTGGGGAAACAAGCAGTTATTTGAGCAGGCTTTTTGGGAACACATGCTGTGGACATCTGTGTCAGCAGACCCTAATCAAGGCAGACCCATAGCGCTGGACCAATTTGTGTTCCAGGATTCAGACAAGAATATGAAATTCCTGATGGGATAACTAGCTACCTGTAGGGGCATGGATGAGTTTCCTGGATAGACTGTGAATGAGTGACAGTTTAATCCAGGTTTTTTCCATGTCTGTTTTTCAGAATTTTTTCTTCTTTATATCTAGGAGTCTTTTAAAGAGCTGTTCAGAGCATTACCCAGAAGTTTGCTAGCTTCAGGAGGAAAACAACTATTTGGTTCTCTGTAGTTCCATCTCCACCTCCCCCCATTCCCAGTTTGAAGTAACAAGAGTAAAAAAAAATTCTTTGAAACTTTCACAGGATTTTGCATCCAAGGAAGACTGATGCAGAGAACCCTATAATTTCATTTGCACATAATCCAGACTACAGATTTGAAGGGGAAAAAAGCCTCCACACACTCCTCCCCTTGCACTTCTTGAAGCCCTCAAGGCCTTCCAAAATCTGGTAACTGAAGCAAAGCTGGAAATGAGTTTGCCATTCATTGTCACTGGTGCTGTAGGCATCTAGCACGGTTCCAAATTCTCATAATCCCAGATTACAAGACACAGCATGGCTTTAGGGCCTGAGCAAGGCACTCAGTGCCTTTACGGTGCCTTTACAGTGGCACAAATTATGAGCAAAACCAAAGTAAATGGGCAAAGCAACTAATCCATACACCAACCAGCTGGTTTCAAGCATGGGTCATCTTTGCTAGTGCAAACCATCTCACCCTAGCCCCAGAGCTTCACTTGCCCCCAGCCTAGATTTGTTTTTGTGTCAGTACACATGGCCAAAATCCCCAGCAGGAGCAAAGCCTATGCTCCAGCCTCTAGGACAAGGATTTGCAGCTCATTTCAGCATTTGACAGTCACAAGAACTGGAGTCACTTCCCCTCTATCTTTGCACCTTTAATTGAGCATTTTGTGAAAGTCTCACTGAGAACCTTTCCCTCTTGCCCATAATCCACTTAAAATTGTCTGGAGTAGTCAACAGTGCAAAACTCACCATCCTCTGTGTTCACTGCAAGCCACTGCTCCGATAGTGCCAAATCCAGACTCAAACTAGAAGGTGAACTCAGAAAGCATCAGTAACTCAGCAGAAGCCCCATGGATTGCTCCCACTCAGCCTCTCACTGCAATGAGATCTTTTGCATTGGGCCACAAGCTGGTTTAATAAATAATTTATCTGATAGCAGAGCTCCATTAACAAAACATATTATACCTTTGCACACACAAGTGGTCAAACACAAGGTCAGAAATAGGAAAGCAGAGCATGGGGATAAAAAACCCCAAAACAAGCAAAAAAACCCCACAGATGACCACAACACATCCTTGGTTTTCTTACATCTGTCCCTAATTCTCAAAATTACTCACACAGCAAAAAATAGGACAGGGAAGTCCAGCTGTTTCAATAGCACAGGCTTAACATGGGTCTTTGGCACGAGGATAAATTTTGCCTGAATTAACAAGAGCAATAGTAACTGGAGTCTTTGAGAGGCACTGTCAATATTTGCTCCACTTGTCATTGACAGAAGGCACAAATCCTGTAGCCTGAGTTTCAGTGCATTTCAAACACACTCATCTAGAAGCACTAAAGCAGGCTCTGCTCAGGGTGCTAATGGGATTAGCACCCACAAGAGACCTGCCCAGGCAGTAACCCTGATGGGTGGGATGAGCTGGGTGAGCAGTAGAGAAGGGTGGGAAAGGGAAGAAAATCCCACCGCTACCATGTAAAGTGCCATGACTAACGTGACACCGAGTAGTAGTAGCATCTAGTCTAGGTTAGAAGTAAATGCTTCAAAAGGACAGGTATTCTCCTGTGAGCACCCCTGATAGGAGAAACATTTAGCATCTTGCCAGTTACAGTGTTACAGGAACCTTCATAAATTAACCTAAAGCCTTGTAGATTACTTTTTACTCCCCTCCACCCTACCTCCTCCCCAAGACATTGTCACTGACAAGGAGTTCCCAGGATCTGTGCTTCCAAAACCAGTCTTAACACGCTAATGATATTATCTGAGAGCTGTGTTTATCAGAGTATGCCAATGGATTTTGAAAGTCTTTTCCCAGTTACCTTCTCTCCTGGTTAGACACTGGGCACAGCCAGCACTATTTCCTCAGCATGCTACTGAATTTCTGCCTTCATCCTGCTTTAGCAGGAAATAACTCTATTGAAAACTCTTCTAGCAGGGTACAATACCAGAGGTGTAACTTAAGGTTGCCAAGCTCATGAACAGGCAGCAGCCTACTTCTCTTGCAGGGAGATTACTTCTCTGATTTACTAAATTCACACAGCAAACTGAATGAACTATGTCCCTGTTAGAAATCCAGTATGGGTCACCATTTCAGTTGCTCTCCTCAGTCCCTGAGCCATACGCATGTCTTTGCTTTAAGGTGGAAAAAAACAGAACAAGGCAACTCACCGCCCTGCCACCAAGAGGATGATCTGAAAGGAGAACAAGCGCAAGACTTAACAAGCAGCAGCTTAATCATCTGTTATTCTCCAGCCTGGTGGTGGTGGCCAGTTGTGTGCACATTAGCAAGGTACCATGAAAGGTATTTGGAGCGTGCAGTGCTAAGTGTCTGCATTTCCACATACACATTTTCTTGCTTCACTGTCACTTGGTTCCTCTCCCACCTACGAATTCACATCTGCATAATTTCATTACCTTCAGGGCAACCTGTCTGGCTCCAGAGAGCAGTCAGGTTCCTTTGGGCCCTAAAGCCAGTGTTTAATATAGCCTGGAGCCATTCTAGAAAAATGCACACAGCCTCAGGACAGCCGATAGTGGAGCCCCAGAGTAGACCAAGCTCCAGCTGTGCTACGCACTCTAACACAGCAGGAGAGCCTGTCCCAGACAGCTCAAGACTTGAGAGTAGGTCTGTGATGCAGCCAAATGACTGCAGCTCACATGATCCACCTGAGCTGACCTGGGTACCAGTGATGGTTAGAGGCATTTTCCAGCTGCAGGCATTTCTACTTTCAGCAGTCCTGCTGATTTCCATCATGCATCCCCTCACACTGACACCTAGAACAAAGCTGAACAACTGCATGCTCCTCTGCTATTATTGTATTTAACAGACTGCATTATTGGGAGAAGCTGTCCCAGCCAGACAACGAATTTGCAGTCTGGGGACCATCCGTCCACAGAAACACCACTTGAACCCCAGGTGAGAAGTCCCATTTTGTTAGAGCAATCCAGCTGCACCTAATTCAAACAGCAATGAGCTTGCTGTCTGCTTTCTTACATTACTTCTTCCTGAATCCTTCTGCTCCACTTTACATCAAGGGGGTAAAAAAAAAAATCATTTCTTTCCTCCAGAGCTAATTCCCATACACTGCAATGAGAGAAATGCAATGTTCTGAGCAATAAAAGCTGGAAAGTGGAATTATTTTCTGCACCATTCAGATGGAAATGAAGCCTAGCCTCAATTCTGCCACCCACCTGGAGCCATGGTATGATCCTATAGATCTTTGGATCAATACCGCATCATAGCTACAAAACTAGAAGGGGGAAAAAGAAGAGGCACAAAATCAAGGAGTGTAAATTTTAACTAAATTACTTCTCTAAGTGTTCCCCCCTTCTCTGCCACTTTTTGGAAAAAGGTACAGCAGTCAGCTGGGGGACAGAGAAGTGCAGACAGAGCATTTTGCTTCCTTTAAAGATAACTGGTGTTTATTCTTAAGGCCATTATCCCTCACCCCAAATAAAGGCACAAGATTATGTTGCATGTTTTCCATTTGACTATGTGCGGAGAGAACAAGAGAGAGTGACACCCCCTGTATTATTTCCTAATGATTCTCTAAATTGCAGCATCTCCACGGGAGGAGTGGTTTGAACCACCTCCCTGGTTGCTATCCACCCAGGCATTTTGTTACAGGCTATGAGATGAGTTTCTGCCCACACAGTAGAGAGATGAAGAACAACAGGGGCTTGTGTTTGTTTGCTTGTAATTTAGGGCTGCCTTACACCACGGCACATAGCTGAACGTGACATGGGCAGGGAGAGCTGATGCTCAGGACTGTTTTCCTGACTGCCCGATTCCCTGGCTCTCCAGGGACACCTCATTTGTGTCTGAGGGACAGTTATTTCACAGACTCCAGTACATGGGCTCCAAAGAAGCACTACTCGGAAACCACCCAAGTGATAAAGGGGAATAAAATTGTGTTCCACATACTTATTTTGAAGTCTGAGGGACTTCCCACCTGCGAAGTTAGTCTTGTTCCTCTTCTCCAGAGGAGACTCTGGCCCCTACCCTAGAGGTGGTCCAGAGACAGAAACCACCCTGCTGCAGAGGGCTGCCAGCCCCCACACCTCCAGGCACATCCTCAGAGGCCAGAGAAGAAGAAACAAAACATCAGAGTCCTACAAGCCCTTCAGTAGCTGCTTTCTACTGAGCAGAAGTACGAGAAGCCAAACACAGCCATACAGCCAGTCTGCTATGCATGCCAGGAACACCACGCTGCTACAGCAACATCCTCACCCACCACCTCCACCCCACCAGATGAACCACACGTAAGGGTCTCATACCAGAGCCTCAGAGCCAAAGCAGCAGCTCTACAACATGCTTTCTAAGGCATGTACCAAGCAGATTATGCCCCACTAACCTGCAGCAGCCCGGCACAGGCACCACACGCTCTGCTGGAGAAAAGAGACTAGTCTTTCCCCCAGCTCCTCACTTATTTCCCCAGGGTCTTGCTAACCACCCACAGCTGCGGGCCCCATGATGGCAAGTGCAGGCAGCTGTGGGGGAGCAGCCTGGCATCCCTGCCCCAGCACTTGCTGCCCTGCTCAGCCACTGGCGTCTCCTTAAAGGCCCATCTTCAGGGTTTGGGCTGATGCATCAAAGGATAAGTTGCTACTGGTCACCCAGAGCTCATATCTGAGACTAGCATGGTAAACAGTGCCGGTATTTATCACCTTCCAAATCACTGATGTCCTTCTACAGGAGTGCACTTCTTCAGTGCAAGGTTGCTTCCCTCTTTTTTTTGTTTAACCAAAAGTTTTGCAAGATCTGATCTTCTCCTTATGCCCTCAGCTCCTGAAGTCCAGTGAATTAAGCTGCCTTTTGCCTTAAAAAATAAAAAGAAGTCCTTAATCCTCCTACCCGACAGGAAAAGCCAACAGATGACGATCCCTAAGGTCCGCGCTGCGGCTCAAAAGAGCCCACAAGATTATTTTAGCTTTCAGTATTTCCTGAGTTAGTTTATGACTGTGAATACCCACAGTTAACAACAGTATAACATTGAGCCCAAATCCTTAACTATTGTACCCAGGACAGCCGCCGCACGTTCCACCTCTAATCAACCCTGATCCCACAGTGAGAGACATACAGGCAGACCGCTGTCTTAAATAGGGCACAGAAGTTCATTCCCCTGGATTTCATTGCAGGTTCCTAATCAAGGGCAATATTTATAACCCTAGGTTTATTTCTGTGGCGTCCCCAAACACTTTAGCTAATAGAGATGAACCTTCTAGTACCAGTTTATCTTTTCTCCTTTATGCCAATATTTAATGCCTTCTTTCATCCACTTCAGTAATGAATCATCTGTTTTTGTATGATTAGGGTTATGAACAGCTCAGTACTTGTACAGTGGAACATTAGGGCAGGGATATAGATGCCCATAGGACAGAGATAAGGATTCATGAAAGAGGAGACTGGGCTGATTCGAGAGAAATGCGTTTAAAAATGCATTAGTGAAGAGTAACAGAATGAAAATACTTGATGAATATTTTAAGTGGCCAAATATTAAACGTGTGTGTGTGTATATATATATTTTCACAAAATGAAAGGCACTGGGTTTAATGTCCAACCAATCTTTAATTTGCATCACTGATGGGATTTATCTGAATTTGGGGCATGAGTCTGCAAGGTGCTTATCCTGCTGGTCCAGGTCTAGAAAAGCTTTGAAGCACTGATTTCATAGTGGGTTTATTCATATCAGGGAAGTACAGGATAAAGTACAGGGTACATTGAGCTGTTTTGTGGGGACAGTCTGCCATGACCCACGTCTCCCAGCACTGAACACTTCAGATGAAGACAAAGACTATAATACTGTGGCAGCCAATGTTTTACAGGGAAAAAAAATACAGAACATTGAAATTTTACCCATGGTCTCACCATCTATAGGCGTAAAAGAGAAAGCAATGCTTTCAGAGACTCCTGGGAGGCTTATCATTGCAAGTGACCAACAACCAGAACTTTGCAGTATCAGCCCAAGGTCCTCAGTGACTCATGACTAGATAAATCCTTGTGAGTTCCCGTTTCTGTAAGATACATACAATATTACTTGCAAAAAAAAAAAAAAGTTACCTAACAAAAAACTTCATAGAAAAGCCAGAAACCAATACAACTCCTTAAAAAATAAGTCACATTCATTGAAATAATCCTGAAACAATCAATAATTTGATTTTTTATACTCCTACGCGCATGCATATACACGGAGATGGATAAAGCGCTTTCTCTAAGATGACAGCAATTTTACAGGAAAGTTCAAAAGAATCTGTAAAAAAGTGACTACATCTCATTAAATCTTCAAGCATTTTTTCATAAGAGTTTGTAAAGACTTTGAGAGGTTTCAGCATTACTAACTAAAAGGACCGAGTACTCTCCCCTGTTATTAAAACGACCCAAAAGTAGGAGGAGGTTAAGTACTACAAGGACCCAGCCCCGAGTGTATGTCAGTCAAAATAAAAAAATAAATAATTATACGTGCTTTGATTTCTGTGTCCTGAGGTCTTCATTTCTCTGCAGGACAGCATTTAAGCACACACTAAGATCCCATGAAGCCCTAACAGAACGGGCACATAACAGAGTGATGCGATAGAGCGACAAATTTCTGCATGTTTTTTTGGATGACCAACTTCCTGTTGGAATGGGTATTTTAAAGCTGGGAAGAATTTGTAACATTATAAAATTAACAAATGTTTGGGGGAACTTGCGGTCTTGGACTTTTTTTAAAAGATGTAAAAAAATACAGGTTGACTCACAGATGTTTTGTTATAGACTGCTGCATTTTCTCCCTTCGGACTGCCATCTAAAGATGGCAGTGAAAGCTGTACATGTACTTCTCAGATCTCTTGGTAAACTGAACCTTAATTTCCTGGCTGTAGTTCCGAACGATTGCAGACAGTCGTACGCTGCGATGCACGCTGCAGGCACCCCATGTGCCATGTGGCTGCACTAAGCTTCAGAGCAGCCACGGGGACCTGTCTGTACCTGGCACTCGTGTCACTGCTGGCAGCGTGAAACAAAATCCATGGGGGATCTCCTACCTGAGTTACACATTGACTCATCACAACACTCAATCGTGTTTTTGCTAAATACCCCCACCAAAGAAACCCCAACGATCTCCAGTCACAGATCTATCACCAACTGCAATGCTTCCTCCACCCACAGACAAGACTGGCATGCTCATTACCAAAAGCATATAAGGCTTCTGCAGGCTCAAAACATCTCAGAAACACTTTTAATTAATTTTTCCAGCATGCAGGATGAGTAAACACACTATTGTTGATGCTGTCAGCTGTTTGATATAAGTCCCAGACCTCTTTCAGTTTCACTCAGAAATACTTTGACCTCTGTCAAAAATTCATTGACAATAAGGTCTCTCCAAGTAAATGTTTGCAGCAGCAACAAAAGAGGAGGTAATAGTATGCCTGCTATGCATACAAGAGGCATAATACTGGTTTAGATTTCTATGGTAATTTCTTCAGATACAGTATCAAGCTTTGGCGACTTTTTAACTGCTGAATTACTGTAACATTTCTCATAAGAAATCCTGAAATCTAGGTTCCAGACATAAAAACTCCTTAGATATATTTTGTACTTAGCAAAAAGCTAAATCTTTATTTATTTATTTATCACTACTGCACTCAAAGGAAAGGGTGGCCAGCAGTCTGTGAAATTATTGTTTGCTTCTAAATGTAGTTACCACAGCTGAGGACTTAATACTTGGCTAATGCCTGCGATCCTTATTAACATAAATATTGTAACAGTCAGGCGGGATGGAAGTCATACATGAGATAAGATCTTGTCTGTTTCTGGTGATATGATCTCAACACTAGTCAATTAAAACTGCTGGAGTATTTCGTAATCATTGTCATATCAAATTACCGCACTGATGCATACGTTAAGTAGGAAAAGTTATTACATTACCGCGTGGGGCGAAAGAAGGGCTAAAGGAATACTGCAGCGCTAGTAGTTTATGGAGACATAAAAATTACTGTGGACAGTGTTATAGTTATTCTGAGGACCACTATAATTGTATAATAATTCTGTTTACACTTGTCCATCCTATTTTTCTTATAGGAAGTTATATATGAAATGATTCTACAGGACTGTTCAAGGGACTAAGATATAAACCCTCGGAGATTGTTTTTCCTTACTCTTACCAATGGCACTTTACAATGTACTCTTCTTTGCAGAGGCTGACTTTGGGTAGTCAATATAACATATTCCTATAAGACTGTCAGTAGGATTGGTAGGGTAATTTGCAGAGGTTTTGTGGATCTGCAAATTGAGAATCAGCCCTTGGAGGATTAAGGTTTCAAATTTAATTTTACGCTAATTCTAGGCATTTTTTGAAAAACGACAAGCTTGGCTTTACTACCTCATATACAACATTATTTACTTCTCCTTGGGCTCTTTTTATTGTTTTGGGAGGATACCAAGCTAATGTAACACTGCCCTAACTGCCTAGCTGCATCGAGCGAGGCCATTTGCATGCAGCGTGTCTGACAATTAAGTGCGACGCTGCAGAGTTCATCTGCAAGTGAACCAGCATTTGGTATCAAGAAGTGCCGAGACCCGATTCTGCACCCCTTTTGCTGGTGAATGGCAGCAGCAGTTCACAGCACATACTATGCAAAAGGCATACGGATTCACATCGAATGATCCCCTCCAAAAAGATCTGCCATTCCTGTCAATCAATTCCCTTTTATGACTCCTGGATTGTTTCCTTATGTCACTAGTCTTAGTAGTTTATATCTTTAATTGGAAATATCTCCTAGAAAACCTGACTAATGTCAGGGCCCTGCTGTGAGAAACACTGTGCAAACACAAAGTTAGAGAAAGTTCTTGTCCCCAAAATCTCCAGTCTGAAATCTCAATAGTGTCAAGTGCCAAGACCATACACAGTACACATAATCTTATTTGCTGAAATAAATTGCAGATTGTTATTTTTTTTAAGAGGGGAAAAAAAAAATTGGAAAGCACTTGTAGAAATGAGTAAGGTTTCACCTAGTGATAAAGGTAGTTATGCTCCAGTAATGAGGAGAAAGGGAACTTGCTATCAAGAATTAATGAGATCACAAAGAACAGGCAGGGGAAGTGAACGTTTTTAAAATGTCCCTGCTGAACACCAGGAATAATAGAGTGAGAAAAAATGGAGTAGATCCCTGTGGTAAAAACTATTAGAGGCGGCGAATTATAAAACTATTAACCAGAATGTAACTCCCAATTAAAAGATGATTTAACACTGGAATCTGATGGATGAATTTTGATTAAATGGAGAACTATTAGGAGCCCTGGGAAATGGACTTCTCCTGCCAGTTCTAAAAGTTAAAAGGCAGTTTGATATAAAAATTTATAAATTAAGGTTAATTACTTTAAATAACATGGCTGGAAGCAATAAAAAGAAATTTATAATATTCTCTGGAGTTTTAGGAAAATAATATAGATATCCGCACCTCTCAATGGAAAACCGAATTAGCGTCCCCAAGTACAGGTTGACAAAGACAAAGGCAAAATAAACTGGCTGACAAAGGGGCTGCATGGGAAGCTGAACGATTCACAGCCTTTGATCTGCCAGAAGACTCCTTGTCCGGTGCCACAGTGACTCTGCTCTCAGGGCTTTTGTGCAAAGGAGCGGTGCTTCTTCACTTCAGCCTTCGAAACCCACAGTGAGCATGCTGCAAACCAAACGATGGATGCCGAAGATGTCCAAAGAGGCAGGCTGATCCTCCTGCCCTTGAAGAAAGGTTTGGCTCTACAAGCAGGTAGGCAAAAATTGATAACAGGTAACCAAGTCTGTGATAGCAATGGGAGGGGAGACAGTAGCCCAAAGCAAACTCAAACAGTCCTTCTTTTAAGGGCTCGTCGTTGTTGCTTATAAGCCTTTAAGTTTTGTAAGAAAAGGTTCAGCCTAGGCGAGGAACAGGCTTGTCCAGAGAGGTGTTATGGGTTATTCAGAAATGCGGAGTTGGAGAGGAGCACTGCCCAGCTCCCAGAGGCCACGGGTGCCTGCTCCAGCCAGAGGGCTCTCAAATGCACGACAGGGAAGCTCAGCTGGAGGCGGGTGACATTACACCAGTTCTTGTGGAATACACTTTAATGTAGAGAAGGAAGAGTGTTTGGGGGGTAAGGCACTTAGTTCAACCTGAATCTCCTTTATCCTTTCAAGTGAAGCCCATGGAGGAGGTAGGGATTGAAGAAGAAAAGCATGTGCCCATGTCACTCCACATTAACTGCCTGGATTGGATCGTTCCCTGAGGAAATACAGCAGAAGGCAGCAGAAGAGGAGAAGGCTTCTCCTGTGACAGCTTCCTGGATCTTTTATACAACCATTGCCGAAGAGGGTCACAGAGGAGGCAGAAAGCCTGGAAGCTTTCCACAGATCCCAAAGGATTCCCAGGAAGCTGGAATTATTATATGGAGGCATTCTCCACTAATAGAAATGTCTCCTTGCCCCCCTGCTCCACTCTGACTTAGCTGGCAAGGCATCTTCCTCTGAGCATTGCAGACAGGAGAAGAGAGCATTCGCCAAACGACCGCCACAGGTCAGGTCCCACCAGCTTCTCCAGGTCCGCAGTGCCAGGATGCCGAGTGCCAGTGTACCGAGGCACGCCTGTATCTGTCCATTTACATTCAAACACACACTGTTTCAGCCTCCTCCTGTCCCCTTCCTCCCTCGGTGTCTCCCCAGGGGTGATTCTGTGCCTGTTCACTCGAATCTAAACCCAGGATACCCCCACCAACAGAGAGGGTAACCCATCTTGCTCTCTGAGTCACCACTGTTCCACACCATGATCAGAAAACCTCTCTCCTGAGCGAGCAATTTTTTCTAGGTTTCGGTCCCTTTGAGTGTTGACCCTTGAAATTTCCAACTCCTCCCTACTCCCTTCCCCACACACACTGCTTCGGAGTCACCCCATGCCCCCTGTTCTTTGTCTTACAGGCTTCCCTGCCCCAGCCAGGGTAAGTGCAGTGCTGCTCCTTTAAGGCTCGGTGCCTGTAAGTGATTACTCTTGGCTATCACTTTTTCTATATCAGACATGTCATGGTGAAGAATCTTCAACCTTGACTCTTACAGCTGCCCTAATTATAGGACATATTTTTGGTGCTGTGTCTTTATTCCTTTCCATGCTGGCACTCTGACCCCGGTGCTTCCTCCGTCGCGCTTGTGTTAACAAGGTTGTCCATTCTACAGTTTCCTCACTCTGATTTGTAACTCAAAATTACCATATCTGGCTTTCACTCACTGACAACCGTCACTTTAAATAGGCCTTTTAAAGTTAATACGATGTCCATTCTAAAGTGGAGTATTACTTTTCAGTGATGTTAAATGAGCAATTTAAGGAGCTATAGGCTTTTCTTATAAGAAAAATTAAATTTTATCTGCCACTTAATTTATGAATAGGGCTAACCCTAAACAAATCTGTCATAAGCTGCTGCCATCCCTAAAAAAAATAATAATACAAGAATAACTCTAGTTAATGGTGGTAAAATACAGAAGAAATATACGAATCATTCATAAAAACATGTCTAGCTCACACTTTTTAGAGCCTCAGGTACATCCTGCAGCAGGAATATACTCCTTTTTAGGTCCCATCCAGTGAACCTAGTGGATCCGTGGCCAACAGGGATAATATCACCGACTGGGAAACGTTCAATCAGTGCTATCAGTGGTGCCTCAATAAGTAAAACAGTTTTCTACTTGCTTCTTCACACTGTCTCAGGGAAGGATATTTAGACTAACATATAGTTTTGCTGAGATGGATGGAATTCAGCTACTGGTGGAAAGGGCTTTGTCCTGTTCCTTCAACTCCACGGATGATCAGTGAGGAGCCTGCCCAGCTTTCCTCCTAAAAAAGCAAGGCTTCATAGCCTGCTGAAAAGGAAGGTGATAACGATTCTTTGACGAAATAGGGGAGCAGAAGCTGAGAGATCTGGCCTGTGTCTGTGGTTTATCTCTTACGCCCTGCTACGCCATGCTCTCTGACCAGGGTTTTCAGAGCAATGCATGGGTGCCTGATCTCTCCTGAAAGCCTTGGTTTCCATCCCTCCACCTTCCACCATTGCCTAAGCGAGGTCGTAAATCTCGCCACTTCTCACTGGGTTGCGAGACTAAGTTCCCTCCTGTTTGGCAAATGATTTGAGAACAAACCTCCCTTCTTGCAGAAAGTCCCTGCCTCCAGGCAACTCAAGCAGCTCCAGCCTGCCTGAGATTTCAGTGTTCATGTGGGATCAACATGCTGGGCCTAATGTTTTTCCCTTGGCTTCTGAAAGGTCAGAACGGCAGTATATTGAATCTCTAAACATACTGATCACACAGCTCTGCTAGCTCACTAGAATCCATTAATATCCAAGATACTGGAAGGGAAAGGGAAAAAAACCTTCCTCCATGAACTTAAATCAATTAGCTGGGACTAAAAAATGTAGATTCTTGTGGAAGAATAAAAAATGGAAAACACCAGGCCTCATTATCCTGTCCCTGAAGTGCCAGAGGGTAAAATTATCTTTCATGATGATGTTCTGCATTGATTAGTCAAACATGTAGGAAATCATATTAAAGATTTGACACCTGATGTGGGATCAGAAGAGCTGTGTGCTACAATAGCACATGCAAATGTTGTGGAGAAGTGGTATGTGCTTTGGCCAAAGGAAAGGAAGACAAGAGAGTGTGGAAATGTGATGGGAAAAAGAAAACTTGGAAAATTCCCCGTGGAAGAATCTTTTAGGTTTTAATGCTCAGTTCAAGAAAAAAAATTGTAGGGGTCGGCATTCAGAAGATCTCGCGATGTCACGGAAAGTTAGAGGGTCAGTCGCAGCCTTGTGATGTACCTGTAACCCCACCTCCCCTTGTTAGTATAAAAGGAATTAACTGCGCAATAAAAGGCGGAAGTTGGCGCTCACACTGTGTGTGTTATCTGTCTCTTTCCCTGGTCCGGGCCAACCAGTGATCTAAGCGTGGCACCTTGATATGTAGCGAATGCTACAAAAAATAAAATCTGTTTCTGCAGAAGGTACTTCAAGAAGGTTTATAATAATTTCAGGATCATTCTTCTTCTTTTTTGTTAATTATCCTGTAAAACACTGTACCCAGAAGTTGATTAGGTTTATAGTTCTGTAGTGACCTCACTGTGGATTCAATAAAAAAAACAGATAAAGCTAGAATTAATAGAAAGAAATACGGCCCTGAAATGGGAGACTAAGAGCTACAGGTGGATTGACCTGACATAACTCACTCAACTTCAGAGAAGCCACAGTGACTTACACCACGTGAGACCAGGCTCTTGTAGTGACCCTAAGAGCAGGGCAGAAAAGGCTGATCAAATCACTTTGGACCAAGGGCGAGATCCTGGCCTTGCTGGAATCCACAGAGAAGTCTCCACTATCCCTGTATCTGCAAACACCTCCACAATAAGCATCTGCCTCCTCCAGAGATGCAAAAGGATCATAAATGACTGCAGCTCCTGTCTCCCGAGTACCTGCAGCACCATGGTGAAAAAGAGCTTTGTCTTCAGCGCCAGCCAGGTACCAGGTTAGGGCCGAATCAACCCCTTTCACTGAAGCCATTTCACTGAACTCCACAACTATTACAGTCCCAAATCTGGAAAGTGAAAGAAACAACTTATAGCTATTTAAGTAGTGCCACTACCATAGTGAGTGTTCTTGCCTGAATCAAGGCCAGAGACCCAGCGTTGCCACAAGAATCTGCCATTTAATATTATAGCCTTGCAAACCAAGTAGCCTGCAAGAGTGGCTTCTCTCATGACTCTTTACGGGTGGTGAGGATCATAATGTGCGTCTTTGTGATGAAAATGCTGACTGCCTTCAAAACCAGATGAACCATTAGATGAAAACATTGTATAAAAACATTATAGGCCTATGCTTTTATCAGACAACCATAATCAGCAGCTCTGGGATCTTCCAGCACTTCAGGGCTAATTTCTACGTCAGTGTTAAGTAAATTCCATGGCATGGATAACCTAAATTATTTGGCAGATTAGACTGCGGGAAGCATAGCAAACATTACTTAAAGCGTTTTTAAAACTGCTGTACAAAGTGCACTATAGTGATAAAATAGAGCAATACCTAATTAAGATGCACAAAAAAGCCCTATAGTTAAATAATTTTAACCCCTTCCTTACCATTGATTCTTAAGGATGATGTGAACAGAACACAAACTGCAATCAGCTAAGCAGAAAAACATCTTGGTTATAAGACGAGGTTGCCAGGACTGCAAGTCTCTAACAGAAGAAAACCACCCATAAACAGAATGAGAGAATGAGGCTTCCCCATTCAAAACTATGTTTTTCCTCTCATTATTCCAATGTTGGCATCACTCTAACAATTCATCCAGCTCTCTTAGCATTGAGCTCCTGACCTCAAGTTCTCTCTCACTGTTTATTTCTGTTGCCTTGTGAATGGGAATATTTTTCTCCCTTCTGGACTATAAGAACCAAGAATTTTTACTGTAGGGCAAGACTCTGAACATGATATGGCCCATTGCCTCATCTGATACATGCTCCCTACTTCTTCCCACCACCCTGCCATATTCTGCCTCCACATTGTTCTCCCACAACCTAAAGGCATGCACTTGATGTATGGCCCACCCACCCATCGAAGGCCTTCAGCAAGGTTCTCACCCGTGCAGTCTCAGTTCTCTCTGTTGTCCTTTCAAAAAGGACTCTCCCTTTCTTCTCTGGCTTTACTACCATCTCATACTTCGTATTTAGACCCAGCAATGACCATCACAGTCCCTGGGCAGTTTTCCATGCAGAGGTGGGGCAAGCAGCCGAGCAGTTTTCAAGATGCTTTACGACCCCACGCGGCTGTATTCAGACTGGAACATTTGAACTCCAAACTGAGCAATTGAACTCACATCAAAATTGCTGCTGACAGTGTAACTAAATAAAAGACCTACTTTTCTAATCCCTGAGGCCAATACAAGAAACAGTGGTGAAGAAATGGATATTTTTCATCCATTTGGCTGCAGTGATCACCATTAAAATTGAACATAAAGCTCAGAAGACCCATGTAGTGTCACCAAAAATCCAGGAGTGGACTGTCAGATGGTAATAAATATAAAGCTCAAAAGACCCATAGTGTCACCAAAAATCCTGGAGTGGACTGTCAGATGGTAATAAATCACTTGGTACTGACTTCAGGGGTGGCATCGTAAATGGATTTTGGAGCAAAAGTTTCATGGAAAGTCACTGAGTTCTGGGGATAAAGTAAGTTTTGAATTCTCCCCTTCCTCCTTTTTTTCTTCAGTCCAGACCACCCCACCCCATCCCACCAACAAATTAATCAGGTTTGAGCACCCAGTTTAAAATTTCTGGGGGAACATCTATCTGGTTTGTCTATATTTGCAGATGGACAGCATGTACTGCTTAAGACCATGACTTCCTGATGATGCTTGTGTCACCCCGGAGCCAGGGGTGACCTAATAGTGTGAGAAAAGCAGGCTAAATCTGCAGAAGATGATTTTATGGGCACAAAGTTACAGAGGACTGCTGACAAGAAGCCAATACAGCTGATGCACTTTCCTGGACTATTTAGACAAATGGTCCACACAATATAGTCCCACTGGCAGGTCCATGAGTAGTGGGGTAGCAGGAGGCAAGTACAGTATCCATATATTCACAGGTACCTCTAATGTACACAAAAATATATAATAAGCATCAGCAGTCTTCATTAGAGTGCAACCAAGAATTATGGAGATCCTAACCTTGCAAGCCGAATAAATTATTGCCAGAGGATTATTATGTATTCTAACAATATCTAATGTACCTCTTTGTCTCTCATAAATTACAGGGCATCCTCTGACTCCTAGAATATACTCTGTCTCATGCATAGCCACTATATAGTCTTTTTTTTCCCTAAATACACACAGTAGAAACTCTAATCAGCATGGTCTTGCATAGAGATTTTAATAGCCGAGAAAAACGTACTTGTAGTCACACGTTCACTGGCCTGGTGTAACTATTTCAATTACCAAAGCAAATGACCACAATTTAAATGTGCTGTTAAAGGGGAACCTCATTTGCAGTGTGTATGTAAGAATATCATTATTAGCTACACACACACCCCCTGTTCACAGTTCCATGGGAATTTTACCATTGTACAAAGTATTTCCACCCAGTGTAGGCTATAGTAGAGTCTCCATGATCATTTGACTTTCTGCCTTTCAGGCAAAAAATTGCCAATAACACCTGCTTCTGCATTGGCTTACCCAATGCGGACTTAACAACAACTCCCAATAGCGAGTCATCAAACTCAGTTCACTCCATCAACCAAAAAAAATAAATCCCTTGTATTTTAACACCTTCCACTCACAAACGATTAGAGGTGACACCTAGCAAATCTTAGGCCCTGGTACTCTGTGTGCATTAGCACCAGTCAAGCTAGCTGATTTACATCAATAAATAGCTGGCCCTCAGGTGATCTTGAAATTAGCAAAACTTGGTGCATTTGCCCTTCTTGCTGAGTGCTTTTGTCTGCATCCAGGCAGCACTGGAACTGGCTGACTATTGTTTCCCAGTAGATTTATCCAGGCATTGGATACCTGCTTTGAGATGTTTAAACGTCTGGATATACCAAAAAGCACCGCAGAGTTCGGAAGTTCTGTACCCCAGAACCAGCTCTTTTATTGTCCATTTCTGCTGGGAAAGACATGAAAAATACATTTGGTTGTGTGCTGCATTAAAACGGCAAAGAAAGCTAAAATTACTTTTAAACGTCCCACTCCATTTACAAGGCCACAAGGACAATTATTTTGCATTATTCCCTCAAATTCTTTCTGTTTCAGTTCCTTTTACCATTTAGACTGTCACATACGCACACACAACACATATTCACATCCTCCTTTAATATGAAGG
The DNA here is from genome assembly GCF_964188355.1 of Buteo buteo. NCBI lineage: Eukaryota > Metazoa > Chordata > Aves > Accipitriformes > Accipitridae > Buteo > Buteo buteo. Next base: position 45,157,121 of record NC_134177.1, on the reverse strand, counting down.
GTCCAAGAAGGATATTGTGCATAAGCCCTCATGGGCTGTCTTTTTAATATATATTAACAAGATGACGGATACCCTGAGTAGACTGGTCAGGGAAAGCAAACGAAGACAAGAAATATTCTCAGGGTGTTATTGATTAGCTGTTTTTCAGAACAGAGGGAATCATTTTTAACTGGTTTAAACTATGATGGACTCAAGTGGAAAATGCAAGCAGAGTTAGCAAGGAGCATAATTGACTGGGCATGGAACTAAGTAACCTCTCAGCACGCTGGAAGTGGTGGAGCGAGGGGGGTTACAGCCAGGGCTGCTCCGGACCCCGAGCCCTTTCTTCCCAAAGTGAACTCTGCCAGCAGCCAAAGACGACAACGACAACAAGTAAAGGGAGGGGAAAAAAAGGGAGAAAAAAAAAAAAAAGGTCCAGCCACTCAGTTACATGATCTAAATTCTAATCAAACATCATTTAAAGCATGTTTTATTTCAGCCTCTGGAGAGATAGTCCCTCCTGACTCCTCACCATGGCAACCGGTGTCTCATTTCAGAAGTGTCATGCCACATTATCATCTTGCCGGCTCACACACTCCTGCCTGACAAGTTCTCTCTGCCCCTTGTGACAACCGTTCCAGGCTTATGCTGTTTATTTTTGGTGTCAGGCTGGCCCTGGCAGATTGAAAGGCAACCTCAACCCCTTGAACAACAAGCACCACACCCCACATGGTGATAAGAGATGATTTGAGAAGATATTTGCTTACATGTGTATAAGCAATTTGCTGTATGATGAAGCACCGGTGTGTCTGTGTGAATGCACGCATATGTATATGTGTGCAAAGGGGAAGGAAATGGAGAAGCGTAACGTTTCATGAGAAAGCAAACAATTCATTTCAGATCCCAGGTAGTAGATTTCAATCATCAGATCCTGTTATTCACACAGAACAATATGAAATATAGGCCAAAAAGGCATCATAGGTACTCTCTCCTAAGAGACATGAATGCAAAGCTAGACATTGTCTCTGCAAAATACCCTCGCTGCATCCCTGCAGAGTGCTGCGAGATACAGCAGCAAAGGCACTCCATGGAAGGAATGGGGAGAAAATGCAATATTAATTTGCTAAAGGAACACGCTAGAGAGACGCTTTGGGCAAGATTCATCTCTGCTATTGTGGTGTCAATCTGGAGCAACATCACTACTGTCGATGAATTACTTGGGATTACCAGCAACCAGAATTACAGAATTTCCACTCATATTCAAGTAATGGATTCTGTTCATCACAGCCAAGACTTCCTTTTAACTATGCGTTTTGTACAGCCTCCACATAGATAGGGCTAAGTCCACAGCTGGGCTTCCTGGTGTAAGCACAACAATAATGCTGATATTAATTATAAAAGTATGTATTACATTTACTTTTAATAGTAAACATAAGAAAATAGCGGTATGTTTGACATTCATTCGACTGCTAAGACAGCAGCAGTAAAGCAGTGCTTCTTTCCATTCAAAAGACCCAGAATTATAAACAGTTTCCTACCTTCCCTTCCAAGTAGGTAGAGAACAAAGTGTTCTTGATTAATTGTTCTGTTGTTACCTATCATTAAGCCAGGAGGGAAGACCTAAGGTGTCTGATAGGATGTCTAGGTAGCAAAGAAGAAGAAGAAAGGAAGAAATAGGTGTTGGCAGTAAAGATGTCAGCACAGATTTCATATTTGCTATCCAGACCAGTTTCTCTAGCCCATGAGAGAAGATGGGTGAGGATCCACGCTGGAACAACGCATTAAATGAAGGGAACATCCCTCTCAGCTAAAACGGCAAGAGTCAGGAAAAGTGATTTCTTTCACACAAGTTGCAACTAAGCTGAGACAGTTAGAATCTTGGTCTTATGTTAATCAGTAACTTATTTCCCAATTATCATTTTCATGGACAATAATCAATTTTAATATTGCTAACCAAATTAATTTAATGTCATGTTCACAACAGCCAAACAAACCCAGCAGAATATCTGACTGTGATGGGTCACTCAACACTGCCACAGTCACCAGGAACATCATTATCATAATATTTGTACGTTTTTCCACCAGAGAGCCAAAAGAGTAACTTACAAGACTGAAAAAATCAGCCAGCTGCTTGGGAACTTTTTACTTAAAAGGAGAAAAGCGGCATTAAATGCAATATGTGTGATAAAGGGCTTATATATTTCAGGTCATCTACAGACATTGGAGTTCCCATCCACACATTTCATGGAGAGAACAGAGCATTATCGTCTGATAAGCAGCCAAAAAGGACTGATTTCTGGAAACTTCATTGTGATGTTTTCACACAAGTGATTAGGAAGCTGGTTACTGACAGTGTGCCACAAATACAATTGCTGCAGTGATCTCTTTTTCCTGCTTAACATAGGTCATCAAACCTCTGTACCAATTTCTCTGTGGCTATGTCTATCCCAACAGATAGCCGAACTCTTCTAGCAAAGATCACTAGGCTGTGAATAATATCTACAGAGTTGTTGATGGAAAGACTGATTCTAAAGTCAATCCATACAATGGGACAGTATAAAAAGAAAAAGGTCTTGAACGATTTCTGTTCAAGACAGCCATCACATGGACACAAAATGATGGTCTCTTAAGAGACACAGCAGCTGGACAGTGACCCTGGTAAGAATGGCCCCGCTAGCACCAAGTGGGAGGATATCAAATGCAGAGTTCTTAACTAGTTCTGGCAGTGATGAGTGTTTTGGGCATAGCGCCATGCCTCACAAATTGTTCTCACCTTTTCAAAGCTGGGTGGTGAAAAAGGAGCCCGTGATGGAAGAAATGAACATCAGAGGAAGTTGGAAGAGGAACAGTCTGAAGGCCGGCACAGCACTGCAAAACAAGGTGCAACAGCATTTAAAGGATGGCTGCAAGACTTTTTAAACTGAGATAGTCCAAAGCAGAGCTTCTCCATCACACACACGTCGTTAGGGATATAAACGAGTAGCACACACAATTTGTGGACAATCTCTTGCCTCTACCAAAGGCTATAAAATTCATCCAGTATGTAACCCAAAGACTGAATGTCACTTCGAGCAGGGGATGAAAATTCTCTTGAAAAAGTGAGACATGCTGACATCAAATAACTATATGCCTACAGCTGTGCACTTAATTGAGTTTACAGGCGTATCTCCAGGTACTGCTCTGGTCCTGGGAAAGAGGTGTGCGTGTGGTTTATCATGAAGTTTACATGGGTCGCAACGTAAACAAAACTTGACCCAGTTATCTCAGAGAAAGAATCATAGACTAGGCAAAACCATATGATTAACTCAGATGCAATCTTTGATCAAATCAGGAGCTAATTGGAAAACAGCTTTCATTAAAAACAAACAAACAAAGCAATATGTTCATTTAATTTTTAATCCATTTTCTGGTAACTGTACCATAGAAAGACAGAGGATTACAATAGCAAGGTATCTGTAAACAAAGTATGACCATCTCAAGACACACTAATGGTATCTTACAGAGTTTGTAAGAGTAGAGCATGTACATTTTTAAAACCATAAAATGAGGAGAATTAACATTGATTATGGAGCGGCAATGAAATTCCAGAGTTGCAAGTCCCATAAAAAGCTATAAACACAGCAAATGCTACAGGAGGCCTTTCCAGAAAAGAGAAAAGGAAGACAAGGGGAATATTTCACAATGCAGAAACAGCATACAGGGAATGAAGGAAGGAAGTGATGCCTGTATGGCTGTACTAACCATGGGCTCAATTCTCCCCCCAGCTGCACACCTGCAATGCCTCATCGGCTAAGATTTCTCAACTTCCGTAGCAAACACATGGGTGTACCTAGATGCAGAACTTAACCTACTCCCTCAAACAATACACAGCTAACAGACATGGACACCATTGTAGCAAAACATCACATTGCCTAGCCACCTTGCTTTATAGGAAACATACAGTATATATGTAAATCAGCAGCCTTTTTTCCTCCTGAAAGTGCCTGGGTACTTCTATTCACAACCATATGCACAATCAGGTGTAAAAATAACGTGCATGCGTTGCTACTACCACCACATACCCCCACCTGGGAGACTTCTGTTCTCAAATGGCCCAGTGAATATATACCCACCTCTTCACAGGTGCAAAAAATCCAGCTTGCGCAATGACTGCAGTGATGAACTGTTGAAAGATAACTCACATTGCCTATGTAGTCCATCTATTCAACTTTGCCCACAAGTCTTCCTTGTACCAGTGCATGTTTTTTATGCTCCGTTAAAGCAAACCACTGGTGTTCTTCAGCAAACAAGTGTCCCAAGAAAGGACTCAAAGACTGGTAGGAATTCAGCTTTGGCAAGGAAATCCTGTATTTTTGTCTTGGATTTGCAGCTGCTCCGGCATATGTCTATATCCATCTGTACACCTATCTTCATAAAAACCTAACTGCAACAAAATAAATAATAATAATAATTCTGCTGTTTCTCTGTTTCCGGTATTCTCCACCAGAAAAGTGGGTAATAAAACAGCAAGCTCTCTGAAGTAGACATTACCAATCCAGGCCATGCAAACAAACACTTCACCATTTTATAATCTCACATGTCGAATGAACATCATCGTTCCCTTTGGTGCCTTAAAATATCAGGTCCATAAAATTACTAAAAGGCAGAGCAGCAATGCTGCCTAACGCTAGGACCGCCTAGAACAGACATGAAAGCTGACAGCACCTTTGTTTCCCAGAAGATCCTCTTCCCCCCCCAGACCCAGCCGACGGTCCCTTTACAGCCTCCCTAACTGAACAGCTAAGTTTTGATTTCTCACATTTGGTATGTCAGTTCTCTTTTTCTTCCCCCCCCTTAAAATGTAAGGAGAAGACTGCATAATGTATCTGTGACTCCATTCCCCTCCTAGCTACCCACAAAGATATAATCACACCTGCCTCTAAGAAATTATGTTAATTTGCAAGTGAGTCTGAAGCCTCCAAGCTACATCTGTATCATCTTCACTCGTTTGTGGCTTTGAATTTGCAGAGCTGTGTTTACCGTGTGAAGTGCTTGCAGAGGCAATGGGCAAGCGAGGCCTGCCTCGTTTGTGAGCTTCCCTGGGAGAAAAGCTGGCTGGAAACTGGAGTCGGCATCTTCCCACCATGGGAGCAGCGTGCTCAGGGCAGGGAGCGGTGACCAGATGCAACCTCAAGCCCTGAGCCACTCAGTGTGGATGCAGTTATATCTCCCTGTCTGTCTGCAAAAAGAGGATATCAGCACGTCTTTAATGTTTATTTCTTGTTTAGCCTTCTTATGCACTTCTCAGCAGCATAGGAAGGCTAAACAAGAAATACTGTGGGCCACCAAATATGGCAATTGGAGTGAGAAATCCCTTATATAGTCTGGTCTTTCCACTACTGTAGTTGTTTTTAAATAATAGCATACATGGCATGACAGATGCTGACAGACAGAACTGGCTTTTCCAGGAAATGGATAGGGCTTTCCAGCTTCATCCTTTCAGAGCAGTGTTAAAAAAAAGTAATAATAATGAAAACAACCCTGGACCAACGTCACTGATGAAAAACACAAAATGAAAATATGAGTGCTGCTGCTAGGGGCTCTCCTTAGTTCAGAATGCCAGGTTTACGACAAGGCTATAATTTTGCAGACTAATAAGATCAAGTTGGTGGCGAAAGAGGGCGGGGGGAACGGAAATAAAGTCTGAGCTTTGGGGAAAGGAGGAAGGAGGCTGGTGAAAATGCTGATATTTACTTACTGTAAATGTTGAGCCTATAAAACCTTCCCTCACACAGCAGCCTAAAGTGCCAGGCAGACAACAACAATAGCATGCTTGAATGAAGTTGTATATTGTTTTGTGAAAGCGGCAGCTCACAGCAGAACTGAGATTAATAACAAGCGCAGCTTTCTTGGTGTAAGTTACAAGAGCACACCAACACTTGCTGATAGCATTCAGCCTGGCAAAGCGATCCCTACAGCACCAGGGCTGCTATTTACATGAACGCATCATCTCCGGGCTGGTTTGTTGTCGGGTTTGGTTTTTTTGGTTTTTTTTTTCAAACCAAAGCAAAAAGGGAATGAATTTCTGGGGTGCAGCCTGATCAACAAACACCACATGCGCCAGTTCCTCTGAGACAAAGGAATTCGACTCGCAAATAAAATCTCTTGCAAATCTCTCTCTTTCGAGAGAGGAGACGGTTGCAAGGAAGCCGGAGCATCTGTTTAGATGCATTTCCTGCAAGACTCTGCCTGGCAAAGCCACCCGGGATTGCTGGCGTGCCAGAGCAGAACTCTTGCTATATATCAATATACTTATTTGGGGGGGTGAGGAGGGGGGTATAAGTTCTTACAGATGTCCCCGCATCTTCCCGGTCTATGCGAAACGGGAGGTCAAACTCTGCCCGTTCGGGATCCCTCCGTCCAGAGGCCAGCCTGCCAGCGGGGGGGACAGAGAACCAAGGCGGCGGGCGTCCCGACCTTCCTCCCCGCTGCCCCTTCGCCCCGACCCGCCGCCAGCTCCGAGGAGGGAGGCCCCCCCCTCGCCGTTCGCACGGGATCCTTCGTTAATTGCTGTTTGTGTGTTTATTTAATGAGGTGTGGAGCAGCCTCTAGTGGCGGGCGGCGGGCAGTGGCTCAACGGGGCTGAGGCGCTTCTGGCGCTTTCCTCCCCGCGGCCCGCCGGCTGAGGGGAGAGGCGGCGGCCGCCCTCCCTGCTCACCCAGCCGCCGCTTTCCCGCCCGAGAGCCGCCCGCGGCTCCTCGCAGGCGGGAGGCGCCACGGCGAGGCGGTTTGATCCGGCCGCCATGCCCACACGGCGCCGGTCCCACGCCGCCCGTTTCCCAAGTGGGCACAGAATGACGATCCCCCCACGAAACCCCCCTCCGCCCAGGACTTTACCTGAGGAAGGCGCACGCAGAAGCCCAGCCACGTTTAGATTCCTCCGTCGCAAGGGCTGCGCCTTCTGCGCGCCAGTTTCCTCCCGAGGAGCAGTCGGGGTGCAAGAGGGCGGCCGTCCCACGGGCAGCAGAGACTGTCCCGGCCCACAGCAGGGCACGTGCTTGGCCTCCACAGGGAGATGATTCCTCTTTCCATACCTGAGGCACAAATTAATCAGTCCTGGATATGGGCGGGGCGGTCTAACCGGCAGCGTAGCTGGGGCAGCCGTCTTCTCACCAAACGTGGTTGTCTGGGGCAGTTGGGGCGCGCTCCCTCACCGGCAGCAGAAGCCTTGCTGTGGAGCAGCGCTTGCAAAACTCTCTTTCGGCTCTTTTCCATTTATTTACTGCCCTCAACTCCGCCCAGAAACCATCTGGAGTTCAGAGGAAGGCCCCCACATAGCCCCACATCCCCCCCAGAGCAGCACTCCTCCATTAGCCACTCAACCCGTCCTGTCCCTGCCGCTTCCTGAAGCGCTCCTGTGACTTTTGGGGTGGATCCATCCTCAAAAACTTTACCGAATCTGGGTTTACAAGATAGAGCTAGGAAGGGCCGGGTGCAGGAGGCAGTAGCAGCTCGGCACAGGTGAGCAGCGAGATACGCAGATCTTGTCGAAGCTGGTTGCAAATATGGATCCAGGCTCCCATTTTGTTCTTCTGTAGAACAGGCAGTTTTCCTAAAACAAAGATACAAGATTTAGTAAGCAAAGTCCTTCCCATAGTCCCTGTTATCTGCTCACTCTAGGCAAGATGATAATGAGTGCTTTAAAGCTGTTTGGATACCAAATAAATGGGCGTCAGACAGCCAGAGAGAACCAAAATGGTGCTGTTTTCCCCAAAAACACTTATTCAAGTTTTTGAAGAGCAGTTTCCTCCTGGTTAACCATTAGAAAGTCTGATGCACCATGTTTGACAGTAGCTGTTCAGCTTGCACTAACCTTCTTCAGGGATGCTTGGAGTTTTAATTGAGAGTGCCTGAATCAGAAATCTTTCATTGAAACTTGTTGCAGAAACACAGAAAATTGCCCGATCGGTGCTTGGGTTGAACTCGTGCTCACTGGTTTCGCAGTCAGCCAGGTGCCCTCAAACCCTTACAGTATTTGTTCCCTTCCTCTTGTCTCCGAGTTGTGCTTCCTTCAGTTAAATTCACCTGAATAATTGCTTTATCTTGTGTTCTGAAGTTCCTTTAGCATCATACTTTCTCCCAGCTCACAGCCACGGCAGTACAAACCAGCGCATCCTCACAAATAGCTCAGTTGCAAGGACCCACCAGCCCAGTGCTCGACGAGGCACTTGCATGTCCCACACTCCTCACTTTTACTCCAGATTACGCTTCTCGACTGTGTTATATCCAACCTTTCCTGCCACTGCAGAAGTTATATCTTTTGGCTTTCCCTGGCCTATGATTTGCATTAATTCCTCAGAAAGCTGCTGTCAATTTTCTTCTCCTTTTATTGGCACAGCTTCCAATTTTTTAATCCTTGATGGTTTTCCTTAATTAAACTCGTAACTTCTCCTAACTATTTCTCTACTGCAGCCCCAGATTAAAATACATGTTGGCCTCCTGGCCACACAAGGTACCTTCCTCTGTACCACCAGCTTTCATTTCTGGAAAGCTTCCTTGGACCTCTGGACTTGACGCTTGCAGGAACCTCTCCATTGCTGGTCTTCAAAGAGGTTCTCATTTCCTTCAACAGATTTTTCCTGCTTTTTGCTGACTCAGCTCAAAATCCTGAAAGGGGTTTGACATGGACCACATGCTTTCAGGGTCTTTTAACACTCTTAATTTCTCCATCACCTCTGCTCGGTTTCCTTCAATATTTCTTCTTTATGCAAAAGGAAATTTATATTTCATTCTGGCATCTGCCCTGCCACCCACCTTTGTGAACAAGAAGGCAAAACAGTCAGGGATTTTTTTTTTTATTATTTTTTTTCTTACACAATGTCTATCAATGACTCTCAGCAGCTTTTAGAGTATTTCCATTGCTGAGCTATTATTCCTTTGGCCCATGCAACATTTCTTATTATTTATTATAGCCATTTTCACAGTCTTTCCTTCATTTCCCACAATGGCTCATCTTGTCACTTCTTTTGCTCCTTGCTTCATTCTGAATTTGCAGGTTTGGGACCAAATGTTGGCACATCCTTGTTCCCCCACACAGGCAGGGCTGCAGGAGCTCCCAGCTAGACAACCAGCCACTTCAGGTGGGAGAATTCGAAGGGTGGCAAAGCTCCAACAATCTTGATTCTACAGGTATATGGCACATGAGGGGGAAGGCAGCAAAGACCTTTTGTTGACTGTGAATGTCACTGGCCATTTTATACCAAGTGTATTTATCACACTATAATATTATATATTGCCTTTTTGATACCTACCCTTGTATATTTTCCACTTCCTTCTGTTTTATTTCAATTTTCTTCCAACTTTGTGCTTGTTTTTCCCAAGAAAAATTTGTCTTCCTTTTCTGAAACTCAGTTTATTTCTGTGATAGCAGTCACAAACTGTGGTTGCTACCTCTAGTCAGCATAAAGTACCAACCAGAATGAGACCATAACCATGAGTTTTAGTTTATATACAACGTACACTGTGAGGGCTCTAAAAATCTATGAACCTTCATAACTAATGCTCCCGTCCATCTCAGTAGAGCCACATAAGGAAAAGGTTTGGCTCTGTGAATTTGAAATTAGATACCTAAGAGAATAGATCAGTCCTTTTACCAAGAAGCAAAGATTTCCCCCACCTAAGTAAATAAAATCCCTCACTCAAGGATAATTTCAGATTTTTTTTTAGCTGCAGCTTCCAGTGAGATCTTCTTTGGAAACCCCCTTTTTTGTTATCCTCACCTGAAGTTGTTTTCAGCTCATCTGTAGTTTTTAATAGCTGTGACCACCTTAACTCCTACAAAAGTAAGCACTAAAAAGCCACAGCCCTGAGGGTCAAAGTAGAAACGCTCTTTATTTATAGGGAGCACATTTAACTGTCATGCAGTTCCTGCCCATTTTTTGTGTCACCATTATTAATAGGTTTCTCTAGTCATCCCTGCCTCTATATGTGCTCTGCTTTTGAGGATGAGCAGCACCACCTTGGACACTTTGTGGGACAAGGGAACCAATAAAAAGACATTCATGAAAATGACCATTTCAAGGGAGATAAAATATCATTATGTGAAATGGATTTGCTGGCACTCCTCACCAAATTTAGCACCTATTAAATTATAGAAACCATTATTCCTCTTATACAGAAAAAGTCTGAAACTTTCCCTCAAAGATATATTTTATTGTTTTAAGTGGGGCTTAAATGTATTTTTTCCTTGTGATAAATTTCCACATATGAATTTTCTTAGAGATACAACAGGTTCTTGTTCTACTAATAACGTTATTGATCAAACAGGACAATACTCCCTTTTCCTACAGCACAGGAATATTTCCCCCCAAAGCGATACAGCTTTATTTTATTAACAGAACAGCCTACCTGAAGTAAACCACGTGCTTTTACATACAAAAATACTGCTACAACTCCCAAGCATGATCCATCTAAATCCTCTCCCTGTGCTTTCCTGCTACTTTTTCTCATCTCTGTCTCCTCACTGGCCTTGTCCAGCGTACCATTAAAGATGGTTAACACAGGTTGGCCTGGTTTTTGGAGTTGTTTGAAGGGGTTTGTTTTTTTTTTTTTCCTTTTGCTAAGTGAGCACTCTGGGAAGACCGGCGGCTGCAGAAGCAGAAGTGTTCAGTGAGTCTACAATCAAACTTCCCCTGGCCGGGCGGGCTGGGTGTGAGAGGCCAAACCAATTAAACAGAATATCAACACACCAAGGGAGTCAAGTGTCTGAAGAAAGTTGCCTGGAGAAAGAGGAGTGGGTTGGAAAAGGAAGGAAATGTGGCCTTGCAGGACGAAATTAAAGTGCACTCCTAGAAATACTTTCTGCAGATGCCTAAAGGGAACCCATGCTGCAGATTCCCATGCTGTTATAGACATGCATCCGAGAGGCAAACGTGGAGAGGAAACATGAGAAAGGCTGATCCCGTTTGATCACCAAGCATAGAAAAAGCGGAAGAGAGTGGATGCACCTCTGCAAACAATTTTTTTTTTCTCTTCCTTTTTAACATTAAGAAACTTTGAAACACCTGCAGTGGGAAACAAAAGGTTAATTAAAAAGAACCCCAGTCTTTGCACTAAACTGATTGCTGGGACTCCTGCCAGCCTGGGAAGGTTAAAGAGCTCAAGCATGCGTGGGCTGCGGGGGGAATGGCTAAAATTTACAGCTAGCTCCCTGGAAAGTCACAGTTCAGCTGTTCTCCCGGAGCAGGTGCTCATGGGAGCGGGCCTGTCCCTTTCAAAGCGTGAAGATTGATGAAGCCTTCGCTCTCACCAACTGTAAATATACAACCAGCCTTGTCAGAGCAGGTTTGTAACATCACTTGCTGACAGCAAGAAATTTTTTTTAACCTCCTAAACACACACACACGCCTACCCCACACAGACTCACGCACACACAAAAGTACTAAAAAAAATAATAAAAAAAAAGCCTTTTCCCAGGAAACAGAGAAAAGCCAATAAATAAAATGGTGGGAAAGGCATTTATGTTTTTCCTGTCCAGAGAGGCAATAGATAGAGGACATATACGGGGTGATTTCCTCCTGTCCTTCAGAAAACAAGCAATATCTTCCTTGGGCTGCACAGTTTATGGCCAAGTCCTGTAAGGCAGCTCAGGCACTTCAGCAAGAGAGCCAACACGGGAGCCTGGCGAGCTTAAATCAGCAGAGCTGTGCTCTGCCAGCCACCCCTCCACAGAGATGGAGGACAAGCAATCGTGAGAGATGATACAGCTAAAATAACCATTTTACTCTGCCCTAGTGCTTGCCAGCTGAGGACTTTATAACGTGTTACAGAGAGGACTTACTCTTTGCGGCCACACTTTATAAAGTTCGAGACACGTGTATTTAGATGGGGATTTTCAAAAAGGCCTCGGAGAGTCTCTCACCGAGGGAATACACGCTGCCAGTGGGGACGAGCAGGTCTCCCTGGGGAACCAGAGAGACAGGGAAGGGGTCAAGCAGCACAGCAAAGTGATAGGACAAGTACCTGGGGTCTCAGCCTTGGGATCTCCCTTTCTGCTTTTAATGTCATGTATGATATAAATCCAAGCACTCCTTTCCCATAATTAGTGGGTTAGTTCCTTGAAGGCAGAGGTGAGTCCTCAGAGAGTGTTTTCACCAGGAGAAGACTGTCTTTCATGATTAGCTTAGAATGGGCATTTTGTGCCTGGATAATTGGGCAAAAGACGGAACAATGCCCTGCAGGCACAGCCCTTGGTGCTGCCTACGAGGATTGAGGGAAGAAACGATGTACGGTGGAGCAATCCACAGCAGAGACAGAGCAGCAGGGGAGAGGCAGCTGCTTCTCCATAGAGGAAATTATTTCCACTAATAACATTGAAGAGTCACAGGCAAATCTAGCAGGAAAGAATAGCATTGGCAAGGCCTCCCCAAAGCCCGTGGAAACTAGACAGACTATGAATTCACTCCTGACTTTAGTGACTGAACTCCTTGGATGACTGGAAGCAGAATTAATATTCTTGTGTGAGTTCTTTATTGTCCTGCTCCAGAATTCATTTTTAGCATTGCAGTCAGTTTAACTAAAATAATTCTGCAGCATCCTTTACTTGTTCCTTTCCCAGGGAAATTCTTTCTGTGTTATCAGTTCTCTAAGGCAAAATTTCAAGATAATAGAAAATGTTTAGCCTAATTTCCTAAATTTCTTAAGTTTGATGTTACCTTTGCTGTGTGGAGGGACTGAATTGGTTGTTTTAGGCAACATCAATACATTCCAACTACCCCCAAATCTTACCTTGGAAAATCATCAGCTTCTGTCTGGTGGGGTTTTTGGTTTTCTTTTTGCTCCACTGCTTCTGTTTTACTACTTTCTTCTGCTTATTATTAATAGATTAGCACAAGGCTGCCCTTCCCTAGGGCTCAATGATATATCCCCCTGTGCTCTTACGCAAAAACAGGCCTTGGATAATTTCCTGAAATTTTCAAAAAGCCCTGTGGTTATCTCTCTACAAGAGAAAGAAATTTCTACATGTCTAACATAAAGCTCCAACAGACCTGGCTTGCACGTAGACTTGTCCAGGATAAAATTCATTTGCATTTCCTTCAAGATACTTAAAGAATGAACACACCTATGAAAAATCATGCAACTCACTCAGTGTTTGCAAACTGTCACATTCTTCCTTTTGCTTGTGTTACATCTCTTCTCTCAAATTCTTTGACTGACATGGCTGTTTGAATTGCTAACACTCTGTGATGAGGACTGTCACTGTCATTTCTGCTGTGTTTACCCAGTGCCGCTCACAACAGGGTTCCCCTCCCCGGCGCAGTCCCTCACACTGTGGTACATGCTAATAAATAGTAAGAGAAAAAGGTACTTTCCTCTTTTCAGCAGCAGAAATGTAACAATCCTGATGAATAGGCCAGGGACTGGGAATGTTTCCAGAAGCTGTAAGGAAAAAAGAAGTAATTTATTGCAGGTGCTAAAAATACATCATATACCTGTGAATACAGGTGACCATCACTTGCTCAAACGACTGGTGCTGTCCTTGCAAGGAAAAGACCACAAAGGTCTCTTTCTACCGTAGTGAACAGCCAACAGCAAAGTCCTCCCTAAGTTTCGGGAGGGGCAGGCGTTGACATGTGCTTGCATTACGCTTCACAGCAGAGCTAAAAGCAGAGCTGGCCTGAAACACAATTAAATTTTCTCAATAAAATAAAATTACATTAGGGTCTTCCATGAGATCCACAATGGTTAAAGCAATTTTTCTATGAGGTTGATTATTACCCTTCAAACAGTATTGTCATTCTCCTCCAGTTTATTTTGCTTACCGCTTCACTACAAACTCCACGTGCTGATGTTTCAAATCCATGGTTATTTGCCTGTTTCTGCCCCATCTCTGTTACCCTCAAATCTCCTTGGCTCCCTTTTGCCATTCTGCAGCCAGGAGAGGCTGGGGCTCTCCCTCTGGAGGGGGGCAGTCAGGGGTTGGGGGGGCATGCACCCCCTTTCACACCTGTATAAAATGTCCCATACCATCAGGCCTGCCCTGCTCTTCCTCGTGTTTTTTTGTTCACACCTCTGGGATGAAGCTGTTGTTGCCTGGTCCGGTCTGAACCTAGCTCCCCCAGTATCAGAGCTCCCCTGAGTTTCCAGGGGCTTTTAAACCAAGCCACATTGCCAGATACTTTTTCATCAGGAGCCTAAATTTATCAAGCTTTTTTAAGGCTAATAGGGCTGCTCCAGTTTCCATCGGCTGAGGATCAGACCAAACAACCTGCTTTCCTTTGCTCATTTTTGCCACGATGTTACAAAGAGGGTGGCCAAGGCATCATCTCCCATCCCCTCCCTCACCCAACTCCCTACTCAGAACTGGTACAGTGAAGAGGAAGAACCTGAAACCAAAGTGCTGCTCAGCCCCTGTTCTCCCAACCTGCCCGTCCCACCCAGTGAAACACACGGCATTACAAACTTCTGCAGTTGAGAGGGTCTGATTATTTTTATGGAAATTTGCTCCAAGTTCAGAAGTGGATCAATGACAATTTCTTGAGCTGGCTCCACTTTGAGAACCAAAATTGACTTCTGGAGAAGCTGCTTGATTTCCCAGCTTTCCCGCACCAGAAAACAGATTATTGCATAGGGCAGGGGTGATATAATTCAGCTCCGAATAGGTTCTGGGCCTATTAGACCCCAATATAAAATTCACCTAGGCTCCAAGGAAAACAGAATAGCTCCCTGCTATACTCTTCCTTGTCACCCATTTACATCAGAGAGAGATGGGAGTAAATCCGTTTGCTAATATTCAATACGCCACACAGATATAAATGGCAGCTCAGAACATAACACAGGAGAGACTCATTTTGAGCAATTTAGTTCAGCTATTCCTTTTCTGAGCTCCCCAGTTTGCCCTATTTCTATTACCCAGCCGTGCCACTTCTTTGCTTTCTATATTGTCTTGCTGTCTGCCCATCTCTCTCCTTGTTCTCCTTTATTTTTACATTTGAAAATACTTTTCTACTACTTCAAAGGTCTTTCGCTTGTGCGTGAGTCCCTCTGTTTCCCTCTCACCCATCACCTGCTGGGTCTCTGCATCTCGCCAGGACCACACGAGCAGCAACTCGCCCACTTCTCCGCACTGAGCACCCTCCCCAGCACGCTCTCCTCTGCCCAAGAGCTCCCGGGGCCTTTCTCCCCGCATGGAGGGAGTGTGAGCTAAATCAGGCCCACGGGAGAATTGCACAGCCCACAAGACACACTGCCAAAGCTTTTCTCATTTCTTTTCCCCCACGCAGCCCTACAGCCTTTGGTTCACACCTGCATGCTCTTTTGGCACCGTGTTTATCCTGGGGAAACCTGACTCACCTTTTGCTGTTAAGTGCCACAATTCCTATCATTTAGGAAGAGTTTTAATTGAAGATTCTTCTCATAAAAGGTAGTGCAGTGTTAAAACTGCATTTTTTACAAGCTGTAATTGCATCAGTGGAGTGCATTCTGCACTGCATAGGCGCAGGAGGATAGATGAGGCTTATCTTCGGTTCAGCTTTAATCCATCCAGCATCTCCCCAGCCTTTGCTCACACCTGGCAGTCACCACAGTGCACACCCTACACCCCAGCTGAATTTGGTGTCAGCACAGTCTTACCAGACTGAGGGGTTGGGAATGGGAGAAAGAACAAACCCAGTGGCCAGAACAGTCCGATGTGGTGAACTTGCATTTCATGGTCTGTCTACAACGGAGCGAGTGACCCTGGACGCTTTCTTGGCCTCCCGGTGTCCCTGATGGCGTAGCAGGGTGGCACGTGCAAGCGCTGAAAGGTTATCCTGCCCCACGGCAAAGGTCCCCGTGCCTGCTCTGTGGTCCGGGAAAAGCAGTGCAACCTTTTCCATCTGTCTTTGAAGGAGAAATTCAGACTTTCCCTTCTTCCCGTCTGTCCTCTCAGCTCGGCCTTTCTCGGGAGCGGGATCTGCCTACAGAACACATTGTGCTGCAGGAGAATCAGGAGAACTTTGTTTATTTTAGCTACACCTCTGTTCAACAAATACTTACCTGAACTACACTTTTTTCATACTCCGTCCTATAACTCAGGGGCTGAGTCCCTCTTAGTAGGGCCAAGTGACTGTAACATACACGACCCCTCTAGTCCTTCACTTAATACGTTAAAATCATCTTAGGGGCACCAGAGGTAACAAAGATTCAGGCTATTAATGCAAATTCCTGGCTTCAGGTTAGCATAGTGCCATACTTTCTGCAAGGCCTCCATAAAGAGGCTTTTAATTTAGCTCTAACAAGGAGGTTATTGTATGTTAAATAAATACTAATTGATTATTTAATATATATGCGTTGAGGGTTAACTGCTATGTAATGAGCTCCTCTCCATTAGTGGAGCTGCTAAACGTCAATTAATATGGGTTTTATAATCAATTGATATTTAACATGCCCTAACTTCGCTGTTTAGACTTAATGGGTCAGCATTTCTGAAGTGGCCAATGCCAATAGTTTCTTTTAAAAATTAAAAAATATTTGTCGGAAGATTTACAACAGGATGGGAAGTTATGAATCTATTAAAAGCTCAGCAAATCAGCTCCACAGAACTGGATGCAGCAGGGTTAGTCTGTCCAATGCCAAGAGCTGCACATACCAGAAACCTCTGGAAATGGGAGAGGGGACCCACGTTCCCTTAATTTCTGTGGGACTTGGACTTCTTTCTCTAGTTTCCCAGAAAATGCTCTGTACCATTTCAAAGCTTTGTACCATTACGCTCTCTCCTTACTCAGAACATTAAGCAGTATATGGCAGAGAGCTGGGCTTGGCCCCCGTGTGATCCTGGTTTTACTGTCCAGTTGCACTTAGATACACGCTAGAGATGAGATATGCAATGCCCCATTTGGAAATGACTGCAAGATAAATATTAGGGACAAGATTTTCAAGGATGACCAGGGGATTTAGACATACAACTTCCATTTATTTTAATAAGCATCATGTCTCTAAAAGTCCCAACTGCCTTTTTAAATGTCTAATGGCTAAGACTTTATTCCCTTTGCCTTTCCTCCCCAAACACACACAAATAAATCATGTGCAATCTGTTTGTTGTGTACACCAGGGAGAAAACGAGGAAGTTTCTAATGAAAGGAGTGATCATAATGCATTTATGAACATTATCTAACACTATTTCTTTTCTAATTTCCTTACTGGCAGCTTTCAGTTTTTATGATGTGGCAGAGTTTAGCTTTGCTTTTGGGCTGGAAGAGAATGTATGTGGAAGTACGGGATCTTTTCCCATCTGAGAGTGCCTTTTTCAGGTTTGCCCTCTCTTGTACCCAGCTAGACCCTTGCACCCTAGCAGGCCACTCCAGAAGCTAAATGCTCCCTTTAAGTATTACTATATTTCTAATCAGCAGGGCTGGCTGCAGGATGATGGATTCCTGTTTCAGTGTTCTCACTCTGGTATGCAACAGCACTCATTAAAGGCAACTCGATCACTTTGCAACTGTGGAAAGCAGCTCATCTTACCCACACTGAAAACAGGTCACTCCGTACAGATTGTCTAACCGATATTAACATCGCAGCCTAAATCCTAGTCTAGACAAAGTCCCCATCTCCCACACTTGCCTAGTAGGTTTTGTAAAACATGTGGATGCTTTAAGCAATAAAAGACTCCGTGCAGAGCAGATGAAAGCATGGAAATACCTTCTCTCACTGCATTTGTACAGTGCTAAGACAATGGAGCTTAAAGCATCATTGGAGCTTTCAGGCAGTGTTATGATGCAGATAATAAAGATGAAGAAAGAACAAAGAGGAGTACATGGCCAGATCATGGTTTGAAGTCTACAGGCTGATTTATGTCATCTGAGGATCTGGCCCAGTTAGATCTAATTTTAACATCCTTGACAAATTCCCTTTAACGGCAAACTGTCAAAAGGGAATCTTTTCTCCGCCCCTCATCCTTCTATCTCCACGAGCGGTTCCCTGTGACAACACTGTTCTCCAGCAGTAATTGGCAGTATCATTCTATTATCACTTATTCTTAAGGCCTGAGGATTTCATTCCTTGCAATTTTCCTGTTGTACAAATTCATGTCTATTAGTTTAACACATGTGCATGTGCATGCATTTATTCCCTCTGTGTGTGCACGTGTGCTGTGTGTCTGGGGAGGAAAACAGTACTTAAACCTGAAAGGGCCATTGTCGTATAAAAAAATCTTAAGGAAGCAAAAGAACTAATTACTGATGACATGTAGTTGTGACTTGCAGTAGGAGGTGCCTCTGGCGTCTCCAGCAAACAGTCTTAATTCTCCTTATAAGCATTTTAAATGGATGATGATCCTAATGAACTTAATAGCATCACTATCCAAGGACAGCATCAACTCATTGCCATCCTGTATTTTGCAGAAATAGCTTCTCTTTAAACAGTGTGCCCCTGCTTTGAACAGTAATGGTTTTTAAAAGTGTCTTAGCACACAAAGGCAAAATCTTTTTTGAAACAGGGTGGAATTGGTTGGTGATTATCACTGAAAAGCTGGCAGCCACCAGCTAACCTTCTAACAATGAAATATGGGAATTTACCTTCATGCTTCAATGCTTGCTATTCAGCTGTCTACCAGGGTCTAAATCAATGATTCTACACCCTCCACTCAAGGTTTCTCTTTCAAATGCTGCAGATATGACCTTAAGTTCATCATCTAAACAATGCAGTTCACGTTTAATTTCATTAATCTAAGATCTTCCATAAAATTGCAATATGGCACCATACCTTTCAAGTACTTTCATTAACATCCATGTTATTTCTAAATCCTATGCATATCTATGAGGTCATACGGTGTTTTATTAAAATGGATTTTTGAAAGGCTCAGCTCTTTTATCACCAATTGTCATAAGGTAGTTTACAATAAAATTTTTTTTAAAAAAGAAATCCTCTCCTATTGCTTAGGTGATGAACAGACCACCCATTTCTGAAGATTACCCCCTTTCCTAATTTTTAGCCTTTTCCCAAGGATTTTACATTTGGAGGGGAAAGAAAAAAATTGTTAAACCCTCCTTGTTTGTGTATTTTCTGCTGTTTACTATGCCTAGTGCAGTTACCCTTTTGAAGCGTATCATGCCGTTCAGATCCAGTGGACATTATTTCCAAGATTTTCCCCCAGATGTCTATATGGCACCATGTTCTCAAACAGCACATTGGATTTTTTTGCTGTTCTTGGAATAATACATTGGCACAAGTTTATTTTTCTACTGCATCCCTTTCCCTATCTCTTGTCTATATTATATATTACTTGGTACTGTGATAACACTTTGGAAGGCCAATTGGAGCAGGGACCTCATAATAGCAGATGCCGAGAGCACAAAAGACAGATCTTGACCCCCAAAGCCCCCTCTCTCAGCACTTCCCACCCATTTAGAACAGAAGATATTCAAAGGAGAGAATTTTCCTCTATTTTGCGCGCGCAGCAAGCGAACGTAATCTGTGCAGTAAAGTTCTTACACAATTCAGGCTTATGCACATAATAAAAATAGTAGTAATGCAAAATAAATAGATTAATCACCTTCCTAATAAGCGTGCACTGAGATCTGCCTCTAGTGCCCTGATTCTGCAAAGGCCCCGTGCACGGCTGCCTTCCCGCACCCCAGACCCCTGCAGACTCCAGACCCTCCTCCAGGCCACTTGCTCTTGACGGGATTATTTCCAGGATCAGGGAACGCATTCATCCTGCCGATACCTGAGCTTACCTGAGCCGTGCTTGACTCTGGGCATTCGCAGACCCTCCCGCTGCTTTAATAAGCAACATCGCAGCAGGAAGGAGGGAGGGAGGGCTGAGCATCCTCCAGAAGCATCTCGGAGGTGGGACACGTTCCCTCGGCCTTGCACAGGAGTTGCCAGCTCTGCCTCTATTAACACTCGCTTTACTCCCTTCCTGTAATGAAAAACAAAATAAAGTGCTACGCTCCACCATTTATTGCAAAGCCACCAAAATCCACTTCCGTAAGAAATCAAAGCAACAACAAGCTCCTGAAAACAAGGATGTTTTATGTGTCTCCCTGTGAACTGGGGAGCAAAAATACCAGAAAAGACTGGAAGTAAAAATCTTCTGGAGCATCATAGTCTTGGGAATACCTGCCTCTCTTCAGAGTGACACGAGCGCGCCGGGAGGCAGCCTGTGTGGGTGCAGAGGTACCCAAGATGCTGCTATGAAACAATCAGTAAGTCAAACTTTAAATTTGGTCCCTACCTACCCATTGAGGCAAACCAGCAGAGCGGTGCTGCGTTCCCACCCTCAGCAGTCCGGGCATCCCAGACTGTGCCAGGCTCGGTGGGACAGCTCCGCGATACAGACAACAATCCCAGCCTCCCATGTTTTCCCCAGGATTCACTGCACTTCTGCTGGTTTCCATCTGTAAGGTCTGCAAGTCTGGAGCCTACCAAAGCCTTCTCAGTGTGTATGGGCTCGGTTTAGACCTCATACTTTAATTAATTGCAAGTGAGGCTGCATTGGAGAAACCAGTGCTCCCTCCTTAATTAAACTTGCCATTTAAACGTAAGTTCAGCACCCACTCTATTGATCTGTTCTGGAAAAAATCCACCCCTTACGTTAGTGCTAAACAAAAATAGATCCCTGGCAAAATCTAATGCAAACGTTCAAGTATTTAGATTTTTCACAAAGGTAAAGAGGACACAAACAACGATATCTGTGCCCAAAGAAAAATAATGTTCCACAATATTTCCATCTCTTAAGCAAAATATTAAGCAGCCTGAAGAGACAAAGCTGTCCCGTGGTCCTGCCCTCATCCTCTGTACTATTTTACTGAGGCTCCAGCAGGAGACACTGCTATTGAGATGTCATTTGTGACAAACCTTCCACAGTTAATATTGGTTGATGACTTCAACCTCGCCTTCCTTCATCCTTCCATAAAAACATACCCTGGCTCCAGTACCGCGCTTACGGTGTAACATTACTCTGAAGAAGCAATTACAGCGAGCAGAGCAAGGAACTAAAGACAGGTCACCTAAATGAACTGAGGGAAAAGTACATGAGAAAACAAGAAAATGTCTTCATCACTTTTCAGGCTTCAAATTGGAAAAACAGGGATCAATACAGCAGAACTTCATTTAATGGTGTGAAAAACAATCCACCCCAAGACAGGCAGGAATCACTTACTGCAAAACAAACAGGCCAATTAGGGCCGGGCAGGGTGCAGCGGGACGCAGGCGCCGGAGCCATTCCTCCAGAATGCGGGCAAGGGACAGAGCCACCAATGGAAGATGCTCCAAGGCCACACAGCAAAATATCCCCCCAAAAAGGGCCACGTGGCAACAGTTTGCTGCTTTTTCTCCCCTAACCTTTCACCTGTGGTACTTCCCATTCACTTTAATGATTGCAGAACCGGCACGCAGCACTGGCTGATTCAAACACCAAGAGACCTGGGCTGGGACATGGGGACGCAACGTGTTCTTATATGTGCCGAGGTTCAGCCAGCACCTCTTGGCATAGTGAGAAGGAGGAGGATGTTACTGAGCCATGGCTTTATGTTGTCCACGATGCTGGGAACATGCAGGAGAACCCCTTTACCGCGGCTGTCACCACTAATACCATTCCTCGTTGAAAGCAGCGGACCCTGCAGAGCCACACTCGCATCCTTTCTGCATCCTTCCTCACCGCTTGGTCCAACGTGGCCTTAAAACTTTTGGTATCGGAGTCCAGCATCCTCCTCAGTCAACTCATTCTGCTAGATGACTGTTTCTGCGTTGGAAAGTTTTTCTTCATCTATAGAGAAATGGCAGCTCCACTCTCCAGCATGCCGTTTGGGACACTGTACCCGAATACAAACATCTGCCACGTGAGGATTTTCTTGCTTTTACTGCCATTGCCACTGCCAGGTCCTGTAGCATATTAAACAGATTAATAGAAGTGATATAGAGGGAGTATAAAACCCGCCAGTCTTCACTGTGGGCCAAGTGCCACTGAAATGGAGAGAGAGAGTCTGGAGCTGACATTTGCAGAAGTAACGTCATGTTATTAAAACAAATTTGGCATGAGGGGAAAATATGTTTGCTTTGCACTTAATGATGGCTATGAGAGCATATTCAAAATCAAATATTTGTAAGGCAGTAAGTTAGCATTTTCTCCTCCCCTTCTCCTCCCCCTTGTCAGTCAGAACCTGTCCCTGTGTTACTGAGTCGCGGGACCGTTGTCCATTTTTGCAAAATGCAGAGTGGACATCAGGCCTAAATCTCAAATCTAACTTTGAATTTATATTTGTCTTCAGAAAAATAATCAACCCCAAAACATGTGGCCACAGTCTCTGGAAGCATTTACAGAAAACTGCTATGCATTGCAATTTTTCTCTCTTTTTTTTTTTTTTTCCCTTCTGCCGAAACATTGGTTGTATTTTCTCCCTTTATTTATTGGAGTGCTAAATGGATTATTTCAGTAATAAATCAGGCCTTTTCATTACGTTTTTTAAGGTGTTGTCACTGTTATGAAGTACAGTGTGCCATCAAAATTAAGCTCAGATTGCATTACCACCTATTTTATAGATAGAGAATTACTTGATGGATTTTTTTTTCCAGCAGTCTAAGCACTTTGTGTCTTTCCTTCAAAGAACAACTGACTGTGTAGTTTCACAGAAATTTTCCTCTACAAGTTACAAAATTTTTATTCAGATTGTCTCAGAAATATCTTTGCATTATGTTTTAAAACAGAGGGATGATATTTCTTTTAGCCCAACCTAATTATTCATGTAAATGCAAGGAATTGTTAATGGGTACAGGCAATGCTAGAGCAGAATTACCCAGGGTGTCTGGCTCCTCTCTCACTTCCCAAGGTATAAATCAGAAGTAATTCCACTGAAGTCAGTACAGTTACCTTACAGCAAAAAAAAAATTGCCTCAATGGCACTGGAATGAGGCAGCCTTTCCGTTTTGCTGCGTTTGTAACAAAGGCAACTGAGGGAGATGCTGATTTCCAGGGTAATGTCTAGTTGACTTCATCTGAGCAAAAGTCCATTCTCCTTGCCCACTGCCGGCTTTCCCCCAGGTGAGCGTACAGAGCCCGCTTCATCGTCCCCCCGTTCCACAGCGTCACTGCAAAGGACAAACAGCATTACTGGGGCTTAATTTCCAAACAAATCTCCATCTATGAGAGTTTAGTATTAACATCCTCTAATTAGCAATGGAAATTTCTACTTGAGTGTTTTAGTATGCAGTAATCATATAGGAAGTTATGTAAATTATACGAGTATTAATAATAATCATAACTCTGCATGTGTGCATGCATGCAGGAGTCGGAGACAGTACAGGGCAGCTCAGAAAATCCAAATTTAAATCTCTGAGCTGCCATATGCGATGATGGCAAGTGACATCAGATCTCTCCTTGCAGAAGATGGAGCCGTGCTGCGTCCCCACCTCTGAGGTCTGCGTGGAAGTACAGTCAGGAAAAAACTCCAGAAAGCTTGTGGGAGTGAAAACCTGTGTCGCACTCGGTGTTTCCCACCCCAACACAGGAATAGCATGTGCACAGCCCTTTGCCTCCCTGCTCGGGCTCTCCATCAGATACCCCACGTGCACATGGAGGCCAGGGCTGGGAAAGACCTGTCTGAGCTCCCCCTCACAAACCCAAAATAAAACATCCCCTCTGTTAAACACTTCAGCTGAAAGGAGCATTAAAACACTGCTCCGTTAAAAGTACTGGAACTTGAGCATATGTTTAAAGTTAAGTGCGTTATAAAAGGCTTCCTGAATTGCATCTTTATGAGTATTATATTTATCTTAGACATAAGACTTAGAAAAGAGATCCATAACACAGTCACTGTGCTGCGGCGTTGCCACATTGCACCGGGGCACAGACTGAGCTGCGCAGTTCAGGTCAGGTAGAGCAGGTGGTCGGGACTTTTAGTCACGTAGGTTAAATTCAGACCGCTGACCTGCGGTCTCCTTACCACCACTTCTGCGGTGCTGCTGGTTTTAAGCAATAGGTGGCACTTCAGGAAAGAGTTTCTTCTAAATTTTCAAAGCAAGGAGTATTTCAGCATTCCTCCTCTCTGTGCCTTTACTTTAAATTGACAGTAACATTTTTGCCAGGATTTTTAGAAACCAGAATGTCCCAGAAGAAATGAATAAAGAATGTCTCACCTGCAAATTATACAACCCCCTCCAACCTCCGCTGTGCCTGCTCCTTCTTCCACCCTCCCTGCCACAAACTGGGAGCAATCCAAAGAAATTAGTGACATTACCCTCCAGTAGCCCGGTGACACTTATGTTCCAATCTTCAGAAAAGTGACTGCAAATCTGTGGACATGTCTGCCTAGTGCTGCAAAAGTAATTTTAGAAAACTAGCTACTGCACATTATGGGCAATACTTTGAGAGCCGTATGTGTCAGTGACCCGCTGCTGCATCCTCTGACAGAGCTGCAGAGCACTTCATCCGTCTTCCCTTTCTGGCCTCGGCACTGGCAAGACGCGAGTCTGAAATCTTATGTATTATTTAAACCGTCCCCCTTTTTTTTTTTTCTTCCTCCGCAGCATTTCTGATTGTCCGATTTGGGGATAGCCACAGCGTAGCGTACTGCGTCTACGCAGTCCCGGCACCGCTGCCTCTGCGGATCCTGATCTAGAAGCCGGGCGCCGACCGCCTCCGAGCGAGGCTCTGCTCGGTGCCTTTGCAGGCTGCAGGGCTGGAGCAGAACTTTGCAGCTTCCAGGAAAAAGCAATAATTTCCCTTTAGTGCTCCGGGCTGACTCTTCCTAAGTGCCGAGAGGATGACGCGCGTGCTTGGTGCTCGCCGGGGAAGGGCCAGGCACCCTGTGGTGCTGGCCGCGAGAAAACAACTATTTACAACTCAAAAGTTTTCTCGTTCATTAAAGACATAGCAGAGGACCAAGCTGCTCAAGGAGTTAAATGTATTAAGCAATTTACAATTAATATAGAACTCATTCCAGAGATATCTACTAGAGAGTACAACAGGGCAATTAACCCACTAATACACTAGGCTATTACATCGCTATGTCTCTTATTTTAGCCTGAGGTGATTTGAAACGCATTGGATTAAAGGATATTACAGGAGATAGCATGAAAAATAGCTTAATGTAATGAGCCATCCCGTGATGTCTGCTATTAAAGATGATTTGCAGTTGAAAACTACAACATACAGTAGTTCAGCCATTTAGAAACATGAGTATATTTAACCCTTTTCTAGCCCGTGTCCCTTAGATGAAGCGGTGCAAGAGTTTCTCCCTCCCCTCTCCCCCCCACTTTCAATGCCTTTATCTGAGGATTATCAAATGCACCTTATTAAAGTACAATAGTATCTTTGGGAGATTGGTGCCTGAGGTTGATAGAAAACCAGTAATCTGCTAATAACTTTTAAAAATAGATCCCTGAGAGAGTAAATAGGCTCAGGCGGAGGGAGGCTATTTGACTAGCGACACGTTTGCGAAATGGGAACTTGTAACAAATTTCTATACTAGCCTTAGGCCTGTCATATCAGTTTCAAATGGTAACTCAGACAGAACTGGGAAACAAAAGCACCTTATCTTAAAATCTATAACTGTACAGCTTAGCATGGAAATAGCAGCACCCAGGGAGAGGAGGGCTCAGCGGTTGGAAAAGTTCCTGCCTGTACACTTGCCATGGAGAACTCTTTGATAGCTCAGGCACGTTCGCTGCCGGGTTTGTGCTGCAGGCAGCCGCAGGTCCTCGGCTCCTCTTCTCTGGTTTAGTCTGGCCTTGGTCAAGAAACCAGCGCCAACAAGTCTGGGCACTGAATAAAAGCATCTAGAAGGCATTTCTTGTTCCCGAAGAGGAAAACACACCTGAGCAAATGCCCAGCTCGAAGCGCATAGCTTTGGCCACGGACTTTGTTTGTCCTCGCCAGTAAGGGAAGGACTGTGCCGCTGACGTGCGAGAACCCTGATCTCCTCCATGGAAGGCGAGATAGTGGCAGACAAGGAAAGTAAGGAAAAGCTTCACCGTGCTCCTGTAGAAAGTCACTGACTTCAAGGATGGTCTGGCTGCTCAAGGCTGCCTTCAGATGAATTTTAAAACTCTCCAAGGGTGGAGATTCCTTCACATCTCCAGGTGCCTCTTCCAGTGCTTGGTCACCATCACTAAAAAAGTGTCTGTCTTGCATCCAATCTGAATTGTATTTGCTGTTGCCTCTTCTTTAATTTTATTTAAGACCAGGTAGAAACACCTACAGAAGATCCCTCCAGCTGCTACATGTACTGATCTTGGAAGAAAGGGGAGAAATCAAGTATTCAGCAGGAGGAAACGAACTCAAAGGAGAACCATCCCATGGCATCTCCCAGAGTCCGGCATCAGTCTCCTCTGCAAACCCACTCAAGCCGACAGCCTCTGCCCGCCTGTGGCTGAGCCAAGGAAACAAAACCCAAACCTGCCAGGGTGCAGGTACCCCACCCAGGAGGTCTGGACAACACCATCGAGGAGAGGGATCCTGTTCCTTGGTTGTTGCTGGTAACTTTTAACACTGTTCTTCTAAACATAAAACAGGTTTTATTACTTATACCTGTGGGTATTTTAGCCCAGCTTGCTGCCTGCGAACCAACATCCTTCCAGCCCAGATGTCTGCTGATTTCAGTTCTCAGGAAAAATTACAATGCTGGGAAAACAGTTTCCACCTGGGCAGCGTGCATTGCTCTTTCTCTTATTTCTGCATTTTCCCCTCTGACTCAGAATGCAGTAGAATCATTGAATTCGTGCTGTCAGTCATGATGTTTTTTGTCTATGAGACAGGTAAGATTCTGCACACCCCAGGCACAGCCTCTCTTTTTAACAACCCCATTTACACAGAAATAGAGTTGAACAAAACTGGCACTTATTTTTCCACCAGAAAAAGGTAGGATTTTTTTCCCCCATGTTTCCTGTGAAAAAGTTTCTTTCTTCAACGAACAGAAAGAAAGCAAAAAAACCCTATGCAGCCCATTAAAGACATCCCAGGGGGACATGGGGGAAAGTTATAAGTAAAAACACGATGAAAAGATGATAATTTTCTGGGGAGCTTTGCAGCTGGGTCACCTGCCTCAAAAGAGACAATCCCACAGCCACCACTTCTTCTCAACTTCCCTCCCTGTCATCATCTCCTTCCCCATCCTTTTTTGCTACGAGGTCCTGCAGATCTGTGGCAAACGATGGGTCTCACCTCTTCCACTTCGGGTTGCCTTTCGCCAGCTGAGGAGCTCTGCATTCACACCCTATTCTCAAACGAATAACAGCTCTGAGCATTACTATTTCCATTTTACCCCTGGTAGCAAAGCAGCCCTGGTTCTCCCCGCACCAGGGCTGCCTGTGAAACACCCGATCGTCCCCTTCACCCTGCCAGAACTCATGATGGGGCTCCGCACGCTGCATCCCTCCACGCGCACGTGCGCTCCACAGCATCCCTAGGGACATCTGCTCTCATCAGCATCGCTGCGGGATTCGGGCTGCCGGTGCAGGTTCCTGCCGATGGTGAAGCCCTCTGGCCTTCTCAGAGCAGCACTTTCTCCCTAAAACCCAAATAAAAGTGCTTGGTTGTAAAATAATAGTTTTTTTAGAAGGATCAAACGAGGATTTTCATGTTTGAATAAAAATAGAAAAACAATTAACAGTGCAAACCCAGACCAAACTGATCGCACTTCTGATGGAAAGCACTTTGGTAAGGCACTCTTTACACAAGGGGTAACTTCAGGGGAGTCAACACGAAGAACTGGGCAGGATGATTTGTAGGCAGGAGGACATGAACGCTGTCTCGACCCACACCTCCCAAGCATCCTCCACTGTGGGTGCAGCTACTTGTTTCCCACGAGTTTCCATCACCTGCATCAGCACTCCTTCTGCACAATCTTCTCAAAATACATGTAGACAGAACAAACAATTATCCAACAATTAAAGCAAATAACCACCAGTGACACAAACACCACCAAAATTAATTCTCCACCTGAGAAAACACAACCCGGCAGCACTCACCGCCTCCCTCGCATGGCTCCCAGCCCCATCCCAGCGCCAGCCACCCGGGCAGCAGAGGTTGCCCAAAGCAGGGGCAATGGCTACTTGGGGGATACTGCCACTGATAGCATTCACTTTTGATAACCCATACCCTGGGATTTAAAAGGTGTGTGCCAGTTTGCAGTGAAATTGAGAGAGATATGGATGGTATCATTATGGTTCCTCCTTTGAAAAATTTGTGAGGAATGAGGAAAAGGGGGAGAAAACAAACAAAAACAGGAAAAAGTGAGATTCTCCTGGGTCTAAGCTGAGACATTTCTGCACCAAAGTGGAAACAGAAGACAAAAAAATAGCCATTTCCCCAAGTGACCCCCCCCCGGCAGCATTCAGCAGGGATTTTAGGCAGCGGTGGTGCTTTCCACAAACCCTTCCGCAGGGGTGGGAGGGAGGAGGTGCCGGGGACCTCTTTCTAATCAAAGAACTTGTCACTGTCACTTTGGTGTTAGCAGATGCCATGAACAATAACCAGGATCCTGTGCCTCTGAAATGCATTATTAACAGGCTACATTCATTGCTATCCACCCCTACTCCAACCAGCTTTCCTTTTTGTTTTACTCTGGGCTGCCTGCATCCCAAGTGGCACGGGAATCTGTCATTTCTCGTTTCCATCCAGAGGAACAAGTGATTTGGGGGAAGGGGAGAGGATGACCAGGGCTTTCTGACCTTTTCTCCTTCAATTTCATTCCTCTCCTCTGCGAGGAGAAAATGGCAATCACACTAGGTGGAACCGACAAACTCATCTCTGTGTCACTCCCTTACGTGTACAATAGCTGTGTCACTCGGCATCAGGGACGAGGAGGCAGTGACGGGATTACGGGCCCATGATGGCCCTAATCTGTGAGCAGATTTAAGCCTTCCCACTGCGCCCCGTGCTCTGTCCGTGCCGGCTGGGGTGGGGTTATTGAATTGTGAGCGCAGTCACGCGAAGCGTACCAAAAATCTACGTGCTCTGTCCCTTTTTCCTTTCCAAGTGGGACTGGTGTCTCCCTGCACCTGCAAAACTCTTCCTCGAGGGAGTAAGAACTTGTGGCTTCTGAGGTCACCGAGCTCTTCACATCACTTTGTAAATTAAATTGAAGCTGTCTCGGGGTATACTATAGTGATGGGAAAACCGAGGCACAGACAAGTAACGGGGCTGTCCCAAAGCCATGCCATAGCCACCAGGATACCGAGCGCCCAGATCCCTGCCCTGATCCCTCCAGGACTGTCCGGCAGCCAAGCAGACGGGGATGGACAGTGCGGGAAGGCAGCCGGACACCCAGGGACAACCTCTGCTCTTTGATGCCACCCCCAAAACTGCTCCGCCTGTGCCAGCAATTATCCCACAGGGCAAAGACGAGAGAGGTCAGCGGTCCCCGCAGAACTGTCCCCAACACCTTACGGTTACTACACGGAGTGTCGCGGCCGCTTCCACAAAGAGCCAGCCCGAGGCACTGCCAGCGTGTTGATGAACAGAGCAATTAATAAATAAAAATAATAGCAGTAAAGATGGCCAGACAAGAGGACTCTGTGCCAGGACCGGCATCTCTTCACCAGGGCATTGCAGGTCACTTCTGAGCCCAGTTTTCAACTCTCCTCTGCCACCAGAGCAGAGTCCTGGGACAAACTGCTGGGTTTAATTTATTTGGCTGGTTTGATATTGAGCATGACTGTTTGCCACAGGAGCCCAGCGGGCTGTGCCCACCGGAGGCGATGCCTCTGGGGCTGCCGAGCACCGGAGCTGCCGCGGCCCTGGCGAGGTTCACGCCAGCACCGGCCCGGCTCGGCACCGGCCCGGCAAAGGCAGCGGAGCCACCGCCGCTATGAAGCCACCAGGTTTACTCAAACCATCAGCTGTGCTTCTTGGATGGGGACTGATAATTCCCGTTTCACCTGGTAGCTGCGTACAGTTTGCAAACACACCTTGGTTTGTGAGGCGGAATGGTTCATAGTAAATTAGAGATACCACGTTAAAGGGGATTTTTCTAAACTGTTCTTAGATTCAAAAGAATAGAGCCTCACACAAAACCACTGGAGACAAGAACAAAGAACAGCTATAGCGTCATTTTAGTCAATTGTAACTAATTCTAGATGAGATATGGTGTTGCAGGACTATATATTCCTGGTTAGCGTGATGCAAACCAGCTGATTACTCCTTATACTTGAATGGAAAAGCGCGGAAGGCGAAGAGGGGAGTGGAGAGAAGCAGGGAAGAAGGTTTCGTACTGAGACATCTTCTACAAGAAAACTCCCTTTTTGGAGGGTAGGAGGGATATTAGTTGGTAACAGCAAGAGCATAGATTTTTGCACTCCTATAAATCATTATTACTGGAATGTCCCTGAGGGGATGAGAAGAATGAATCAGTTACACACACACACAGCCAAACTTTTAGATGGAGAAAGAAAAAAAGAGAAGGGGGGGGAAGAAAAGGGGTTGGGGAAGAGAAAAAAGGGGTAGGGGGAGAAGGAGAGAAGAAAACATTTAAAAGAAGAAAAAAGATAGAGAAAGAAGAGGAAAAAGAGGAAGGAGGAAAACAGAGAAGAGAAAAAACTGAGAGAAAGAGAAAGAAGAGAAAAAAGCTAAAGAGAAGGAGACAAAGGCAGGAGGAAGGGAGGAAGAGCAAGAAGGAGAGAGAACAAAAGCAAAAGGAGAAGGAGGAAGAGAAAGGGAAGAACGAGAAGAAGGGAATGAATGAACTTTGGAAGCAATTTATAATTCCTTTCACCTACATCATGAATTGAACATGCAAAAAAAAAAAAGAAAAAAAGGAAGGCAGGAAGGGAAAATATTCCGCCTAGCATGCAGATTATCATTTGAAAAGATTCTGTTGCTATGTTTTTGTCCCTGGGTGATGAAAATGAAATTGTCTGATGTGTGCGCCGTGTTAGATTTACCTTTGCAGGGTTCACCCACAATCAGTAGAGAGGGGTCATGCCACAATATGTCATCTCACAGCTCCATCACACCAACTCCAATTTATACGAGGAGGTATTATGCATTTCAAAGGAACCCCCTGCGCGTGGCTCTTGTTACTGATCTATATCACAGCTCAGCTGAGGGAAGATTAGTTCTGCTGCAAGGGCAACGAGACTTATTTGTTTATGATTATATTCTCCTTAAAGACGCACTATTCCTTTTTTAAATGTCTAATTTAAAGTGTGCATTAAAGGGGTTGGGGAGGGGGTGGGATGTAAAAGGTGAGAGAATTCTGCACTCTCCCACAAGGAAACCTAATAGTCTTAGTCTCCCATGCATCCTGCTCATTAAAAAAAAAAAAAATCTCCATTTAAATGCAAATTTGAGTTTTAGCTGGGGACTCCCCCAAAAGCTTCTCTTGGAAGCACCAGGGAAATAGGATTCAGAAACCTAAAATGGCTGACAGCAGTCGAACGCCCGCAGAAAACGTTTCCCGTCTAAATACCCTCGTCCTTCCCCCTCCGCAGCCCGATGCCCCCGGGTCCCCACGCCGCATCCTCGTACAGCCCGGCTGGCTCAGGCGCAGCATCACTTATCACCGCTCTCTGCTGCAAGATTGTTTTACCTCAGGCAAACACCACCCCAGCGAGCTAAAACTGATAATATTAGCCTTTCAACTCCTGCTCGCTGTTGCTTTAATCAACGTTTTCCCAGAAAGTCGACGGTTTTGTCCCTGATAAAGGCTCTGAAGGATTTAATGAGGCCGCCGAGCGCCGCAGACCCCGGGAAGCCCCGCGCCGCTCAGCACAGCTCGCGCTCTGCTCCTGAACACGCCTTTAATTTGGGGGGGCTCCAGACGACGGTGGGCACCCAGGACATCATGAAGCAGCCGGTGCTGATTCGATGCCATCCCTGAGCTTTTGGGGAGCTGTGTAACCCCCGGCATTAAAAAGCCGATGAGTCCTGGGAAGTTTTTACAGCGGAAAAGCCGATTTGTTTGATGGAGGAAAGATGCAGAGGAAAGGGTGGTTGTACCCCACGGTCCTGCCTACAGTGGTGGGGATGTTCAAAGCTGCCAAAAAAAACCCCACGCCTGCTACCGAACCTGCCCAACGCAGGGCACCCAGGGATGCCCCTACCCAAGAAACACCCCGCGCTGTCAGGCACCGCCAAAAAAAAGCCAAACGTAAAAACAGAATCAGTGTTTTCTAAAGGAAAAAAAAGATGTGGAATGAGGGAGGTGAGGACACCTGTGACCGTGCTCGCAGTGGAAGGGTGCTTGCCTTCACAGCGAGCGCGGGGCAGGATTCGTGCCCAGCTCTCGCACAGAGACGCTTCTGCTTATCATCGCCGGGCCTGTTTCTGACTCCTCTGCCCATGATTAACGTATCGCTGGTTATAATAAATAGGCCCATTCCCATCTAGGAAATAAATGGGTCCAGCGGGGGCCCGCGAGGAGCAGAGACACGGAGATGCTGCTCTCTGGCCCCATCTCTCGGCATCTCCCAGCCCCTCGGCAGAGCAAATTCGGCAGCGCCAGCGGGGTTCTCCAGGAGCAGGGCAGTGGAGGTCGCGTGGGCGCCTCGAATTTTTCTTACCGTTTTGTTGAAGCATTTCGCCAAAGTTTGCCAAATCAGCGCAGAATCGGAAGTGTCGAAGCTGCCATCACCTTGGCTTCAAATTATCGTCAGCCGCGTCAATTAGATGTGCAAGACTGAAAGCAATACCCGTCTCCCTTTGCAGTGCCGTTGGCGTGCTGGAACAATAGATGAACAGGTAAATGTATATAGAAGAAAATGAGTGTATTAATTAAGGGTGGAATTGGCTCATATTTCACTTGAAACACACCCTACATTTACGTGGTGTTTCCCCTCACCCAGGGTTTGAGCACTTGGTGGGACGGCAGGATGGTTGTGGTACCCATGGACATCCCACCCCAAAGAGCTGCCGGTCCTACAACAGGTCCCTCTCACCTCGGGTGCCTGATCCTGCTCATCCGTGTGGTGGGGAACACCCAGGGCAACCCCCGGCGTCACCGAACCCCTGTCCATCGACGTGAACGGCCGCGCTGGGGAAGGAGTGCTCCCAGCAGCTCAGACCCAAAGCGTTAAATATTTTCTGCTTAAGTGCAAAATCTTTACAGTACGGCTCATTGAGTTTCTTCCTACACCAGACCTTCACCGGAGAAGGAAAACCCGAGACGCCAAGGGCCAGTCGCAGGTCCCCAAAACCCGGATTTATCTAAAGAGCCGCGCGGCCGTCGGGCTCTGACCTGAGCAAACAGCCCATCCGCGCCGGCCACGGCATCGCCTGCCAACATCCCCAAAATCCTGGGGCAGGCAGGGAGGTGTCCAACCCTGCCACCACCCCTGGTCTTCCAGGAGGTCCTCCTGGGAAAGGAGCCAGCCTTCCCTCTCCCTGCCATTTCCCCGCCTTGTTCTTTGTAAAAACCACACTCATTTCAGTACTTTGAAAGCTCATAATATGATGGGTGAAAACAATTAAATGAAATAGACTGGTAATACCCATGGGAAAACATTTTTAGATATGATATTACAATCTTGTTTCAAAATTGGATTTTGCCAAGAGGAAATACAGTTTATTATAAAACACATTTTCTTTTAATTTAATTATATAATCTTTGGCTTCAGAGAAGGGATGCTTAAATCAGACCCATTTAATTTTCAAGTGTATTCACCCATCACCTAGGGCAAATTGGTTTAAATTAGTAGGTGACTATATAAGTTCTAGATATGTGTCAGACAAAAATTTATCTGCGAACTCTGTATAAAAGACCATCTACATTGGCAGCACAGCAGCAGAAATTACAGCGGATGAACAGACAAGTATCTGAAGAGTAGTATTTGCTCTGATTTCAATGATACCCACTACAAAACCCGATCCAGGATTATTTTTTTTTTATCTTTGTTAATGTTTTGCCAGATCAGTTCATCACACTGCATGTCTGCACTATGCCAATAAAAACTGATGACCTGCAGTTAGTTTCTACCAGGTGCATTAAATTCCCATAACATGAACAGATCTTGCTAAGTCTACCATAGCCTCTTCTTTTGCAGAGATTACATTTCCAACCTAATGACAAGAGCGGTTTGTTCAGACACTGCAGTCACTGAACTCTTCCTCCGATCCGTCATGGTGACCCGGCGCACGTTGCTCTCGCAAACAGCTCGAGACGGACAATACTTTGTGAGTTATATCACGCGAGTCTCTCCCCATCCCACCCTTTTTCCCCCCCATTGCTGGGTTTCCAGAAGCCGAGGGTAAGCTTGCTCATGGTTCACTGGGTCACAACGTTTAAAAGTGGCCAAAGAAAATACCTCCAGACCCGGCAGCTACACGTGCAACCCTGGCTTTGCACAAGCAGCCGTGCACTTACGGATCCCAGAGCTTAAAATCTGTGGTTTACTGCTGCTCGCTGTGGTTCAGGATAATCACTCGCAAAGACAAGAGAGGAAATTCCTCAGCAAAAGGAAAATACTGCAGTGCAGTCAAGGCTGACTTGGCGAAAACACTACAGTAATAATAAATAATAATACGTGAGACTTGTAAGGTGTTTTTCATCGCAGGTATCAAAATGCTCTCGAGTGCTGGCTGGGGGAGGATGAGCCACCCCGCGCTGCCACCACTGCTCCCCGGCACTTTCGGGTGCCAGCCCGGCTCCAGCACCCAAACCAGCCTCACCCTGAGCATCCTTCTGCCCTGGGGGGGACTCCCCCGTGTGGGTCAGATTTTAGAAACCTCCTGCTCCAGCGATGGTTCTCAAGACTCACCTGAGCCCCCGGCTGGGTTGACCCCCCATCAGCCCTCCTGTATTTCTGCTCACCTCAGCAAACACATCTAGTTTTGTACCCTCCAGAAAAAACTATCTAGGCGATGGCACCAGCAACGGGCACAATGACCCTCGTGTTAAACCACAAAAAGCAGAGGTTTCTGCCTGTGCCCAGGGACACCTGGGCCAGAAACCCAGCCAGCATTAGAAGACAGAAAACAAAAGCAATACCAAAACACCATTTGGTTATTACAATTCTTGCGAAGCTGTTTTGTTTTGATCAAGCGACAACAAAACATCTACCATGATTCCCATGCTGGGCATCAAGCACAGGTCCCTCTAAGAGCTGAAGCCTGTGAAGGCTCCCACTGCTGTGGCACCAGCAGCATGTGTATATGTATAAAAACATGAATATATACATGCATCAGTGTAGGGAAATTCTGAAAAAGTGACCTGAAGGAATTAGAAGCGTTGCTTAAAAGGCAAATACTTACTAAACTCCATCAAAACATTATTGGCAAAAATAGCTTATTTAAAATACAGATCACAAATCCAGAATTCCCACAGCCAAGGTCTAAATCCTTCACTTCGGGTTAAGCGCAACTCCGGTGTCTTCTCCCCAGCAAGGGCTCGTCAGCACCCCCCTCGCTGGCACCCCGCGGCACGGTGTTTGCACGGCCTGGAAGCTCACAGGTGCTGGTTCTGCACCCACCAGCGGCCCCGGCATTTCCTGGCGGCTCTTCCCCAGGGAAGCGCTGCATCCCACGGGCAGGGAAGGTCGCAGCTAAAAAATACTTTTACCACTATTTGTGAAATGTTGATGGCTGGCTGTGTTTGCCCAACACGTGTAGGTGTGCGTGGATGCGTGTGCAATCATGCCTATATATCTAGGTAAGCCATGAATAAATACGTGTGATTATTTCAACAGGTGTTGGACACCCACCTCCTTCTGGGTCTTTGATGCTTTTCCCCTTGGCTGCCCGATTTGGAGAGGGACCCGGTCCATTCTGCAAGACCAAACTCTGAGCGGACCAGCCCTGCCAGCTGCTGAAATGCAGATGTAGTCCAAGTGTTATGAAAACATATGATCTCAGCCATGTCTGGCAAATAAACATTACAAGGGGCTGTTTCAAATCTTTGTAGTAGCAAATCTCAGCACTTAACTAGTAATGCAATAAGTCCTATCAAGAGCATGCTGAAAGGTGGAATAAATTTCCCGGAGAACAATGCGGGTGATGTATGCATATGACCAACGCACAATAAAACTGTAGAATGGGAGGAAAAAAATGCATACAGTCAATACAATAAAATCAGCACAAATATAGGCTGTGTAAGCAAATAAATCTAACAATCCAAATATTTTACAACACACTCATATGCAGAACATTTTTCCCCCCAGAAATCTTAGGGTAAAAAAAAAAAATTAGACTGTTTTGCATCTTAGTGTATTGTAAAGGCATCAGCGGCTGTCTGCACAAATTACCATTCATCTAGGCGTTGTTGTGGAAATTTTCAAGGGATTTGCAGTAATTATATGACAAAATGCTTGCAAATCTCACTCATTGCTGAATAGAAACACACGGGTCAAAGATTGAACACTCTCAGCTTGGTAATTTGTAAATGTCAATCAGACGGGGGCCACGGGAGGCACACAGGCGTAAGCAGTGAAAGGCAGAGCGATTCCGTAGCAACCAGAAAAAGCCTTTTCAATACAGATTATAAAAGGCATGGGATAGTTTTACTTTCCAGCTTTTTTTGCCTTTTTTTTTTTTTTTTTTTTAGACAAACTGATCACCTTGCACCAAGAGGAGGAGGAAAAAGGGGGAGATAGGAGGAGGGAAGTAAAGAAAGGAAGGAAAAACAGTTTAAATAAAACTGGTGAGATTAAATTAACTGATACATACATTCGCAGAGGTAGATCGTTTGCTCTGTAATAAATATGGACTCCTATCTTCCCTTCTCCGAGACAGCAAGGAAAGCAAAATAAAATTAAAAGATATAACAATAAAAATTATAAATGCATTGCGGTCCCGCAGACCAACAGCTTGTAATGAAGGCTGCTGCGGAGTTGGGTAGCGTGTTATCTCTTGGGATCATAAATAGGTAGAGCGAGGCAAGGTGAGGGGGTCCGACATCCCCCTCCCAAACTGCCACCGGCCTCCCGCGGGGACACAGACCTTCTTTGAGAAGTCAACTCCATCTTTTCCCATTTTCCAGAAAGTAGGATTCAGGATTAAATTTTTTTAAACTATACAAAAGAAATAATCCTGGCATCTCCCACTCCACGGGGAATACATTAAAGTGACCCGATTTGCCTCTAAAGAGAAGCATCTCTCCTCCACGAGGGCTATTTCAGACACAATTACAGCCCAGGCTCGGCGGGCACCGGGAATTCGTGGCACTTGCCCTCGGGGGCCCGCAGCTTTTCTGCAGCTTGCCCTCTATTTCAGTACTAACAAAAATGACATTTTTGTTTAAAAATGGTGATGTTTGGGGGCTCCTGAGGTTGGTTGCCTTTGTTTTTTAAGAAGAAACAAGAGAAAAAACCCACAGAATGACAAGATGCTGCTATTTTTGTCCCGGAGACTACAATTTCAGGACTGAAAACCCCACTGCAAGAGAGCTGCAAACATCCTGAGAAGCCATCGAGCCGTTACCGAGGGCCCCCCGTGCCCCAGGGTCTGGCCGGTGACGGGTGCCCCAACCTTTTGCCTTCCTCTCGTCACACCGGTGTGAAACCGCGGCCAGCTCAGGCTATGCCAACAGGGCTCCTCGTGCCACTTCACCCGCTCTGAGTCACGCCCGGGTTTCCCTAAATTTAGTATCATTTTGGGCCAGTTTCAAGTGCAGAAGGAAACGCCGAAGCTGACAAGCTGCAGAGATAGTTTTTCCGTACAAATGGTCCCTGTGTCCGCAGCGAGATGCCATCACACGCCAGGAGGGGCTGGCATCAGCCAAACTGTACAGTAAGGCTTTAACACCAAAACATTTAACGCCTTCAAAACATAGAAACCTCACCTTTGGTACACGGCACCTACCAAACCAGAAAGGTTAGAATAAACAGAGCATGGCAGAGCCAAAGGTTAATGCAGAAACTGGAGAAATTCTACAGAATTTTGTCAGTACCAAAGCCCAAGCCTCCAAAATACACTGTCATTTTAAATGCAAGATTTCCCTCCCCCTGTCCCATGGTTATGGGAGGGAATGACTGGTTTAACTGGTTCAGAATTGAAAGATCACCCTACTCCTGCCACGGACAGGGAGAAGACACCGAAGACACCGAGGAGGAGGAGAAACATCGTCCGACTGCCTCCCTGCATCCATCCTCTCCCGGCACTCCTGCGACCGCCCAGGCAGGGCTCCGCGATGGGCCAGGCTCCCTCCCCTGCTTGGCCCCAGGGAAATTTGGGAACCGGGCTGGGACCGGCTGTTTTTGGTATGATGTAAAACCTAAAGAGATGCTGTTTCTTTTGCTGCCGTCTTTTGCTCCCAGCCCAGCCCAAGCCTGGGTGCAAACGCACCACCCTGCGTTTGCAAAGGGAACGGTGTCTAAAGACAGCTCTAAACAAATATTTAAGCATCGCCACGTGCTCTGCAAGCAAGGTGGTGATTGCTTCTCCACCAGGACGGGGTCATCTTCACTCCCAGCCCTGCCACGAGCTGCCTCCAAGCAGCAGCGGTTGGGTGTCAGCCATCGCCACCCGCTCCATCCTTCCCCTTCTTCCACCCGCAGCCCCGGGTTCACCTCGAACGGCACGAACGCATCCCGAGGCCGGCTCCTGCGCTTTGCAGGCGGATTACGGGCTGCTCCATGGCACTGGGAATGCACTACCTGCTCTGCCATTAGCTCCACCCTCAACTGGATTTAATGAATCTGAGAAAAATTATGAAGTACCATAAAGCCACAAGTATCATAAAAAGTATAATAAAATTGAGAAAAGCTATTAAGTTATAAATACAACCAATACATGCAACATCACTCAGATGGCAGAAACTAGCTATAAAATAAAGTCATTTTAAACCATCATTCTACAAGTTACCAAGTCTCTTAATTCACAAGTCACACGTCCCTTTATGGCATCCAGTCCTATTGTCTGTATCGAGAGCTTTATAACATCCACCTTCCTGTACCAGTTAAACCTACACGTGCCCTTATATATAATGTAGGACAAAGGACTTCAGTCAGTGTTTTGGTACCTCTTACAGCCTCCTGGTAAGTAGTTGTGCAGCTCTCTACTTCATCCCCATGTGACGGCTTATTTAACCAACTCCCTAAAATACCTGGCAAGTGCAGAAAACACTTCTGGAGTTATTGCACCAAGTGACGATGCTGCAGGAAGGGGGAATGGGGAAAAAGAGGGGCTCCAGGCACTCCTTCAGCCAAAACCCCCAAACTGGGTGGTTTTACAGAAACCAGTGATGCTGTCTGCGTCGTGAGTCATGGTGCCGCAGCATCGGGCTCCAAATACTTCTCCTATTTAAGACCAAAATTATCCCAAATGTACCTAGTGTCCATTGAAAACAAATTACTCTCTTAAAAAGTTGCTTAGCAAGAGTTGTATTCGTTTCTTAAATACATATATATCTATATAGCAACTGCAAAGCCGAGGGTTTACAGTGCAGGTGTATTTCATTTTGCTCACTCAATTTAAAGATGAGGCTTTGCTTATCAACCTTCTAATCGCTGTGGAACAATTTGTTCTCTTTATTTACTCTAAAGGTCCTGTACGTTATGAATATTCATTGAAATAATTAAACACCCTGTTCACAGCTTGTTGTGTTTACTGTTAGCCCAATAAAAACCAAACAGGTTAATGATGATCTTTAATATGGGAATTTAATATTATTTCACCTATATATCGGCTGAAAGTTTAGCTTCCCCTTTAAGCCTCATCAATTTACTGAAAATAAGTAACCACCATAAAAACAGGCTGCGGACTATAAGTCAGAGATACATGCCTCTATATATTTGTCTTCTGTGCTTTTTTTGCTGAATTTCTCATTTTGATTCTGGCTACAGTATTAGAGAAAGAAAAACTGAGGGGCGATTCCCGCCCCCCCCCAGAATTATTCATGTGATGGGGAGTTCAGCGCAGTCAGTCGGTCACGAGCGATGTGGGTGGAACAGGAGCACAGTGTGGACTGACAGTGGAAAAAGCCTTCTTATGGTCCGGCAGTCATTAGAAAAGTATATTTACTAAAAATTGTATCCTAGGGAGGAAGCCTCTTAAAGAAAAACGTGATTTGTGCCTCTGCTTTGCCATAGGATGGAGAGGCCAGGGGAGCACCCCGGGCTCCCCTGGAAGATGCCACTGAAACCCACGCCGGTACTCGCTAATTAACCTACTCCCGTAGACCTAAGAGCTCCCTATTAGCTATTTAGAACAGGCTGTCAGAGCCGCACGGCGAGAATAGAAAGGACCAGCACAAATCAGGAGAGTTTATGAGGATAACTTACATTAATTTTATCCTTTATAGGCAATAAACCTTTGCTGGTTCATTACTGGCCACTGTTAAGTTTAAAGGAGTTTTTTAACACGTAGGGGAGGCGCAGCCCGGCCCCGCGGGTGCCGCTTGGCTTCGCTGCGTGCTGTCACCACGCAGGAGGAGAGGTGGGTTTGGGGGACAGGGAGGGGATGTCGCTGGCCCCACGCGAGGACTTTCTCCCCCAAACCAAGGTCCCTGATGGCGTCGTCCCCGCTTGCAA
Organism: Buteo buteo; assembly: GCF_964188355.1. Lineage (NCBI taxonomy): Eukaryota > Metazoa > Chordata > Aves > Accipitriformes > Accipitridae > Buteo > Buteo buteo. Next base: position 45,116,789 of record NC_134177.1, on the reverse strand, counting down.
CACGGCTTCAACCAGCACCAGAAGCCCAGGGATGCCGCTGCGGTGCCCCAACCCCAGTGACAGGGAATGGTCCCGTAATAAAAAAAGCAAATGCCGGGGCTTCCCATTCCTTTCCCCCGCCCCGTGCTGAAGGTCTCTGACGGGAGGCAAGCAACGCCAGGCATAAGCAGAAATGCATCCCTGAAGGACCAGGGTTGGGGTCAGTAACTGGTCCATCTCCTCCTTGGCGCCGGGCACCACCGGCTCGTTGCCATCACGCGGCGAAGATGAACCTCGCTTTATTCGCTGCTCACCTTGTTCGGCTTAAACAGCCAGTAAAAGCAAGTGCCATTAGGTCAGAAAGAAATTACAGAGCAAAATATCCGGCTGCAAGCAAAAATGATACTAAAAGGTTCAAAGCTGGAAAATAAAAAAAGAGAGAGGGGGAGAAACTTGCACACACCACCGCTGCCTTATCCATAGTTTCACGACGATTAAACGGCATCGACTTGGCTGGAGACTTTCCCTGGGTCTTGAACATTAGAGAAATATTATTCTCAGAATCACCTGAAGTTTTATTTAATGCAATAAAAGCTCATTTTCAATGGGAATTAGTCCTGAAATAGATGACTATTAAGAAATGCTGGATGATGTATAGCTCAGCCCTCTGAACTAATGAACTCCCAAATACCTAGCGGTGAAGTGCAGGGGAGGGGGCTGTGGGGGGTGTTTGGTGCCTTTCTGTCAGAGAAAGGTGGCTAACAGGACAAACAATTAAGAAAAAGTCTAATTTAGCACTGAAATTAACAGAGCTCTCAGGATTTATACCATCTAAACAGCTATTCCTCCACCAGAGCTTTAGTATTTTCACAGACTGAGCCTAAGCAAAGTTCCTCCCTTTTCCAAACTACTCAAAGGAGACGAGAAAATAAAACCAAACCAACAAACATCCCCCACCCCAGAAAAAAAACAGAGCAAGAGAAAACCAGAGGTATTACCTCTCTTACAGGGTTTTACAAGGCATTTTCTATTATTAGAATTGTTAGCATCATTTAATGAGCCATTATTCCCAGGGTCCCCTCCAGCCTTAACCAAAGGGGGCTACAGCTAATTTTAAGAAATTACATCAACTGTTTTTCAGTTTATTTCCTCCCAGTTCTTGGTACCTTTTAATAAAGTGAAGGAATTCAGGGCAAGCAAAGGAGAGCGGCTGGAGCTGGGGTCTCAGATGTACCCCTGATGTCCCTGGTAAAACCCCTCTTTGCAAGTCAAGAAGAGAAAAAGAAAAGGAGAAATCAGTAAAACAGAATGAGTAGCAAGGGGACCAGACCTTACCCCTGCATAGAGAGCAGCAAACCTCTGGTTCCCTTCAGAAAGCTCCAAGCTGAGGGTAGAAAATAAAATGACTCAAGGAGATGAGCTGCATTTGAGGCATTTATAATCTTCAGCGATCCTCACCTGAAACCCATTTGGGGGAACTGAGGTTCCCGAGGAAAAGCTCCACCAGATTGGTAACGGGGAGTACCTGAGTGCTTCCTCCGAAGCTCTCACTGATGAATTAAGGGACAAGTTCATTGAGAAAGCATTTGTTTCTCTGCAATTTTATTTAACTCTGCAGTATTTCTCAGCACAACCCCACCAGCAGCAGCCAGGGCAGCTCTTTAACTATTTCCCTTGAATATTCCTCCATATAAGAGGAATAATTAACCCCATTTCCAGCAGAAAGCAGGTGAAAAGAGGGGAAAGAGAGTCAGGCCCTGCCACGTGGAGCTGCACTTTCGGGTAGTTTGGCCCAGAATTGGCATGTTTGGCACCGGGACTGCGGGGAGCATCCCTTCCCACCCCGGCTCTGAACCGCAGGGCCAAGCAGAAATTCAGAGATCCAAACTAGATGACATAAAGCAGAAAGAACCCAACCTAGGAAGGCAGCTCCTGTCCACTGGGTAAATGCCATATCTTCTGAGATTGTCCTTTTTAGCTGTCTATATAAATAAAAAGGCTCCCCCTTGTCTCCATTTTTTTTCCGCCGAGCAGCCTGTGTTCATTGTAGCAGTAAATGGAGTTCTTTAAAAAGGTGTACGGGAGCTCGCAGCATTACGGCTGCGATGCTGACGGACACCATAGATCACGCGGTAACACAATGCAGCGTGAATGCAGGGCCCGATCCCGCTCCTGCGCCCGCGGGGATGCAGAAAGCACTGGGAACCTGCAACCCAAATGCGAGGGGTGAAGCAGCCCCGAGAGCCGCGGTGCCCGGAGCAGGACTCGGCTCCTGCCTTGGCAGCATCCTTGAGCTCCTTTACAGTTAGGCACCAGCTTTTCCAAACGACCAGCCTGGTCCCCAGTTCCCGACGTGCGGCAGCATCCTCCAGCCGCTGCGGGTACCGGCCTGCCACGCAGTCCTGCCCTCCGCTTTTTGGGGGGTTTCAATGAGGTTTTTTTTTCCTGTTGCGGGTTTTCCTAGCAGTTTATGGGAAACCCTGTGATTCTGCATCCGACAGCAGCGGGGCGGCTGGGATGACGTGAGCCGTTAGCTGCCGGAGTGGGTGCCAGCTCCCCCTGAGCTCCGTGGCGAGGGCAGCCGTGGGCTGGATCAGGCCCCCGGCACAGGAGAAACGACACCCGCTCAGACACGACAAATATCCCCGCAAGGCGCACGGCTCCCTGGAGCAGCTCGCAGCCTTAAATACTGCTGATAGACAACGAATAGCTCTGGGATAATACACTTATGTACAGCTGCGTACGGCTGTGAGATACGCTGCAAGTGCTGGGAAAAAAAATTATCTTTTACCAAGAGACTGTCATCGCGATTTAGGGACGTGGGGGACCGCGGAAGGGCAGGGGATGCTGCGACCGGCTGGCCAAAAACCATTCCATGGGGCACACATCCCCTGCAGCAACAGGGAGGGCATTTCCCCCAGCAAACGAGTCTGAAAGTCTCTTTATTTGGCGTTTCGCTGGGCAGGTAGAGCTCTGCTCACAGCACGGCTGCCCCGGAGGAGACGGAGATGTAGGGCCTGAACTCAAACACGGATAATCCGGGATGCGTTTGCTTCTTCAGCCCCTCGGCTGTGCAAAGATGAGCCGTGCAAAGTCCCAGCAGCGGAGCCGGCCGCGGTGGAAGCCCCGGGGCTTTCCTCCATCCCATCACGTCAGCTCGCCTCTGCTTCGCGTGAACCTCCTTGGATTCGCATCTTCGCCCCAGATAACCCGCCTGACCACCCGTCGCTGCTCTCCATCACCCCTTTGCAAGTTCTCCTGTCATTACTGCTCTTGGCTCATCCCCCGGGTTCACTCAGGAGTTGAAGGCAAGACCCTGGTCCTCCGGCACATCCCGAGAGCAAACGGGCAGGGACGTGCCGTCGGCACCGGCATCACGGCCAAACCCGCTGCCGAAAACCCAGAGCTCGGAGAAGCCCAGCGGTGTCCGTGAAACAAAACTCAGCGACGGCTGTAAATGCATCTGGGTGACAGGACAGTGTCCTCTTCGCCAGCTTCCCTCCCCTCTCTTGTTTCCACTCCCGTGAAACAAGACTCGAGGCTAAGCGGCAATCGCTGCTCAAAATAAATTAATAAGGAAAAGTGTGCTGCAAGGCGAAATTGGGAACGGGGTGACGGGTACAGGGGGAACCTCCACCGGCGACAATGGCATCAGCCCCCAAGGGACACCCTGTCCCAACACAGATGTGTGCAAGAAGAAGGAACTAACCCTTGAGCACCAAACCCACGCCTGCGGCAGCCTGCATCCCTCGCAGCATCCCGCATCCCTCAGAGCATCCCGCATCCCTCAGAGCATCCCGCATCCCTCGCGGCATCCCACATCCCTCGCAGCATCCCGCATCCCTCGCAGCATCCCTCGCGCAGCCAAACCGCCTCGTCCTCTCCCTCCAGCACCAGGGGGGCTTTGGCTGACCGGCCCCGCTGCCCCCTTCCATTCGGGTCTGCCGACATTTCCCACCACCTTCCCTGGCTGCAAAGGGAGAAACCGCCCCCGTTATTTCCAAACTCTACGATGGTGCCAGATGTTTATTTACTTAAGCGAGTTCCCAATTGGGGAACTAAAATGGAGGCGCAGGATGATGCTGCGGGGTGGCTGTGGGTGCCCTGGGACGTGCTGCCGTCCTCAGGCATCGCCCAGCCGCGTTGTAAGGAAATTATTGCACGTGAGACTAGGCCGTGGGAAAGCAGAGATTTTGCAAGTTATGTTGAGATTTGTTTAAAGCGTACCTTGTAAAATCACACACATTACAGTAAAACAATCTGGAATATACTACTACCATTAATGCATTCTTTTATATGACAAATAATAACGTGTATTTATAAACATCTGTTGCTGCACAAATAAAAATAGTTCTAAAAAAAAGAAATCTGACATAAAATAAAATGACTTTTTAACTTTAGAAATTCAGTGGCAATCATGAGAAACAATCCATTTCAGACAGTAACAGAAGTTTCTTTTTTTAAACACCAGCCAAGCACCCAACCAACCGATGAGCAGGAGCCAAAAAGAAGATCCTTAAAATGACATGCAGAAGGGGAGGGGGTGCCTCAGAATTTCTCTCTGCAATCTTGAGAGCTGAGCAGAGAGGAGCAAACGGCCTGAGCTGGAGATACAATGATCCTGGGTCCCCTTCCCGGGGACCGTTCCCCTCTCAGGTGTTTCCTTTAGGAAACCAGAAGCTGCTCATTTTCAAACCTGCTGGTTTAAGAAAGAAGAAGAATCCCTTGTATTTCTGAAAGCCCAGCTAATGTATATACATACATATATATTTTCATATATATACAGCTTCAAGAGGCATAACAAATTACTATAATTAGGGCTCCTCTTCTACCTCTCCACACCGGCTAAATAACGCTATTACACGGAATCACGGCTGCAGCGTTTCCGATGGCCTCAGCCGCAACGCACGTTATATATGTCGGGGTCCGCGGGCTCGGCGCGGTGCTTTGCGTGGTGCTGGGCGCAGGGAGGGTCCCATCTGCACCCAGCCGATGGGGACACCCAGCCCGTCCTTCGGCACAGCCGCCCCGTGCCACGTCCCCCGGCCCAAACCGTTAGGACTTGAGCTGCTTCCAAGTATCCAAAGGCAGAAAGTTGAGGAGTGGATGTGAGATTTTTCTCACCCACCTCCGCTCGGGTGCCGGGCTGGGCAGCGGGAGGGACGGCAGCAGCATCTATCACCCATCCCCAAAACAGACACTCCATAACTAATGGAGGAATGACCAAAAAAGAGGGTTTTTTTTCCCCCATTTTCTCAGCGTTCTGCCATGCTCCAGCAATTTCTCAGGACAGCCCTGTACTATCTGCGTCTCTCACAGGAGGGATGTGCCGTCTCCCACGGCCACAGAGGAGGTGGGCAGAGCTGGACTGGGATGGGAGTTTCCAAACCCAGCCTGTGTCCCGCACCCCGGTGGGACCGGACCGACCCCGGCAGCTCTCACCCAACATCCCACGGTTGTTGCAGCCCTTCACCAAGGGCGCGCTGAGCCCTTACCCGCTCGTTACACATCCCCCCGCAACTGCCTCGCAGCGGGAAAAAGCAAAGCGGGTTTCTCGGCGCGCTCCCCGGTTAACTTTTGCAGCCCCCCGACCTCGACGCTTGGGGTTTCCCCTCCTGCTTTCCATCATTTTGTCCTTCTGGGAGATTGCAGGGCCCCCCAGGGCTCACCCATGGGTGCCGGGTGGGTGCTCACGAGTGCCCATGCCTAATATCAGAGCTCCACCTAGTGCTGCGCAGCCCCTCCCGCCGCCAGCCCGGCCTGCCAAGGCGAGGGGGAAGGGGGGGGGAAAAAAGGAAAAAAAAAAAAAAAAAAAATTAAAACATATTAAAGGTGTTAATAAGCGACTTATTTAAACGGAGTATCACATATTGAACATTAATCACCTTGCAGTAAAAGTGTAATTAAGGAGTCACTCTGCCTTCTGGGGAAGGCTCGCTTGGAAGCGGAGAGAAAATGGTCTCTTTATTAACACAAATTATTTTATTTGGCTAAAGGTAATAATTCTAAGTGAGGTCAACGGGACTCGTGCACACGCGAGCGGCGCCGGGTCCCGGCCAGCGTTTCCATGGCGACTGAGCCAAGTTCATCCTCCGTGGTAATGGCTTTGCTCTCCCACCACCGCTCGGGATTGTTTCTTGGGAAAAAAAAAAAAAACCAGCCTTCGATCTGTCAGCGGCATCTCCTCATCGCACCCCACTGGGGACCGTGTGGGAGAAACCCCCTGGGCCTTTCCAGGTATATTTTTGCAGAAGTGCCATATTTAAAGGGTGGCGGCACCGTCCCCCCCAGCCGCTCGGTGCCGGGGGCTTGTGGCACAGCACCCACCAAACATTCTCCATGTGGGAATGGCGTTCAATAAGCAGGATCAGCACACGATATTGTTTTTCATATTTCCTAGTGCAGCTACAGCCCGGGACGGTTGTAGGACCACGTCCATCCCAATCCCGCACGGCCGAGCCGTGGGAATTTTCCCCCACCGCCTTCCCGCGGGAGAGCGAGGGCTTTAGGGGGCTGCAGCTTCCCCGGTGAACTCCAACAAACTGCAAACCCAGAAGGAAAGCCATGCCGGGGACGTGCCCCCAGATGTTTCCCAGGCAGAAACACGTTTTCCTTCCCATTTTAACGCAGCTCTAGCAGACGCGTTTGGCGTCCTAATGGGCACCAAGTCGCGGCAAGTCAGTTACCCGCAAGGATTTCCAGGCTTTTATGGCGTTGAGTGTCCCTTATGACTAGGGAACAGCATATTTAAAAATATATCTAATTTCATAAAATCAAACTCTAATAAACATCCTAGTAAAAATCAAGGAGGGTTTGGGCTGTAAAACCCCATTTTCCCAAGCACATTCCTACGCTCGGAGAACTCATGTGTTATTCTGTCTCCCGCAGATTATTGTCTGAACACAGCGGTGATTTATCTGTCTCCCATGTCATGTCATCCGTTTATGTACAGTATTATATGTAGAGTACGGCATTAACATTTTACTATTATTCTTACCTTTCAATGCAAAAAGATAAGAGTGTAAATCTGGGAGACAAGGGATGTGTCAACAGAGCTGAGCCAGCGCTCCCGGGCGTGCGGGTGCTCGTCCTCCTCCCTCGGCGCACCGAGGCTCGCCTTACTGGGCGACCTTGCCCATCCCAGTGACCGCACTGGGGACATCGCCATCGCCGAAATACGGCCTCATCCGGCACCCACCACAGCACCAGGCAGCGGGATGGGTGCGCTGGCGATCCCCCCCCACCATAAAACCAACCCCCTTAATGCGAACATCCCTCTTCAGCACAAAGCATCCTCCCGCGAGGCTGCAAACATAAACCACCTCCCTGCCACGCCAGACGGAGCAACAAACAGCCTGTTCACAACTTACGGCCAGGCCCGCGTAACTTATTAACACCTAGTCAAGATTAATCAAGCAGGAAAAGCTAAAGCAGGTCCCTAATTAGTTGCCAATGATAACTATATTTGTCATCCTCTCCCAATTAGTCTACTGTACATTTTGGAGTTTAATTGCACCTTGTTCTTCATTTAAATGTCATCATGTGCATATATTCTCCTCATTCTTTAGTAAATTTGAGAAAAATTTGACATTAAATATAGATTATCTTTGGATTTTCATAATTAACACAACTGAACTGTCTTCGGCCTAAATACATCTCCTTGCGCTATAAATCTGGCCGCTCTCTTGGAAGCGGGTATTTCCAGGGGCACCGTGGATGTGGGTTTGCATCCCCCTGGCACCAGTGACACTGGGGCCATGCGTAGGTGGCACTGGTGGCTGTGGTCAAGACGTGGCCTCAGGGTCTCCCCTAGAAGTGAAAGGATGGGCAATCCTTGGTTTTTCTCTCTTTTGGATTTTTTTTTTTTTTTCCTTAATTTTCATAGCCGATAACACCTTTAGGAGTCCGATTTGCAAACAGTGGGTCAGGTTATTCCCAGGGAGACGGTGGAGGTGAGGGGACTGGTTCACCTCCCTCCATCCCGCTGCCAAACCAGCCCCGCTCAGCCCTCCCGTCCCGCATCACCCTTAGGACGAGACACGTCTGCTGCTCTACGCGGGTCGCACCCGGTTCCCGCGGACCCAGATTAGAGGATATTCAATATATTGATGTACAAGAGAAAGCTCTGGCCGAGTGACCCCGCACCTCCGCATCCCGCTGCCTTTAACGCTTCAGCCGCTGCCCGGAGCTCGCCGGCAGGACTCTGTACCTCCAGCCTCCCCTGGACCCAACAAAGTTGTCACCGGGGCTGTGGGGACGTCCAGCCACGTCCCCCCCTGCGCCCCGCTCCTGTTTGCTGACCTGGTCTATCAGCCCACGCTCCCCGCACGCTGCGGCAGCTCGGAGGGAGCGAGACCCGGGGAATAGCTGATGGTGAGGGATTCCCTGCCATCGCCGCAGAATTTGAAGCCCCGTGTGAGCGTGGAGCGTCTCTCCTGTCAGAACCAATGTATCCCGGACCCCGCCGTGTCCCCACTCCGAGCCCCCAGCCCGGCCGGGGCCGGACCTGTGCCGAGCTGCCGTTTCAAGGGAACGAAACCAAAGCGACGGCCCAACGCGCCGACGCTGCCAGGGCAAGGGCGCGATGGGACGAGCCGGGATCGGGGGCTGCCGACGTGCCGGCCCCCACGTCCCGCAGGGTCTCGTGCTTGCCGGGCTCCCCCCCACCGAGTGATGCTGGCATACTGGGACTCAGCCATCCGCCGGGAACAGGCTCACGGGAGCTGCTCCACAGCCGACCCGCTATTCACACCGATCGGTGGAAGAGGCTGGGACCAGCATGAACCCCCCCCCACCCATCCCAGGACCCCCCCCATGCCTGTTGGGGCAGCTGGACACAGCCCGTGGGGCACCCACTGCCGCCTCCTGAGCACCCGGCGAGCCGGAGGGGATGCTGGTGGCCAGCAGCTCTCCCCACAGCTCTTACCACAGCGATGCTGGCACTGAAAACAACCCTCAGGCTTACAAAAAAAAGAAGAGGAGGGGAAAGGGAAAAGCAATGAAGGAAGCTGTACGGTCCTACCTGTCCCTTAGGAAGAGGCTCAGTGCACAGATCATCCCTACTCCCTATTAAGAGAAAAAACAAAAAAAAACACGCCGGTCTATGCATTTCCCAACTGCTCCGGGGCTCGGCGTGTCCAGTACGGGGACTGCAGCTGCTCGCATCCCTGGGAGGAGGCTGCTGCCGCCTGAGAGGACAGGGGAAGGAGAGGAGAAAGGAAAAGTGGGAAAAAAAAATTAAAAAAAAATAAATAAAATCAAGGAGTAGTCAAAAAGTGTATTAGAAGCAAATTTGGAAAGAAATCAATGGCATGTAATTAGCTTTGATTTTTCTTCACGTTTTGTTTGGCTGGGGGTTATGTATAGACTCCCTATATGAGCGGAGCGGAGAGATTAAAGCACGGAGAACAGGTGCCAGATCACGAGCCGGTGGCCACCAAAGCATGACAGCTCCATCACCGCTGTCAGGAGGCACGGCAAAATAAACATATAAATAAATAAAGGGGAAATCATGCAGGGAGGAGACGGGCATTTGCTTATTTACTATTTTAGCTGCCGTTCCCCCTACTCTGGCAGGGATGCTCCTACACACGCGCATCGCCCCAAAACCTTTGCCGTGCTGCTCTGGACATCGGTACAAGCCGACACGGGTGGTCACGAGGAAAAAAGAGGAGAGGCGACATGTGCCAACTCGTCCCATCTCCAGCCAGTGTTGAAACACACCTTTAAACCCACAGTTGTTTCTGTTTGAGGTTTTAGTTGTTCTCCTCTAAATGGGAAAGGGATCCGTACGGTGCTTGGAAAGCAAAGCCTCGCGCAGGGATGCCGGCACACGTCGCTATTCCTTAGGTAAATACAGGCAAACACGAGGCTGGAAACGTGGCTCCCGCACACCGCGGTGTGATGCGAGAAACCCAGCCTGACGGTGAGCCTCAGCCCTCCCCACACCCAGCAGCACCGAGAAAAAGCTGTTTTTTCTTTTTTTACTAAACCTGCTTCCTAAGAAACCTTTCCACAGCCGGAAAGTCCAACTCCACATGGCAGTGTTTTCCAGCCAAAACTTGGGAAACAGGCAGAGGCTGTAGGGAAAGAGGGGCTGGAGGGCTCCGGGGGGAGCACGTGTGTGGCCACATACGTGTACACACGCAGGGGCTTGGATGCATTACACGCACGTGTGTTTATATATAAATACGTGTGTGTGTATACGCACACATATATATAAATATATATTCCCCCTGCACAGCTTTCAGCGTTGAGTTGCCAACCGTGGCTCCTCACCCTCTGAAGTTGTGAGCTATTTTTTTTTTTTACCCTTTAACCTTGAAAATTAACCTAAAACACAGGGTGCTGTACACATGACTTACTCAAATAAATTGCATCCTTAATTATGAACACCCTCCGCTCCTCTGTGCTCCAGGCCACGCCGCCCCAGCGGACACCCCCCTCCTGATGAGTGGTTATTGAACACGCGAACAACAATCAACACTAATTAAATACTCAGCTGTTGAGAGGAGACAATGTTTATCAAAAAATGCAAGAGGAGGGGAGCGCATCTTCTGTTTTCTATAATTAGTTAGCAATATTCCCCAGGCGGTCTTGGAAATCGAACTCGGGTTTGTTCACATCTGTTTGGCGCAGCAGACAAAGGCCACCGTGGCCCCGTGCCCCCCCTCCCCGTCCCCACCTCCGGACTTACACCCCGGTAAAGCAGACGGGGCGCAGCATCCCCGGCCAGTGGAGGAAGGCCACCCGCCCTCCTCCTCCTCGTCGTCCCTCTGCGGCTGTCAACGATGGGAATTCGGACTTCAAGGGGGAACGAGCTTGCTGGAACGGCTCTTGGCCGCAGAAATCCCATCCCGGGCAATCACGGTGACTTGGGCAGGTGGAGACACCCCAGCACCACGGGGTCCCCGTCCCCCACGACCGACCCCGCAGCTGCCGGGGGCTCGGAGAGGAGGGAAAGGGAAGGGTGAGGGCACAAGGTGTCTATACCTTCCCTCGCACCCCGTTAAAATGGAACCCCTCATCAGCGGGGAAAAAAATGTGAACGCAATTTTATACCTTTCTAATTCTTTAATGCTGTAGCAGTTTTCAGCCAGGGAAGGGGCAGGACGAGGCCATTAATTTCCCTCTGTCTCACGTTATTACCGGCTTAAAGATCTACTCAGCAGCAGAGGACAAGAGTTAAAATTTCCCTGAAGGAGGGGAAATAAGGCGATTAGTGATCGCCAGGGTTTGAATACTGAAGCCTGGGACAGCTCCAGATAAGAAAGCGCTGGTTTCATAGTTGGTCCATGAATGAAGAACAACAGGAACAAAAAAACCTCTCCGTCATACTCTACGCTCTGATATTTATCCAAGGGCTGCTGAACAATCCCCGTCCTGCAGACCCACACTAATATTACCCGCCTTCCTACACGCTGCTGATAGTACAGACAAGCCTTGTAGTGAAAATGGGTTTGCTAAAAAACCAACCTCGGGCAATGTTCTGACGTTCCTACGCTGGCAGGCTGCAAGCCCCTTGCGTACGCTCCTATAGAAACCGCCAGACCCACCCAACACGCTCGCCGCTATCACCCGTCGGCATCCCCCTACACCCAACGCTCCTACACTACGCATCCAGACGGACACGAGTGCCCTTCTGAAGTCTATTCCACTACATTAACAGCTCGTCTTTCCAAATACTGTACTTAATTCAATATTAACGAATATTCCCCATCCAGCGTGGTCCCCAGCCCGACCCCGCGGCGAGGCGGGGCAGCCGCATCCCCCCCCGGGAGGATGCTCGGGTGATGCTCGGCTGTCGATCCAGCGGGAGTACGAGCCCTGGGGATGCCCCCGCCGCGGCCCCCTCCCGCTCCCCGCCAGCAGCCGTTGCTTCCCAGCCTCGGCCCCGCTCGTCGCTTCGATCCGTCAATACTGGGCGCAGTCGCTGGGAAGGGCAGGCACGGCCCCGGCCCCGATCGATAGGCAGCAGCCGCCGGCCCCGTGGGTGCCGCACTTGTTGAGCGAGGCTGCGGTGGGAAAAAAAAAAAATAGAAACCGCGTTTAATACATTCCTCCTCCATACAAAGCCAAACCTAAACGTGTAGGAGCAAGCAGCGGGGCAGCAACATCTTTTAGTGTCTTGCAGAGGCTGAATAATGGCAGCGACGGCGAGTGCTGGGAGCCGGGGAGGAGCGGCACCTCGGGACGTGAGCCCGTTCTGCAGCACGTCCGTATCACCGCTCCTGGGCTTCATCCATTGCACCTGACACCGCTAACGACATACGAGCTTTGGTAGTAAAATACACAGGAAAAAATAGATTATACTTGCACACAGCTCAGTGGTACTGCTGGGCCCCCCGGTCCTGCGCACGTGCGGGTGGACAAGGGCTTCTCCCCCCTTTTCGTCCCCTCTTGCTCTAATCACCGAGAGGGAAAGCTCGCTGGGGATCAGCACGTGGCTTCTCTTGGCAAGTTTGGAGGTTACAACAAACAGCAAATGATACTTTCACAGTACTTTCCATCCCAGGGATCTCAAACCGCTTCTATTGAGACCAGGAATTAACCCGTCCTGCCTCCCTACAAGACCGAGAAGGACCGGTACCCTCCGTGCACAGACAGGACCGCGCTGCGGATGGGGAAGGGGGGGTGGCACCGGTGCTGTGAGCCGGGACGGGACGGGATGCTGGCAGAGCAGAAGCCGCCGCCGTTGCGGATGTGCTTTCCGACTTGCTCAGCTCGTGGCTTCAGCGCTCCCGGCTTATATAACCAGGCTCCAAAATCAGTACATTGCCCTTACACTCCACTGCGATCTACCCTAAATACCTACAATATTTCTGGTGGTAAACAATCTCCAAGACTCATTTCTTAGAGCAGTAGCAGATGGTCAAGAGCATTTCCTGAAATTGAATATTATAATGAATTTAGGATCAAAAAAATTTACATAATAATCTGTTTTAGATTCTGATAGTGAAGAAACCTACACAGAAACTGCTTCTTTTCAGCTATTTGAATTAAAGTATAAATCTTCAAGTACTTTAATTATAAACAAACTCTTGCTATTCCAGATCCACGAAAGAAATTGAAAAATTAACTACCCACTGAAGCTCAAGGCCACATGTCAGGCTTAATTCATCGGCGGGTTTACCTCTTGGGACCCAGCGCCTGGGCTCACCCAACAGCAGCTGGAGCAAGATGCTCGGGAGCCGCGCGGCCGCTCTCGGCCCAAGTCTTGCCTGTTGCTTCTGGTTTGACTTGAGATTTGGCTGATCCAGTCGAGTCCCCATCAAACCACATGGCCAGCACGATCCCGCAACATCTCAGCTCGGATTGGAAATCTGCAGAGCTCCCCAGGGAAGGCAAGAGCTCTCAGGCTGGGCCAGCGTTATGGCCTTTGAGCTCTTGGCTACGGGGTGTACCCAGGTCGGGACCCACAGTTGGGGATGGGGATGATGGGGATGATGGGGATGATGGGGATGATGGGGATGATGGGGATGATGGGGATGATGGGGATGGAGATGGAGTAAAATGAGGGGGGAAGGACAGGATGAGATGGCACAGGTGGGATGGCACGGGATAGGATAGACGGGATGGGATGAGACAGGATCGGACACGACCATGCCGACCCAGATCCTGGTGAAGGAAGGTCTTCCAGAACAGGCACAGAGCCCCGGTCACACACAGTCGCTGGGAACCACGTCCCACCGTGTCTTCCCCTCAGTGTGCCCACGGGACCCGGGATGAGACACAAGCGCTGTCGGGTCCTTGGCTGGAGATGCTGACGGACATCCCTGGAAGCAGAAGGGCGTCTGAAGAAGCAGCAAATACAGCAGCAATGGCCAGATTCTTTAAAAACAGTCCCAATTTCCATGAAAATAACAGAAAAGCATCCTGTCCAAAGCCAGCTCTCCTCCCCGGGGCCAGAGGAGCGAGCTCAGAGCCCGTCGGAACGACCCGCGTCGGGCTGTGACGAACCTGCCGCAGGAGCTGCGAGCGGTCGGGGCTCCGGCAGAGACATCACCGTCCTCCCACGGCTGCTGGACCACGGAAAAATTTCACTTCCCACTCTCATGCCGGGAGATGCAGAGGGCCTTCCCTTTTAGAAAAGCAAATATTTAGTCTAGATAAAAAAACCCCAAGAGCGTTTTCCCCAGGTAATACTAGTAACTAAAATAATCACATTCACTTTGCTGGTTTAATTTTATATTTCCATTTCTACCTTATCTTTTTTCTGCAAGCATCATTAAACCACACCATAACAAAAATACATGAACTGTTATTCTTTCAAGAGAAGCCATAAACCACCTCAAAGCTTTTCAAGTTTATTCTTATCTCGTACATCTTCCTCTGGTTCTTTTTTTTTTTTTTCCTTCATGCATTTCAGAAAGGTAGTTTTCCCTAATGTTAAGAATAGTTGCATTGAAAATGAGATGCTGCCTCTGAAAAGCCCCTCTGGAGGATTAAATAAGTAAAATATAGCCAGAAAATAAACTGGAACCTCATTCAAATAATTTTACAGGAAGAAATCCTACTTTACAATAGGTTTTCAATATCACTTAGAAAATTCTTAGAGTCATATATATATGTTCTTAATTCAGGACCTTCCATTAAAAAAGACATTACAGAGGGAACTGAAAGGCCATTTAGTACCCTTGTTTATATAAAAATGCATATTAGGCACAGATGCAATCTCCAGCAAAAGACTTGTGATATAGTTTGAATAAGCTCCGCTTTGCTGAAAGGTGCTAATGAGGGTTGGCAAAGCTGCGAAGGCGCCGCCAGACACCACCACCTCATTTATTCTGCCGGGTAAGGCGAACCCGCGCGCATCGCTCTTGCATCTCCCTCCCTTTTAACTATTCTCCCGCTCGCCGATTCCCCCGTGCTGCTGCTGGGGAGCAAGGGGTTCGCCCGGGCTCCGCTTGAGACGGTTTTATGGCACCGATCTGCTCCATCCTCAGCGGACAGGGATGGACCCGCGCAAACGGCTTGGTCCGGGGTTGCAAACCTGCCCGATTCCTCCCAGCTTGCCGCTCATGGGATGGAGCTCGTGTGCCAGGAACGATCCCAAAAGGAAAAGGAGTATCTCTCCTCGCTGTAACTCTATGTCACATGTATTTCCTGTACGGCACTATCCCATACCTCGATATAAGCATGCCCAAAGAGACTTGGCTGCAGCGCTGGTGGGACAACATCCATCCTGCGTCGCCTGCAGCGTCGCTCCAGCATCCCCTACTTGCTCCCACCGCGGGACCCCCATCGCTCCCATCCCCACCCCCAGCTCCCCCCTGTCCCAGCCCCACGCCGGTACCCGACCACCCGAGCCCTCGCTGCAGAGCCAGGAAAGGGGATATTTCCCAAAGCACTGGCACCTGAGGGAAGGGGAGGTGATGGTGAAGCATTCCCGCGGGACCGGGTCCATGCCGGTGTGTACCCAGCCAAGTCTGCAAACAGGGGTGTCAGCCGACAGCACCCCGACCCGGGGGGAGGCTCAGAAGTACGAAGGGAAAGGCACATCTGCAGCAACAGCTTTCAAAATGGGAAGAGCGATTGCAGTTTTGGGTGATGGAAAGAGGAGAGGAGGGAAAGCATCATTTTACTATTCATTGCCTCCTGCAGGAGAAGCAGGCAACGCTCGCCCCCATAATTAATTAAACATTGGAATAGTGCTAATGATTTGTATAGGCATGGAGGCTTCGACCTGAGGCTCTCTGAGCCCTCAGCAGCGCTGGTCACCCCAAACTGCTCCACAGGGCTGATCCTGTCCCCTCTGCCCGCTCGGTCTTTTTTCTAACTGCCCGGACAATTTGGCGCTCGGACATTTCGGTAATAACCTCGCCAGGACCCTGAACCCGCAGGGTCAGGCGGACTTTTTACCTGCTGTACAAACTTTCAAAGGCAGCTTTAAAAAAGGTTCAGAAAGGACATTTATACCCAACTGCAGGCAGTACAGCTTCCGTCCTGCGCGAGCAGCCGTGGAAAGGGACGCGGCAGAGTCGGGGCCGGACCCGTGGGACGCGCAGGGTGCGATGTGCAGGTCTTCAGAGAAAACAGCTGAGCTACCGCTTCCCAAGCGCGGGGAAAACACTGCTGAGTTCGCAGCTTCTAAAACAGGCCAGCAGGGGAAAAAAAAAAAAAAATTGGCAGGTTTAACTTTGCATCAATTCACAGCGTATTGTTACATTTTTAAAGTATATAAAACTATTGATCATAAGCAAGGCAATTACTTCTGCTCATATTTAAAGCCATGCGGCCAGTAATAAGGAGCCATCGCTGAACCCACCCAGCCATTTCACATGGAGGAGGCAAAAAACCTCCGCCAGAGGGAAAACCCAAAGCGGAGGCTCCTCGCACACAAGCCCACCCCAGTCCATGGGGCTGGAGGTCTCTAAACCAGAGTCGTGGTTAAATCGTGAAAATTGCTTAGATAGGAACAGTTTTGGACATCCTACTTAACAAGAGGCTAAAATACAGGTGACCCGAGGATGTACCCCCAGTGTACCGACAAATTATCTCCAGAGGCTTCAAAAACCATCGTTAAGCGTAATTACTATTCCCAGACCCATTGAAAACACGAGGACTTCTTCAGCTACCTCCAAACTTCCATCGTTTTGAGTTGGGCCTCAAAATACCTTTAATAATCCTGAGACTGAAGCCCAGGGGAGGTTCAAGCACCTTCCCTTGAAGGAAAATAAGCCCTTAACCTCCCAGTCAGACCCCCCCAGATGATACAGGTACCAAATCCGAGCCGGGCAGGCGTCACGCACGGCACAGCCACTGCAGAAACGCCTCTGCGGTGACCAAACCTGATCGTACGCGATATTTGGGTAGCAAGTTTTGTAGAGAATAAATATCACACTTCAATTTCATGGTAACTTAGGAGGGTTTACTGGCAAATACCATGGCTTTTACATGGTTCTACCAATTACCGAGCAATTACATGTAACCTAGATCTGGAGGACATACAGTAGCGATATAATGTATTCCTCTCTCTGTTAAAAAGAAAAAGGCAGTTAATAGAAAACACTCTTTTTTTTTCAAATTATAAACCCCTCCACAATATTCCTGTGTGACATTATTAAAACTCCACATCAATATCAAACCCGAAGCAAAGACTGCCATCCCATTAACACGAGTTGTGGGATGATCAATAAAAATTTACTTGAAACTGCACCATATGTCGCTCCCCACAAAGTTTTATTATTCAGATTCATCAGTTTGTACCTCAAGCCCCGTGCAATTAAATCCCATTTAGCAGCACTGACCTTCCGATTTGAACTTGTCATTCCTACAGCTGGTTTGGAGTTTAACAGCACTTTTAAATAATGAAAACAAAATGTCTGCGAATTAACGGTGGGGTACGGGGAGCCCTCCGCCGGGAAAGCCCTCCCGTGCCGCTGCCGGCGGCACAGCTCCCGCGCCGAAACAGGGAGAGGCGGGGAAAAAAGGGGAAGAGCGCCGGCACATTTTAACATGTTGTAGCATATTTGTAAACATCGTTAATCACGGATTAGCAGATGGTAATGTTAATTGCACCTGTGGAAGTAACAAGACCTCAAGGTTGATTACATTTACAAACTCAGATTGGGGCTGCGGCACGGCGGAGGATTCCCCACCGCCGGCGAGGAAGGTTCCCCGTGGGCGGCATTTCCAGCGCCGGCCGCTCCTGCCCCAGCCCAGCAGCATCCCACGTTGTTCCCTTCAGCCGTGGCACCGTCTCGGGTTTTGCGAAGACAAAGGTGTTCTCTGTCCCAAAGCCCTTCCAGCCTCAGGAAACCCCATCGGGACCCAGCGATGGATTTGATGGAATGGGATTTTTTTCGGTCGCGTTGATAATCTGCGCGCAAAAGCGAAATGTGGGGCACGAGCCGAGCTTCTCTCGCAGCGGGTTCTCCCTGGAGTGGGTTTTGGGGGATGAAAAGATCTGTGTTTGTCCTTGTCTGAGGATAAAAAGGCCGAGGCGGGGAGCGCATCTTCTAACCAAGGAGGACAAATATTTTGCCACTGTGCTTAGAGACACTTTGATTATTGAGAAATCATTTTGGAAGGGCAATTACTAAATTTTAAAATCAATTTGGTAAATAAGCCTCTGAAAGGAATCCATGACAAGCAGCAGAGAGGGAAGAACTGACTTTCAAATTACACACACACACTCTTTATTCATATCTAAATATCAAAGAGACTCTATGTACAAACAGAAGTAATCAGGAAGCATGTTTTGATCTTGCTGATGTACACAAAAAATGACAATTAATGTCCTCCTTTATGATATAAAGCCGGGAGTTTTTTACAGTTACATTACAGGGACGATTACAGTCAAGCTTAAGGCTAAAAATAATGAAAGACTATAAAAACTACATTTTAACATTTAAAAATATCCAGGAAATTAACTGGAGAAGCAGGCAATGATCCAATTAATGGATCGCATTTATTAGATCAGGGGCAAATCGCACAGCACAAAGCTCCATCTCCAAAGGTGTGAGCGTGCACAGGTCCCCGTGCTCCTCGCGGGTCTCAGCCCAGAGCAGGATGGAGCTGGGGCTGAAGGAGAAAGCATCAGCTGCGGCAGATACATCCAAAGCCAGCCGGGCGATGGCAGGGGGCATCCCGGTGAAACAAAGCGAGGCCAAAACTTACCAACAAGGGAAACGGGCTAAATGCAAACAGCAGAGCCATCTGGAGTGGGATTTACTGCACTCACAAAAGCCCGTATTGCAGCTCTCAAGCAAAAAAGTCTGAGCTGCAGCCCTAGTTACGTGCTCAAATTCCCATCTCTTAAAATTCAAGCCCCACGCAACTCCCAGTAAACCTTGTCTGATACTCCAGTGCCAAATCAAGGTGCTCCATGGATACAACGGCTGCACGGGGGAATTTGCAGGGGAGTCACGATAGCTGCTGGACTGACGGGACGAGTGACTGTGGGAACTTCAACCTACCTCACTCACCCCATCGGCAGAGCCGCTGCGGGCACCGAGGTTTCAAAGCTTTTTGGAAGCCTTCCAGAAGTAAAGTAACTATTCCATCGTTACTCACCTGCCTCCTCGTTAGAGGGGGTGAGCTGGCATCGCTAAGCACAGCCTGGCAGCACCCAGCTTTCCCAAACATGCAAAGCCAGTGAAATGCATCCTCTATTAAAGTACTGCTCAGATAAAAAAAAAGAAAAAAAAGAGAAACTGCTGTTCCTATGAAATCGGAGATATATATACTTACCTATAGGTCAAGAATAAAGAAACAGCTTTATCCTCATCCCTGCTGCTCGAAAGGAAGGATTCGGTTAGCCCCAGATGCTGAATCTTTCCTCCAAAAAATGAGCAAATCTGAGCCACGGGCACCCTCTGCTGGGGCACCCACGGCTGCGTGAGCAGGGCTGGTGGTGGGGCTGGCCTGCAGCCTCCCGGGCCCTGAGCCTTATTTCAGCACTAAGGGGGGGAAAAAAAAAGAAAAAAAAAAAAAAAGACACATTCAGCCCACAAAACGCAAGAGCTGTCACCCCAGCAATGCACCAGTTCACCTCTACGCAGTGACCAGCTCACCTTCAGTCTCAGGCAACAAAGCCCTGCTTGCACGACAGCCGTCGTTTCGGCAGGATTTGGGTTTTGTCGTTTTCCACCGGAGAGGGCAAAGGGGCAGCCACAGCTCAGGACACATGCCACCGCACCAGGCACCCTCTCCATCGCAGCCACAGAAGCGAGTACTCGGCGCCTTTCAAGAGCTCCGTGTCCTGTCCTGTCCCCCATCCCGGGCACCTGGGGCGTCCCCAGCCCCGCAGCCACCCACCGCCGCAGCACCCACCGGCCAGGCCCTCCCGGAGACCCACGTGAAAAACCTCCACATCCACGGACCGGTTTACAGACTTCATTTAGCTCAAAGGAAAGTCCTAATTAGTCACTCTGAGTGATTTACTTGTTCATTTGGAAGGGAGGGAGGGGGGAGACTAAGCTGAATTGTTTGAAATTATCCCTAAAGGGCACTGTAAATTAAGTGTTAATGAGGAATCCTATGCAAAGGGCCACAGTAGCTAAATAAAATAATTAAGGTGCTAAGTGATAACATTCATTTGGTTCTCAATAATTTAGCCAGCCTGGTTTTCAACCAGGATATTTGCAAATGAAGCCACCCTCAACCCACCCCCCATACCATCAGTGGGGATGGGGGTGCTGGGGCAGCTCAGCATCCAGTAGGATCAGCCCCACCATGGAAAGGAAACTTCCCCAGAAGAAGAGAACAAGCTCCTGATTCCCCTTCCCACCTGAAGGAAGCGCTCTGTTCCACTAATCACACTCTGGATTTATATATGACACGCAAAGGATTGATTTGAGTCTACGACCAATCTTACAGAGGCTTTATTTCAATGGGCTGCATTTTTCCCCACTACAGCTGTTTTCAAACAGTTCGCGTCCATCCTTTGGCAGGGCTGCAGACTCAGTTTACAACCAAATACAACACAGTGTGTTTTCAGACATTCAAGCAGCAATACGTAACAGAGAAACCGCCTCATCGTGAAGAAATTGCTACCGAGTAGTCCCAAATCATACCTGGCTCTCACCAGCACCCTCTCAGCTGCTAAGGGGGCGGTGGGCTCGGGCATGGGGCACAGGGTGGGCACGGGGCATGGCTACTCTCAGCGGGAGCACCAGCCAAGCACTTTCTCTCACCTACAGCCCAAATTCTCTCCACAGCACGAGTGACATACAAAGTCCCCCATGCAAAAAAGCACAATGCTCGTAGCTATCACCAGGTATTTTACTGCAAGAACTGAAGGATTTGGCTGTCTGCTTTTAAAACCTAGCTTTGTCTCTGTTCCTTGCAGCTGCTCCTCCGAGCTGCCAGTGGGAGGTGTTACCCAGTACATGCAGGTGTCTGACTTCAGCGTTAAGCCAAGGTTCTGGTGGTATCGCAAGTCAGCCAAGATGCAGCTCAGGTCAGCCGGGCTCTCCCCATAACTTGCAGCGATGGTGAAGACCCTGGAAACAGCACTTCCATATCCACGCCAACAGAGCACAGCCATGAAATGCTGAGCAGCTTTCCCCGCCAAAAAAAAAAAAATTCAATCACCGTGCCTCAGCTTTTGGCTGCAGATGGAGTGCAGGAGAATACCTGTAGGAAAGTAAAAATAAATAAATAAATGAAAACCTATCTTTTTTTAAACCACAAGAAAATCATTCTGCAGGCCTGGATGTTTGTTTGATTTTTAAATACAGAAATTTGGACCATGATGCCTCTGCGCTCAGAACTGTTTTTACCAGTAGCAACAGAGACGTTCAGCGACTCGATCCCGGGGTGAAGCACTCTGCCAGGGGGTATGGCCAGCATCCGATGGCACAAGAGCTGTGTCTCCAGGGAAAGTCCGTCACCTTCACTACCTGCAGAAGAAAGACACTGCTCAGGTCAGCTCACAGCCGCTGCCACGTCCCTTTCCCCCCCTCCCGAGTACAGTTATTACTAGTGCTCTGTCACAACTACACCCTTGCCCTAAGCTCACCAGCAACTTCACCAGCTCCCATGCAGCAACAGCCAAGAACTACCAGAAGCAAGATGGGCACCTTACCTGCCTTCCCTTCCTGGCTCACTCCAGCCTCCCCAGCTCTGTTCTCCAATATCTGAGGCATTTTTGAGGAATACCTGTGCAACATGCCTTGCAAGCACAGTGTAAAGTGCAGAGCCTTGCAGTCCAAGCGCAAAGATCCCCTGCGCAAGTAGCCACCGTGCCAGCAGACAGCTGCCCACGTGCGCGGGCTGCTGCCAGAGGGACAAGGCAGACAAGAGGCCACAGGCCTGATCTGGTCCAGCAAATCCCACATCCCTATTGGTACTGACGGGTTCAGCCTTTTCAGCACACAGTACCACCAGCTGGGTGCAACTTGTGAATGCAGACAGTTTAACCAGAGGCTTCAATTGATTAGTTGTTAAACCATCCAACAGCCCTGATATGTTTGGGCTGATACACTGGTGAAACAGAGTTGAAATCTATCCCAGGTCATTAGTAGTTGTTTGACTCACACTGTCACAAAGGGAAATGGAAAGGGAGAGGCTTTAAACAATCCTGCGTGCAGACAAGTGAAAATGCAGAAGACCACAGACCTCCCAGCCCGCTCAGCTCCCCAAAGAATTCTTCCACATTCATTATTTAGAGCTACACAGACAGCTACACGGCTGCAAGAATAGCCAGCTCATTTCAAAGACATGCTCACCCTCTGACAAAACAGGCTCAGCATGCTGGAACGCTCCCCTTCAACAGCCATACCCCGACTCCAGCTGAACCCCAGACTCGTCCTGGGACGGCACTGGTGGGGCACACGCTGCCTACCAAGGGCTTCTGCGCTTCTGCCTGCGTGACCAGTGCTGTCACCAAGGCCTCGCTCAGCTCACCCAAATGTAGACACTTACCTGAAGTTTTAACACCATACACAGATGCTTATGGCACTTTTATGGCTCTGGAGACTCATTCCTCTGTAAGGCAAACGAGCTCCTTGCTCAGCTAAGTTGCCACGAAATTCTTCCCCTGTTGCCTACTTACAGCACCTCCCCAGCAGCTCCCCTGCCCCATCCCTGTGTATTGATCTGTGCGACACCCCTCTGACTGCACAGGGTAGGAAGGTGTTGTTATTCCCATTTCATAGACTGGAAGCTTGAGGCCCAGTCTCATGTTTTGCTGGCCTGATCTAACTGGCAAGATGCATTTTGTGTAAGGAAAAGAATGCTTTAGGTAATGCATCTTGCCTCACCTTCCCACAAGAAATAAGCCATACAGGCAAAAGCATCCTTTGGCTGGGGTAAACAAACCTTCAGAAAAACGAAATCCCATCCTAACCATTATTTTCCTCCTGCTGTAAGCTAGCAGTGCAGACAAGGCCTGGGTGAGTTATCCAAGGTCACAGGGGAAGCCTGGGTGACACAAGGAATCAAAGCCAGGCATCCCACGGCCCAGCCTGCCTCTTCATCACTAGACTGTGGCTCTCTGGGGATGCTTCAAGAAAAAAAAAGATTGTATTATCCTACTTTTTCCTGATTCAACACAGAAAAGTTTTACAAGTTACAGTTGTATTTGCCTCCTGAGCCTCTCAAACCACACTCTCGTGGGACTCTCCAACTGGGACAGCAGCTATTGCCAGAGGTGCAATAGCTCCTGGAGCAATCCTCTCCTCTCCCTGATAAGGGTCTTACGATTCCTAATAAAGGCAGCAATTTTGCTTCCAGCTTTTACAAAGCTTTTTATGGCTCTGGCTGCTTAAAATAATTAGGAACCATAAATTCAGGGCAAAAAGACTTGCACAGAGTGTGACACAAGGGAGGGAGTATTGACTGAATCAGATTAAATCCTAGTTTATACTGGTGAACAAAACACTTCCCACTTCAGATCTTTGACTTCCATCTCTTCGCTTTGTCCCTCACTGACAGGCCTCAAAGACCAGAGTTAAAGCTTGGCTGAAATGATAAAAAACAGGTTTCCTGCCCCGTTTACAATTAACACCACTGTACCAACTGCAGTTTCCAGTGCAGGAAGTTCAAATCCAGGCAGAAGCAGCCGTGCTGACAGTTCAGAGAAATATGCAAAATGAGCATCTTGATAAAACCACCAATTCCATGAATAGCCTTAAACCGCAAGCTAAAGACTGCATGTGTAAGAAGAACAAATTACCCAGAAACTCTTCTTGCTCAGACATCTAACTGCTCCCAATCTGTTCCTGTTCGCACAAGGCTCCCAGTCTTCAGGGCAGCCAGCCTGCCTGTCACCTTCGGCAATGATTCCAGTGCCGACAAGATTAAGCTGGACTGTCCAAATCACTCTCTGCCAAGCCAGCGAGGATGCCAGGAGGGTGAACTCAAGTCTGCAAATGCTTAACTTACACGACAATCTGTGCAAGGCTAGGAAGCTCACTACCATGCTAAATTATCTCTGCTGCTCTCTGCAGCTGCAGGTACGCTACATATTCAGATCTAGGACGTTTCTTCAAACAACCTCAGCATCAGACGACTGTAATGTTCAATTTTCTTTTCAGCGAAGAGTTAGTGCTCAGCAGAGAGTTGAAATCATTACTGCTGCAAGGTCCAGGAGCTCTCCTCATGCATCTACCAATCAGCCTCCAATCTCCCTTGACAAAAGGATATTTGGACTTTTTCCTGGAGAAATCTCTCATAATTCAAGGTAACGACACCACTGCCGCTTTCACCCCCTTCCTTTCTCCTGGTGTTGTCGTCGTTTCTGGGATGCATTTCTTTGTGGTCCATCAGCAGTGCTGCCAGCCTCCCTACTCCCTTTATAATATAGCTCCACACATCTTGTAGAGATGCCAGATTTGCGGCGTTGTCTTGTCAGTATTTCTCGGAGTTCAATAAACATTTTAATTAAAGGAATGTCTTCTGAGCCAAGAAAACCACAGCACGGGGCAGGATTACAGCCCCTTGATGGCTCATCGCCAGCATGACACTACTTCCAAGTGTGAAAGCTCAAACCAGCTCTTGTGCCAGGTGACACAAAGTGGGGAGCTACGACATGGCCGCACAAGGGTGCCTAGAGCAGCACTCCTGCGTGAATTTCTTTCTCTAGCTGCCAGGAGGCCGTTACTCCCCTTCTCTTCACCTTCTGGGAGGCTGCACAACCCTAAACCCTGCCTACGAAAGACAGCATCCTTTTCCAGTATCCTCCACACAAAGAGGGGGCAGAAGCAGAGGGCCCTGTAGGAATCACCCAGTTTAGGCGCTCAGGAAAGCAGCACCCATTGCTCAAACAGTGCGCAGGTCTGGCAGGGAGGAGGTTACGCCTGCTCCTCCTGCTGGTACCGCAGCAGCCAACAGCCCCTGCCTTCTCCTAGGTGTACAAAAGCAGCTGCTGACTGGTCTCCGTGCCACAAAGCCCAACTTTGTGTTCAGGTCATCCCCAGCAACAACTCCTCATGCTTCTTTCCAGACCTGGGCACAGAGATATACTCCTGGGGTTTTTTAAGGGGAAACATGACAGAGCAAAGACATGGCACGGCTCACCATTACAACCTCAGCACAGCAAGAGCAAGCACATACCTCCTGGGTCTCTCATTCAGGTTTGTGGTTTGTCAACACAGAAAATCCAGGTTTGGGGCTCTAGGACAGGATAAAAAGCGCCGCAGAACACAATGCAAAAATACACGCTGTGGTTACACTGACCCAGACCTGTCCTGCCACTGAAAATTGCCATCCAGACACTCTCCAGCTACTAAACTCCCTGTTCATCTACACAAACTGGTTTGTTCTTGCAGTTTCTACTGGGAGGCTTCTCGGCTCCCCCTCTTCTTCTAGGTCCCTATTTCATTTGCAGCCAGATCATTCTAGTCCTTCTTGCTCAGCTTTTCCTTTCCAGATCAAAGTGTGATGTAATGTAACAGACCTGCAACTAGCTTTCAAGTGAAACATCGCCCCGATCATTCCCTCACACATGCACTTCCACCAAGCCCAAAGCTCTGTAAACTGAAATACCTATTACTATAATAACGGGTTTATTCCACCGAAATTCCAAGCAACTGATGACAGGAACATTTTCCACATCCTCTGGCTTGCTGACCGTTCCCACGACTTCCCAGCCTTCTGCAGTTTTAGCCTAGAAAGGGAAAGGAAACAAATGTTAAAAAATCGCCTACTTTTCAAGCTTAAAAAGAAAATAAGTCATGTATGCAAACACACTTTTTTTTTATGTTTTCAGTTAAGCTGACTGGCTTTTCTAGGTTTTTTTGGCATCCCTTGAATTTTTACCACCAAAGTCCTCCCAGTACCAGCTCACAAGCATTAACTTAAGGAAAAAAAAAAAAGAAAAAAAAAAGTAATTTTCCTTCTGGTGTTTATTCCAGTTCAGCAAGCAAACAAACAGCAACTGAAAAGCTTTTTTTTTCCCCATACAACAGTTCTAGGAAGGTTTTTGCCAGGAAACCATACAAAAAGAGTAGTGTTAAACAAATTAGCATAAGGCTAATCCACAGAGCAACGCAGTGGAAGTTCTCAAGTGCAGGCTCAGCCATCAGAAGCCCACAACTTTTCAAACACAAGTGCACGTTTTCTAACTCAGATGCCAAAAATCAGCTCATACAAAAGGCAGGGCACTCGACACTCAGTGCCTCACACATCCAGAGAACCAGCCTTCCCTTCCACACCCTAGCAAAAAGAGCCTTAATTATTTGTCTTGGAAATCCATTTTAACAATAAAAGAGCTGCTGCTTCTTGCCAGCTTCATTTCCTGTGAAATTGGCACTTTTTACATTACGTTATATCAAATTTACACCAGCCAGGCAGTGCCAAGGGTTAGGCCAGGGAATCTGGGTCCAATTAAATGAACTGCTGCAATGGCTCAAAATGTTAATAACTCAAGCTTTACAGTAACAAAGTGATTCTTCCAGCTGTTTCAATTAAATATCAATGTATTTTATGTATCTTTCATTTCACCATCATCCAGAGCTCCAGCTGCCACAGACCTATTGTACGGCTGGACGAGGGTTTTCTAGCACCAAGTGGGAAGAGCCCAGGCTTACCTCTGCTCGCCCTCCTCGCAGTTGCACCAGACTACAACAAGCTCTTCCTCAAAGGGACACAGGCACACAGCGACCCCGGGAGCGCAGACTGGGTGCCTCCGTTCCCCTGAGGGTCTGCAGCCTCTGCCCTCCCACCCCGCACTGAAACCTTCAACCCCACTGCTCCCCCAGGTCCGGGGGATCCCACACAAACAGGGGAGGGCACATGAGAGCCTGCAGCTCCCCGCTCCTCGTGCACACAATATTCAGCTGGTCCCCAGCCAGGGCACAGGGGACCTCTACGAGGAGTCAGGGCAGTCACACGGTGCTGCCACAGGGGATGAATGCGCTCTGCCAATTCAAAGCAACATCCCTGAGTTTGTTTCAGTTTAAATCATGTTTTTCCATGTGCGTTCCCTTTCCTTTTGCATCACATTCTGCAAAGGGCCCTATCTCAACTCACTTCATAGGTACAGCATAAAGAGATTCCCAGCAGCTCACACCAGCCCTGGTTTCTCCTTTCTCCCCTGCTCCAAAGGCTGCCCAATGCTGCCATCATGTGCCTGGGGCCCAGGATGCTGCCTCTGCCAGATGCCAGGCAAGACCTGCTGCAGGCAGCAGCGCTAGCTCTGGTCTCTATGTGGAGAAAGGGAGACAGACCCCGTCTTACCAAGCTCGCAGCCTGAATACGGGAGATAGACACAGCGTTATCCTGCTATCGCCATCTTCCAGTAAAAGACCCACAACTCAGACCTGTTACCCCACCCGATGGAATGGGACTGGGGGTGCACGCCTGTCAGAGGTGGTCCGACAGCACAGACCACCGGCAGCAAACAGGAATGCAGAGCAGGAGCACAGGACACTGCAAATAACTGAGTCCTTTTCCTGTACTCCTCTCTGCTCAACAAATGCAATATTTGAGGTTTCTTGAAAGGAAAATATATTAAAAAAAAAAACCCATGGATCGTCCTACCTTCAAAAAGCTCCGGAGATCATCTGTGCTGTAGACATCGAGGACTTCCATAGCTCCAGAGCTAGCTTTGCTCACTGTCGGAGTCAAGGGGCAGCTGCAAGGAAAAAAGAAAGGAAAAGTGTAATATGACAGCAAAAAAAGAAATCCAGGAGAATTTTTGTTTCTGTATTTCCTTCTCTTGCCTCTGCAACCCAATTCCAACTAGCCCCCTAAAGATCTTGCTCGCTATATGGATATATTTTCCTATGGAGCATAAGAGGGCTCAGAAATTAACCCAGGAAATAGGTTACAGCAGTTTTGTGCACAGATGGACAACTGAAACACAAAACCGGTTAAAACAAAAAGTATCCAGGGAGGTTCCTTACCAGCCTGGAACACCACGTCCCACAGCCTCCCTGCAGAGCGCAATGGAAAGCAGCAGCTAGCCAAATTCAGCTCTCGAGCTCAGTCCCAGAAAGCCCTCTAAAGAAGCTGTCAAGCAATGCAGGCTATAAACCTCTCTGGGAGCCAGCAGGAAAAGAAAGAGAAAAGCTGAGGGAGCAGATAACCAACCCCATACCTGTTCCTCTGGCTTGTCACCACTCTGTCCACCCCCAAGAAGTACGCAGAGCGCAGCAGTGCCCCCAGGTTCATGGGATCCTGGATCTGCTCCAACACGAGCCAAATCAGCTGTCGGTTTGGACGCTCTTCATCCCCCAAATCAGGCTTTTCAGCTTCCTCCAAACTCTTGAAACGGAGAGGAGTGGCCTCCAAACAAACTCCCTGGTGGACCCCACCTCTGCAAAGAGCATCCAGCTCTCTCCTTTTGACGTGATGCACGGGGACTCCCCGGGCCGTGGCCTGAAGGACAAACTCGCTCATAACGAGCCGCTGAGAGCCGCTGCTCTGCTTGAGGAACAACCTGAACAGGTCCCTTCTCGACTGAGAGAGGGCCAGGGAACACGGCGCGATCCCAAACAAGATCTCTGAGCCTTTAGTCCTCTCGATGGACAGAGGCTTTCCTTCCAGCCTCTTCCTCGCCCTCGAGAAGTCAGTCTCTTGCGAGCTCCACAACTCCCTGTTGGCTGCCGTAGCCCGCCTGGCCCCTCTCTCGTACGACATGTGCCACGGCCGTGACCGTCTCTGTGGGGCCAGGCCCTCGTGGGAGCTACAAGAGTCCGCCACCGCTCCAGAAACCTCCGGGAGGGCCGGTGGGGGAAGCTGACCTCTGCCATTCCCACCTCGGGGTGGCCCTTCCTCATCCCCACCCAAGGCCGGGGGCCGCTGCTCCCGAGCGGAGCGGTATCTCACCCCCCACCACCCACGGCCGCACTTCGCGGGTGACAGCCCCACGGCCCTCCAGATGCTGGACTTGAGCGCTCGCTCCATGGCTGCTCCTAAAGCCCTTTCCACACAGGAGAGGCCAGGGCAGGCGCCGGCGGCCTGCCCGCGGGAGGCGGTACGGCCTCAGGCCGCGGCTGAGCTGACAAGAGGCGGCCCCGCACCGCCCCACGGACACGAACGCGGAGTAGGGGGGAAACCCACTCCAGGGACAGCCCGGCCGCAAAACCGGGAGGGCGGCAGGGGGCACGGACACGTGTGGGGCGGGTTGAAGGGACTCCCCGGCACAGCAGGAGGAATTGCCGGTCGCAGCGGCCGCCGCGGACACGCGTGGGCCCCCGCCGCCTCCCCGCTCCTACCGCCCGCCTGCGGCGCCCCGCTTCCGGGCGGGCACGTGACGGCACCAGCGAGCGGAGGGAGAGGGGAAAGGGGCCCCGCCCCGCGCGGCAGCGCCCCCTGGCGGTGGGCGGGAGCGCAGCTGAGCCGGCGCCCGGCTCGTTCCCGCCTCTTGTAACGGTCACCCCTCACCTCAGCTCCCCTCACCTCACCTCGGCTCCCCTCGCCTCAGCTCCCCTCGCCTCGCCTCGGTTCCCCTCGCCTCGCCTCGGTTCCCCTCGCCTCAACTCAGCTCTCCTCGGCTCCCCTCACCTCAACTCCCGGGCACTGAAGCTTCTCCCCCAAGCCAGAACCCGACAAGGGGCCCCCACCAGCCGTGAGGGAGAAGGGGGGCTTCGTCCCCACACCTCTAGGCTGAGCTGGGTCACCCCATTGGGGAGGGCTGCAAAGGGCAAGGCTGGTGCTACCCCGAGCCAGAGGGGAGCCGACACACCCTCCCTCCTCAGCCTCCACTGACAGGGCCTTAATTAACCAGAAAACAGCCTTTAACTGCTTCATTAGGGCATCTCACAAAGACTGGGGTGAGGGGCTGCATCCCACAGACCCCAGCCCAAACAACCGGCACCGCCCAGGTCCAGCAACAAAAGCACCAGCGCTTTGGGAAGTCCTGGCCCTGGCCTAGCCCAGATATTTTTAATATTAAAAAAATGAGTGTCTGAACTGCAGTTAGCCCAGGGAGTGGGGATTTCTCTCTGACCTCGTTCTCAAAGGCCACGTGGGCTCAGGCGGGCTGTAAAACCCCACAGACAATGGAAACTGCCCAAACAGCATCTCATCGGCTGGAAATGCACGTTCTGAGGGCAACGTCCTAGCATAATTAATTACCGCCCAGGCACCGTAATGGCAACGTGCTTCTCCAGACACGGGCAGAAAGGGCTCCGAGAGCATCGGGCACTCACTCCGAACCTGTAACTTTACACCAAAATGCTGCTCTTCTAATTAGGCGTTATTTTATATCCATCTTTTATTTTCATAAATGGGTAGACAAGGGGACAGGCGAACAGGGAGCCTATTCACAGCAATAGGTTTAGGGCTTCCAGGGGTTTATCCCTCAGTCAAACGTGCCTGCGTGGGTCGCGGGGGACAAACCACAACAACATTATTTTAAAAGGATTTTGCAGAGAGAGGCAGAAGTGTTTCAGTCCTTTTCTATACTGTTAGTCTGTAGCATTGACGACTTATCTCAGGCCTCAAAAATATAATGAAATTGGTTTTGCAGGTTCACAGATCTCAAGTAAAACCATGTTTTTCCTGCTGCTTACCAGAGCCAACTGCGCTCATGGTTCCTCCCCCCGCCAAAAATGAGAGCTGGGACTAGTCCCTTGAGATCACATAATCTGCCAGATAAAACTGCTGTACCTCCAGCAAACAAGTTAACGTAACTGATGATACATACTATATATAACAAAAAAAAAAAAGCACAAGAATAGGAAAAAACCATGGTTTTAATTCTACAAATGCTCTCTACCTATTTACAAGATATCCAAAATATCTGCCTCAAATTCAGCAATGGCAGCCAATTCAGCTATTCATTACTTACTTGCAAAAAACTTGTATTTCAATGACAGCAAACCTGAGCTCAGGAATGTGCCTCTGCTCTTGGACAAGCTGAAAGGGGACTAGGGAACAAAAAATGCCTTCAGTTAATGACGACGGTAATCTGTCTTGCTTTGAGGCAAGCACGAGAGACTGAAAGAGTTCAATATCCAAGTCCGAGTACCAACAGCGGCTCATCCCTTGCATAGTTTAGTCAAACCCAGCCGTGCCCAGCAGCCTACCTGGGGATTTCAGCGAACCCCTGTGGAGCGCGGCTTCATTTGAACAAGGACAGGCGAGTCCAACCTCCACAGGTTATCTGTGAAACAACTGGATGCTATTCTGCTCTAGAAAGCAGTTACAGTTTTTCTCACAAAGAACCAAACCCACACATTTCTGTTTGAACTCTTCACAAAAGAAAGGTTTAGCTGTGAACAGTAAGAAGGATGGTATGTTTTAACACAAAAACTACCATACACACAACGAAAGAACCACAGTGTGCCTCTCTTTTTATTCTTTATTTTACAGTTCACAATTAGAAACCTACTGATAAATTACACAGTTCACCCTCCTGTTCGGGGTTTTTAAATGCCTCAGAGTCGTGCTGCCAATCCCTTCTCATCCCAGGAAGGTGGCTCAAGGTGCCACCAGGTTACACAAGGCAGAGCGGCCAAACAACCCGCAACAAACCCCTCCACAGGCCGCGCTTCACGTGGGAAGTTAATGGGCAGCAGGAATTATCCCCTAAAAACACATCTGAAATGGAAAAATATACTGGATATCATTTCAAGGTTACTTTATAGACTTGCAAATGTTACAAATGTTCTTGGGGAAGAAAAACCCAAACTTCCAGGGCTGCAGGTCAGCCAGGTTGTATTTGCAGGGAGCAACTACCCAGACTGGCCCTTTTTCCAGGCCTTACATTTTAAGCAATTCTCTCTGAAGCCTCCTTTTGCAGAGCAGAAAGCTAAGTTAGGTCCCTCCTCAGCCACGCATTTCAACATCTGCTTAACTTTGTACACAGTTGCAGCCACCAATTCAGATGTTTCACCAGTGGTACCCACATCCCTGCTCATATTTTTTCTGCTCAGAAGTTCCTCATTTCTCAACTTGTTTTTTTGGCCTCCAACTCCTAGTGCAACCATCTCCTCTTTAAAAAGATGGCACATACTGCACAGCGAATCTGCTGAATTTCAACAGGCTCCTGCAAAAGAAACCCTACGGAAAACACTGGGAGTTTTCATATCAAGTCTAGCTGAACATCACAGGGACATTATAAAAAAGCACAGTAGTGCCTGAACCTTCCTTAGCCAAGTGCCTCCGAATTGAGGATCACAGTGGCACGGAGACTGAAGAGCTTTTCCAGCTGGCGCAGGCTCTCTGCTGCAGTGAGGATCGCTGGCTGCGTGCAGACCTGGACTGGCCGCTCCTTGCGGGACACCATCTAGCCCAATGCTGGGGGTGAAACCCAGCTCCGTCCAAAGAACCCACACAAAGCCACCGCCTCGGCAAGGTGGAAGAGGGCAGTGCATTACAGTGGTGCGAAACTGCACCACAGGGTATGAACGTCACTCACAGTAAGTTAGAAAGCCAAATCCAGAGATGAGGCTATGTGTACTTGCCAGTAGAAACTGGTGACTGATGAGGAATGGACAGAACACACCATGAGCATGTATTTATAAAGAGGAAAAAAAGGGGCAAATTGCATTTGTTTTGCCATTACAAAGGAATATTTTACCATTTTTCTCCTTGTATCCTTCCACAGTAGCTCACCTTTGGCACAAGGAATTCTATGTATCACAAGATTTAATTAATAATAATACTTCATATCAACACTCAGCACTTACATAGCGCTTCTCATATTCAAAGTGCTTTACAAAAGTTTGTGAGTCCTCACAACACCCCTGTGAGGTAGGTAAGTATTATTATCCCCATTTTACAGATGGGGAAACTGAGGCAGAGAGGTAAAGTGACTTGCCCAAGGCTTTACAGGGAGTTGAAACTCATGATGTAGTGGCCCAGTGCTGGTCTCCCTTATGGTGGTGTAACACAGATGAACTCCCACAGAGCTATACTGGTGTAAGCAAAACAATCCAACCCAAGTTTCTCTGGCTCCCAATCCTCCGCTCCAATCAACTGACCATACCTACTCCACCTAAACCAACGGTTTGCCTTCCGAAACACTACAGAAAGTCCAGAGTGCAGCAGGAGCAAGTCTGCAATCTTAAGGCAACATATACTTTAACAGCTCCATAGCTCTGCAGCAGAGACTACACACAGATGTGTTTCTGCCACAC
The DNA here is from genome assembly GCF_964188355.1 of Buteo buteo. Classification (NCBI taxonomy): domain Eukaryota; kingdom Metazoa; phylum Chordata; class Aves; order Accipitriformes; family Accipitridae; genus Buteo; species Buteo buteo. The sequence goes on along the minus strand of NC_134177.1, from coordinate 45,083,832 downwards.
TGCAAGAGTCTTAAGACAACTCAAGTTGTCTCCAGCTCTGCATGTATCAGCTTTGAGGCTGATTCTCTTCTCCCTCAAGTTAGAATAAATCCAGAGCGAAACAATGGGGCTGCACCAGCGTAGAACTAGTATGAGATCTGAACCAGACCTTTTACCTGCTGCTTCATAGGCAAATGCCCCTACTAATATCTTTTCATTTTGGACAGCTTCGGCATGGTTCATTTCACTCTCTCTCTCTCCGAGTTTGTATCTCTGCATATAAACAAACTTTCAACATTTCCAGCTCATCAGCACCAGCATTTAAACAGCACCATACATCTTTCTAAGACCGATCAATATTTCCAGAAAAGTGTCAATGCATGCAAATATCACATACAAAAACATCAAGAGTGCTGGGAGATGATACCAAGGATAGAGGTGATCACAAGACAGAACACATTTAGTTTTTATTAAAAATACCAAACAACTCACTCTTACTGTAACTATGCCACTTAGGTGATCATTCTAACCTGCAGAAGTACAGGTACTTTTCCTCCAACTATTTACCTACCTACCTAGAAAGAAAGAGAAATAGCAAGCACACACATTTATACTTCCTCAAACTTGGCAGGCATAATTCATGTGAATGGGAAAGGAGTGTTTGGGGAGGTGGGTGAGATTGTACACTGGTTTAGGGCAGTGGAGTATAAAAGAAGTAGAAAATATCACATGCATCATTACCATCAGTAGTCAATGTGATGAAAATAAACCCAAAATTTAGATGGATTCATGCATGACATCCACTGAAAATCTCAAACCCTAAGCACACTGAAGCTGGCGGACATTTTGTGCCACTTCACCTATGTCCAGACACAGCATCAGCAAATAAGATCAAACAAACCTTGAAAAGAAAGCAAAAGGAAGAATAAACCAGCCTGGAGACAACAATCTTCCACAAACCACTTCCCTGCATTATTTTCAAATACATTTTACTCTTAAGCAGTTTCAGAAAGAAGTGGGGGAGAAAGAGACCCACTACGATTTCTTTTTAAACTGGCTCAGCACCAGCACCAGCTCAGAGAGAGGGAGAGAAAAAGAATTCTTCAAACATGATCCTTGGTACTTGATTAAAATGTTGCTAGCCAGCCAACAAAACCCTAAATTGCCAGAGGGTTTGAAGTGGAGTGGATACAGGGTGCTGCTCATGGTCCTCTTCATTTGCTATGATATCTGCTCCGTGGGCCTCATCTGTATATCTCCAATCTAGAAGAGACCAACACAGGATTTTACCAGAGCACTGAAGTCCATTTTAAATCCTGCACTGGGCACTTCCATGCTGCACCGTTACAATGGCAAGCTGCACATGAAGAAAGTTTCCGTGACCAGAAATGAGCCTGCTTAACCGAGATATTAAAAATAAATTCAGGTGAATGTGACTGCTCTGCCTTTAGCGGAAGGAATAAAAGCACAAACATGCACAGAAAAGAGTGCAAGATGACACTGATTATACATAAACTCTCATGGTTCAAGTCTTTAGTTTGGTCCTGCTCACAGCGGGTCAAGCAGAAGCACTGCTTGATCGGCCACGGGCAGGACTTTTTATCCTCTTAAGACAAGAAGGCCAGCTATCACTACTGATCCGATGTCAAGACGGCCACATCTTGCTCCAGAGGTGCAGAGTTCACTCAAGGGGCTGCTAAACCCCTCATGATCAAAGTTTGCTTTTGCAACAGGAACTTTTATGTTGCATATACTAAACTTTGACACTGCTTCTGCCTCCTCCTGGCTCCAGCTCAGAGCTGGTCACTTATTTCTTGTTTCACAGGAGGGAAGTCCCGCTGGCAGCACAAGCACCTCACACCACCCTTGGGGAGGTGCACAGCACTTGGCAGGATCAGGCCCAACATGTTATCCAACAACTGGCAGAACCTGACCCAGCTGCAAGACTGTCAGCAAGTCTCAGACGGTGCCATCCAAAAAAAGAGCAAAACATGCCTATATCCCTCCTGTTCCCCCTGCCTCGCGCAGTCCTTCTCCGGGGTCAGAGCAGCCTTTGCTGGATCCGCAGGGCTGCGAGCAGCCCAAGCAGCGCAATCCTATAGCTGCCATAAGGGAAGTGTAAACAAACGTGATCACTGCTAATCCCCAGCCCAGGCTTTGCTAAACACACACCTGACACAGCGGCCATAACGCTGATTAGCAAATGTCAGGGCAGCAATTACCCACTCTGCCTTCAGCCACCCACAGCAGTCCTCCAACCCAACCACAGCCTACCTGTACGTGAGGTGGGGCACTGAGGACATATATGACAGCGTTAGCCATATCTTCAGCTTTGAGACACTGGAAAGACAGGAAAGAGATTCTCAGTCAAAGGGCACCTCAAGTTAACCACAAGATTGCTCCTTTCCTAGCCATCAATAATGAGTTTCGACAGTGTCACTGGGGCATGTCAAAAAGATGCAAGCAAGCAGGAAAAAAAGAAGCCATTAAAAATTTAACAAAGGCCATGTCTGGTGCTGATAGTTCTCCATTTGCTGTGAATAATCTTATTACTGGCACAGTAATTCTGCCAGGTCAGGCATTGCCATCCTTATCAAAAATTCCCAGAAAAGCACAAGAAATCTTGTGCTAGCCACCTGCAAGACAACATGCTCTCACATTTCTCCTTGTGTAGGCATGTTTGCTTACATATCTTCTCTTCAATAAAGAAGTCACAGCCTGCCAAATGCCAAAGCTGACTGATATTTATTTACAGGAACATCAGAATAAAAGGAAAAATACAGGGAGTAGGAAACTGAACCTGAATGAAAAATCTACATAGCGTGTAAGTATCAGTGCAAAATCTGAGGTTTGAGTGCTGAGACTTTGGGGATGCTGATTACATCCTGGAAAGCACTGGGCACTCTGCAGAACTAGTTCCTTGTGCTACTAGCCAGGAGAGAGTGTTAAAACCATAATCAGAGCCACTTCCCTCTGTTTCCATTTCTCCATGTCCTACCCGAATGCTCTCATAGGTTGCAGCAGCTCTCTCGGGGTCATTATCATGAAGTTTAAAAGCAAATCCTGTTTCCACCAGTCCTGGAGATATACACTGGAAAAAAGCAGAGCACATCCTAATAGGATTTGTAATTCTCCTTCAATAAAAGAATAAAAGAAAAGGAGAGAAAACTTTTTAGCACTGAAAAGGCCAAAAAAACCCCCAGTCCCCTTTCTATTGTTTTCCCTCTCCACCCTTTTTCTAGGGGAATAGTTTAAGACAGCAGACTTTGCCTTAATGACTGTTGTGGCAAGTACCTCTGGGAAACCGCTGATGGGTACTTCCCTCTTCATGTCCCAAAGGGACAGAGAAGCAGAGAAAATGATGGAAAAGCTTGCAATACAAATTAACGTCTGGACACCTCACTTCTGAGATTCAAGTCCTGAATGAGAGCAAACAGCCCAGCTGACTGCCTCCCTCTGCTGTCATGAGCCCCCCTCGCTCCCCAACAAGGAACTGCCCACTTTGTGCACCCAAAAAGTTTATTCCCTGAGGCAGCTCATCGCTGCTATGCCTTCTGCACCTGTCTCTCTCTGCCTGGGAAAGAGAGGTGGCCAGGGACAGTTGGCCACAGGACTTGAACATTCCCAGTGTGCTGAGCACTATTTTTGTGTTTCCTTGCCTGTTTTCCAAAGGGAAAACCTCTGCCTCATAAAGCCTGCCAGCTCTCTACCACCCACAAAAGCAGGACAGCAGAAGAGAGCCCACAGTACTCACTGTAGCTCGTATATGAGTCTTTGCTTCTCTGAGTTCTTGCCTTAGCCCCTCCGTGAGGGCTGTAACTGCATACTTGGTGGCACTGTAAAAATGCACCACCGACTGTGGCACGACGCTGTGGCCATTCATGCTGAGAAGAGAGCAGAAAGGAAAGTGCTGAGAGGTGGGGGAGCAAGCAGAGTCCTGAGAAGGAACCAACAGGATATTCAAACCACCGTAACGAACACAGAAAGAGACACTGAGATGGTGGCTATGTGAGGAATTCTCCTCTCCTGCAGGAAACGCACACCACCAGAGGTTCCTCTCGACACAGTTGTTTTCTGGAGCTGGTCAAGAACTTTCAATCTTCAGCCCTACACCATTGCAAGTGGTTGGCATTATCCTTTTCTCCCCGGTTCAGCCTTTCTTGCATTTAGACCAGCAGAGGTTAAAAAACAGTGGTTTGAAAATCAACCACTGCAATCCTTGGAAAACCCTTTCTTGGGCACCATCAGCCCACTCCAAGGTCAAAGCACCACTGCTTAAATCCTCACCGCAAGGCGGGGAGGAGGAGGCCCACATGGCTGATCCCACATTCCCCCCTGCATACCTGTTAATGTTAATAATATGCCCATCATCGATGTTTCTCTCTTTCATGGACTGGTAGGCCTCTCGGGTGCAGATGCTCACAGCCATCACATTGACCTGAGGGAAGAGAAAAGAAGAAGCAACTAAGACCAGCAGCGCTGCCTGGCACCCTTTGACTTGCCCCCCACACGCCCAAAGCTGCGGATGCAGGTTCCAGTCCCCGACCCGCAGCAATTCCTGCAAACACCAACAGAGGGAAATGCACATACGCACACTGCACGCCTGCTGCACACCCCACATCACGCTGCGACCAAGCTCAGGGCTGCAGTCACAAGGGGTTTGGGCAGGGGAGGCACAGATACCCAGTTTTGTGAGACAGCCTTGGTCTCTGCCAGAAATTAATGGACTTAATTGTTTTACGGGCAAGTGTGAGGGTAGAGTGCAATGTAAGGGAGAGCGAACCCACTTCCCCACAGTCAGCACTCTGTCCAGGAGACAAAGTTGTTTATTTTGTACAGCACTGAGCACACTGGTGTTTGGGCAGCTGATAGGGACACTAACAGCAGGTAATTAGGTCAGTTAGTTAACGAGGAAATCCCCAGATATTGCCTGTCAGAGCGCCAGGCACTCAGAGGCACTGCAAACCACACAGCCAGCAAAGAGCCTCCCGTGCACAAATGAAGCCAAAGATCACATTGTGCCATGGGGAAGGCCAGAGCAGGTAAGTAACCCTGCAGATACGAAAGCCACCAGTCTGTCACCCTGTCCGCTGACATTTTCCTCAGCCCTAACTGGATAAGCCAAGGAAGAAAGGATATGGCAACTTATCCAGTCCTTTAGCACAGGATCCAGAGCTTTCCAGGCTCTTGCTCTTTGGACCAGCACTGCCCAGCACACTGTTGCTTGGTTAAACTCAGTCATATCACCTCTGCAATGTGCCATCGTTAATGTGCAGATGCCTTGAGCATTTGCTGACCATAAAACACAGAGTCAAAGTTTCCAGGAAGACAGAGATATGGAAATTCCCCCACCTGGAATACAAAGCACCCAGAGGTGTGTGCAAGACTGATGAGCAAGCTGTCTCAGCAGCAGTGCTAACTGCTCAAGTTTATAGTGGTTTAGACTTGGAAAAGTGGGTGAATGGTAGAAGGTGTCTGCTGAAGCCCTCTAGAAAGGATGTAACACCGTTTCAAGGCAAGACACACTGCCAGGTGTCCTACCTAATGGCATGTCACTTTGCTAACTAAATGAGCAGGCCAGACAGGTCTAAAAACACCACTGTCAACTAAATATTCAGGAAGAACTAAATTTCTGATGAATCAGAAGTCAGGTGCAACTATAAATGGGAGGAGCAGCAGGAACAAGGCCATGTGGACAGCGAGCAAAGGATACGAGAGGGCTGGCTATCTATCATTACTGTGAAACTTATAAACAAGAATGGGGCAGGCTAACTATGACTTGCTAGCACAAAAGGACATGCAAGAGAGGAACATTAGTTTGGAGACCAGAAAGTAAGAGGCAAAAAGGGATGGATTTGGGAGATGTAATTACTGAGCAGCACACAAAGGACGAGCTGGGTCAGCTGAAGGATCTTCGGTCACTGCTTTTGTCTCGGTCGTTATTTCCTATTCATTACTAGAGGCCATGCTTGTGAGTTTTTGTCTTGGTGATAGATAAATAGCATGCTTGTCTGATCTCGGGGTACCCAGGCAACACAACAAGTTGAGTCATCATCCTCATCCAAGCGCACTTTGGTTGAGCACACAGTCACTGCCGGATATCTCGGTGATCATACCTGGAACTACAGAGATAATTCCCCGGCACCAGGTTGAAGATTTACCTTGGCTGTGCAAGGAAGAAAGTTAGCAGGCATGTCAGCAGAAGCAGCACCTCAGCATTGGAGCAAAGCCCAGAGCAGGCAGGGCGTGGAAGGCTTCTGGATTTTACAGTAAGGTGGTCAAGGAAAGCAGGAGTAACCCGCTCCAGTCTGATACACTAACCAAGTGAGGAGCCAGTCCTTTCAGATATGGATACAGGCAACTTTTAGTATAAAAAGCCTTCATGACGAGCAACATCCCTGCTTTCCTTCCTGCCCCAAGACGCCCTGAACCCATCAGGCACCACATCTTTAGTGCAGTCGCTCCCTGATTCTACTCCATCTCCGTAGGCCACTAGAGGGTAACATCGGCCTAAAGCCTGAGAGCCTGAGAGCCGGCTCCAACGCTGTGATTCATGCTGAGCAATGCTTCCTTGCGTGGGTAGAATTACAACATTTTGACTACTACTGGCAAAGCAAGATACTAATCAACAGCCACATGGGAAAGTCCAGAGCCTGTACAGTAGGACACCGTGGTACAACAAAACAACTGGCTGGAAGGCGACTGAGCTGGGATTGCCTCGCTGCCTTTTCCTGAGAGCACCCACAGGATTTTTGGGTGAAATCCCATTTCAAAACACGGAAAAGGCACTTGGGAACCTAAAAATGTGCCTGGAAAATGAGCAAGGCTTAGGGCTGTATCGCTTTGAGAAACAATCTAAAGGCTGTTGTTAACAAATATCCACGCAAGACATTTTTCAGCCTCGTTCCTATTTTAAGAACAAAAGGTTCAAAGGTCCCTTAGCAAAGATGGCCAACACATCTGCGCTCTGCCTTTGCACAGCACACTGCACAAGGCAGCAGGTCTGTGACTGCTGCGTGTGTGTGCTAATGCAACAGAAACAATGAAGGCACATTTTCTAGTAATTAATGAGTTCCAATTGCCAGGTTGGGAGAACATAAAAGATCGTGTTCCTGGAAGCACTGAGCATCTCACTTCCCAGAATCAGCCTTTTCTAAGGTATCAAAATGAGTATCCCAGCTCCTAAGCATATATAAAAATGCAGGTTACGGAAAACATATCTCTGCACAGATGGTATATAAAAGCAAGAAGAACAGAGCCTTGCTGGTCAATGAATAATGCCAAGAAGAGTCAAACCCATTTAGTGTCTAGAGGAGGGAGAGAATGTGTGCCGCAGTCCTTTGTGCCCTGAACAGTGCAAATGGAAAGTTCAGCTTGAATTCCTAGCTGTAAAGGTCAGTAGGTAAAACATGAAGGAGCTGTTCAAATCCCAGAGCCTGGAGTCAGTGTGTACACAGCACCCAGCCCCGGCTACTCCCGCTTGGATCAGGGACGGCTGGAGGACTTTGCTCCAGCCTCATGTCAAGCACAACCTCACAAACAAGTAGAGAGAAAAGGGGGGAAGCTGCGAACCAAAAGATGATGGGCTTAGAACCTGCCTGCGATAACACGCTCCCTCCTGCATACACACCAAATTTACTGGCTGGCAACACTGGGCTCTGCGCTGCTGTAAAACAACGGAGACACAATTCCTAACATATGACTCCTGCAGCCCAGGGAGAAGCAGCTCCCCCCTTGGGAATAAATACCAGACAATAAGGAACTGGAACATTAAAAAAGAGGAGGAATAAGTAAATGATAACATGGTTTCGACTGTTGGATGTATAGCAAGAGATTTTATGGAATAGGTATACTGAGAGGGGAGCCTGGAAGGAGACAGAGCCTCAAAGCTCATAAAAAATGCATGGAAACAAAAATCAATTTACCAAAAAGAAAAAAATGCCTTTAATTTAAGGCCCTAATGCCTGCTAAATCGATAGATCAATGGCTGTTTAGAAACTTTTCCTGTCTTGCAGCCCAGAAGTACACTGAAACTCTCCAACAGCATCTCAAATCGGTGCTGCTCTCTAACACCTTTCTCCAAGTGACCTTTGGAAGAAGCCTCCCTGCTCCCGCTCAGCTCTGCAAAGCCCAGTGGCCCATGAAAGGTGCTGGCAACCTTCCGCCGTCCTGACCCTCCAAGAGCTTCAGAGCATGGAGGAGAAATAGGCCTGGTGAGTGTTTCCCTGGGGCTGGCGTGCCACAGCGGGGAGAGCTGTCACTGCAGATCCCTCCTCAAACCCCACTGCCACGCCGGTGCTTGCACAACCACAGCATGCTTGGAGAGCGAGATTCCCAAGCAGGGAGGTTGCTGCCACAAAACGGGGGCACACAGCAAAGGGAAAAACCCTGAGCTATTTCTACTGCTTCCCAGCAGGCTAAAAAGCAAAGCCCAGGCTTGTCAGGCTGCCTAGGCTGAGGTGGGTGAAGCGCTTGGCTCTATAGTGTCCCAGGGCTTCACCTTTGCATTAAAGGTACAAGTGTTACTCAATTACACACAAGTCAAGAGCAAACCCACCAGCTGCTGGGAAGCTGGTCAGAGGAAAAAAATCTGCCAGTATAGGAAGAAAGCTTGGGTGTGTCTCAGTCTGTTCCTAGTGCTGCAACAGCGTTTTTGCCAAGCAATGACAGCAGATATAGCTGTACAGATCACCTCTGGGAATAAAACATGTCCCCAGCCTGGTTTCCTAATGCTGCTCTTGTAGAGTCACCACCTTGCCTCTCCTCCCACCCCATCTGTCACCCCGAATCAGCTCCAAAGGGTGCACACAGCAGCACCCGCAAGGAGGGGAATGCCACAGGCTCCCAAACTTTGAGCCACCGTGAATACCAACACTGGAGTGTTTCACACAAGACGATCCCTGTTCCAAAATTTTTCTCCCTAAAAGTGGCAGAAGGTGAGATAAAGAGAGCACTCCCAGCTGAGCAGCCAGGGAAAGGAGCACAGAGAGGGGAAGAGCCTTCAGCTGGCAAAAGCCATGTGTGTCCCACCCACCTGCCCACCCTACAAAGAACAAAAGGTCAGAAGAACAAAGACAAACGAGCACAAGGGACACGCAGCATCCACAGAGGCATCCACACAAGATGCGATCACAGTGACCAGGACAAGGAGTTTACAAGGTGCAGGCGACCCGCAGGGCCAGGCTTGCAGCGAGACAACCCTTGGAAGTGCCCTGCTTTATACCAGCTCAGCCTCAGCTACACTTCACTTAATTTTATTTAAAGACTCCATGGCAACCAGGGACTGGAAGATGTGGCTGTGCAGTGACCCAGGCTGGGCAACCCACAAAAGCCCGGCTGGGCAGACAAAGCGGAGCTGAGCTCGCTTTGGCTGCAGTCACAGCAGCCAGCAGACCGGCCAAAATCCTAACAAGAACTTAATTAGCCAGGATACGGCAGTTCTTGCCCCGGCAGCAGGAGTCTGAGGCCTCGATGCGCCTCTCTGTTTTGCTTTACACAGTCCCTGAAACTACCGCTGGATGAACAGACACCAGCTGCCACAGGAGCCCACAGATCCTGTCTGACTCCACTGTCAGACGTAGAGGCCCCAAGCCTACAGCTTCGAGCAGCTTTTCAAATAGACATATCTTTTCCTTCACTAGGACAAGCTCCCATAGCTGCTGGAGGTGCAACAAGACTTACTCAAAGCCATGAGTTTGACTCCTGTTCCTATGAAGATAATGCTTTCACGTGCAAAAGTACAGGAGGGGAAAATCACCTTGGTGAAAAGCTCCTGTTTCCGCATCTCACCGGCCAGAGCTGCAGGAAGGCCAGTACAACAGGGCTGTTGCCAGGGCACGCAAACTGGCCTGGGGTCCCAGAGCTGTGGCTACCACTGCTATGTGCAGAAAAGGGCCATCACATAATGACAAAAGATGGTGAAGTCCCAAAAAGATGCACAGCAGCACCTCAGGACAGCAAGACCCAGGGAGAAGCGCTGCTAGTAAATGGCATGGACCATTTGCACAAACTCCCAGTTCAGCATATGAAATTGCCTCATTCATATCCAGCTCTAACCAGATTATGGGCAGAAAATTAAGCTATAAAGACAAAAAGCATTACAGCTTTTTAAGCTAAAAAGAATCTGCCCATTTTACAACCCACTGCTACAACTAACAGGATTAGCTACAAAAGCCAGCGCTTGGCATTCAATTTCCTATTTTACTGAAGAAAAAAAAAAGTGAGGCTCATCACCCTTTAGAAAGCCATAGAGCTAAAGGAAAAAATGCTGCTGAAGGTATTGAGTGTTTTCATACTCCAAGCTGAAGGCATGTGGCTCAGCAGTGCATGATCTCTTTCCACTTCCCAATCAGCAAACCCAGGCCATGTCAGAGCCAGATGGGAAGCAGGTCCTCAGCTCTGCACATGTGAAATAAGTAGATGGGGACAATGCTGCTGGTGGCCAGAAGAAATAAAAATCTAGCACAGTTCCCCCTCTCCCAGTGGCACTACTCACGTCTATCATCGTCCGCCAGCCCTCCGTTTTCCCTGAGAGCAGGGGCTCCGGGCGAGCCAGCCCCGCGTTGTTGATGCAGACATCAACTCCTTGATGAAGGGTCTTGATGGCAGAGAACATCGACAGGATCTCTTCTTCGTTGGAGAGATCGCATTTGTACGGGATGAGGGTCCCCGGATAGCCGGCACTCTGGCATTCAGCTGCCAATTTCTAGGGAATAGAAAAGAAGGAAGAAAACAACCATTGGCCTCCTCTCCTCATGGAGTAGCTTATCCAGCCATTTGCTTAAAAACACACCCCAGGGCTAACAAAACACGGCAGGCTTCCCGGTGAGCCTGTCTTAAAAGCAGGCACTAGGGAAGAATAATTGTAAATGCTAATTAAGAAAAAAGAAATATCGATATACATGAGAGTCTGAGCGCTTTGGCCTTTAAGTTATTAAACTTGAGGACACACTCCATGCTCATCCATCACCCCAGGCAATGCAGGTTGAGGTGAGCAGGTGTTGGCAAAATAAAAATATATACTGCCGTAGCACCAGGCTGCAAGTCTGCCACACTGCTGCGCAGATAAAAGACGTGGCAATCGCATGCCTGACAATTCCTCGTTAGGCATTACCAACAATTATTCCAAGCATCCAGATCTTTTATCAGACTAGATGATATAAAGCAAATGAAAGGCCAAGAGCTGCTGCTGGCCGCCTGCGTTAATGATGCGGCAGCCACCGCGCCAAATCCTCTGGAGGATGCCCTTTACCCCCTGATGCTAATGAGAAGCAGCATCTCATCTCTGATGTGTCATATTAGCGACAGTGACAGCTTCCAGCGTGAGGCGAGAGCCACGTGATGTCTGGTTTCTGTGGAGAGATGGACTCTGGCTACAAACGTCCACCAAATCACTCGAACGCCATCGCCCGCGGCGGTTTCACCAACGTGACATTTCAGCGGGTGCAATAAAGCTCTCCTCCTGCCAGAGGCAGCTTTCCCGCTCCTCCCGGCTCCTCCCTGCATACCAAGGGCTGCAATTCACAGTCGTTTATAAAAAGAGGAGCGAGGCCCAGCACAGGAGTTGCCTGGCTGGAAGCGGAGGACGCTGGACGGTGATTGCACATGAAGGTGGCCGTGGAACAGCCCGGCCCCAGCCGAGCTCGGAGCAGAGCGCCTGCCCTGGAGCTCACCCAGCCTCGGCCAGAAACAAGGATGCAGGGAAGCTGGGGCACCAGCCACGGTACCCAGAAGCCCCTGAAACACCACTGGGAAGCTCACACCAGAGGGAAGTTGACTTTTTTTTGCTTGCTCTGAGGTACAGCATCACCTCCCAGACTGGCCCAGCCCCCTCCTGGCCCTCCAGGAGGATGCATGGAGAAATTGCCACATTTTGGAGAAGGCAGATGCTGAAACCAGCCCCACCATGTGTACCGACATGGGGAAGAGCCTGGAGAGCCACGCTGGCCTTAGACACGCTCGCTCTCATGAAAGCGGGAGTGACAAACCAGAGCATAGAAGGTGTCTTTCTCCCAGGGGAAGCTAGCAAGCCCCGGGGTCCCCTGCCCCTTTCATTTAGCAGAGTTGGCCTTTTGGCAGCTGCTGCAGAGGCAGACTTGCCCCCCAAAACACCCAGCATTGGTGACATTCGCAGAGTTCGTCAGCCAGCCTGATGTCCAAATTCTGAAACAAACATTAGACCAAAGGGAAAAAACGTGGAACATAAGGGAAAGTGAAAAGAGAAGGAAAAAAAAATATATCAGAGACAGCATGGCACCTGCTCCCCTGGCACAGGCTGGCAGGAGAGCTTGTGGGGCTGCATTAATTCACCACAGGACCTGGCGAATGCCAAACCAAAGCATGGGTCCAGCTCCCATCCAGCTGGCATCCAACACATGCCATCCCACAGATCAGATGCCAGCATGCCCAGGAAACCTGCAGGTCCTGGTCCCTGAAGTTTTGTTAGAATCAGCTTTCTGCTCCCCAGCCAGCACAACACAGGATAGCCACGTGCCTTGGGAACAAGGAGGGTTGGCAACTTGGTTAGATGCCACAAAGTCCAAAAAGGTGAAAAAAATCCACCTGAAGATGTGAATTGGCTCCCAAATCCAAATCATAAAGTGTCTTCTTTGTCAGTGGCTTTTTCAGTGACCAACTTTCTCTTAGCCAAGTTTTACACAGAGCAGGGCTGAGCATCCTCACTGGGAGAGGGACAGACAAGCCAAGACCTCCAAACCCCTCTCTGCGCCCCAAGCACATTAATTTTAATTACTCTGGGGCGAGTGGCTCTGTTCAGTAAATGATTTTCAATCTTTCTCCATACATAAGACCACGGCAGAGGTGGGCCAAGTCCCTGAAGAGCAAGTTTAAGCTTTTCTGACTTGCCTTTCACAGCAATCCACAGCTTTCACAGACCACAAGCTGAAACCAGCCCCTGTCTAAGGGTCTGGTCCAGAAGCCGCTCTCCTTTCTGGGTACCGCTTCAGTCAAGGCATTGCAGTAACATAAGAATTATTATTGTTGCTCTCACAGCACCAAGCAAGAAGGGGACAGACATGCTGAGTTCAGCCCAGAGATCGATACATCCCAACAGCATCACACTCTCTGGAGAGCTCTGCTTGGGCTGAGCTAGACAATATTTCTGCCCGATGGAGAACAAAGGTGCACCTGGGACTGAATCGTACCTCTCTGTACCCTCCCGGGGCTGGTTTCACTTTGCTATACATGCAATCTTGTTGATTATGTGCTGATAATAGTAGAAAAATATATACTTTTTAAAGAGCAGAGTACACACTTGAGAAAACAGTTGGGAGAAAAATCTGCAAGAGCAGCATTTAAAAATTAAAAGCAGTATGAAGGGCTGCTGGAAGGTGCTAAACCACTCCAGAGATGGGGCCTTCTTCCTGCAAAGATACAGGAGACAAAAATGGGCAAGGAGCCCTCAACCACATTCTTCATAACCTGGCACCAAGGTGACAGCTTCAGAGCTCTCTCCATCCGACTGCCAAACTCGAGCACTCCACTAAGGGATTCATCCTATTCAGTATTTGCTCGTAAAGTACCATGGCTCACGTCTGGCACTTTTTCTTCCTAGTTCAGCAGGTTATGGCCAGAAGTATGGTCTTAATTTGCTCTTGGAAGAGGGCTGGTGTCCTGGCACCTCCTGAAATTGCCAGGCTGTGTTTAGTTTGCTTGAACGAGAGCTAGGTTGAGTTATCTTTCCAGTGGTGCCTTCAATTTTCACTGCTGGTGTCAGTGCTCGTCACTAGTAAAGCAGGGTGCTGCCTTTCAAAGTTAGCATAATCACACTCAGAAAGGAAAAACAGGGCACCCGTTGCAACCGGAGGCTGAGCATCATGGTGCATCCCAGAGCTGCGGGGAGGAAAGCTTACAGTTCATGGCAGGAACCAGTCCAGCAGAACTCAGCCCTGCTGAACTTGAATCAAGCACCGCCAATGATTTTAAAAGATGAGACACACAAGCACAAGGGATTGGGACGAATGTCCCAAAAGAGGACTCATGCCAGGAGAGCTGGCTGGAAGAAAGCAGGGCCCATCAGCATGGACGGGAAAGGACAGACAAGCTCATCTACAGCCCAGAGGGAAATGCCGTGTTTAATATCTCCATTTCCATGTTCAGCTGTCACTTTTCACTACTCGGTGAAACCTTTCACTGTTCAGTACAGCTCCTCGATGGAGGCAGACAGGGTCTAAACACCACGGGCTGCAGCACAGCAACCCAGATGAAGGAGGAGATGAAACAAGGAGTGCTCTGGACAGCAGTGGCTATTGTGGTAGAGTTGTCCATCCTGTTTTCCCAGGCAATCTCCTTAGCTTATGTCTTAGGTACACCAAGAGAAAGCTCTTTCTCACTCAGAGAAAGACTTCTCTGCCACAACTGACCAGAGAAATCAAATATCTCTCAAGATCCTTCTTTTCCTGCCTGGCGTCTCGCCGCCTCAAACGAGACTTAACACAGATCCTTTCATCTCTCAGTCTACACTTGTGTTAACAAATTCTCTTTGAAAATGAAGTGCTGAACACCATTGACATCCAGGCAGAGCTGAACGTGCCTCAACAATCTATAGATAAAGAGTCATCACAGGCTCTTCAAAGAAACATCAACTGCGGGCAAGTTTGCAAGAGAAGACTTATGTAAAGGAACTCTCTGAATTAGGGAGCTTGCAATATTTTTTCAGAGCATCCGTTAAGTCACTCAATTAATGCTCATTCCACTTTAAGCACACCACACGCACAAGGGGCGGGGGGGTGGGGGAGAAAAAAGTTGGTTCTCCAGGTTTCATTAGCAACTTGAGAGTGACCACGTAACGCAACACCAATACAGACGAGGGCCAGTGCACCTCCAGCAGCTGGGGATGGAGCTTTGAAACAAGACCTGAGCATCTCTATACCACACTGTTACCACTGGATGCTTGGAAACAGACAGCCAGGCACTATAGCTACTGGTACAAACTGGCATAATGCAACATAAATAAGAAACAGATACCCTATGCATTAAAATGTTTAACCTAGAGCCATCCACTGCCACGGATGCAAGCCCTCGCCCCTGTAATTCTGATACGCTACCCAGCATGAACACAGTACCCGGCAAGTTCTGCAATACCCATGGAAGACTAGCTTTCCACAAAGGGCATCTAAACTACTCATGTGATATAGCAAGCCAATACGGCAGTATGCACTAGATACACAGGCTGCGATGTGCCTCTTGCTTAGACACCAGTTTTTCCACTGACATCACTGTGATTTATTTCAGCTTCCAGCAGTGTTGGATGAATGCATGAGCAAATGAAAAAAAACACCTAACACCTACCTACATGTAAGAAAGACAAAGAAGAATACCTGGTCACGATGCTTACTACGTACTATTTAGTTGTCTGCTTTTAAAGGTCTAAAAGGATGCCTCACATTTATGGGACATTTTCCATATGTTAAGAATACATCAGTTCTCCCAAGAAGGGGTTAACGCTCTTTGTGCCTACGACACTTGTAAAGGGCACAGTGCCATGCATTTAGATTCAGTCTTGGTAAAATGGTTTTACAAAACTAATTGATATAAACATTTAAGGGGACTCTTAAGGGGAGGAAAAAAAGAAAAGAGTCATGTAGGGCTTTATTTGGCAAACCATCCTATTAACTTCAGACACATTTAGTTCAGAGAGATTAAAGCCAGAAGAAACGATTAGGTAATTTTTAATCTGACCTGCCATTCATCACAGGTACTTGCATCCTACTGATTTTGCTTATGCTTAAATACAAGGCTGTACCAAGAAACCAACTGGAAAGAAACCAAAGTCACCCCAATTACTTTTGCTGTCTAAAGGAAATGAAGGAGAAAAATCCTAACGAAGAGCAACACAGTTGTGAAAGAAAACTGGGGGCTTACAAATCCTTTCATTTTACTGATTGGCAACTTTGAAGCTTCTTTTAATTAAGATTTAATACCAGTGCAACAGCATAATAGAGGAAGAGATATATAGTGAATAAAGCACTAGACTGGGGTTTATTTCCATAGTGTGCTCTGTGACCACAGGCAAGATTCAGAGCTGTTTCCCTAACTGTAAAATGAAATAATCACATTGAGCCCCTTCCTAGAGCAGTCTGAATCTTTCACACTGCTCCAGAAACCCACCCACCTCTCAACACAAGCAGAGGAAAAAGCAGTCAAAACTTGGACAAAATTTAAGTCCCTGTATGTGGTTTTTTTCACCCTGTATCATCCTAAACATACTGATTTTACAGTCCTTGCAAAGACTCAGAGGTGGCATACAAAATCAGTACTTACATAATAAATAACCCAGAAAAATCAGATCTCATGCTGTGGAAGAGAAGGGAATAAAACCCTGGGGAACCTCTTGGACCTCTTTGCTGTTTATCAACTTCCAGTAGCAAGAAGCAGACTGTGGAGAGGCATCTAAGGGGTAATAGTCCCAGCCAGATAGTCGTGACCACGGTCACCGTCAGGGCGGCATGGCACAGCATGGCACGGCACGACAGCCCTCCCTCCTGCCAGATCCTCATGCCCGTGGAGCTGCCACAATTCACAATACCCACCAGAGACCATGCAAAGTTACATCTTGGCATACCCCCGGCACCAGCTCTCTGGGATGTCTCCTGGATGCTACCCAGGCTCTGGACACTGAACATCAACACGGTACCTGCCCTTCGCCCAGCAAACCCGTCCCACAGGCTCCGTAGGGGCCAAAAGCCTCTCCTGCCCATCTCCTGCCCGTGGGTGCAGCGTGGCTCAAGGAAGCCACTCCGCTGGTTTCATCCTAGGCACTGAAGCCAGACTCCCTGCTAAACAGGGGTCTCATTGAGCAGTCGTGTCTTCCCAGTACCGGTAATTGTCTTCCCAGACTGCTCCAGACTCACACCGCTTTTTTCCAAGCCCTCTCTTCTCCCTGCACATTTTCAGTAGTTAAACATCCAAGATTATGTTTTCCTAGCTCACTTATTTTTTAAATTTCAAGTGTCATACACGCGAGCCAAATCGCCCCATTTACACTGCCCTGAACGTCCCTGCTACCTTAAGGCATTCAAACAATCGCTCCTTACGTCAAAGCTGAAGGCACTTTTTTTTTTTACTGCTTGCTCAGATCACGTTGCTACAGGCTGGCGTGGGGGAGGAGGAAATACGCTGCTCCTACGATGACAGCTCATTAGAGCAATATCTCTTGCTTATTCTGAGGTATGACTATCCTAAAACAAGCATCATAGGTGCCTGCCTGCTCTTCAGCTCCAACATGCATAAAGCAGGTTCCCACGCAGCCAGGCACGTAAATGCTCTCCTTCCTCAAAGAACCCCAGTACTCAATATTACTAAGACTGAAGCTGCTGTATTGCAGCCACCTGCAGTCCCCCACCAGCCCTTGGCTGCCTTCGCAAGCAGGGTTCAAAGACCACGTAGCTCCAAGACACCCAAGTGCCTGCACACAGCAGACCCGACGCAGGTCCACATGTCGCAGGCTGGATCGCTGCCCGTTTGAGCGCAGATTTCCAAGGCAACCTGCAAACACACCACTCAGAGGGCAGAGCCGAGCCTGAGCTTCAGCCTGACACCCTCGGATCACGGCACATGCCTTCTGTGTCATCTCCACCACAGGCAAGCACACCTCCACTATGCTTAGGAAGTCGAAAAAAATTTATTTAGTTATTTTAATTAAATCAAACTCCACCTAATCTTGCAGCAGGGAAGGTCTGAGATGCCTAGCGATACCCTAAAGATCTAGGGTGTGATCTGACGTCCATGGAAACCATCAGCACGTGCCCACCCTGAAGAACATATGTTGCAACGGAGTATATCACTGTACCTTGTGGGTGAGACTCGGAAGCACTCCTGAGGACAGCCAGGACTCATTCCCAGCTCCGTCACAAGCTCACCGGGAGGCTTTCCCCCTTCCCAGCCCCAGCATCCCCACCTGCGAGACAAAGCAGCAACAGATGATGATAACCCACCGGTGAGCTCTGAGCTCCTTGCTCGGGGGCCCAGGAAAACTTGAGCATCGACTGCGGCCGCTGGGCTCCCAGAGCTTGGCCAAGCCCTACATCTCACTGCGACACAACACGCCTGTCAGCACGGCCATCTGCAAAGCACCCACCGCTGTCACCGACAGAGCCGTACCAGAACAGCAGGTCCTCGCCGTCAGACCACGAGATCAGCCTTTTCCCCTCTCAACACCTTGCAGCGCAGCCCTGGCTTTTCTCCAAAGCTCGCGGAGCTGGGTGTTTTCCCATTCTCCCCCAGCGCCATCCACACGGCACCGAGCGTTCCTGCTGCGAGGGTAGGGCAAGAGCCACGGTCCTGACACATCTCTGTCTCATCGGCTCCCATCCTGCACCTGTGTAATCCTCAACAAATCTTCTTCTGAAAAGACAGATTAACACATACTAGGAGAGGAGCGGGCCTTCCGCCACCAGCTCCCAACGCTCCCCAGTACCAAAATTCAGGTGACGAGTCCTGAATTTTAATACACCTCAGATTTACGGCCCACCGACAAGTGCAACGAAGGCTCCCGCACGCCCCAGCCCAGCCGTGGTCGGAACAAGCAGCAGCGACAGCAGGGATTACCATTTCCATCGCCGCACAGCTGCAGGTGCCACGATTAAACATCTGTACCAACGCCAACGCCACCGGACACAGCGGGCTCAGCGCCGCTCACATCTATGCCAATGCTAATCCCCAGTTAAGCTGAACAGAGCTGCAGCTGATCTGCACGAGCCTAAGAGGGAGAAAAGTCTGGCTGAAGGAGTAAGACCGCAGGTCCTCTGCTCCCGCAGCACCCTGGTCCCATTTTACCCTATAGAACCAGGGTGGGCACAAACCCACCCAGTACTGAGCAAGGCAAAATAATGATATTGAGAGCCAGGAAATTACCATTAACACTTCCCACGTGGACACTGGCAGGAGCGAGGGTTAAAGCTCGACTTTAGCACAGCCGCTACTTTCTGCGGAGCTTAAACTATTAACAAGCCCGAGGAAAACCACCATCATATTTATTCCCCAACACTGTGCCGGCTGTGTCCAGACCTCCCTGCCCCGGGACACTTTCCATAAACCCGAAACACAGGCCAGAAAGCCCCCTCCACGTCTAAACACTGCTCCCATACAGCCTTCCCACCTCCCCAGGGCAGCAGCTCCCAGGTTTTACACGGGGAAACTGAGGCACAAGACAGCTATCTGATCTGCCTTGTTACACAGCAAGGCAGAGGCAGAACAAGCACCACACCACACCTCCAAAATCCCAGGAAAGGCTCAGTTATTACTTATTTTTAGGGCTGCAAGCATGACATACCCCAGTATCGCTGCTCTGTTGCAAAGCCAAAGGGAGCAGGAAAGAAGCAGGTAAGGGGGGGCTGCTGCAACTTATTGTTTCATATGTTTTAAAAGCACGTTTTGGGGGAAAGAGGATGAATCCAACCCGTTTTAAAAGCAACCCTTCCCCCACGTGCCTCCTGAGCTTCAAGGCTGAGGAAAACCATCAGGCCAGCAAAGCATTTGTTCCCACTGCTCAGGACAGCAATTAGGGGATCTCTGTCGTATTTATCAGGAAAGGATCTGGTCAGGGACAAACGGCAATAAAAGCACCTCAGAGGCCTTGAGTACCCACCATCCCTGAGGCAAGGCCTTCGCAAAACACAAAACAAGCCTTTCCAGAGGCCAAGGAGATGCTGAAGGTCATTCATCTACATGGAGACCATGCCTTGGGATTATCCTGCCTGGAGCTGCTCCTCCTGCCTTAAAAAGTAATTCATCGGGCTACCACGCAGCCCCGCAGCTCTGCAGCCTGCATGCCGGGAGAGCAAGGGGTCCAGGGCAAGAGGAGATGGGGAGTGACGAGGTCCACGACGAGTGTTTGGGGACAGCGGCTCACCCACCTTCGGCACGGGGAGGACGGGAGTGGGTGGCCTCGGCCAGGCTGCCCAGCGGATGGGAGCCAGGCACCAAAATTCATGCCTCTCACCTTCAGCCACAAGCCCGTTGCTGTTAAGGCACAAGATTAAGACAGCGTGGGCACAGAGGGCAAAACCTGTGTTTTTGGGAATGCCCCGTGAGACTCAGCCCCAGCTGTAGGGCAGAGGGACAGACCCCACCATGGACACCCAGTACCGCAGGGACATCCACAGCTCGACCCCCCCCCCCTCCCCGACAGACACTCGCAGGGGGACGCCAAAATTTTAACCAGTTGACCTCCAAGCCATCGACATGATTTGCACGCGATGTCATTAAATTCCACATTCAGGTACTATGAAACAATTTAGCCGTTAATTAAGCGCCTTGGAGCACCGAAGGGGTCGAGAACCTCCCTTGTACCTTACGGCCAGGGCAGCAATTCGTGGAAGTGATCAGCCAGCCCGCAAACGGCTACTCGGGGTGCTCAGCTCCCGGGTGGAAGGCTTGGCTACTTCTTCCTCCTCCCACACCACCACGGCGCTGCTTGACGAAGAGAGCACTAGCCTCTTCAGAGATTGGACTGCTCGAATCTGCAATCAATAGCTCAGCTTATCAAAGGCTATTTCTTGAGCAAGATCTAACCTTGACAATGCAGTCCCTGGTTATAAATGTTACCTTTGATCAATAACTGTCACAAATGCATTAGAATTAATCGGTTAAACCTTGTATTTTAAACCACATTTATTGCTTCCTGCACAGCTCGCTCTCCGAACCCCAACAAAGAAAAAAAAAATATTTTTTTTGGAACACGACATCCACGATTAAATCTCTCCAACACCTAGAAGCAAGACATTGCCCAAGGGCCCCGATCTCCCTGCGACACAGCGGCGGGTTCCCCCACCAACATCCTGCCCCTCTGGCAGCGCAGCCAGGTCCCGCTGCTTCAGGGGATGCTCACCGGTGTCGCGGGAGCAGCCGGACGCTTTGTTATTTGGCCAGTAGCGGACCCAAGGCATTCCCATCGCAGACTGGGAGCCCAGGGCCGGCACGCTGGAGTCACACAGCTCCATACGCTCCAACCCGATGCCATAACCCTGCCAGCTCAGCTATTTCCAGCAGTGATATGAAGGACTGCAGGAGCTGTCTGACTTCCCGCACCTCTCCGGATGAGTCTTTTCCAAGTGATGAATTAACAACACTTGGAAGGCGCTGAAAAAAAACAAAATTTGAAAAAAAAAAAAAAAATCACAAAATAAGTGACTGATGCTGCTGGCTACCCTACAGCAAGGTATCAAAGCAATGAACGAGGTGCTGCCTGACCTGAAGCAGGTGGGACTGCCCCGACCATGGTTTCTCCCATCGGCAATGGCCCCGGTCACAGAGCCACAATGCCTGCACGGATCCAGTGCTCCGACACCAGGGGTGGAGGGAGAACTCCTACCAGCACTTTTGCCATTCTCTACAAATGTAGAAGTAAATATAAAAATACATGAAATTAAACTTTATTATAAAAAAGAGTGTAATACCAAGCGTCAACTGCAAACTCTTTGGAAACAGCTCCCTGTCTCGTGCCTTTCTGTGCTCCAAAAGAAAAGCACTGGAGTACCTCGATGCCTTTACCATGCCTCCGAGCCAGACCCGACATTTACCACAAACCCTCCCAAGTCTTCCCAACCCAGGGGAAGAACACTACAAGACAAAACTTATCCATCATGCTGAAAAAAAGACCAGAGAATGGTTTGCCAGCCAGGGGGGAAACGTTTTGTCCTGTGGATGGGGAAACTCTCTCCCTTTTTTGTGCTGCTGCAAGAAGTCAGACACAAAATACAAATTTCTGGAAAACATGAGGAAGAAGAAAGTTGAAGAGCCTTGTAGCAAAGCCATCAAAAGCGATAAGAGATACTCTGCCTTTTGTTTGTGCAATGGAGCGACTGTGGCTTAACGTGCTATTGCATACCAGCTAAGCTGTGGCAAGTCATTAAATCACAGCAAGTCTTCTCGCAGGCTGGAGACCCAAGTGATCAGCGAGGGGTCCCTGTGAATGTAATCATCTAATAGGGAACAGTTTCCACCAAAGCCCAGTCTTACAGGCTGCTAAAAACTCTTGGCTAATTCATTACAGCACTTACACTCGCTCCTGACTTGGAACACGTGTAGGTATGTGAACAGCAGAAAACACTCAGCCAGAACACATGCCAAAATGTCTATGACAGCTGTTAGTACCTCCTGGCATGCAAAAGTAAAATAAAGCCATTTTAATTATATTTTATTCCTCAAAGTCTGACTATTAAAGTTACTGTTGGATGACCCACACGAAGAGTCTCCACTCACAAAAGTGGCACAAGTGGGGAACGCAAGGCTGCTTACGAGCAAGGACTGCAGGAAGGTCAACGTTGGTTTAAAGGGCTAGATACAATTACGGAGGGGAAACCCAGCCACCGGAGCCTGCGTTTGCCATGCCTGCACGTATGACGATGTGATAAAAGAAAAATCAAATCCAAATTTGAAACGATACCACGAAAGTCAGCCGGAGCACTAACTCAAGGCAAGTTGAGCGCGCAGCTTTTCTACAGAGCCAGTGGATGGAAAAAAAGAAAAAGAAAAAAAAAAAGATACTTTTGCAGGTTTTGTAAGCCATTAACATTTTTATTTCAAAAGTCAAATAAAGAGCACTGGAGTCATGACACAGGTTTAATACCAAAACCACAACTTTGCAATTCCTTCATTATCCTGCCTCAAGCCCTTATCTGATTTTCCAAGAGATTAAGAAATCTTGACACAGCATTTATTGCCCGAGTTAAATTCCCCACAAGACAACATACTCTTTCAGTCACCAGTTTACAGGAGGTTATAAAACCACCATACAGAGTGGTTCCAGCCACTTTACCTTAAAATGGATGACTAGTGCATAGCATTAATGAAAACATATGCTTATGTGCTACAAAATGAGTATTGTATTCCTGGGTTTAAACTATACCATTTGCACTCTTTCCATTTCAAGCTGCCTTGATTTATTTTGGGGGTTTGCTCCCCATAAACCATTATCCACAGTGGTATCGAGCGAATTATTCAATTGTATACAGCAACAAGATTTGTCCTGCAGCAATTATGGCCGTGATGCTCTAACCTCTCCTTTATTCACATGTGACAACACCAAGCCTTCAGCTCCTTCATATTTCTCTCCTTTCGTCCCTCCGTCACTGCGCCCCAGCCCTGAACATCAGCACCGCTTTCCCCATCCCGCCCTTTACGTGTGAGCCGCTCTCCCCGAATTAGCGCATCCTTCGAACCCCCACCCTGGCTTCCTGCAAGAATGCCGTCCTCCAGCTCCCGACCAACAATGCCTTGGAAAATCAGCAGCCAGAGATAACAGATGAGTGTATTTTGTGGATAGATCTGGTTATACAATAACTAACCAAGGTAATGACATGCTCGCAGAGTGCCGATGGCACGGACCTTCCCGTTGCCTTCCTACTGCCCACAGCATCCGAAGCCCCTCCAGCAGGCAGGAGCCCCACCGGCAGCTCCCGAAATGGGGTCTGGCTTCATCACCCACCATGCCAGCCGCAGCACGGTCTTCCCTGCAAGCAATGCCAAGTCTGCTCCTCGAGATGGCTTCTTACAGCCACGTCCAAAGTCCCAAGTCCCAGTAGGAGCTCAATAGTCTGAAGCCTGAACATCTTCCTCCTTTTTTTTTTTTTTTAAAGGAAAAAACCACAAAGTGAAGCTCCTGGAGGAAAGCTTAGTTATCACAAACAACTCTGCTCTGAAGGCATGGCAGGAGTCAGTAAGAAGCCTCATCTGTGCCAACACAAGCATCCCTGGCAGCCAGCCCAAGGTGATGGACCTGTTCCCGGAGCGACCCTGGACCACCTCGTGCTTCACCACCTTCCCTTCCCTGAGCGAGCAGCACCTCTGGGATTTTCTTCTTCTTTACAGAAACATGCTTCACAATAAATAAAACCAGAATAGCAACGGAGCAAAACACAGTCCGGACACCTACCAAAACAAATGACCGTGCAAACACAATTCAGCCCTTAGAGAGGACAGGAGAAAGAATGAAGCAGGGACAAACATTAGCTGTGGGGTTGAACACAAGTTTTTGAAACACGACAGTAACAAGAGACTTGGAAGACAGACAGCATTGCTCAGTACATGGGCATACCACACAAGCCCATATAGCACCTATATAAAACACGATTGCGTTTTGTGCAGATTCAAATAAAAAGGCAAAGCCTTTAAAAGACTGTTCTTTCTTAAATCCATACTGTATTTTAGCCAGAAAAGTTTCAGAAAGGAAGGCTTTCAGGCTTTAGAAAGGAAGGAAACTCCTGTGTGGCACTGAAGGTTCCACTGATTTTCTTTACCAAATAAAATCAAAAGATTTCAAAAGAAAATCCAAAGAACGGACAATATTGGAAACGGCAATATTGGAAATGGCTTTTCTGTCATTTTTTGGAGAGGAATGTGAAACAACGGCATCCTTTACAGCATCCTTTACCAGGTACCGTGAGGCTACAACAGCCTCATGAAGCCAGGCTATGGAAGTACATTAAACACCATCAGCCACACGTGGGAAATCGTTTGGAGAGCTCGGCTTTCCCTGTAAACCGCAGTATCAAAATGTCGGGAAGTCCAAAGTTAGAAGCAAGCCCCAAAGGACAGTTAACTAAGTCACACGGGTGTGTTTTCTCCTCTCTGCAAGAGGTGTCCTTCTGATTCACGATGAAGAACGGAAAAAGTTTTGTTTCTTCCGAGCATTTCTTTATTTAACCCCACTTCTCAGCAACACCAGCAACGTCAAGCCTTGTTTTCCATGATGTTTTTGGACAATTCATTCTTGGTGTGGTCAACTGTGCATAGGGAGTCCTTATCACCTTTGCTAAGGAAATACAAACACTGGATGTTCGTATAAATCTCCTTTGGCTCGGCAGGCACCAAACAACCAACATGACAACCTTTAAGCTGTCTGACTGTAACTTTTTTCCTCCCTCACAGGAAACTTCTTGAAAAGTAGCTAGGCTTTAGCTTGTGCCGTTGTGAGGTAAACCCTACAAATGCATCCAACTACAAAAAAGGAACCCAGAGAAACTATTTCTTTTAAGCATCTTTATTTTTAAGCCAAGGTCGTGAGGTTTTTGACTTAGCTCTAGAGACACTCGTCCTAGGGGTAAACAGCACGTTAAGGACTGAAACCCTCTTTTAACCTTAACTCCTAAAAGGGTCCCAACTCCAGAAGGCCAGTGTTCAGACATTGGAAAGCGAGCGGGGTTTAACATGCCCTTAAACGTTTCGCAGCCAAGACCCACAGCCCACCGCAGGGCCAGGCACCCAGATGCTATTTTAAACCTCGATAAGAGGAAGCTCAAAAAAAAAACCCCAACAAACCCAAAACCAAACCGCCTCAAAACTGAATCTGCTCCTCGAGCAACTTCCAACCGACCGTCCCTGCTCCTCCGAGCCGGGAAAAACCCCACAGGGCCCCCCGGGAAGGCGCCCACCCGGGGAAGCCCCCACGCACCAGCCGGAGCCGGCTCTTCCCCGTAGCAGGGGGCCGAGAACCGGGCCGGCAGCCCGGCCCTCGCGGAGGCGGGGACCGAGGCGGGACCCCGCAGGGAACCGGTCCCGGTACAACCCGGGGAGGCTCCGGCCACCGGTCACCGCCCGGAGCGGGGCTGAACCGACCGGCGGCACCCGGCCCGGCCCGCCGCCGCCTCACGCAGCCCCCGCGGGCCCGGCCCCAACCCCGGTACCTCGATCTTGTCGACGCTACGAGCGCACCCCACCACCTTCATGCCGTGCTGCACCAGAGCCCGCGCCACGGCCGCCCCGATGCCCACGGAGGCGCCGGTAACCAGCGCGACGCGCCCGGTCCAGCGCTCCATGGCCCCGGCCCGGCCCCGCCGCCGCCGCCGCGCACAATGCGCCGCCCGCCCGCGCCCACGGGCACGCCCACGGGCACGCCCCCTACCCGCTAGACACGCCCCCGGGCACGCCCCCGAGCCGCCGCCGCCGCGCACAATGCGCCGCCCGCCCGCGCCCACGGGCACGCCCCCTCCCCGCCCTCTGGACACGCCTCCGAGCCGACGGCCACGCCCCCCGCCGCCGCCTTGCATGCGATGAGTTCGTGCGGGCTCAGCCCGCGGGGTGGGGAATGGGAGCGGGGGAGGGGGGGGGTCGGTCACGACCGGCTGGCGCTGTCGAGCCAAAATGTCCCCCGTGAGAAGGGAGAGTCCCGATATCAGAAAGGTGAGACGGCGACAGATGACTTGAAGGTAAAATACCTTACGCCAGCTGGGTGACAAATGGAGACGGGCTGGTTTAAGTCAAAAATAGTTCAGCGGCACGAAACGGATGCATTAACTCCTATTCCCTTCAACCACGTAATAGTTACACGAGCTGTATCGTAACCCTGTTCCTGACTGAGTTTCCCAGTCGCTCATACCTATGGCAAGGAGGAGAAGGCTGCTTCATTATTTCAATACAGAAGTCAAATACAGGTTCTGAAAATCAGACCGACGGGGGAATCTTTTACCTCTGTTTCGCTGCTTCTCCGCAGTTGCCCCGCAGCAGAGAGGGTGCTGCCGGCGGGTCCCTCCGGCTACAGAGGAGACGCTCGCACCCAGCTAGCACCCATCGACGTCCCAAAAAAACGCAGCCCTGGGAAGGAGCTGTGGGTGCCGGGATGGACACACGGAGCCCAAACAAATACCGAGGGAGGGCGGGCGGTGAGTTTGGGAGGGAGAAAACATGTTTGGTGGGATCAGAGGGCAGAGCTCTGGCAAAGGATGAAGCAGCTTCGTGAAGGGACCGTCGTCCCCCTCGCAAGGACCAGGAAGCAGCTTGAATAATTCGCAGAAACTTTAGAAGGAATGGATGGAGTGAAACAGAAGAGACAAAAGCACAGATATTGATTTGATTTACGAAAGAAGAAAGGGTTGGGATTTGACAATTCTGTTTAAACTCCGCAGAAATAGAGTTGGCTGTTGGAAATGGGGCAGCGAGCCCTGGCCAGCCCTTCTCCGCTTGCTGCGGGCACACGGGAAGCTGTAAATACAAGAGTGTGAGCAACCAGACGAGTCAGTCCCCACCGCGGGCAATAAACGCGCAGACCTGAAGGAGGGATAAGCACTTGCGGTTCTCGCCAAAACTATCTTTCTATCAAATCTAAGATTTTGGGCATCCAAACCACACGGGCGTTCAAATCACTGGGGGAGACAGAGCCAGCGGTACGTGAAAGCAGGGCGGGTGGTGGTCGCGCAGAGCTCCCTGCCTGCGTTTATCCGAGATAAGAGCACATTGCTGCTGAAAAAGCAACAATCAGGCTCCCCACTAGACACAGGTAATACAAGGAACTCAAACATGGGCCCTGACATAGGTTTGGGTGGTGCAGACCAGCTGCATACGAGGGAGAGAAAAATAAAAATAGGTCTTTGATTGGTGCTTGGATCCAGCTGCTGTCTTTCGTGAGGTTCACGGCAAAATCCTAGGCGCCGCTCGAATAAGACAGATGGGCCGTTCTCACCTTCCACATGGAACAGGTTAGTTAGAAATCGGAAATGAGGCTTTCTATGGAATGCAGCTTTTGAGGATTTTTCTCCTGGGTGTGACTTCTCTTGCAGCGGAGCGCGCAGTCCCGACACCCAGACCTCCCAGGGGTTTAATAAGAACCGTAAAGCAGTTAAACAGCGGGACAGAACAAATTCCCTCCAAAGCAGAAGCATCTTCAGTAGCGACAAGTAGCAGAAGTGTAGAAAATGAGGATAAGCCTGAGAGGAGAAGGCGATGCGCCGGAGCCTCGGCAGCTTCGAGCCCGACCGTTTCCGCGTGCGTACGTCCAGGTGCCTTGTGAACCCAGGCGCGCTTCTGCCACCCTCACCGTGCTGGGATAACGAGCTGCCCACTTTAACTGGGATGAATTTAAGGGATAACCCCCTTTGCTCTGGAGTCGGTCAGAACTGCTGACCTCCAGGGTCCATCTACCGCTGGGGAAAATGCAAGGACATGCTGGGAAAGCCATTTTTGAAGGTGTTTCCTCCCCCTTCCCTTTCCACTGGCCACGCACTGCTGGGCAGCTTAATTTAAACCTACTTTCAACTGACACACAACAGAGAACATTATTCAAAGTCCAATTCCTAAGTACCAACCCCTAGAGTTGATTATGCAGCCTGCCACTGAAAATTAAAAAAACAAAAAGTAAAGAATAAACTACAGATGTATTCAGGTTCTTTAGGTTTTGTAAAAAAAAAAAAAAAAAAAAAAAAAAGAAAAAAAGAAGGAGCGCTTGCGTATCTCACCCAACAGAGCAAGGGGTGCAGGAGAGTTTCCTCGGGGGGGCTGAGCTTGGGTAGGTGCGGGGCCCGCAGCGAACACAGGGCTCCCACCGGGGCAGGGGGACACAGGAGCTGTTGCAGTGAAAAGGGCCCCTCGGCCATAAGGAAATCTATAGGGACAGTTGTAGACGCTGTCATTTTGCAAGCAGCAAAGACCAGGTACAGCACCTGCTGACAGCTGAGCTGCTCACCCCTTTCCTCCAAGCCGCAACCCCGAGCACCCGGTCTGCAATAACACTGCATTTTAAAACAAAGTGTTCTTCATTCCTTTTTTCCCCCCACCATTTCAGCTGCTGGTAAAGCACAAAACAACAAACACTCCTCTTAAAAGTGATGGTTTCATCAATTACCCAGGACAACTACCCATCTGAACCAGCTCCTTGTGCATGCGCAAGCAGCGCGCAGCCAGCAGCTCCCCTCTTTGAAGTTAACTGCATTTCTCCTGTAGCTGACAAAGGGAGTATTTGATTATATTTGATTAAAGAGAACCACCACGATAAGGACTCCCCTTCCTCACATCGCAAAAGGAAGACGTTTCCATCTTTAAAATTAGCCTTCTGCCAATAGCAAATGCAACAGAGCCCATGCTGCTTCAGAGGAAGCTGAAGGTTCATTTTCATGAAGCTGAATTTCACAGTTAAAAATCTGTTCTCCGTTATTCACAATGAATTAACTCTCATGTTCTTTGTGAGAATCCTGGGCAAATTAAGCATCGCCAGGCACAGTGCCTCTTTATAATGGGTCTGAAGCATGAAGCAAAGCCAAGAGAACAAACCTGTCTCTATCGGAAAAAATAAGGGACCACAGTACAAAAATGAGGAAATTAGGAATGATATTCTGTAATTCTGCCTACTCTCCCCCAAAACAGAATTTTCTTCTAGTGGCAGCTGCTACCAAAATCTAAGCACTGTCATATAAAAAAGCATTCATATCTTTATAGTTTTCTTCTGTGCTTTGTAATTGAGTGAAATAATCAGTAAATGCATCTTAACCAATACCGAAAAGGACTATTTATCAGTATTACCAGTTAACTTGGAAAAAAATCATGAGCTAAAGCTCACTCAAGAACATATTTTTTACATCTGATTTTGTAAAACAGCTATAAAATAACAAAGTGGAGGTGCGCATTAACAGAGTATAATCTCCTTTAAATATGAAAGTTATTTGGGGCTTTTTTTATGGTGATGAAAGCATTTGTTTCTCCATTTCAATTTGCATACACAATTTTTAATTCCTACATTTTTCAAGTTGCACTTGTACAACGAATAGCCTCTGTCTCTAGATACACACCAATACACACCAGCTTCCAGGTGTCAGCGCCACAGAAGGCAGCTCATGTCAGCTGAATTTCGATGCTTACCGCACACAACCGTTACCCCACCTCCACTCTTGTCAATTTAGTACCAGGTTTTAAACTCCTTTTTTCTTAATTTCCCACACCCCACATTTTCACCGCTTGTCTGATCACCCTCTTACAAACAAGCCGTGACATTAGATACCATATCTGCTAGAACAAGATATGGCTGGAAGGCTATTTATGCAAAAGCACTCCTGTTCTGTCCTTGGAACAGAGCTCATTATTCCATCAAGAAAACGTGAAGGTGTGTTGAAAAACCTGCTTTTTGTTTGATTACATTCTGATGGGCTCATGCAGAAGCTTTAAGTCTGCGTTGCCAGGGGAGAAGGAAAATGCACACAGCTGTCTCCTAACTCACTGGCACCAGTAATTGTCTTGATGAAAACCTAAATTAAGGCCCCAAAATGGTACAGGCTGCATGCTCACAACAAATTTGGTACCATCACCAAACTAAGTGTGCTGACCTTGGGCACAGCAGCAATGTCAAGATTTACATGGTACGTCCACACAGCACAACGCTGTTTAGAGACACCTCAGATAGCTCCGCAGAGCACCGTGCCACATCGATACGTTATCCGAGATCCTGGAAGCGGAACAGCCGCTCCATGCCGAGCAGCGCCAGCCAGGTTGGGTGCAGTGCCACGCTGACACAACCGGAGTATCACGGAGCCCGCTTGTTTGGCAGTAACTCGAAGACCTCTTAACCACACAGCCCGGCGGACTGGTTTTCACGAGCGCCACTGAAGCATCTGTACTTCTCTCAGGCAAGTTTACTCGCCTTACACCTACCTCCGTGAAGCTACGCAGACTGAAGCGACAGCTGTCCACCTGAACAGCAAGAATTCAGACCGCTGGGAAGGAGCGTTTAAAGTAGAAGCGTGTACACCAACTTTTACTATGCATATTAATAAATATTCTTTATTTAAATTTTGCACATTGCGCTTTAACATATTACATCCAAAACATTTTGCAAATGGATGTCTACTTTGTAAAATCTTATATTCAGCTCATTGTCATTCTGTACAGAATTATAGGTACAACATTACTTTGCCACTAGTTTGCTTTTTGTAAGTCTCACAGTAAGAGAAACATTTAATGAAAAGAGATGGCTTAAATTATAAGAGAGGCTTGCACAGCTACTCAACTAAAGATACAAGCCTGAAGAAAGAACAAAATTAATGAAATCACCTCCACCAGCCTCCCCCAAAAAAACAAGAAAAAAAAAAATCACATTAATTTAAGATAAAATTTTGCCATAAGTCACTAAATTAAGTTTTTGAAAGAGAAGGCGCAGTAGTCATCTTGAGAATTTCAGTGAAAGATAGAGCTACTTTATTGTATTTAGTTCGCTCCTGCCGTTGTCAACCAACCATTACAAATGGGCCCCTTGTGATCATTTAAGCGGCAGTATTTATTAAATTTCTCCTTCAGATGCTGTCGGTATTGTTCTCTATTGCTGTAAAAAGACTTGTTGTTTGCCATAAAGGACTGTATTTCATCTTGTGAGATAAAGATTTCCTCATCAGAAGTGCATTCAGACTCATCCTACGAATGAAAACAGGCATTTAAGTCAAGCATTGTCATTCCTGCACAGCACACCTGTCTTGCAATTGTACATGTTGTCTACAGTTGCCCTGAAGAAAGACATAGCTTTCATGTCACGACACCACAAGGCTTAGTTGGCTAATCCAGTCACTTGATTCACATACAATGCTCTGCTTTTTTTTGGGTGTAGAGGCAGCCTAGGCAGTCATGAAATCTACCAGAAGAAGCTTCAGAGTCTTAGCACGTTTCCATTGAAAGTGGATGGCTATTATTAGAGTTTAAAAAAAAATAAAAAGAAAAGAAAAAAAAAAAGGATGTAAAGCAGGGAGAAGGAGAAGGGAAGGAAAGGGAGAGAGAAGAAAGTTGTCCAATGAGCCTGTAGTGGGAAGTAATATTTGAGGCATGAAGGCAGCAATAATGCACGCTTCATTTTATGGAATAATGCAATCCTTGATAATGAATACATATAATACAAGTTCTGTCACTTGCATTCCAGCGACAGGCAATTCCTCCTCCTCTGCAAAGCATCCGAGTTATATACTTTACAGAGAACACGCAAAAGCAAACAAACTAAACACTGGGAGAGTAAGCTATGAATCTTAGGTTCAGCTACATTCTCTCTTGTAACTGTTCTCCAGTGGGATTTGAGTTCTAAACCCCACCCTCAATCCTGAGAATTTAAAGCAGTATGCTACAACCTAAAATTCAAAGTGGTTACTTACAAGGAGTTCCACTAAGCTCTTGGCACCTTTTCCAGTATCAGGAACAAGTGACACTTCTGTAGGTTCTGCAAACTGTGACACATTTTTCATATGCTCAAACCAAGGCAACTGCTGCCCACTTTTTTCTGAGCTACAGCAGCTTTCAGCATGTGTGTCTTTGGTCTTGTCATGATGAAACTCTGTGTGCATGATATTTCCTGAGGTCTCTCTGTTACCTGGATCTGCCATACAGCTTCCAAGTTTCTGAATCTACAATTGAAAATAGCCTGTAATGAACCACGAGCAGTGTTAAACCTGAAACATTCCAGTTACAGATGGAAGCAGGAGGGAAAGAGGAAAGGAAAAAGTTCAAAAAGAGAGCAAGGATTTATGGGGTTTTTTCAAGTGTGTGTGCCTGGGGAGGAAGGGGGGAATGGCATGAAATTCACTGAGAGTGCGCAAAAGCGCACATGCTTAGGAACATAGGAGAGAAGAGACTCCTTCCGCCACAACCTGTTCTAGGAAGGACCTCGATTTCAACACTTGGATGGAGAGGTAACAGAAGATCCTTGTTACCCCATTTACAGCATTAGTCACAATTGAAATCTGAAATACTTTTGTAACTACTTTAAGATGTGTGCATTTAAATAAGCATTCTGGAATAGTTATGTTCCTTACATGTTCATTCTCACACTTCAAAGTTTTACTTTTCTTTTTCTTCTTTTTGTTTTTGCCTTTTGTGTTATTCTCTTCCGAATTAGCCCAACATTCCACACAGCTATCTCCATCCTCTTCTTTGTCGTCACAGCGATGGACACAAGAATCATCTCCTGCAAAAGACAGGGAATTTTCTTCTCAGATACGTAAGTTTTGTGGATACCAAACCAGTATCGCATTCTTACCAAACCTACCATTTTCATCATGGTTGCAAATGCCTTCAGTGCAGGCCACATCTGATCCCTCTCGAGATCCTGTTTCGCTGCCCTCCATGCTAGATGAATAGCCGCAATCGCTACCATTACAATGCGGAGATAAACCTGAGAAAAAGTGAAAAGTTACGGTAATCTATAGTAGCTGTTGCATATTCTTCAGTTATGCCCCTAACAAGAGAGAATTCTTTAAAAAAGTTATTTTAAAAAATAACAGCTGAGCACTGTTTACCCCATAAATGGTACATGTTTTTAAAAATGAAAAATAAAGACATTTAACATACCTTTCTTGATTTTAGGTGAACCTAATAGGGTACCACTACTAGGACAGGTGCAAGAAGTGCTTTCATTAGTAACAATTACTTCTACACAATTGTTAGCTTCTTCAGTGCTACCACAGGCTTTGCAACTACTTTCCGTGAAGCTTGAATTTTCCTTAAGAAAAAAAAAACAAAACCAAAAAATACTTGCAAGTACTGAAAATAGCTCAGTCAGCCATCTTTATAAAGGATACTCTTTCCACAAGAAAAACCAGCTGACAGTGACTGATAACAGCCACAGCATTGCTTATAATTCTTCAGAAGTATGAGACAACTAAAAAGAAAACCAACCAACTTCTTTCCCCACAAGAATATGACCTGCAGTTAGCCCATTAAGTTCAGTCAAGAGATGCAGAATAATAACTAACCTAGTCAACTAAAGCTTGCCCCTCTCCAAAAATTCAACGGTAATTGTCTACAACTAGCATTTGAATCCTGTACTCTAAGTGATCTTTAAGAAACAATAGTTGAAAAATATTCTAGCATAACCTGACCCCCTTGATTTAGGATTTTGTTTGGTTTGGGGGTTTTTTATTTTTTTTTTTTTTTTAAAAATCCATCAAACCCAAACCCCCAAAAGCTAAGGAGTTTCAGGCAACTACTTTACAAAAAGACTGTACTAATCTGAAAAAGTAGTGAGTTCCACTAGCCATCAAAAACTAGTTCCCAAAACTGAAATACAGTAAAAACCTCTCAAGAATTCTCACACTGAACAGTGAACTGATGAATGAAACACCAAATTAGAAATCTAGCTATTTAACGCTGGCAAAAAGCCACAGCTATCAATCAAGCTACCTTTGCTTGATTTATTTCCTTCTCTTCTGTTGCTTGCAAAGGAGTAGGGATCTCACACACACACTTATTTTTCCGTCTGTTCTTTCGTTTTTGGCGCTTCTTCTCTTGTTTAAGCTCTCGCACTCTTTCTTCTTCTGAAAATTCTTCACAGAGCTGTTCCAATCGACTAATACCCTGCACTTTTTCCACAGCCATCTGTTTATAAGAGGTTAGATCTATTTATAGAAGTTAACACAATTCAAGCTTTTATATTTATCAAAAAGGAGGAGGAAAATAGCTGGTAAGTACTTTTTATAACAAAGCCACAGCAAAACAACTATTGACTACAGAAGAAAAATGCCTATCCAGATTTAGTCACTAGATTTAGATTGCTGGAGAATATATATGTATGGGGGGGGAACACTGCATTTAATTTATGGCCCAGATTCACAATTTTCAGTGAAAAGTTGTGGACTTGAACGCATTTTCGGATCTGTTTACATGGCAGATACTCTGATTATTTAACACAGCAGCACAAAAAACAACATTAGAACTATTGCTATAGAATTCCTGCAGCTCTTTGTCTAGGGTAACCAGTGAAAAATCTGATTTTCTAGGCAGTGCAATTTTGATGTGTAGACGTACCTTGAAATATAGCAAATATCTAAGTATGTTCCTTAATATTAAATTTAGAACAAATATCATAATGGCACATCTACATACAAAGTTACAAGAATATAGTTAAACTAGTAAACTCTTCTGGATCAGTGCTCCTACAGAGGTAAAAATAAATTCATGGGTTTCAGGGGTTTTTTTCCCAGATCACTCTGGGAACTCCTTAAGCCAAAATGAGACATCATCATTCCCACTCACCTTCAAAAAGGACCCAATATAAAAATACAACAGTTCCGTATTTCAGATTCATAGCCAACCTTGCATACCAGTATAACTACCCGAGGTTTTACAGTGTCAATGAATTTTCAAAACCATACTTTACTAGATTAAAAAACCACCAAGACAAAACCTGACAAAAACGCCACAGTGTACCCAGTCCAATGCAACTTCCATAGCATTGCAAGTCTTTAAAAAAATTACTTCTAAACACCTCCAAGAACTAACTAGATTAGGGTTCCACTATGATCCGTCCCAAAGATCATGATTTTGTTCCTCCTCCCTCCTCTGACATTTTAGAAGTTTTTAGAGAGAACACTCATTATGAATGAAAGATAAAAATAATAAAAAAGATATATATCATACCAAAGGGGAAGCATACTATTGGCATACATTAAAGGAACCGCACTGAGTTCTGTCTGAAGTTCAAGATCCCACAGAATTACAGAGTGCACTTGGAACACACTGAATGCAAGAGTTAGCTGTTGTGTTTGTAATTCAAAAGCACGCCCTCCATTTTTACTAATAAGTCAAATAAAAACTGTTGTAGCCAGAGCTACTTTAAATGCTATCAGGTAGAAATACCTTCACCGTGAATTAAAAACACAGAAGATCCAGTGTACTGTAACGTGCAGCTTGGAAAGTAAAAGCAAGCCTCAATCTTTTATGTTCCAGTAGACTTCACATTGGAATGCAACTCAGTTGTGCTACACATTGATATTACACAACTGTTGCCTGCAGTGAACAAGGGATTGAATGCAACACCCTTGAAGCTCCTTCCAGCTCAACGTTAGTAGAAAGCAGAAAAATAATTTTAGTGAAAACACACACAGTTACTATAGCAATTCAAATAAAAGTTAGATAAAATTTGATTTTTACCTCAAAGCTTTTGCGTAAAGCATCAACACCTAGGTAAAAAAGCATCTGCCACGTTTGTTCCTCAGCCCGCAACTTTTGCCAGATTCGGTGCAATCTTTCATAAAGATGAATACCCAGGCAGGTCAAAACTTCTTCTTGGGCTATGTCTATTGTCTTAGCATGCCTTTCTCTTCGTCTAAAGGAAGAGTTGAACCAAAGTATAGCATGGTTAAAGTAGCTGGAAGTCTACCAAGAGATCAAAGCAGTCCAATGACGTATTTTCTTTATGTACAGCTGAAGATATGTTTGCACGAACAGCTTTTTAAATAGAGTTCTGCTGTGCTGCATGCGGATGCAAAATAGAAAGGACCAGGTCAAAACCACCACTACATTCCTGACACATTGATCTGTGCATGGCACTGTTAAGCTGCACTTTGCCTTCCAACCTGTGGCTTCTGAAGGTGTTGCCCTATCGGTCTCTGCTTGCTCCTACTAGGAGGGATCAGCAGAGTTTTAATGCCAAAGAGATGCAGCCTTTCTTTTGTTTCCTAGAATTTGTGTTTAGTTTACATAGCAAATATTTCAGCTTCCTAGACATTTATGTGTCAGTTAACTGAAGCTGAATAAACACACATAGAAGTTTATACATTACTTACCATACAATGTAAGAATATTTCAATATTAATCTGTATCTATCACCTATTAAGGAAAAATCATTACAAAAGGATTTATCCTCCTGATCAAACAGTCACGAATGAGCTTTAAAGATATTGAGCTCAGAATTGTATTTTTCACTGGAAGATTTTAAGATGCTAAAACAGGTTCAGAAATTACTGTAACATACAAATGGCTACAAAACTAAATTGAACGCTTGGCATTTGGTAGAACTGCCAACCAAAGTTCTCTTTCTATTTCGCATATTTCAAACACCTCAATGGAAAAGCAGGCAGCCCTAGGGAGTGAACAAATGAACTAGAAGACGTTTGGCAATTTCTTTCAGTCTTGCCTTCAGAGTTAAATGCACTTGAAAGTCAAAAGCACATATGAAATCTTCGCTACTCTGAAGCACTGTCTTGAAAGTCTACTTCAATATGAATATTTACATTCAGAAGTTTATTAGGCAGCAAGGAGGCAAAAATCACTTTTGCAAAATACATTCAATAATAAAATAAAGAAGCAAAGCGCTAGATAGCCCACTCTAGCAAATTACATACTCATACCCTCCTGCGAACTCTGGTTCAGCTCGACCCAATAGGTGTGCGATGAAATCTGTTTCACAGCATACATGTATATGACGTTCATGGGGACAGCAACGCAAACCCTCGTAAAGTGCAGCGCAGTAGCCCTTTTCTTTGCTGCAGTCTAGCTCACCAATAAGAATATTGTATGCCCGAAGTACTTTATTTTTGCAGTCAGTGCAAAACCTGTGTTAAAACAGAACATAACAGAACTGAATTCTTATTCAAGCAGAAATTTAGACCCGCTTAGCCTAAGTTACAATATACGGAGCTATTTAATAGTGCATGCTATATTTAAACTAGGTCACATAAGGTTTGTGTTACTTCAAAAGGTAAAATACTAAGACTTTGGCTGTAAGCCATGGAAGTTTACTATATGTATTATACTACCTGTCATATATTACCAGTCTGGATATCAACTTTCATGCTCCAAGGCATAGATCAAGCTAATTGTTAATATGAAGAAATTCCTATATGGATATGCAATTCCATAGTTGTTCAAAGATCAGAAATCTAATAGTGAACAAACTGAATCATTAGTACAAGCCAGGACAAAATTCCTCTCAAGTAACACACTCCAAGTTACTTTATAGCAATTATTTAAAGTATACTCAAGTGAGTGATAAGCAGCAAGAAAAGTTTCCTCTGTTGCCTACTGTATAAGAGCCATGTTGCCACTACAAGCACCTTTAAACATATTTTGAATTATTAGATTACTGCACAGATAGCTAAACAAGGTTTATTTATAACACTACGTATTCAATTTAAACATGTGATAACTCGGATAACTAATACGAGAAGAGTATAGTTATGAAGTCTGTTACAATTAAAATACAACCAAATTAAGCTTATTCTATTTTATAAAGGTAATCTTCAAGAAGCTACAAAACCTCTTGCTGTATTATTCTAAAAATGCAAGTCAGACAAGCTGCTCACATTTCAGCTTTCAGCTTGAAAAGCTGGCTCTTCATGCCATCTCTGGATGGTGTTTTTCCCTTTCCTAGTTTGTCCAGTCACTTGACAACACTAAGTCAAACATATTTTGATGTTTGATAGAACTATGATAACTGGCTATTTTCTGTGGTGAAAGGAAAGAAAACAGTAATATTATTGCAGGTTAGCATCAGGAACGCTGCCAACACCATGTTTAATGTCACAGGAGATTAAAGGTATTTTGTTTCCAAAGTGTTATTCCCACACCACCACCACCACCACCCCCCCCGCACCCATCTGTGCCCCCACAGTTTATATCAGAACCTTGAGACTGCTGGAAATTAAAACTTTTTAATCAGCATGGTAGCTACCATACACATGCAACAAAAATTTAGCGGCCTATTTTTTCCCTGCAAGAGAGACCTAATAGCACTAGCACTACTTAGTCATAAACAACCGTTTCAAAACAGTGATTTACAAGCAACACCAAGCCTAAAATCTCCTTCTATTAGTTTACATTATTTTGAAATTGCACATACTCCCCAAAAGCCTAGAAGAAGGCATAGTCCCAAACAGAGTAGGCTGATTAGGAAAGAGTGAAAGAATATACACAGTTTTAATACATCAAATTGTAAGTCATAATTTAAACCTAACCCCAAAAAATTAACAAGTAGCTATGACTTCATCTGAGGTCTCCGCATTTCCCCTACCATAACCCAGAACAACAGGTAAACCATAAAGAATATTTCAACAACTTAGTCACATCAGCTGTTACAATGTGA
This sequence comes from Buteo buteo, assembly GCF_964188355.1. Taxonomy (NCBI): domain Eukaryota; kingdom Metazoa; phylum Chordata; class Aves; order Accipitriformes; family Accipitridae; genus Buteo; species Buteo buteo. The sequence continues at coordinate 45,045,302 of NC_134177.1, read as the reverse complement.
TCTGGCAAGGTTCTCTATCACCATGAAACTTAGATCTTAAGTTTTAGAAGAGTATCAGAAGAATCCCCTACACTTTTAAACATTGTGTGAACTCTACATATGTTTCAATGCACAAAAAAAATGCAGCATGTACTCCTCAAAATGAAGGTGTGTCTTTGTTCTTTTAACATACCTGTGTTTTCGTAGATAGGTTTCTAATGTTTCTAAAAGACAACTAGAATCAATTAAAACTACTTCATCCCTGCATTCCTGGGACATGAGCTCCCACACATCCATCCAACAACCCCTGCAAAAAAACCAAAAAAACCCATATGAAACAAAAGACTGTACATTATCCTGTTAGGGGTTTAGAAAAGAAGCGAAATAAAGCAGCATTAGTTTACCTGACTGCTCCCTGGAAAGGTCCATAGTGGAAAGTGATGCTACACTTGCTCTCCTCCTTCCTGCTGTCTTCACTATTTTTCTTATCTGCACTTAATTTCTCTGTACTGAGTGTGCTACTGCTCCCTTCACTGTCGCATAGCATTAAAAGACATTTTTTTAAACCTATACCATATATGTTACAAACTAGCTATTTTTCCTAAACAAATGCTATGAAAATGCTACCGTGTTCCTTAATTTACTTTGAATCCTGCATAGGCTAAGCCTTAACTTCCAGTAAAGCTAGGGTCAGACATGAGGTACAAATTTTGCTGTCTGTGTTTATAAACCCAGATTCATAATGACTTTTAAAGTTACAGATGAAAGCCAGTAGTAATTTTTCAGAATATTACCTTAAGTATAAACATATACAAGTTTTAATACTTCTGGCAAATTAAATTTCATAAGACAGGTTACTAAAAAAAAACAGAACAAAACAAACACCCAAAGAAAAAAGCAAAACAAAACCCCCAAATTTCCACACATCTACCACCATGAGAAACCATAAAACACCCTACATTAAATTTCCAAAACTTGTTAAAAAAAAACAAAACACTTCACAACACACACTTGGATATGCTAAAAGTACACTTATAGAGCAAAGAACAAACTTCAAATAGCAAGTCACGCGTACTTACAGGCTTGTGTACACTTGATGTTTTATCAGAACGGTCATTTCTGTTTAAGCTCATGTATGGATACAACAGAGCAGGAAAATGGGGGAAGAAGCACCCCTATTTAATAATTAGCTCCTCAAGAGCATTTATGTATGCTATTATCTAGTTTGTCAGATCATATGGCCTGCATTTATGAGAGGTTAAAATGCTCCTTAGCCCCAAACGGAACGAAGTAGCCATAAAATAGGCACACTGAAACTGAGGACGTCAAGTAACTCTCAAGCGGTATTAGCTAGTTACGTAACTTGTATAATTAAACACACAATTACAACTCAAAGCCTTTTTTGTGCGTATAAAATGCCTAGCAGATGCAACTCATCTGAAGAAGTTTCTCGTACTGAAGTCAAGCAGAAGCTCTACCTTGACAAATAAAATTTGTTCTGTAAGACAATTCTATTCGACACCTTCACGTCTAGGCTGTTAGCATATTTGCTTCCACTCAAGGCAGCAGATTTATTTGGAGAAGTATCAGTACTGATACACCCTGATCACTTCTGTAGCATAACAAATGGGTATCGACTGAGCAAGCAGAGTGCAAGCCATGTTTCTTTAGCAAACTACACTGATTGTCCACAAGCCATGTTATCAGATAAAGCTGAAAGCTTTACTTGCAGTATATTAAAATACTGCTCTTCCACATATTCCCTATTAACCTGCCAGCATTCAAAATACTAAGGGGATTTATTCCAGCATGAATTGAAGAAATAAAGGCAGCATTTTTCTCTCTATTCATTCATTTTCAGAATTGTTCTGCCTTGCCAAAATGGTAAGTGCAGGTTCCATGATATATGTTCTTACACAGAAAAGATTAATCTTACTAAAAACAAAGCAAAAAAAAAAAAATTAACACCTTCATAATGCTTTGAATTTGCCGTATTTAAAAAAAAATATACCCCTATCACCTTTTACTTGTGTAACATAAGGTTTAAACTAATTATATGAATGGCCTATAACCAAAATATAATAGGAGATAATGATTAGCTACCACTATCCTCAAGCAGCACAAGTAAAAATCAAGTGTCAAATTCCACATTCCTAGCATCTCAGGGGATTTATCTAAACCCAGAGAGACTCAAGTCTGCATAGAAAAATACATGTCCTGTAATTGGAAACCACGATCAAGCTTTCACAGGTTTTATGCTTAACCAGAAGCAGAACACAACTGACTGAAAAAGGTCCTGGACACTCCAACTAAGCATATTAGACTAATTTATTGGTCATCATATAAAAAAACCCAAAAACTCAACAAAAACACCCCACAAACAAGACACCTCCCCCCCCCCCCGAAAGCCGCAACAGATTTATAGGGAGTGTTTTTCTTGTTAACTAGCTGGAATAAACGATTTCAACTTCAAGACACAGAGGCATATATCCATCTTTTTCACTGGTGTATTCAAAACATGCTATCCCATTTTGAGAAAATACATTTTACAGAGTTTTAGTTTTAACCCTGCGGCCCAACCACAATAAAGCCTTTTATTAACAGTTGTGCATGGCATTTTTAATAATCCCAAGCAAAATTATGTATATTTGTTTAGCACGTACCCTTTCACCTCAATGTGAGAAAAACTGCTGATCAATCATTTTGGTGCAGAGCACAAAAACCAGTTTGTCCTTCTACAGCATTGTTTATATCACAATGCAGAAGCCATCCATGACCTGAGCAGACTACATTCCAAGTATGTCAGACGAGATATGAAAAGCACATCAGAGAGCACTGGTTTGTAGTGGCCAAGTTGCATTTTGGCAACTGGTTTTGAAATTAAACATGGGATGTTTTTATACAAAAAAACCCTCACAAACAAACAAGATATCCCACCACCAAGTAAAAGACCCAAAAGCCAAGAAGCAAAAATGGAACAGCTAGAACTAACAAGCATGTTTTGGGAAACAGCTGATTCCATATCGTAGCCTTAAACTTTATATGAAAGCATCACCAGTTGCCTTAGAGAGCTCTGACAAAGGGCAGAGGAACAACTCTCTCACTGAGGAAGGAGTACGGATCTTATGTTGGGAGGGCAGAAGACCTGATAGCGCTAGTTTTGTCCAGTCAATAAAGCGTGAACAAGGGCATTGGGGAAAGTATTAAACATCCTACTGATGAGACTGTCACTTTTACTGCACAAAAAAGGGCTAACTACCTTCTTATGAAAACCCATGGAGAAAGGCTCATGCCTTACAACACACACTGCCCAAAACTCCTGGGTGCCTCTGTCCCACTCCCGCACAATTACTTGGGTCTCCTATAATCCAAACAGCTTGGAGATTACTCCTCTGGCAAACAGACAACAGCCTAAGAATTGATCTCAAGGCTTAAAAATAAATTAGTATCAATAGTTTGGTTCCTTAAAATATTTTAGATTGAATTGTGCATGTTAAACACAAACTTACCCCAAAGGTTTTGGTTTGTGTGTGTCCAGGGAGTGTAACTGACATCTCTTGTTCTTCTTACTTTTGGGAATTGCATCAATCATATCATTCAGTTTGGACCTATGGAAAAAATGTAACTTAGTATTCTTAAAGCATGGTTATCCAGAGAAATTTTAAAGGGATTGATTCAGCTCATGTATTAGAAACAAGTATGCTAATGAACATTAAAACTTTCTTCCTGTCCCCCATTTTTAATTGTTATGACATACAATCTTGCAGTACGAAAGGAAAATACAGCATAGATTTTCCAGACAAATCCTAGCAAGCAAGATAAAGATAGCCCACATCTAAAAAGCTATTGCATAACTTTGTAAGTTACAGACCTCGAGCAATGGCACCTATTTCAAAAGTGTCAGGAGCAACTACGACCACTTTATCAAGTTACACTACCTCACCCTCCAAATCTCAATACCCCCAGCTCTGCACTAACTTTTCCTACTTGTCACTGGCTTCTAACTGAAGCAAGAATTAGAATGAGCTGAAGCCAACTGTAAGGCAAAGGCACACTGTGGTGAGCAGTCACTGTTTGGTCTGCTGACAGCTGAGAAACAAATGGCACCAAGACTGAGGCTATTTATTGTGCTAGCCAAACCCAGAAGGTTTCACTTTCTCAGTGTTACCTTTCTAAGCAAAGTAGAAAGTTGGGGGGGGGGGGGGCAGTTAGTTAATTTTTTTTTATAATTTTATTTTTTACATGCAAAGTAGTGGGGTGAAGAAACACTCTTCTTCCAGAGATCATAAAAACCCACAGTGCCTATTTCAGATTAATGACTAAACATTTTAATATTGGTATCTTTCAATTGCAATCATGGCATTGCAACTGATGATATGAAAGATTAGGTGTTTGGGGTTTGTTTTTTCCCAGTTCAGGCAATAACTAGTTTAACATGGCTGTAAAAGACAAGTATGTACTATAAGATTCAAACTTGCAACAATTTAGTATCACCAAGAAAGCTGCAAAGTCAAATGCACAGAAGCTAGCTTTCCTTTTCCCCAGATAAGAAGAATCGGAGCAATCTAAGACACTTACCCATGCACATAAAACAGTGTATAAAGCTTCTTTGCATCAGTCATACAGCTTCGAGTTACAGAAAGAACCCCCTTTGGCCCTACTGTTAGTGGCTCAAGTGCTGGATTTCCAGACTCAACAAGCTGAGAAAATAGACGTTCCACACTACGACGACAGCCAACACACGGGACCAGCTGAGAAAGTGCACTCAAAACTTCACGAGATGTCACCATCATGGCGATATTTAGATCCTGCTGTTTAAGCATGCTATGCCTCTAAAAAAGAACAATAAATGATATAATTAAAAAAAAAAAAAAAGAAAAACACATCTTAAACTGTTGAAGATTTCTTTGCCTTTGTCGTGGTTTAAACCCAGCAAGCACCACGCAGTTGCTCCCTCACTCACTTCCCCCCACCCAGTGGGATGGGGGAGAGAATTGGAAGGAAAAAGGTAAAACTCATGCATTGAGGTAAGAACAGCTTAACAGAACAGAAAGGAAGAAACCAATAACGATAGTAATAATAATAAAATGACAACAATAATAAAAGAATTGGAATATACAAGTGATGCACAATGCAATTGCTCACCACTCGCTGACCAATGCCCAGTTAGTTCCTGAGCAGCGAACCCCCCCAGGCCAACTCCCCCCAGTTTATATACTGGGCATGACATTACATGGTATGGAATATCCCTTTGGCCAGTTTGGGTCAGCTGCCCTGGCTGTGTCCCCTCCCAATTTCTTGGGCCTCTCCAGCCTTCTTGCTGGCTGGGCATGAGAAGCTGAAAAATCCTTGACTTAGTATAAACACTACCCATCAACAACTGAAAACATCAGTGTGTTATCAACATTCTTCTCATATTGAATCCAAAACATAACACTATACCAGCTACTAGAAAGAAAATTAACTCTATCCCAGCCGAAACCAGGACAACCTTCAATAGTATTTCCTTATCAAAATATACTTGTGGAAACTGCATGCAGAGCTCAGAGCTTCAGGTCACTGTCTTACTGTAGATCACTTAAAATACTTGCTGTATGAACAAAACCACACCTGCTAATATCATAGGAGCAATTCTGGTTCAAGTCTTACTATCCGCCCTCTGAAAGTAAGCTAATATTTTTCTCCTCTTCATGTTCCCTTCTCCCACCACTCAAATCTCCCACTCAAAGCAGCACATGCTGCTTCTGAACAAATGGCATACCTCCCAGTCCTTATCAGGAAACCCTTTTTCCTCCACCTCAGCACCAATGTTTTAGTAAAGGGTCTCACATACAACTCTGCAAGTTTCCATCTTCTACTCACACTCAATTCTATATTTGGCACATAGAAATTCCTGGACACTCATTAGCATATATGGAAATCTCATTTAGAACAAACTTGTTCTGACAAGACCAAGACAATTTAGCAATATTTTTCCTGGAAGGCTAAATGGCATTTCCCATTACAATTCTAATACCTGAAATTAAAAAAAAAACTCACATTACTATTCAGGGTGAAATGTTTGACTTCAGTAGTGAACACTCAATGTGTGCTAATAATAGAACATTAAAGAGAAAACATTCTAATATTTCTTACATCAATAAACAATTTTAGGAGCTTCTGGTTCCTCTGTCAAACACACCCAGGTGCGCGCACACACACACACACACACACACACACACAAAGCACATACCCTTCTATTTCTTCTTCTAACTGCTAAATTACTGGCTTGGACTTCATTAACACTGAACTGCCACTAGCACAGCTATGCAGGAGAGAGAGTCCCTTCCTCACACACCAACCAACACATCATATCAGCACTACAGGCACTTTCCAACACCATCTGTAAAAGCAGAGTCCTGTCAGTGTATTAATTGTGAGCATCATTTTCCCCCGGTTATACAAAGTACAGCTTTGTAATTAGCATAGTTTTATCTATGCAGGAAATGTTTTGCCACAATAGTATTTTCTGTATTATTGTCATATCCCACCACTTAAACACTCCTAATGTAGAAATGACTTGACACAACTTCTGGAGAAAGAAAGAAAAGACCATACAACATAGCAAAACTAATCAACCCAATGGAACGTGTAAATATATCAATTGAAAAGGGAAAATATTTTCAGCTGATTAGATGTAATACATGTTATGAAAAGTAAAGCTATTATCAGGTAACATATAAGGTTTGTGCTCTTAAAGACAGGCACATTAAATAACCTGACAAGTTGCATCATTCTGCAATAATCCTCTTTCCTGTAATTAATAGTACTAGTCACGGCAACAGCAGGAATGAGCTATTTTCACAACACAGCCGTGCTTTATATGGAGCACATTCCTGAACTGCTGCTGTCAAATCACAAGTGAAGAAGCCCAAGGTGCATATCAGCAAACTGGCCTGTTCCTTTGGACATCAAGCGGCACAATTTTTTAGTTGCTACAGGTGTTACAATGCTACGGTTATTTGCAAGAGTGTTAGAAAATAAGTTTCTACCATTAAAGCTTCAGAGGTATCACAAAACCATCTCTCACTACTCAACTATATATAATCTATAAACTGGCACATTAACTCTATCTTGGTATGGTACTCATCATAAGAACTTGACCTTAAGCAATGCACACTTCCACTTGAAAAAGCAGTTCAAAAGTATTTAGAAAAAAAAATCAAAACGTATTTAGAAACTGTAGTTTCCATTACATATAAACTGGCAGTGACCAGAAGATGCATTATTTTTACAGGTTTTCAATTCTAACTAGATATGCAGCACTTGCCTCCTGATAAGACAACAATGTATAAATGCTGGGAAATACAGAAAACAAACGTACCCGGCGTACTTTGGTACCAATACATAATTGCATATAGGTGCTGACGTGTCTTTTAAGTCACTCCAGGAGTGACAACCTCCTACAGAAGCAAAAGCACAAATCTAAGGAAAGCAGGATCTGATATGTTGCCTTCTTAAAAAAACGAAGGATGTATTTACCTGAATGAACTGTTTTAATTGTGCACTGTTATTCTGATGTCCATCAAGGTTTAGCACATTATCAGGAAATTCCATCACCATCTATATGAGAGAGAAGAAAAAAAAAAAGAAAAAAAAAACAGCCTTCAGAAAAAAGTCAAACACAGAGCACAGAGCATTAGTTTACTTTCTTGGGGGAAATGACACAGAAATTGTTAAATGCTCATTCTTTTCACATAACTATTGGAAGCTTGGGAAAGGAAAAAAGTAACGGTTTAAGATAGTGTATGGGAAAGGATAAAAGTAACAGTTTAAGATGGTGAATGTTTCAGCAAAGTAACTAAATGTTTTACTAATACAATGTTCTAGATGCAGTTTATAAATGGCAACTCTTCAATAGCTGTTACAGAGAAAGCAAAAGCTGCTAAATGGAACATCATGATTTATATTACACTATCTCCATGACTTGAGACCCTGTTTCATTTTTTTAAAAAATATTGTACTTCAACACACTGAGATCCAAATTGATTCAACAGCCAAACTCAATTTGTAAAGCTATGAAGAAACAGTCACAACAGTTTAATGACTGAGTCCACTCCTTCAAAGGCTAATTTAAAACCATATTAACCCAACAAGGTACTCCAAGGTATACTTTGTTTTGTATGATTGCAGCTGCAACTCCCAAGAGGCTCAAAGTAAAATATTAAGCCTACAGAACAATGTGATTACTCCTAAGTAATTAATAACATTTATTTTCAAATTACTGAGCAACAAAGAGGGCAATTTCTTGGCGGGGGGAGCAAGGCGAAAATCAGTATGATAATTTTCAGTCAAAAATCCAACTTTACAACCATGGAGAAAAATGAAACCAACTAGAAAAATGTGTAAAGGCTGGCTTAGTTGATCTTCTTTGTCCAGACTGAGAAATATAGAATTTATCAATATGACTACTGAAAGTTCACTTTAAAATCTGAAAGACAAAATAACAAACTTTGGTTAATAACTCTAATACCAATCAACACCAAATATATTGTCCAATTCATCCTTTTTCCTCCCTCTACCTTCCCTCAATTGTCCAGTAAACACAGAATTCCCTACTGTCTTTGTAATTGCTGACACTGTCTCCAGAGAACTCAGACATTTACTTCTACAGGCACTCAACATTGCTCCAAACTAAACATCTAATCTCCAAGGCCAGAAAGCAAGGCAATATTTTGATCTCACATGTGCTAGAATTGGAACATTAGCACAGCTGCCTTATCTTTGTGCAGAACAGTGCCACAGTCAGTGCTAATTTTGACCTCTCATGCATTTTTTTCCAGATGCCCTTGCACCCAACCCATACACACTAAGCAGCAGCACAAGTTTTTGCTGCAGAATTACAGGTTTCCTACATTGCTAATTTGATGTTTCTGTGGGAAATGAGCTACATGCAAAAGTAAAAGCTCTATCTGCTAATAGCAGAGAGAAGAGATAAATCTGCATATTTTTTCCCCCTCACCTTCATCTCCCACTATCAGACAACACCCTTAGGTGTTTTGTACAACAGAGTGAAATTATCAAAGAATATATTAATTCATGTGTCTGATGAGATTTTATTAAGTGGTTAAACATCAACCACCATCACACCCTGAACTGGAAGACAAAATTCCCGTAATACCACATCAAACAGAATGCCTTCTAGAAATCATAAGAGCTGCTTAAGAAATGAAAAGGGTTAAATATTTAAACTTCCTTTAATTTCTAGTTGAGCTGTAAGAAACAGAAAAGTGTGATAGTGAACAATTCGTTTAGAAGAGCAGCATCATATTGCACCTTAAACAGCTTTCTATGCTACTACAAAGCAACGTTGCAAGCTTAAGAGCATTATAGGCCATTCATTCACTAATTTGCAATCACCGATTCGCTATTTCTAGATTTAAGGCACAGATTAAGTCTTCCAGCTGACGAACAGAAATGAAGTAGTCCCGTTATTTTTAAAATTTGAGTTTTAAAAGAGGTCAACAGAAGCCAGTTACTATCAATAAACACCACTATTTTTTAGAGATGCTGCTGCAGATGTAAAAATATGTTTCAAAGACAACTGCATGCCTTGCAATACCTCTTATTAAGAATTTAAAACATAAATTATGGGAGACTGAGACAAGGACGATAAGAGTTCATTCACTTGCTTCTGCAGATTTATTTAATAAAAGCCTCCAGAAACCACCTAGAAATCTGAGTACTTTGTAACAACAGTAACAGAATGGAGAGAGAAAAAAAAAAAAAAAAGGACCTGAGATAAGATTATCTTCATGGTGAGGATGACTTGCACTTGCAAAAATGCCTTTCATCCAGATGGATACAAAACTGATTTACAGCTATAGGAACCTCTTCAATCATGAGTATGGCTGGCCTCGCCTCTGGTGTAAAAAGTAGGATAGCAACAACACAATGCAATTGCACAAAGTTTGGGCCTGGTGTTAAATTCTGGAACTAAACCACAAATGGAATTTTAGGTCAATTGAAGTCATCTACCTGATGTGTGGTATAGCCAAATTTTCACTCTCTCTTTCTCAAGCTATTAAACACAACAAAGGTAACAAGAGCATGGTAAATCTTCTACTTGACACAATCTAATGAGTATTTTTTACCAGGGAAAAAAAATAAAATTAAATTAAAAAAGCCAAACCAAACCCGCAAGAAATCCAAGATCTTAAAACTACATGGGGAATGGAGGAGCAAAGTAACTTTCAAGGCGTGGCCAAGACATCAAAAACCCCCAAACTTACATTATTACTGCACAGTGCTGGGTTTTCCAGGTAATCAACCACTCTAGGAGAGCTAGATATTGCTTTGGACAACTTAAGGGGAAACTTTGCCTAATGTATAAGCACAGTTAACCAGAGATGACAGACTACGTAAAGCCAAAAAATATTGATGATATTTGGTAAATTAATAATACGCCATCATTTAAAACGATCAAAACTAAAATACAGTGAAGACCCTTTCTTCAAACCTAGCAAAACCAGATGGGATTGAGATAGATAATCTTTAACAGTGGGACGGAGGGTTAAGAGACTGTCTGAAGATACCCAATTGTTTTGCTGTGGAAGATGGAAGGAATTACATTACAAAGTTGCTCAAGTTAGCTGATGCAAGTCAGGCATTCTCCCATACTAAAACACGAGATTAGGAATTTAAAGCACATACATTTTATGCCATGTAAAGTAAGAGCAGTCACTGTCACATACTGACAGCAACAGAAATCAAAAACGAATAACTAAGATACCCAATTACACTAAGTCTAATTTTATTTTCAACCCAACATTTTCACACCTTAAGAATTAAAACAACTGGCTAGTTAGAGAATTTTTTTTCCATTTGCTCAGTGTTCACCTACGATGCAATTTCTGAGCCTTCCTCTAAACACATGAGGAAGAGAAGAGAAACGAGAGAGCCTCCAAGCTGCATTTAGTTCATTTTTCCACTGAATCTTCTGGAAATGGCACCCCACCCCACCCCCCATGTTTTTCAATTCAGAATAACATGTTGAAATAGAAACTCTCCCAGATTTGTTACTGTAGACATAGCAGCACATTATTACAGGCTGGATAACCCTTACTTTAAGACAAAGCTTTCGAAAACACCTATAGCCTTTCCTTGCCTATTTAAGAGCATGATAAATTACCTAGTTGTAAACCTGGGTTTTAAACCTTAATATGGCTCCCTTCCTTACTCACTGAAAAACGGCTCTGCTCCACATTTGGGCTTGAGACATGCTTGTCACTTGAAAACAAGTTATGCGCAGGCCCCAGTACAGCGATAACTTTCTTATTATGCGGTTTGCATGTTTTTAGAGCCGGGAATCAGATAAAAAAGTTGCCACATTAAGCGCTGTTAACCCGAACTGTTGCAAAGTCCCAAAGATTAACGCTGCAGGAGCAAAGGAGGAGCCTAGGAGGCCCGTCCAGAGAAAAAGGCCTCGCCTGGGAATTGCAACACACCGCCCGCACACGTTGCAAGCGGGAGGCTGCAGGGACACCGGGTGCTCGGCGGGGCGCAGGCACTCACCGTGAGGGTGTCATCGATGTAGAGGGGAATCTGCCTCTTCTCGAAAGGGAATTCCTCCTCCCCGTCTCGGCAAACTGCAACCAGCCGCGCCATCTCTGCTGCTGTTACTGCTTCCTCCCAGCTCCAGCCTGCGAGCAGCCAAACCCGGGGGAGGTAAATACCCGCCGCGCTTCCCCGGCACACTTTCACCAGCACCGGGAAACAAGCCTGCTTTACCCCATCGCCTGATTCACCACGCCGAGCTCTGGCCCCGCCGCCCAACCCACGCCCGGGCGGCTCAGCCTGCCCGCCGCTTCAGCCTTGGAAAGGACTCAAAAAAAAAAAAAAAAAAAAAAAGAAAAAGAAAGAGAGACAGACTACGGGCCGGGAACGGGAGAAGTGGGCAGGCTGGGAAATGCGACATAACATGGAAGAAAGGGAGGGGAAGGCGGGGAGGAGCGCACCCGGCCCTCCGCCGGGCACACCCGGGGGAGGAAAGCCGAAGGAGGCCGGCGGGGGATGGAGGCCGGCGGGGGATGGAGCCCGCCGCGCTGCGGGCCGTTCCTCCCCCCTCAACCCTCTCCTCCTCGCCTGCCCACCCACCACCGGTCCAGACAGGCCGGCGGGGGACCCGCCCGCCCAGCCCGGAGCGGGGTTTAGCGGCTCTCGGCCGCCCCCGTCCCGCCCCGCGGCGGCTGGGGAGGGAGAGGAGCAGCGGCGGGGCGAGGTGGGCTCCACCTGCGAAGCGGAGCCGTCTCTCCCCCCCCACCCCTCGCTCCCCAGGCGACCTGCCGCCGGGCCGCAACGGCGGGGAAAAGGGCCCGCCGTCCTCCCGCTCCCCAGCTCCAGCCCGGCATCGGGGGCGCCCCCCGGGCCCTCCGCCGCCGCCGCCGCCACCTCCCTCGGGCGGACCGGGGAAGAAGAAGGCGAGCTGGGGTGGGGTGCGGGGGGCTGCAGCCCGGGCGACGCGGCGGGCAAAGCCACCCCTTTCCTCCCTTCTACCCCGCCCGGCCTCCAGCCGGGGGGCGGCGATGGCGGGGAGGCAACCGACCCCCCCCCGCCCCCAACGGAGGCAGCCGGCGGGTCGGTTCCCGGCCTCTCCCCTTCTCCTCCCGCCTCCCCTCAAAGCCCCGCCGGGGCCGCTGCCTTGTACCTGCGGCCCACCGGCCGCCTCACACACATACACCCCCCCACACCACCACCACCACCACCCCCCCCCTCGGGGCCTTTACCGGCTCCTCCGCGAGTCGGCGGCCCGGGCGCTCTGACAGGCGGGCGGACACCCCGAGCTCCGCCACAGAGCCGCCTCCTTCCTCTCCCCCCACCTCCCCGGAGCCCTCCCCACAGGCGGTGGCCCCGGCCCCGGGCCGCCCCGCCTTCCTCTCGCGAGAGACCGCAGCCCCCGCCGTTTCACAACGCCCCGTCGCCCCCGGGCTTGGCCGTAGGAGGCGCCCGCTTCCCCTCCGTTACCTCCCGCCCCCCCGAGCCCGGCAGCCCCGAAGAGCCGCTTGGGCGGCTCCCGTCACAAACGACGTTCGACCTGCGAGGCGGGAGGCTGAGGTAGGGGAGCCCGGGGGAACGTTAGAGGCTTGGCCCCCCGGGGGCGGAGGGCGGGGGGGGGGAGCCGGGCGCGGGGTCTCCTCGGGCTTTTCCCCTCCCGTGAGGCGATCGCTGCCGCCCCGCTTTCTCGCTGAGGGACGCGGTGACAGGACCCTCGGCCCGGATAAAGCGCCATGTCCGTGGTGCCTCAGAGCGGTTTGCGGGCGGCTCCCGCTGAGGTGAAATTGGCGGGAAGGAGGAGGGGTGAAGTGGGAGCCGGTGGGGTTAAACCCCAAAGCGTTGGCGGGATGAAAACCCGTCGCCGTCTCGAGTGGGACAGGGCCGGAGCGTATCGGGGACCCGTGTGTGGAAGGGGCCTGGGTGCAGGTTTTGGTGCGGACCGACGGGGAGGGTGAGCTGACAAAAACGCATCGAACGCCTGCGCCCTCAGACGCAGCCCAAACATCAAAGGGCAGCCTCAAGATTTCCCTGCCCTGATTACAGGCCAGGTAAGGCAGGCTTTAATTGCACTTACGGTCTCTTAACTTCAGGCTGTTGGCTTCTGCAGCACCCTAGCGCAACCAGCTAGAAATCCTGCGGCTGCTCGATTTAGGCAGCCAAAAAACCCCCCACAGCCTTTCTTGAACTAATAAATAATACAGCTGATCTGTTCGTGCTTGTTATTTATGTACATAGACACTAAAGTCCTCAAAAGAAAACGCCGGGGAGGCAATTAGGGAGCAGGATTTTTTTTTTCTTGTTTCTGCATAAAAACCATCTTTAGTGGAGGAGTTAATTTACTCAAACTCATCATGCAACATCTCTAACGGAAACATTGTGCAGAGCCACATCGCTGTACAGTTTGCAGTTTGTGTAGTTCCATGCTCTTCTTCTTCAGCAAAAAAGAAAGCTGGCATTTTGCAACAAGGGATGGTTTCTCACATTAAAGCGTCGTGAGCACACCGAACTGCGACTAGCATAGGTTGTCTTTGCAGGGTCCATTCAGCGTGCGGGCTCCTGTGTCACTTCTGCCCCTCCGCTCCCAGAGCGTGGTTGGATCACGTCGATGAAATGGCAACGCCCCAAATTTGTATTCTCAGGGTGCACACTGATAAACTATGTATGAAAAGCACCGTGACATTTCATGTCATTTTTACCCACGGGAAGGGTTTTATTTTTAAGTTGCTAGAACATGCAGCTTGCTTGTTATCTACAAAACAGTGAAAAGACAGACAGCCCCTTCATTTGCATACCCCTCTTTTGCCTGGAAGAAATACCTGTTCTTTAGGACATAGTGGCTTTGAAATAGGATCCTGAGATCTTTGTTGTATCATTCGACTTCAAAAGAGACACTACTGGGTTGGAAAGGAAGGCATGGTAGTGAGTTGATCCTTAAAAATAATGAAATTTGGTAAGAAGCTACTAATGTTTAACAAACAAGGTTAAGTGCAACCAGCTCTGCTCTCCCACCATATTTTTTCTATCCTGCAGCCCTACAAAAAGGTCATTCCGAGGAATTATGGCAGCAAAGACAAAACAATTTACATTTTCCCAGTCCTCTGCTTTGCTGTTATTATTGAAGTCGGTGGCATGCTACAGTTGAACCATTTTAGTCTTACTAGTTGAAATATGTTTAACTTTTACTAACTATGTAACAGCTAAATCAAAGTTTCTGTTTTTTTAAAATATATCTTTGTTCTGTACAAGCTTACTCATCTAAATACACCCCAAAGTGAAATGAAATGCAGTGTTCGTGTTCCTACCAACCACTGAGCTAACAGCTGTTGAGGTGCGTGTGGAGAAAAGTCTCTACAGCAGTATCGTAGTGTTAACTTCTCTCGCATCTTTTCAAACTCATTACAGCGGCGTTTGCGTTTGCTCGTACAGACTCTGTGATCAAAGAATGCTTGCTTGTGTTTCTTGGTTCTTTCAGAGGCATGGTTAATTATCTGTATCTATTCATAGTTTAAACATTCAGCATTAATAACTATGCTGGTTGCTTCAGGGCAGAGCTTGCCGCATTTGTTATCGACAGTAAGCAATGAGAATTAATTGTCTCCCATTCAGTGGTGAACAACTTACTTCATATGGCTTTAAAAGCAAGAGACGGCCTCACGATGCGGTGTTGTGCCGTTGTTGAGAGAAGCAGGTTGTTGTCGCTCTCGTCGTTACTTGTGCACCACAGTCCCCTTGGTTTGCTGTCTCTGTTGTTGCAAACCGCAGCTCCAGTCCTGGAATTGGTACCCGCCAGCCTGCTGCCTGCACGGAGCTACCAGGGCTCTGCACAGACACAGCAGAACTCCCACGTAATTTTTTGCTTCACAAAATGGAGTTGGCATCTCGATAGTTTGCTGCTTGTCCAGACACAACTCTGCTTTGTCACGCCCAATTAATGCCTTAATTCTGAATCACATTGATAGACTTGTGCTCACAGGCAGAACTCATTGCAGGTCTTGTGCTTCAAATATTTCAAAAATTAATATCCATGAGTAATTTTGCATAAATGAGTAGTGCCATTCAGTTCAAGATAGAGGCCCTTCTTCCCTAGGCAAGGCTAGGAAGTGTTTTAAAATAAATACATACACCAGTTACCAGAAAACTCTGCTGTAAACTGTGACATCTGTTTACAAGACATTGTTGCCAATTAATTACATTTGTCCCCAGGATAATACAGGCTGTTTTTCTTTAATTCTAAAGACTATATGGCTATAACTTGGAAGTAAACAAGCATGAAATCAGCATGGCCACAGCCTATAATCCTCAGACTTCCCCTTTCCATTGGCCAGCGGCTAAGAGAACCTCATAAATTTAAGAATATCCCACAGCATGTCTGTCTTAAGGAATCTGATTTAGAGGCTTTATGTCCATAGGTTTTATGATTCACCACCTTTGATAGACAAGGAGAAATATGAAATATGGCCCATCTGCAGTGCTGTAACTCCACTAACATTAGACATCTATCTAATCAATTACCATTTGTATTCTACTACTTATGTATTTATATCTCCCATTATTGAACTCCTCACAATCGTTAAATGTGTTTCTTTTCTCAACAACTTAATGAGGTCAGGAAGAACTGTCGTAGTTAAGAAAGTGAACAAGAGGGTGTTCTGCTCTGGGCTTGCAGGAAGACTGTGATAGAGAAACTGAGCACATCTCTTGTCAATACTCTGCCGGTACCCTGACCCACTGCATCATGCTTCTTTCCACTTGCACACTGTTTGTTTGCTAATAAAAATTAATACAGAATGTTCCCACTTGAAGACATCTCAGCTGTCAAAATACAGTACTAAATGAGCTGCTGTTTAAAATAATTTTATAGACAAGTAGGTGGGCCTTGAGTACTTTCAAAGTAGAGCTGAAGATGAGCTGTCACAACATGTTGGTATGCAGGTTGGGGGTGAATTAGTTTTGGACCTTTGTATTTTCTTATAAAAGGCTGTGCTGCTCATTATCTGCACCACAAATTCCAACAACTGCTTTATGAATTCATCTGCAGTTGAGTTTTATCCTTCAGAGCATCACACTTTATCTAGGGTCTTCATTTATATTCATCAGTGAGGATGAAAATAAAATTTAGCTTTAATTCAAGGGCTAATTTAGATTTCAGTGTATGATTAACATTCCACACACAATTACTACCATCAAAGTCAAGCCTATGCATAAATCTTTGCAGGACTGGGGCCAAAACATTTTTAAGTATCCACTTATTCAATACATTTTATATAAAGAATTATTCTTATCTATTATTTATGCAAGGGCCTTAACTAGGTAAATCTTGACACAGCTAAGTCTCTCTCTAAGTAAGTACTCATTTTCTTATTTTTCATCTGGCTTCTACTCCATACATTGTTATCTAATTCTTCCAGCAGTTGGGTATGAACACAGTTCACTAACTGTAAATACAATATTACTCTTCTGCATGAGTGTTTATAGGAGCAACAGGAGTAACCAGCAAACAATCTCAAAAACTAAGTTTTCAGGAAAATGTGTAACAACTCCAACAGGTAACAGCACTGACTGTATAATTTGGTAAAACAAACCATTAAAAAAATAATCAACACTAAATCATAAAAAGCTATAATAAGTTACAAATTATTGCAATACATACAGGAAAAAGACTATTTTTTCCAATAAAACACCATCATTCAGCTACAGCAAACAAAATTCAACTAGTCCACTTACGACAGAGTGGAATCACCAAAACTTTAATACTATATTTTTGGCATGCAATATATGCATAATTAAACAGTTAAAAAACATATACAAGTGTAGTATACATAACGTAAACGCAGTCTTGCTGTGGATTGTATCTATCAGTATATTCACAATACCAGTCATAACATTTGCTAGCAAGAAAAAAAGTAATTGATTTTTGTTAATAGCACTAATCAGGCAAATGTGCGACAGCTTGCCTTCCCTCCGCATAGGCACGGCCTCCGTTTCATGCTTTTTACTGGCGTTAGGGGGCTTTACAACGTTCCAGCAACAGGGCACGCTGGACCCCTTCACAAGAAGCTTTGTGAACACCAACGTGAGATCACTCACTACAAAACAGATAAAGAAAGTCAGACAGTGAGCAACCACCCATATGCAGTAGGATAGATTAGCCATCCGGCGGGACACAGGGTCCGCATATGCTTGCGACACATGAAGAAATACGAAAAGCACGAGAACTGTCAGCAGTAGGAAACACACTGCTTCAATCCAGCCTTTGACTGAGTTTCTGCACTTCAGCAGCCAGAGTCCCACTTGGACGCTCGCCATATATATGGCTAGATATCCAAAAAGAGAGAGCAGTCCTTCCCTGTTGGCATTTAAAACGCCAACCCTGGTATCTCTGCCATCGCTCCCATGCAAGATAAATGTCTTCAGAGAGGTAGCATTAAGAATAAGCTGATAAAGTACAGCAAGATTTATAGCAACAATCCAAGAATTATTTTTTGGAAATATGGCTAAAAGTAGAGATGCTGCAAGCCTCACAAATGCTAAGGTAAAGAAAAAATTCCAGTGCACTCCGTACTCTGAAGTATGTTCATGATACTCTACAGATTTAACACTAAGCAGTCGTCCAATGCCAAGAACAATCAACGGCCAAATGGAAAAGAACTGTCTGGCCAGATGGGAAAATTTTGGTTGTGTCACGTAAGACCTTTGTCTAACTTCTGGACAGACGACAGCATTACCAAAAATAAAAGCTCCAACCCCCAAATCCATAACTCCTGTTCCATAGGTCTCGGCTTTGGCGTATCGCCTTGGATACTGCGGGAAATCCACTGCTAAAATGCTGATTGATGTCAACACATTGACATAAACGCGAAACACAGTTATTGCTGGAATGTATTCTGGATCCAAGTACGTCTTCTGGAAGTCTTTTACAATTTGCCTAAAAGGCACTCTGGTGTCCTGTTTTCTTTGGCTGTATATTTTAGAAAATATTCCGGCACAGAAGGCTGCAATGACAGGTGGCACGAAAAAGATGACTGGAGACAAGACTGTACAGGAGAACAAGAGGGGAGATACTAGCACAAGGAAGTCTAGCAGCAGGCTGTATTTCCTCGAACTTAAAGGTTTCCCATAGTGCAGGTAATATAAAATCAAGAGGAGTCCTCTGCAAAGCAGGCAGAGTGGAGCTAGAGACAAGCCTACTGAAATTTCCAGCAAACTAGTTCCATTTAAGTTGCTGACAAAGGCTTCTTTCAGATGTTTTTGTGACATTCTTCTTTATTCCTCTGAAAACACAAACGTGAACTTGAGTTAGTTGTGTAAAACGGGTCTTAGAACTTCATCAAAAATGAATCTAATGTACCAGTTCATTAAAACATACATTGATTTCAGAAGTCATCTGTTTTTCAGTTACCCTTCAATTTAAAGGATACAGAAGAACAACCCCGGTGCTGCAAATGCCGCAAGACGCGCACACTTGGCTGTGTCCTGGGAAACTGAGCAGAGGCACCGGCACTCACAAGGCCTGACCGAGTTCCAGAATTACAAATCTTGCTGTGTTCCAACAAGATTCTTAACGTATTTTTGCTGAAGGTCTCTAAATACCAAACGCTCTGTTGGATATTCATTCACATTGTGAATAATCTTACTGTACATCCTGCTCTGTAGAATATATTTAGTCATATTCTCTATAGCGTAAATGAAACAGATATGTAAAAATGCGACCCTAATGAAGTTTCTGTTGCCTGGTCAGTAGAGAGCGTGCAATGAAACCAGCAGCTAAAATCCCCACTCCCAACTGACGTGCCTTTTTAAAAAAAGCCCCAGACCTACAGCGATCCTACCCCAGCCGGGCTCCTCTGCCTTGTGGGACCTGTTTCAAGAGAATATACGTTAAATATAAAAAGCGTTCATTAGCAAGTCCAAAATCGCTCTTTCGTTTAGTTTAACCCGCAGCGTGGGTTGCAACGAGAGCTGACCGCCCTCGCCCGCACGACCTGGACGGCCGAGGGGCCGGGGGGAGAGCTTACCGCTGTCGGGAGAGCTTTTGCCGCTGTCGGGAGAGCTTTTGCCGCTGTCGGGAGAGTCTTGGCCGCTGTCGGGGCCCCGGCACTGCGGCAGCCGGAGGCGAACGGGCGCCGGTGTGTGGGGGGCCAAGCCCGCATTTCAAGGTTGCCGTCCCCCGCAGAGGCCGAGATGCCGGCGGGGCGAGGAAAACAATCCCCGGAGACCCCCGGTGTAACTTAAATCTCTTCGCCCTCAGCGCCCCAGGCCCCTTCCCCGCCGCAGGGCGCTCTGGCTTGAGCCGAGCCCCGGCCCGGGCCGCCCAGACCGCGGCTGGGTCAGCGCTTCCCGGGCTCGTCCCGCCGTCAGGTAAACGCCGTCCGCGTTCCCCGGCCGCACTTTCGCCGAGCGGGAGGGAAGCAGCCTGCTCTTCCGCACCTCCCGATTCACCGCCGGCCATTGCCGCCGCCGGTAGCTCCCGCCCCGGCTCCGCCTCCTCCGTCGGCCGCGCCGAGCTGCCCTCCGCCTGCCCGCGGTGAGTGTGCCCTGCCCGGGGACAGCGCGGAGATGGCCGCGGCCCTGCCCGGAGCCCCCCCCGCCGTTAAACCCCCCCCCGGGGAAGGGTCCTGGACCGGAGCGGCTCTGCGAGGGAGGGGGGGGGCGGACACGGGACCCGTATCCCAGAACGCGGGGTCTTGCGGTGGCCCGGTGGCGAGGCCATGGGGGGGGGACACGGGGACAAACACGCCGGGCCGGTTGGGAGCGACCTTGGGGGGGGGGGGGCGATGTCGGATTGTGCCCCGGCAAAGGCCGGAGGCTGCGGTTGGTGGACTGTGTCCTTGGGGAACTGGGACAAAGAACGGCTCCGCCAGCTGTAGGCGACACCTCTCCTAGGAAGGGGTGACAGTGTAACGAGATTGGAAACCCTTCAAAGGCAGGGAGGGTCTTGGTGATGATGGTTGTGTGCGCCGCCAGCTCTACGCACGTCAGGGATCAAAGTAGTCTCCAAGGGGTGTTTTCGTGCCAGGCGAGGATGGAATAAGAATAGAATAGGAATGGAATAGAACGGAATGGAAGTAATGGGAGTTTCAGCTGCTGGAAGAAGACAGAATTCTTCCTGGCTCCGTGACTGGAATCTCTGTGTTTATCACAGAAATGCAGAGGGTGAGCTTGACTCACCTTGGGTTGGCTCCCACAGATTTTTAGAAGGAACAGGAAGAGGACAGCAAGCAAGCCTATCTTGTTTCTGGTGCAATACAAAACTTCTCCGAGTCACTCCTCTTCCAAAAGCACTAGCTTCTCTGGTGCCGTCAGACCCACAAATCTGCCCTATTTGCCCTAACAGGAGGAATTGAACAAAACCAAAGTTGCAATTTCTTGCCAAGAAATGTCATTTTATTAATTCAAGAGAAACAAAGCGTTTTATTCCTGCAGTAAGGAAAGATATATTATTCCCTCCAAATAAGCTGTATTTGCAGGGGCAGACAGAACGTATGACTATTACTCTGTTAGTGCAGGTAGGCTTTCTAGCTCCAGCATTACTTGGGATTGGTGTCTGAAGCATTTGGGCTCTGCTTGTGGAACCCTCTGGAGAATGACATGTCCAGAATTATTTTGTTCTAAATGTCTTTTTTTTTTTTTTAATTTAAGTGTTCTTCAGTCTGATTTGAATGAGATGCCCTAGAGTAAAGGCCCTCTCCAGTGTTCCCGTCCATAGGGCTGGACAAGATGCCAAAGCAGGTAAAAAGATAACCAGGACTTGTGTGCGCTGATTAAATTTTACTGGCAGGCCATGCATTCAAGATTAGGTAACTACCGATGTGTATTCTACGCTACTTCATGAATTGACTGGACCTATTAACTGTGTGGTTTTGAGCTTTGTTACTAACACCAGCTAGTGATTTCTGTTATGCCATTGGCTTTAACAGGGCAGGTGTTCATGCATGTAGCAAGCACATCCTTAAGGGTATTTTTTCAGTAAAATTGATGGACACATGAGCTATGCAGTGTAGGTATCAGAAGTGATTGTATTTTCAAATATTACTTTTCTTTTGGCTAAGCGATCACCATCTCTTCTCAAATGAAGCGGTGTTGAGCAGGGGGTTGCAGGGGAGCAAAACCAAGCCCTTTCTCAGGTCTTGCAATATCAGCTGCACAGTGGACTTAACTTGGCTGGTGCCAGCGTAATACAGCGAACACATGGGAGGGCACAGGAACAATGAGCAATTGGCAGAAACTCATCTTGTCCATGGAGTATTTCATAATGTGCGTGTCTGTTCTCTGTGGAAGCAGCAAGCTTCTTAATGTTCATTCAGAGGAGAATAACAGAAATCGCTTTGATGGCAATGCTTAACTGCATTGCTAAGCCTTTTTTTTTTCCCCTTGCTGTGTAAAATTTTGTATTACTGGAAATGAACTACTTACGCTGTCTGCAAAAGATAATAATGCTCCTAAATGAGAACATTATTGTAGTTTCCCCCCTCTCCCCCCCGAAATGTGTTAATAGGGTTTTGCAGTTTATTTTCCCCTTTATTAATGAGCTTAGCTTATGTAGTGGGAATGCTGCTAACTAAATTTAGCACTTTTTCTGTATAAACAAGGTGATACTGTTCATTGACTTGGTTAACTTGTAAAGAATTGCAGATTTATGCTACTAAATACAAATGGGTAGGGTTACTTAGGAGGAATTTTGGTCAAGGAGAAGGGCAACAGAAAAGGAATATCTAGAATGCAAAAATCAGGACTGTCATCTTTTCCCTTCTTCATTTTCCCTTCCAGCCTCTCTCTTCTCTCCCCTCCCCCACCGCTGCCCCGCCAAATGACAAACAGGACCTGAAATCTCTTCTGGCTAAGTTTTCCATTATGTTTGTACAGCAAATACGTCCTTCCAACTAATATTGTCAAGGACATGGGAGCCCAGAGGCTAAGACTTAAATACTTGAAGTGATTCAGAGGGGACAAATCTTCACCTAATGCAGGCCAGCTCTTACCATGCCACCATTTCTTTCCCCTGGCTGCAATATGTGCACTCTGCAACTTCACTCTCGGGGCCCTCAATCTCTGCTCTAAAAATTGAAGTCTGTGCTAGGAAAACTGCATTTGTGTTGGACCACAGTAGCTTTCAGCTCTACCTTAGCCTCTGCAGCCAGTCCTTCCTGCTTCCCTCTACCTAAGGCAGTGTTTGCATTGAATGCATGACATTCATAGGCTTAGAAATATGCCACTTAAGAACATTGTATAAGTGTGTCTGTGCTGAATGACCTGCAAAATTGCAAGTGCCAGGTGGTATGAGTCTAAGGACACATTCTTTCCGAGTGCCTTTGCTTACAGCCAGAATTACCAGCGATGAATTCAGTTTACAGACAGTGTTGTCAGCCTGCCATCTCTCATACACTAGATAATACCTTTCTAAAAACAACGCACCCCATGGGAACCATTGATGCCAGGGGACGGCAGTTGGGAGGAAGAGTAGCTCAAACATACTAAGTTATGACTGCTGCTGAGACTGAACTTCTGTTACATGGAAGCAGTAGAAAAGCTATAAACTACAGTGGATGAGGTAAAAGTCCAGCTATATTTAGCCTTTGACTGGAGCTGATCTGACATTCTCTCTAGGAAAATGGCCAAAAAGAAGACTCTATCATCCAGAATGACCTCAGTGAATCACTTGAAGAAGAAGTTAGAGCGTTCCTCAGTGATGAGGAGAAACTGCATCTTTTTGATGACCTCACTAAAGTTAATCCGGTGACAACTACAACAGGTAAGCAGCCAGCCAGGGGAGTGTCTCCTGAGGAATCACTTTCCTTGGTGGCTACTAATATATGGTAGTTACTGTTCTCATCGCATTAATACAATCATGAACACAGTAGTTAAAGATTCAAAGCCTATTAAAGCCTATAGAAAGCCTTAGAAAATCACATTTGGCTTGGCTGATTATTTTTTTTCCAAAATACTCTTATTTTAGATTTAGCCATGCTGACCTCTTATCCAGCTCTCCATGCAGAGCTCACATTTGTATTGTTGGTTCAGGTAGCCAGGGCGTGGTTGAGAGTTAATGCTATTGAAGGACTCCTGCATGACCTTGTGATTGCAGTTTGGTGTTATATGAATGTATCAGAAAACAAGGCTCTAACTTACATTCAAAATATATCCATGAAATTGTTTTTGAAAAGTAAATTCCTCACTCGACTTTTAAAAAGGATCCTGTTAAGAGAAGCTAAGGCCTGTTCCTGGCGCAGGTGGGGAATTCTTGCCTCTGTTTGTTCTGCAAGTGAGCAGATTTGCTTTCTAGGACTCACTGTGAAACTTCATAAAAGCACAGGATTTATTGAATGGAATAGTTAGCAGATCCCTTAAGATTTTTAAAAATAAGGGCAACTCTTAAAGACATTGTTATGTATATTAGACTTATATCACTCTCTTGATCACCTCATTCTCTATTAAACCTAATAGGTAACATATCTGAAGATTTTTGTTACAAACAGAAACAGGAAGAGTCAAATACACTCTTCAAAAGATGCTAACAGAAGGTGTGTCTTTCAGTTCTGAAATGTCTTCAAGCAAGATACACAGTAAACTTGTTTTACACAAATGCTGGCTGCAGCCTGGTGGCTTTAAATCCATTTCAGCCTGTCTCCTGCCTCTATTCACCTGAGCTTATGAGAGAGTACCATGTTGCACTTCGTCCTCAGGTAATCCTTATATTTGAAATAACTGTCCTGCAGAACCAGATGTCAAGTTCTTCAAAATCTATATAAGCAAAATAATCCTAAAGGATAAAACCCATATCTAGTGAAATATGACTTCTGTTAAAAGAGCAGTACTGTTTTCAGATAAATGTGAGAAGACCTTTGCTGTCCGTTGCTGTTGAACTGTGTAATTACTGTTCTCTTAAATATTAATATTCTCTTTTATTGCCAGGATTTAAAACCTCACATCTTCACAGTGGCTGAGCAAGCCTACAGAAAAGTCCAAAGCCAGATAGACCCTGTAAACCAGTCTATAATTGTGAGTGGAGAAAGTGGTGCTGGGAAGGTAAGGAGATTTTTTTCTGACATTGCTCTTAAGTTTTGAGATTTGCTAGTGATTTGTAGTGCATAGTATTTCAGTGAACAAGCAAAGAAAAAAAAATTCTGACAGAGCATGTAGCCAGTCTGCTCTAGCACGACTCTCCTGAAATATGTGTAAAGCATTAAGTGATTGCTGCAGATAGACTCCACTAAATATAGCTGCTCTTCAGGTGACATCTGTAATTTCTGGGAGGGCTAGATTTGAATCATTCAACAGGAATTGCACCTCAGTTAATGTCTCAGCCTAGTCTGTTAGGGAGCTAGTGTGGGTCTCAGCAAACCCTATGCAGAGACTTAGAAGAAGTGGAGAGTTCAGATCCTAACCTAGGCCCTTCTGTAATGGTCCATCCCTATTCAGGAAGATATTGAAGATATTTTTAAGCCTGAGAACAAAATGGTTTGCTGAGTGTTAATGACTCAAAGTCCATTTGTATTCAATTAAGCTTAAGATACTAGCTGTTAATTCTAGTTGAGCTTCCAGATGGTTACAGCTTGATAAAACTGCCATTCAGCAAAGCACTCTGACTCCAATAGCATTTAAATGTGTCTGTTGCATGTAAGCATAAGCACAAAAAGTTTCCACTGAACTAGAGCTATAAATCTGACACAATTACTCTCTTTAGCTTCATCGCCAGCTGCAGCTAGCACTGTTTCACTAACGTAACTAATAACATGGTAAAAACAAAGACCTATTGTCAAGCCTTTCTCTTGCAGACCTGGACATCTCGCTGCCTTATGAAATTCTATGCTTCTGTTGCTGCTTCAGTTATCTCCCCAAAAGGCAATGAAACTGTGGAAAGGATAGAGAAGAGAGTGTTGGATTCCAACCCTGTCATGGAAGCATTTGGTAAATTAGGCTTTTTTAACAGCAAAAAGAAGTAGTGGCCACTGTGGGAATTTTCTTTGTTAATAGACAAGTCTAAGCTAGCTCTTGGTCCTCTCCTTAAAAGACAAACTCTTCAAATACTGGAGCTACGTACAAATCACCCTTAATATCTGTACGTCCTACATGGAAGAGTAAAACCACTCTGATTATTCTGTATCTGTCACTGGCAATTTCACAGGAAATGCATGTACCCTGCGGAATAACAACAGTAGCCGTTTTGGAAAATATATCCAGCTTCAGTTAGACAGGTAATAATTACTGTGTAAAAACCTTATCTATTGTCTTGTTCCTTTAAATCTTTACAAGTCGCTTTCTGAAGTCTGCCACAGAATATTTTATCTGTCTTTAGAACATATTTTGGTTTGCTGGCAACTTACATTATTATTATTTCTTTTTTTTTTTTCCTGCAAGCTCTCAGCCTGATTCTAAAAGAGAGCAATGGAAAAACAGATGCAGTTAAGAACTCTGAATAAAATATTACATTAAGCTTGCACAACGCCGAAGGTGGACTGCAAAGCATTCATAGTCAGTCGGTATCGTAACAACACAACACCTGTCAGATTCTGTGACGAAGTTTTGTTGAAATCTTTGCGCTTTTTTTTTCTCCTCTAGATTCCACCATCTGAGTAGTGCTTCCATTCAGACTTTCCTTTTGGAGAAGACCAGAGTTGCCTATCAGGCCCCCAATGAAAGAAACTTCCATATTTTTTATCAGGTTTGCCTTCAGTTAATTTTGCTAGGTATTTCTGACAAATAGTGGGGATCAAATCACGAGATTTAGCATAGTTGCAACCTCTAATATTTAACAGTTTTCCTGTCTGCCATGCTTCCAAATTAAATCATGCTCCCAGCACGTTATTCTTCATTGTCTGTGAACTGTAAATACCAAAGGCAGAATTCAGTCGTTACCTTGTTTTCTGTCTCCAGATCACAAAAGGTGCTACTGCAGAAGAGAGGCTGGAATGGAACCTTCCAGAAGGGGCTGACTACCGCTGGCTGCCAAATTCGGAAAGAAACTTAGATGGTAAAGATTAGTTTCACAGACTGTCCATTAATAATGGCTGTAACCTTAAAGGAAGGCGGGCAAAAATGTGTCCGTCCTGTTAAATCCTCTGACCCACGTTGGTCAGCCAACAGTAGACATTCTGCAAAGCCACCTGCATTAATGGGATTCTTTGTAAGTTTCAGTTTGCACTATTAAGAGTTTTCACCTGGCTTAAAACAGCGGTTTCTGGCCAAGCAAATTTGCATCTCTCTGTGGCTATGTTTAGAAACTGTCTCGTCTTTGGATGTGCTTCAGCAACCTGCTGCCTAACTTCAGAGCCCCACAGAGTCAGTATTAAGTCAATGACCTGGTTCTCTAGTTTGTGCTCTGGGATTTACCAAAAGAGCATCTGGCTTCCTTGATCTCCTTTGACAATTCTAGCTAAATTGGTTGTGGTATAGACTGTTCTGCTTGCTTGTGTTTGTGTGCATGGCTTTCTTTTAAATAGCACTTGTTTGGCTTTTCAGAGGACTGCTTTGAGGTGACCAGAGATGCGATGTTTCACTTGGGCATTGACCGCTCCACACAGAACAACATTTTCAAGGTCAGGTACACAGCATGGTCACCACAAGACTGCTAATGATGTTTGGAATGGCTTTTTAGTGTGGGATTTCTGCAGAAGTAAATCTGTATCAACGTACAAAGCATGGGTTATTTGGTACTCCTGGCTGGAGGGCTTGCAGCTACGCATTAGATTGCAGAGCCAAATATTAGATCTTAACTAAAAGCCTGCCCCTGTGAACTTTAGTTTTCCTTCAGTAGTTGCATCATTAGGAATTAACATAGAAATTTGGAATCTACTTACTTTTTTTTGTTCAGAAATGTTTTGACTGTTTGTGTGGCTAAGGCCACTGTGGCTAGGAGGACGCTGTCTTGAAGGGGAGCTCTGTTTTAGAAAACTCAGTGATTGATTGATTATATTTTAGGTATTGTCAGGCCTTCTCCATCTTGGGAACATTCAATTCTCTAATCCAGTGGATGAATCTCAGCCTTGTGAACTAGAAGACAAAACCAAAGGTGAGGCAACAAGCATGCTGTGCTCCAGAGAGTCTTGTTATCTTAGTGCAGATGCCTAATGGAAAGGATTACTACGCTCTTCTGCTTGATAAGAGACTATCAAGGTCACGAGCAAACCAAAATTTAAATGTGTTTTTGTTCGGTACCTCACAGTTTCAAAGTATTGAACAAACAAAAACCTAATGCTCCCCTGCTCCAAGAGATAACATCCTTCCATTACAGGTCAAGGCAACTGCACAGTTAGACAGTCATTTCAGAATGCTTATTGGCAGAACTGTTACTCTTGATTGTAATCTTCACTGACATCACAAGACTCCCAGAAATCTGACCCAGAGTGGAGAGCAGGGCTTTTAAAATGAAACCTTTGAAGTTTTCATGATAAGGACTAAAGCTTAGTAACAGCAAATCTGTTAAATTGCAGCATAGGTTGTTCTGCATGTCTTTAGGAGGCTTGAGGATCTAGTTTTCCTTCAGAACTAAAACACTGTCCTGAACAGGGAAGTTTCCTACTATTATATCACATGGTCTGAATTCACACTACTTAATATTCCAACATTTTTGCATACAGCTCAGGTTAGCAAGATCTTAAATGCTTTGTTAGCAAATACTCATTCTTCTACCTTTCCTTACTATCCCCAAAATCCCTGTTCTTCTCTGGTCATGACTGTTTGATCTCTCTATCTGGATTTAGCAGCCTCTGCTCAAAAAAGGAAGACAGACCTAGAGAGTACTCTCTAAAATGCCTACTTCAGTGTAGCAAACTTCAGACTTTTTTGGTATTGTTTCATTTTAAAGAGTACCTAAAATTCTAGGGGTACTGTACATCCAAATTAAGAGTCTGGTCTTGCAAAACTTTATCCCGAGTTTGGGTAAAAAGATCCAAAATCCATATTTAAGTTTGCAAGTTGATGGAAGTGTCATTCTTCTATACTATCTCTAGACCTTTCATAACTTTAAAGGGGCTGCATTCATTTGACACGGCAGACAACTTGCAATGTTTTTTTTCCTGAACAAGATTTTGTAAAGACTGCTGGAAACTTGCTGAAGATACCTGTCGAGGAACTACTGGAATCATTAAGAATTCGAACAATAACTGCTGGAAAACAACAAGTCTTCAAGAAGCCATGCTCCAGAGCCGAATGTGAGACTAGGAGGGACTGCCTCGCCAAAGTGATCTATGCTAAGTAAGGACATGTAGGCCAGGCTGCTGTGCTAATCCATATAACTTTTGTGAGGGAATAGGGAGACCAGAGAGATTTACTTTCCCTGGCTTTCTGCTTGGACTCAATAACAGTGTAACCCTCCCTTCCCCTCTCGACACACCCTTGATTCCATTGTGGATACTGACATAGCTGCCATACATCTAACAGAGAGATCTTCAGAGAACTGCTGTTTCATATCAGCAGGCAGCATGTCATAATTTTTTGTTTCTTCCATCTGATACTGGTATAAACAGCAGTAAAAGAATGCTACTCTGATTGTTGTAAGCAAGCACTTTCCAACTAATCCAGTTGTCATTGTCTGCAGATTATTTGAATGGCTCGTTTTGGTCATAAACGAAAGCATCTATGCAGATCCATCAGTGTGGACCAACTTCATAGGTATGGTTATTCAGCCCTGGTGTAACCAAGTAACTGTATGTCCTTCCAGCTACTCCTAGACCAAAGTGCACTGTCTTCCCATGTTTCTTCTAGGTTTGTTGGATGTTTACGGTTTTGAAGCCTTCCCTGAAAACAACTTGGAACAGCTTTGTATTAACTATGCCAATGAGAAACTGCAGCAGCACTTTGTAGCGCACTATCTGAAGGCACAACAGGTAATACCCCACTAAGATCAAATGTTAAATATCTAATTTTTAAACAGCATCTTTTGTCTCTTTAACTTTATTTCTGTGCCTCTGGTCAGATTACAACTTTCAGTCGAGTAAGTAATGCCACAGAAATCAGTAGGATGTGAGTGACAGCTGCTTTTTTAAAGAGGAGAGTGTGGGGCAGTTTGTGAATGAGACCGCTTTCTCCCTTGGGTACTGGAAATCTGTTCCCTATTATACAGCTCCATTGGCTCTGTGGCCTGTTAAACTGTTTGCTTTCCCTCAAAGAGCTGAACACTTAAAACTAAATTCTTGAGGGAAGTGTAGCCTAAATCGAGATTCTCTTGGAAGCTGCTGCTTATAACCATGTTAATTCTCTTCATCAAGCGTAAAGTACCTAAATGGGTGGGGAGCTTCTAGACCTGAACTTAGCGCAAAGGCAGAGCGCCCAACAGAACCTTGTAACCCGAACATTAACAGCACATGGTACCTGGTGGAGACCTTCTGCCACGGGAGAACAGCTTCCTAAACCCAGTTGTCATGCCAGTACCTTTAAAGACAAAAACACATTGTGCACTAGCTTTTATTTTTGAATGAGGAGGTACACGAGTTGTATTGTTTCACAGTACAGAAGGTATTTGCACCATGCTAAATACATTGCAGTCACTTGCCTAACTGGTCACACACTGCTAATTCCAGTTCTCATCTGAGTGCTTTGAAAGCTACAGAGTCCCTGCCAGGCCTGGGCTGCTACTCTAATAGATGTACTTCAGTCCTTGTTGAATTCCTCCGCAGCATATACATTACCATAACGCTCTTTGCCATTAACTGGAATCTGGGAAATTATTTTCTTTATGGCACCAACATGATGGTACCTTCTGTCTCACGGCATAGTTTTATCAATTTGTTCAGGAGATAAGTATCTCTTGGACCATAATTTGTGCTTTCGTATGCCCAGCGGTTTTTTTCCTGCCTGCCCTCGTCAGTGTGCCAGGGGTTAATGGTCAGCAAAGATGGAAACCAAGTTCAAGTGCACAATTACTTTCCTTGAAACTGATTCATGACCTCTGTTTACAGTACCCCTCCCAACCACTGCCTGCCCTCTTACCTCCCTTGATCTGGCTGTGTCCCAAACCACTTAAACGCCATTAGTGGCTGTGCTGAGCAAGCTTTTGGCAGGAGACTTTTAAAATAACTGGCCAGAGCTTGTGCTTCTTAAACACTCCTGACAGTTTGTTCTGTAATTCGGCATAAATATTGTACAAATTATTTTAAGCAGTATCTTTCTCCACTTCATTTTGGATCAGCTGTTGTTTTAAATGGAGCCCAGTTAGAAAAGTCTGGCACACAATAGTTGGTTTAGGGCTACATCCCAGTCTAAAGAAGGAGTGCTGTGTGTTCCTTGCCCTTCGGGGCAAAACTCAGTACAGCCAGGAGAGGCTTAGTCTGACTGTAGCCTCTGTTTGTTTAGTCTAAATCAGCCTTGCAGCTCTCCGATAAATCTGTGAGGTTCCCAAACACTTAAACAAATTGTTCCATCAGGATCTGCTGCTACATACTCAGAAGCTACCTGGAGTAGAATATCCTGGTTTGTCTTTTTTTTTCCTCCGGATTGCCATTGAACATAAGCTGAGTTTTGGATGAGCAGGCTGAGCCTGGGATTAGCTTGTTAAACAGTAACTGCATCCAACTGCAAAAAGGCATACAGTTATTTGAGCTCTGGTGCCCTCTGCTGCAGAATAACCGATTTCTCTCTTACTTCAGGAAGAATATGCGGCTGAGGGCCTACAGTGGTCTTTCATAAACTACCAGGATAACCAGAACTGCCTTGATCTGATAGAGGGCAATCCTCTCAGCATTTTTTCTTTGCTGAATGAGGTAAGTGTGGATCTAAACCCCTAATGCTTTTGGCCTAGCTGCCTGCCTTCTGTCTCATGCCACCAAAAAAATCATGAACGCTATATTAGCAGTAAACTTGTCAGCAATAAAATTTCTGCAGAGCTTGTTTTTCAGAACAAGCATGACAGTGCTTCTTCCTATTCTGAGTTGTCTTTTTTCCTTTGATCCTGGATATTCTGATTCAAATATGAAGCCTTAATTACATTTTTTTGTTGTGTTCCCCCCCACCCCCGTATTTTAGGGCTTGCATACTCAAAGCAACTCTAAAAATAAAATGGCTATGATTTTAATTGAAAGTGTTTTAGCTTTTAAAGACAGTTCTTTATGACAAATAAGAGATGCTGCAATTTTGTCTCGTTTGCTATGCAGGAGTGCCGTCTGAATAGATCTTCTAACACTGACCTGCTTCAAACTCGGATTGAGAAAGCCTTGTCTAATAATCAATGTTTAAGTCGAAACAAGTTTAGTAAGAAGCCTAACTTTATTATTTCACATTATGCTGGCAAAGTCTGCTATCAGCTGGCAGCAATGGTGGAGAAAAATAAGGTAGGTGTTTTCAGAAAGAGCTGTTTAAAAACAAACAAACAAACAAACAATCTTACAGACCAAAAGCACTTTAAATCAAAGCACCACTAACAAGTATATTCAGTGATGCTTACTGGCTATACATACCTTGCTC
The DNA here is from genome assembly GCF_964188355.1 of Buteo buteo. Classification (NCBI taxonomy): domain Eukaryota; kingdom Metazoa; phylum Chordata; class Aves; order Accipitriformes; family Accipitridae; genus Buteo; species Buteo buteo. The sequence goes on along the minus strand of NC_134177.1, from coordinate 45,013,397 downwards.
CAAATAAATCCTTCAGGCCATGTAAAACTGGGTAGTGTTCTTGGTTTGATTTTCAGTGAACCATCACTGGCACAAGCAAATGCTTTGTTAGCTGACCTTTCAGCTGAGGATTAAGTGGACCGTGTATCACTAAATCACGGCTTCTTCCGTTCCTGAGACAATGCAGAAGTGTTAATGACATCAGGGCATTTCTATAACCATAAATATAGCACTTCATTTCCCAGAAAAATTCAGATAAGTTTATGAGAAACAAGAACATGGATTCAACTACTGAAAGTTCTGAAAGTACCAGGAAACTTGAGTTTTGGCCTCATTGTCCCATTAGGGATTAAATGAAATAGTCTGCAGACATGAGGGTCCCTTGTCAGTTCTGACATCGCCAGCAATTATGGGAAGTGGTATCAGGTGATGCAATAAAAATACCATCTCTTAATTAAAAGGAAGACTTTCTAAGAGACTTTCTAATATCTGCTGCAGACTCTCCTACGGGGATTAAACTAGTCCTGAGACTTCTAGCTCACTTAAGGTGTATAACTGGAACAATGTTAGGAGCAGCTGTACATTTGACTAGATTTGCTAAATGTTCAACCAAACATTGTTTTCTGTACCTGAATCTGACTATGAATGAATGTATGCAGTCAGATTTGAAACTACAGCTGTGGTTAAATCAAAGTTGGCATCAGAAATACTATTCCATCTATATATGTGGAATTTTTAGTCATAGGTTTCTGCCTAAATCCAAATACTAATGAGTCATGTTTATGTTTGCAGGACCCCATTCCACCAGAGCTGGTCCATGTTTTGCAGAATTCTAAGGATCCTTTGCTTCAAAAATTATTTCCTGTGACAGAAAGGAACCAAAATAACATCAAAACCCAGAACAGAGCAGCTGTTGTTACAGTGGTGTCAAAGTTCAAGGTACATCCTATTCAAGTTTCTGCTTTATACTGCTGTCTGCATAACTAGATGAGAAAACAGTACTGTTGGACCAAGATCAGTCAATGTTATTAAAATGACACAGCTGTAAAACAGAAATAGCTTCAGACTCCTGAGATTCTCTGGGTTTTAACTCACTCCAATTTTACTTTTTCCTTTAACAGTTGGGCATCTGCCTTTGTGAGGCTTCTTCCTACCTGTTCCTCTTGAGGGGTTAGCTTCAACTGATGGCCCTGCTATAATTTTGGAAACTTTCTGAATTTACCATCAACAATTTTACAAAAGCATCCATAGAGTGGATTTTTTGCTCAAGCTGTCCTTAGAGAAGAGCTCTGCTAATACTGAGTCTGTAAAGCCATCCTTGCAAAAAACAGCTTCATTATTTTTATAGAAGACCACTGATTAGCTAAACTACCTGGGGAGGAGGAGTCCCTAATTAAACCTGCATTTGTTTTCTACAGGGTTCACTTGAACATCTCATGCAGATTTTGAATAGCACCACACCACATTACATCCGATGCATCAAGCCCAACGCTGACTGCAAGGCAATGACTTTTAAAAGAAAAGAGGTAACTTTTCAAAAGCTTCTCCTCACTGAGTCAATGACAAGCTTCATAGAGACATTGTGCAGGGCTTTGCATTGGGTCTGTTATGATCTTGAGTCACCTGCAAAGCTCTTTTCACAGCACATTTTGAAATAGCTTTTTCTCTTTTGGAGCTTCCAAGTTAAACATCCTTTCAGAATCATTGATGCTGCTTGTCTAACATGGAGCTAGTAAGCACAGCAGCTCTTCCAGATGCAACTTACTTATTGCTGTATGAGAAGTTCTCTTACCAGAGGTTATTTGGGGTGCTGTCATCCCAGCCCTCAAAATAGATAAAGGCAATCTGACTGCTCAGCAGTCCTGATCACACAGATGTCTTCATGGTGAATGCCCACAACAAAACTTTGCTTGCTCCTGGAATCTAGTCTGGGACAAGTTAGATGAGATCAGCCGACAAGCATGTCTTTGGGAGCAGAGCAGCAGATGCTAAAGCAGTAACTAGACAACCTTATCTGATGTGAAAACAAGCAGCTGGAGTAGTGCTGCGTTAATTTTAAACACTCGGAGAATTTGCTGATTACATGCAAGTAGTATTAAAATACCAACACTGCTTTTCATATTCTGCTGCATTTGGTCAGTGCAGGGTGTGTGGATACCACAAGAGAGGGCACATGAGGACTGTCGCTCTGTGTGAGCACAGCCTTGACCCTACTCTGGGTGTTACTCAAAGCAGTAGCTCGATGGCTGCATAATCCCCTTCTCCGCCCTCTCCGTTCGTTCCCCAGCTGCCAGTGTGGTGGTGCACACCAGGCAAGCTCTGGCGTGCTTGCTGAGCCAAACTGCATGTGGCTTGGGTCGAGCACAACCTGTACAGACCTTAGCAGCAGCTTCCACAGACAGTGGTTACCTAAACCATCTCAATTTATGCCTCAGGTTCTCAGCCAGCTTCAGGCGTGTGGAATAGTTGAAGCCATCACCATCAGTGCTGCAGGCTTCCCTATTAGGTAAGTCCAGAATTCTTGAGCAACGTCTTCCGTAATCCATTTCTATAGCAATCAGTGGCATATTAGTTATTTGGAAGAGCTGGTAAGCAGGAAATCCAAGTATTTTGCAGTCTGTTTCAGACCACAAAATTACTGATTCTTTCAAAGGTATCTGAAGAGTTCTGCTCACTGCTTGCTTTTAAGGTTATCTGAGCACATCTCTTTCATGTTTTGGAGACAAAAATACCTATCACAAATCTGGATGGTTGTTCTGCGTTTTGGATAACGAAACTCTGCTCGTTCAGCAAGTCCAAAAGTGGAATAACAGCACAAGCAGCAGTGGTAGCACAACTTGCATTCAAGACAATGGGATTCTTAAGAATACAGCAACAGCTAACAAAGTCCAGATGTATCCATAACACACCCCTGGTCTGAGATCTCACTGTACCTTTCCAGTCTGAGAAGCTAGGGAAGAGGTGTTTTGATGTGGACTATGATGTGCTAAAACTTTCTAACTGAATGTGGCTTCACAGTAACATGTTCAGCAATTAAAACGAAATTATAAATGGCATTCATCTAAGTGTAGTCATCTTGAAGTTGAGCATCTCATCGCAGCCAGTCACCTTGCTGGGCTTTCTTGACCACCTTTAGAGGATGGAGGGAACAAGGCCTGAGCTAGTCACATTTCTGACAGCTCAATATTGATGGGGTGAAGCTCACTGTTATTAACAGGCACAATTCCTGCCCAGTCTTTGTTACAGGCAAAAGTCACTCTCTGTTATTGGGCAACAGGCAGTCTCCCAAATTTCTTCAGAAAGTCTGTATTTTCTTGCATGTTGGTGACTACATAGGCATCAGTATATTTGCACTGGATCTTTGAAGCCATTCTGCAATTCGTCCCCCTCAAAGGATAGGTTATTTACCATATAGTGAATAATACTTGCCTAGAATTAACTGTATGTTTGTCTGTCAGGATCCCTTTCCAAAGTTTCACTGAGCGCTATGAAATACTGAGAAAATCACGTGGGTCCAATAAAAACAGAGCGTGTGATAAAAGCAACTATCATTCTGCCAAGAAAAAAGGTATGTTTCTTTAGATAATCCCTCTGCTATCAAGTAAAATTATCGCTGCACCAATTTGATATCGCATAGATCAGATACAGTTACTGTATTCAGCACTAGGGACACCGCTATTCTCAAAATCTTTTTCTAATCTATCACCAACTTGAGTTTCTAATTTGCCTAACACTTACAGCACACTTTTTTAAAAACTGCAAGTCTTTAATCTTAGTGCTGGTTTTCTATGTTCCTCCTGGGTAGGGCAATTACAGTTATGATGGTGTTTGGGGTTCCCCCCGCCTGATATAATTTGATTTAGAGTTGGTTCTTGAGTAGGCTTGAAAACCACTTACCTTTTTGCTTATATTCCTTCTCCTTCCTTTCCTTTTTTTCCCCCACCTTGTTTTCTTGCCGAACACACTGACCTTCTAGCTTACCTGGATTCTGCTGCTTCTACCTTTTGCAAACTTCTGTATGCGATTCTTTTTTCTAAGCAAGAGCGAGGATGGACTTTAAAAAACACAATCCAATCTACAAGGTAATATCTTTGGTCTGAACCCCTGAAAGAAGGACCTAATCAGGTGGTTACATTTAATATTGAAAGTTGCTGCAACCCCCTTCTTTCTCCCTGATTAATCCCATTTTCACCCAATGGGTCTGTTCAGTAACCAGTAGATGCGGGAAGCAGGACCAGTAAGTACCAGCCTATGTCAGATAAGTAAAATGGCTGGAAATCTATTAATCATGCGGGAAGCAGGACCAGTAAGTACCAGCCTATGTCAGATAAGTAAAATGGCTGGAAATCTATTAATCTTGCAGAAACGGAATGAAGTAACAAAGTACAGGCTGGAAAATTACTTACACACTGTACCTTTCTCCCTCAGTTATAAACCCATTAGCTAAAATGCCCGATTGTGATAGGTTACTAGTCCTTTTTATCTTTAGTGGGTAATAAGCTGCAAACAAAGCAGAACAATTTCCTAAATATGGGGATAAGCTTTTGGTTCCCTTATCAGCCCAGCCCCAGGAACACCATCATAGTCACCAGATGTCTTCCTGTAAGCAAGAATTGCTTGTATTTGTTTTCAGTACCTTAAAACGCTCTCATCTCCTTAGAAATATTTATAGCAGAAAAGCAAACAGTATCCAGGATGGAAAGATACAAAGACCATCGAGTTCCAGCATTGGGCATGCAGAAACTCATGCAGCATTGCCTTGAACAACACAATCTCTTTCAAGGACAGGTCTGAATTAAGTCTACCTCTATTTCCAAATAGATTATTCTGGCTAACCCGTTTGTCTCATAATGTAAAAAATTGTGTACGATGTCCCAGAAATGGTTTTAATAAACTCTTATTGCTGCAATAAACTCCTGCTTAGTACATGTCCCTGTAGCTGCTTCTGATGCCCTGTGAAAGCTGTAGAGTTGTGTCGAGTTTGTTTGCTGTTCCTGCATCTTTCAGTACATTAAGGCTACGAGGCTAATTCCTTGCTTTTTGTTCATTGTTCCCAACAGCTTTGAGTTTTGGGTATTTCATCAGATTTTCTTAGGGACTGAGCTGCTCAAATATATTCTTAATTGCAGTGCTGTTGCTTTCTGATGTTTCCATGTAGGATGCTTTAAACAATGTGAGAAGAGCTGAGCCCTCCGTGTGTCTGTCCAATTGTCCAGATCTACCCATGTTGCCTATGGATAGGTTATAATAGAGGTCATAAGACAGCGCCCAAACTACATCCTTGTTAAAACACACCACACTGGTTTTCTAGGTGCTAGCACATAGCAAAATCTATGCTGTCACATTTTTCCCTTAAACACGGATAGATCTAGTGATGTCTCGGCCATCACCTCCTCCCCTCCTCTTGTATCTGTATCCCCCCCTAAATGGCCAAGAAGTTTCCATGTAAAGACAATTACTCAGTCTTGATTTCCAAGTTTTGTGATACTCTCTCTTCAATGCTTCGTTTGCAGGCGGGACTCCGGTGGTGGATGACGACAAAGCATCACGTTCTGTTGTTTTTGAGATCCTTCAGAATGTTGTTATGGGACCAACTACTGCTGAGCAAACAGGGAACAGAGCAGAAAACGCTTCAGTGTACTGCGGCAAAACCAAAGTGTTTATGGCTAATTCTGTGGTAAGAGTGCTATCTCCTTGGCTAACAGTTCTGGAGCGTAATTGCATAATGGGGATTCTGGCACAGATGATCATCACGGTTCAGGCAATACTCCTGCTAATGCCAGTGTGACCAGAATTTGGCCTTTTCTATTAAACTAAATCAAACATCCATCAGAATCCAACTATCAGAAGCACTTTGTTTAATGGCATCCTTGTTGCTAACGGACAAGGAGCTGCACTTGTGCCTAGCGTTGTCAGTATCATGCCAGCTCCAGTAAAGATCACAGCTTTTCTTAGCTTCAGCTGGCAGACTTGGCTACTCTGGCAGGCCTAAGCAGCAGCTTTGTGAAAGAGATGAAGGAGATGAAGGCACTTTTGCAAAACTTCCATACTGGAGGATGCAGCCACAGAAGAACCCCCTTCAATGGAGCTAGTTTTAAGCCAGCTGCTACTGTGACTTTGGGAGTATCCACTTTTCCCCCCCACAACACTCTTTTCCCCCTCGTTTTCATTTTACATGTTATCTAATAAGCACTAACGAAGTGCTCTCACTTCCAAAACCTAATCCAGCAGTCTTAGGACACTGAACTGGGCATGTGGTTTTCTGACAAACACCGAGAGACTGTAGAAGAGGGAGGAGTTGTGACCACAACTCTGTCCCTGAGTATTAACTGCAGGCTCATATCCCCAATGCAGCTGGAGCAACTTGAAGCTAGAAGAGCAGAGGTGTTAAATGAGAAAGCATTCTGCATCCAGTGTTGCTGGAGAAGATTTAAACAGAAGAAACTAGCAAAGGAGAGATGGTCTGCAACTGTCATCCAAGCAGGTAATTTGGTAAGGGTGTGACTGAACATAGTATAACAAGTAACATTTCCAGTTACACTGGATGTTTAAAGCAGCAGGAGTGGTTACATTAATTGAACATGGAGAAAGCTTAAGTTCCATCTCTCTTACATTGTGTGCAAGAGCTTCTGGGATTCTTTGTACTCAGATTTCTTTTAATTAAATCTTCAGCTATTCGTTCCTGGTTAGCCAAGAATCACTTCCAACGGATGCGCAGAGCTGCTAATGTTATTAAGCATGGCTGGAGGAGATGGAAAGTAAGTACGTTGGTACAGGAAAGCATTGAAATTGAGTGACAGAGGCTTTTTAGTGTTTGAGAAAGAATCTACCTCTGTCAAGTAAATGTACAAAACCAATATTGTCCATTTTCCAGAAAACTGTTCTCAAGCTGAAGAGCAGAAAATGGACGCCAGTCTCGTACAGCTGCTTCTACAGGGTAGCAGCGTAGAGACTGCAGAATAAACTCGTTCCTTACCTTCATAAAATGGGAACCTGTCCCAAAGGGTGTCCTATCCTTTAAGATGCCCTTTTTTAGACTCTTAAGTTTTGCAGTTTTGAACTTTGTTCAAGATGTTTGAGAATCTTGTTCAAGGATATTGTTCTGCATCTCTTTGTCAGGCAAAAATGGCTGCATTAGCAGCAGCAGAACTGGATGAGGGTGAAGAAAAGGCATTCTTCTCAGTTCCTGGAGCTACGGCGATCTCAGCCAAACCGCCTTGCTCTTTGGAAACAACTTGGCCTCTGCATGCAATAATTCAATTCTGGCCTCTTGGCCTTGTCCTGGCTGCCGCACCTGTTACTGTAACGGGACTTCGGAGAGACCTGTCCCTGCTGGCATGCCTCAAAGTACTTCAGGAGAGCGACTGCTACAAGGTGGAAAGCTGTTTCTTTGGATCTGGCATCACTTCCATTAGAGCTCTCCCACAGGTAACAAATCTCACGCACTTGAGTCAGCAGCACAGCTAAGCTGCTGCGGGTTCAGGAACCTGAACTCTGCTATCGAGCAGAGCAACTGCCAAGTCTGCTTTCAGGCTACAGTCTTCCTTTTTCCACTGGCTTAGATACGCAAGGATGATTCTGACATCAATAGGTCAAGCTAGACACAGGGCTGAGTTGAGACTTTCAACTAAGCATGAAAACTCTTGTTAATCTCTGTCATAGGAACAAACCGATCAAAGCTGCGCTTCAGAAATGGAGAGCAGAGGATTCTAACATGGGCTCTGCTATTATGTACTACGTACTTTTTCTGCTTAGGGGATTCAAGTTGCACAACAGGTGAACACATGAAAAAGCACCCACTGGGAGTATTACTATCCCAGTAATTCTGTATTAACTTCACTGTGCAGACAACTGCAGACTAATTTGCACAGAGGGTTTTCAGGGCAGAAAGCAGGGAGCATCCCTCAAGTACTTCATCTCCTGCACACATGCAGAATAGTCATAGATACCATTTACTACAAACAAGCCGCAACCCACACTGGCTTCTCTCAGAAACTGCACTCCGGTTACAAATCACCTTGTGCCCATGCTTGGGTTTTTGTTGATAAATTTTTAAGGTTGCATAAAATTATGTGTGCAAGAATGTAGCCTTTGTTTGGTCACAGTTACTACAAGCAGGAAGAAGCAGTACCAAGTCCAGTACTGACTAAATACTCAAATCTTCAGAGTTTAAGCTAATTTCAGTTCCAATTACGGTATTGGTACTCTTTGTAGTAATCATTTCTCTTAAACCCATTTGTACTAGGACTCCTTTGGAGGTCTTCCCCTATCCTTATTGATATTCACTAGTTGCTTATATGCTAAAGCACTACTTAGTTTGACTAGCAAAATTAGCTCAAAATCTGGCAAAAACATGAACTGACCTCTCCACCTCTTCTTCTTGCAGGGCTCTATCAAGTTTCACTGTAAGAAGTCTCCCCTGCATTACGCAAACGTCAGCCCCCATACAGATGCCTATTCCATCACTGGATTTAACCAGATTTTATTGGACAGAAAAAAGCTCCTTCCAACATAGGTTTTGGCCATCTGCATATACTGTACTTTTTCCTTCAGGGAAGGACTGTCTGCAAGCTGCTGCTTTCAAATTACTCAACGTCCATATCTGCTGCTACCTCAGAGCTTTCTATAATTAATGCATTGTACGTATACTGTACTTCACATTTAGAACGCATGGGGGGGGCATTCCTCCTCCCACACACACGCACATAATAGAGGAAATATCCGTACTATGAGAACACTCAACATAATTAAAACAGATCAAGTGCTTTAAGCAATATATACTTGAAGCGAACACTTATAACACTACCTGGGAGAAGCAAGAGGCTGGTAATGAGAGACAAATAAGGCAAACATTTCTGATGCATGCTGGATTCTGTTGGGAAGTACAACTACAACTACCTGGATTGACCGCAAGCGTTCAGTAATGTAACACAACTTCTGACTGTGACAGCAGTCAGCTCTAACACCAAAAGCAGACGTCTCAGGGAAAAGCGAGACTGCACTCTTGCGCCGTATCTATACCACCAAAACATACGTACTCTCACAATGGCCGTGCATTTCCAGCACTCCCCAGTCAATAGCGTTACCTCTGCCAAGGGGCCAAGGTTCTCATCAGAGGCGCTCTACACCGTCTCTTTGTTGCTCGTATGGGTCTTGAAAATGTTCGGCTCTTCTGTGTATGCCACTTTTAAATAAACTGCTAACTACCTTGTAAAGGTGTCTGACAATCTGCAACGAGGTTTAGTTAACAAAAACATTTCAGATCAGTTTAGGGATTAAAATAAATGCAAATATATTTAATATTAATTGTCATTAGGAAGCAACATTTCCCATGGTCGATAGTATTTCCATATCAACAGAAAGCATAGCCCACAGAACATCCAGTTTAATTCCTAGTACCTAGAAATCTGTCCTACACTATGTCACTGTTTATCAACTCTAAATTGAAAATTAGAGCACTGATGTCCATGAGCGAGGTGTGACCACACCTGGAGGAAACACACAGCATGGTGCACCACAGGGGCATGGGGTGTTGTCAAACCTCTTCTGTCAGAGGGAAAAAATGTCAAGGAAAGGAAAACGATCTTCACATAGCTCACTCAGGAAGAATGTTCTCTTTCTCTGGAGGTTCAACAATTCTCAAGCAGCAGTCTGCAAACTCAACAAACAACGGCTCCTGCATGTACTTCTTCATGAGGGAGCTTTTGTCTTCTGCTTGATCGACTGTCAGCAGTAGCTGCTGGAGATGTGGATTCAGAAGCAAGCCTCTCAGTTCTTCCGATTCCCCTTAAAAAGAAAAAAGAAGAAGATTAACAGTACTCGTCTCTTCCAAATGTGGTCGAGACCACCCTTATTTTGCAAATAAACTTTCAAAGAGACATGGCGAAAGGCCAGGTGTCTGACTTTTAAACCCTTAAGGCCATGCAAGGAGGCGCAGGACTGGGATAAATCGCCGTGAAGAATTCGGGGGAGCTGTGCCTCCGCTGAGGGACCCCCCCCGCCTTCTAACTTCTCGAGATTACCTAAAAGCTTGAGTTTCTGCAGCGGGACGCGGTCCTGCTCGTCATCTTCCGTCAGGATGTCTTCCACCGACCAGGGGCCGCCTGTGGGCGCAGAGAGCAGAGCTGCCGGGAAGGGGGCGACGGGGACACCCCCCGGTTCCCTCCACAGCCCACCCACCTACCTGCCGGCTGCCCTCCGCGGTTCAGCGCTCCGCCGGGGAAGAGCTGTCGGACCGCCGCCGGCCGCTCCCGTTCTTCCTCCCGCTTCGGCTCCGGCGGGCAGCGTTCTGCAGGAGCGACGGGGGTTAGAGCAGCGCTGCGGTCCGACCGGACCCCCCCGTCCCCGTCCCGCCGCTCACTCACCCTTGTGGGTCCTGCAGCAGAGCACGGAGCAGCTGCGGGACGAGAGACAAACGGTAAGGGCGGGAGGCGGCCCCGCACCCCGGAGGCCGCCCTCCCCGGTTCCCCCCCCGCCTCCTCCCCGGTTCCCGGTCCCGTCCCGTCGCTCACTAGCCGGCGGCGCAGCGGGGACAGCGGTACTTGGCGGCGCCGGCCGCCCCGCAGACCCCGCAGGGCCGCGGTGCCCTCATGGCGCTCCTTCCTTCCGCCCTCCCTCCCTCCCTCCGCTTCCGGTCGGCCGAACGCCGAGCGCCTCCACCCAGGCTCGCTAGTCCATTGCCGAGCGGCGGGAGGGGCCTAGCGCAACCCGCCCCGCCCCAGCGTTATTTTTTATTTATATACATATACTAAAAAAAATAAATCTCCTCTTGAGGGGGTTGTGGCTGGATTCCAGCTGCCAGCTTGCTTTTGAAATGACAATCGCTGCGACATGCATTAAATATCATTCTAGTAGTTACCTACCCCCCCTTGCCAACATCACTATGAACAGAAATCGTACGGTAAAATAAAAAGCAGGTAATAAAACCGGCCCCAGGTTGATGTTTACCGTCTGCCCCGTGGTGAGGTTCGGCTGAAGCTCGAGTTTAGGTTGAAATACGGTCAGTAGGAGACAAGACGTTCGGTTTTTAGCTGAAGGCTCTGTGGGGCTGGTGGGGGTCGAGCTCATAGCAAACCCGTAGTGTTCAGCAGAAAAAAATGGAGCCGGATTTATCCTGAGTTACATTATGCGTTTAAATAATTCATTTTAATTATGTTTCATTTAGCGCCGTCCATTTCCTTAAATGTCTGAATGTTAATTCAGACTGACACAATTCTCCCAGAGTTATTCAATGTAAAGTAGCACAGAAGAGGGGTTTTACAGCAATAAATGCAAACCGCTGAGTATCGGAGTCGTTAACGTAATGGCACTTGCCCATTTCTTTCACCAGTGGGTGAACCCATTTCTCACGCAAAACACTCTCTTTTCTCATACCCGCTCAGGAACAGATCAATGGGACTTTGGTCTTGGTTCACTCAAGCCTTTTGAAATGCTGAAACGATGACAACAAAGCAAACAAACTGGAAAAAATACTTGAAAACTCCAACCTGGACTGGAAGGGCTGATTTTGGTTGGACTCTGTGTGTGTGTTTTGTGAATGGGAGAATATTACCACAGTCTGGATGCTCACACTGATGTCACACCATTGAGCAGTATTTCAGCATACTTTAAAACCAGCAAGATGAGCTAACGTCACCAGGATCTATTCAATCAAGGCTTCTGGACTGGTAACTGTGCAAGAGGTAAGAAATTTAAGCATTGAGATTCTTCTAGGCAATATCCCTGTATAACTGGGAATGAGCATTCATCTCTACTAGGATCTGGCATATTCAGTAGCCAACTTCTTTTTTGGAGCAGCAGGAGGTAAGAGCTTTTCCTTTTACAACATACTTGGCCTTCACATTTTTATTTTGTTTTGTTTTGTACAGGCGACTTGACTGCAATTCTGATACTGACGAATTCAAGTGAGTTTTCTCCTAGCACATTGCAAATTTCAAAAACCATGGACTCAAGTGTGCCTCTATTTATAAGCAGAAATATGAAAAGTGTAGTTGCAAACGCCTCACAAAAACATGTAATCCAGCTGCGTACAGCAGTTAAAATTACAACAGCAAAACCGTGCTGAGTACCCCCATTAATAAAGAGATTCACAGACTATTCAGAGATAAAACTGACTGACTGTCAATGAGAAAGCAAAACTACATTTTCCCCCCAGACTACTGAAAATTTTCTAGCCATTTCACTGTCTTCAAAACCACACAGATAACACGAAAAGGAGCAAAGCGAGCACAACAGAAGCCCGTTTCCAAACGCAAAGTAAACAGGGCTAATGGAGTTATTTTTATCTCTGAGCAAAAGAGCTCTCCCGTTTCCCTTCAGAGCCCAGACAAAGTGACCACATGCCCCAGCCCGCTTCAAGAAGGAAAAGCCGCAGACCTCCCCAACGCTGCACCCGCTTCACATGCTACCGAAGGCTGTGAAAGCTGCTGAAAGAAGCCGCGAAACTCCAGCCCCCCTTCCGGGGCTGCCCGCCCTGGGACCCCCCCGCTGCCCCGTGGTGGTTTCCGTGCCCCGCGTTGGTTTCCGCACCCCGGAGCTGTCCCCTCGCCGGCAGCGGGCGGGAATGGGGCGTTATTTCAGCTCTGCCCCTGACCACGTTGACTAGGTCAGATCCATCAGCAGCCCTGGACCACAGGCAGCCCCGGCTGGATGTTCTCAATGGTGCTGGCTCGGACACGCTGGCGGAGAGGCATTTCAGAGGGTTGAGTTTAGCCCCCAGGGCTTTGGGTTTCAGGGTATAAATGATGGGGTTTCCCAAGCAGTTCATGGTTATCAGCATAGCTGTGCAGTTTCGAAAGATGTAGACGCCTGGGTAGAGATCAGCGTGGCACTGATGGTTAGTTGCATCGAATATGACTCCTGCGAAAAAAGGAGCGTAGGAGATCAGCGCCAGGAGCCAAATAAAAATACTGGTTCTGGCAACCTGGATTTCGGCTGATTTGTAGGTGCCCGTGGCTTGTCCGCATGCTTTCATTCTCAGCTTTCTTTTCCTCAGGATGATAATGATTCTAAGGTAAGTGAACAGAGGTATAATAAAAGCCACCACAACATTGGGAATGGCGATGAAGATGAGGTAGTCGACGCAAAATGGACTGTAGAGGACGGAGATATTTTTTTCCGTGCGCAAGCAGTTCCACCCCATCAATGGCAAGCAGCCCAAAAAGAGAGCAAGGACCCAGTTAATTAAAACTGCAGCTATGGAATGATTTCTAGCAACCCTGAATCTTGTTCTCATGCTTTCAGCCACAGCCAGATAGCGTTCAATTCCAATGCTTACCAAGTTATAGATGGTGGATAAAATAGACATAGTATATAAGGCATAAGGTGCAAGCATATCCTTGGATCCAAAGATTGTAATGTCAGGATTGGTGATGAACAGCATTGAAATCCAAAAGCCAGAAAAGCTGGTGAAGAGATCAGAAAAAGCCAAATTGCAGAAGAGTATAGAGATAGGCTTGTGCAGATCCTTTGTGGCCATTCTGGTGAAGATGACTGTGCAGTTGAAGATCACAGATGCTATGTTAATGGTCAGCTGAGGGATGCCCAGTGCGAGTACTAAATAATGACTCCAAATTTTAGTGTGGTTAGCAGAGCAGTTTGGGTATCCATTCATGGTGGAAACCTCTACTTTCAACCATTAACAAGGTCTGCTTTACTCATCCCATATTCCGTAAGAGACCGTACTACATGAGTGTTACTGCCACCTCGTTCTCCAGGCGAAGAATGAATCCTGACACGCAACTTCTGTTGCCACATCATCACCACGACAGCGGATTAAACTTTAACCACTCGTGTTTTTAAATATTTGGGTTACCAACTTAGGGCATAGCCTATTACCTTTAAGTTGCTAGGATAGCCAAAACTGGAAAACATATTTACTACTATACAGATGATCTGCTTAAAGCCACCTTTATCAAGAGCAAAATCTGGCCAGGTATTGTGAAGATTAATGATCACATCCATCGTTTAAAAATCTTTAAGGATATTCTAAAATGGAATGAATGTGACTTCAGCTTTAATTCACAAATAAATTAGATGGATAAAGATTAGAGAGTCAGAAAATGGAGAGCAGTAATTTTTTTTGTTTTGGAGGAGGGAATATGTGACTGATGGAACTCAAAGAAGAGCAACAATCTTGTGTCACTAACCTGGACCCCAGTTCAGTGAGGGTGTAAGTCCAAATTTCAGATCAGCTCTAGTGACATCACAAAACTTCTGAAGTGCTTGAGATTGAGTACTTCTGGAGTACTCAGAAGTTGTCAGAATACACCTGAAATCATACGGCCTTTCTTTCTCTTGTGTAAATCAGAGGTACTGATGCTTTACAAGCTAAAAACAAAAAAAAAACAAAAAAAAAAACAAACCAAAAAAACAGATGCATTTAATGAGTTGTTGAATTAACTTAATTTTCAAACAAGGAAATGCAGGTTAATGGCTTAACACTTTAGTAGATTAATTGTATTGGAGACTTAAGATGCCTACACAGTTCTGAAAATGCCTTTTTTTTAACCTTAATTATTGGATGAGCATGTAGCTAGAAAATGATGGACATCTATACTCATACCTTTGTTACAGGATATTTTGTGTTTGCTTATTTAAAGTTATTGTGTGACTTGTACACTAATAAAACAACATATCATTATATCTTTTCTTTCTCTGTCTTTTTAAAGGTAAATGATTTTTGAGAACTACATTTAAAATACATGAGACTTGGGGGAAAAAAGCTATTTGGACATACATTCAATGCTATCAGGCAGCAGAGGGCACTGCTGGAACAAACAATAGAGTATACAATGGGGAACATGGGGATTTTAAACAGCGGGGCAGTTTAGGTGAGTCAGTGTATCAACATGAACAGCACCATGGATATTTTTTTCTATGCAGAAGTGGCTGCTTTTGTTTGCTAATGCTGAGTGTGGGTCGCCTCTGTGTCACCTCGTGTTTAATTCAAAATGCCCACGTACAAGGAGAAATCTCCAATGTGCTCTGGCTGCTACCTGGCATCAGCAACTGAGCAGCTTTCCTTTAGCAAAATTATCCAGGTAAAGCCATGTTACTTACAAAGTTATTCTGATTCAATTTATTTTTTACTGTTATCCTAACAGGGGATTAATTTGCGTTAGTAACAATGTTGTATCATGATATTGCAAAGCAGCTCAGCTAAGTTTATGGGCTTTCCACATTCAGCGCTGACATCTGATCATTATAGCAGCAATTCCAGCTCTAGAACTGTAAATCTGTGCACTATATGATAGCTCTCCCAGAATTGACAACAGAAGAAATTTGTGCTAAAATGCTGAGCTTAAAAAGGAAAATTCTATTGCTTCTTTTTTCTATTAAAGTTGAAGTGTATCAGTGTATTCAGGTTCGCGTGCAATAGTAGTAGGACACAATTATTATTATAGACTAGAAATACTTTATGCAAATAAGTAACAGGTATTTCAGATGGTCACAAGGAAGCGCAAAGAATGATTATATAGAAATAAGGGCTGAGAATTGATTAATCAAGTCTGCTAATGTATTAATACCCTACAAAATATTCTTCTCAAAGTGTCACAGATAAACTACTCTTTGTGCATCCTATAATCCATCTCGTACAGACCTGTCAACCACACCTTCGGTGTGAGGTTGCTGCTGAACAAGGGCTCTACTGTTTCTGTCACCTTGTCAGTGCCAGCACCACAAGTCAGCAAGTCCTTTTAATAACAGCAAGTATGTCAGCGGGTAACGTACAGCCCAGCTGAGTATTGGTCAGGACTGGCAGCGGACACCAGACCAAGCCACAGGCGCTCCGGATCTCTTCTGACTGTGTTTTCCATCGCTCTGTGAACTGAGGGGCTGAGGGCTGGGATGAACAGCAGGCTATCCACAAAGTCAAACATCTTTAAAAATATCCTAGTTGCTAAGAAGAGTATATCCGTGAACTTGGACTCCAAAGTGCCCTAGACATTCCTGAAAATGCTACTTGAAATTTCTCTAATTTGAAAATTTGTTGTTCAAGCATGAAACACTAAATGATATGAGATCAGAATGTAATTAAAGATAATATCAAGTAGTATAAATAGCTCTTCACAGAAGCTTTGTAATCTTATTTCCCTAATATAATTGCATAAAAATTAGCATAATGTTGCTAGATTAAAGGAGACAATATTATTGCAGAAACTTCTTTTTTAGTGGGCTTCAATATACAGAAAACCCCAGATTTGTATATTCCAGCCCTCTGTAGTGAAGTCTGAGCTCTCAAAACCAGGTAAAAAGTAGTTTGAATGGAAAACACCATGTGAGACAAAGGGCTACTACATAGCCAAATCTCTATGTATAACAGTCTCGATTAAAGGGTATCCTTATACTCCCACATTCCGGGAACTTTGCAATCTTTCTTGTACGTATGCTCACAACACACCTTCAAGGAAAGAGGGTTATCTACATTTTACAAATGGGAAAAGAACAATCACATTATTTGCTTAAGATCACATAGAAGTCCATTACAGAGGGAACTGAATCTAATCTCCTATATCTCAGGCTAACACTTTAAACACTGGCTGTACCTTGCTGTTGGCAAGCCTTTGATTGATATTTATCTAGATTTCACCTTCTACGACACTTTTTAGTTCTATAATTGGTTTTATATTTCTTTATCAGAATGTCCAAATTCCTATTGTTTTGATATTTGCCATGCATAAGAAATTGCTTTGTTTTGTGTAGAATCTCAAAGTTCAATAATATCTGATGATTATGCCTGTGGAGAAGACTATAATCACTGAACATGTTGAAGAGACTGAGAAAGAAACATGAGAAGCTTCAGGCCGAATTTTTAATGACCATTCATTTGAAGTGGCTGTTGTGGAAAAATCTAACTTTGCACAACTGAGCTTGCAGTTTCAGAAATGCCCATAACCTGCAGCTCTTAGACTTCAACAGGAATCACAAGTGCTCAACAGCTCTCAGAATAACAGACCCCAGCTGTGAAATGCCAAAGTTGATTTCAAAGCAGGAAATTAAGTTCAGGAGCTGAGAGTCTTAGTTCTGTGCAGTAACCCTTGGACAACATACACTTTTACCTTAGTGTGATGCAACGGCAATTCGCTATGTCCTTTATGCTGATAGTACACCAAGAAACTTGAGTTACGCCTGAAACTACAGGAGAAAAAGCTGCATCCATGTAGTGAAAATAAGAACTCCATAGCACAATTAAGCTATAGATGATTTGGTGTTACTTTCAAAGTCAAGTACATACACTATACACATGAGAAAAACAAGGCACTGAAAGGGTAAGGGATTTTACTGTTCTGGTTTCTTCTCTGTCACATTCTCCCTGAGCTCACATCCAATTCCTACTCCCATTCTTGAAAGACCAGACCTTGTTTGTTGTGAAAAGCAACGGTTCAGCTTTCTCCTCAGTTGCCCCTGTAACTTTACCAAGCTGCAGACAACACACAACTTAATAACTTAAATGGCAAGTGACATGCAGCTTGGCTAAGTATTGAGGAAGATTAATTCCTGCTTGCCATGACCCTCAGCAAAGCCTTGAGACAAGAATATCCATCTGCTCAGTCTTTCAATGGGCATCATGAAGCCTGCAAAAAAGGAACATTCAGGAAAGGGAGTAATACAAATAAGGAGCCTATTTATCCAATTTATGTTTTAATTTATGCAGATTAAAGTCTTCCTCTTTGGAGAGGAAGACAGAAATGGGATGTATGATCTCCTTCCAAGATTTTTCTGAGATGTTTTCAAAACAGAAAGCTCTCTGCTCCTCCCCCACCCACTCTCTTTGAGGAATCTTTGCCTCACAGATTTTGAGTCATCTGATGTCCCAGCTATGCTTTCATGGCCCTTAGCAGGAACATAAAGTGAAGACAATCATCAGGCTTGAAAGTCTCTGACCGCTGTTTAGCATTATGTTACCTACAAGCCACAAAATAATGGCAGGACAACTTGTTGCAAGAACACCCCCACAAACCAGGCCATGTCCCCATCTACGCGGAGACGGAACATTTCTCTGAGATGCCAGAACTGTTATTTGCACCTTTGAGGAACTTGTATTATGCTGTCTAAAGGGAGACAAACGCTGATAAATACCTGAAACCAAGGTTTTATGGTAAATGAAGCCTTCCATCGATAATTTATACGTGAAGAAGCTGGAGTGCATCTTATCCCTTTAGACATGAAACTGTCCACATAAAGGGCATCTTCCTTCTGAACTAAACAACTACAGAGGCACAGTGAGGGCTCTTGTTACAAGAAGGCAATGGTCAGAAATGTGTGTGCTTCAAAACCAGGCAAAGCAACTAGACAGGCTGTAAACACACAGAGCTAAATACACAGCTTAGAGGCACACATCCTTCAGAATACATCTTCATAATTCCAGGAAATGTTGAGTTGCACACTGCTGGTGTTTCATCCAGATGGATGAAGACTATCCATCCACATAAAGAATAGTGCTTTACATAAATACTGGGAAAAGGAGAGAAGTTCAGTTTTACTAATGATGACACCACATAATACAGGGTCTAATCCTCAGGTACAGCTGAAAATAGGTAGGAAGCAGTTAATACACCAGAGCTGAGCAGAAGGCCAAATAAAGGGCCATTGCAAATGCTTCTAACCATTCCATGGAAATGACCTTGTATTAGAACAATGTTCCCAATAGAGCAGACTCAGGGAGAATAATAGCCAGCCCATATTTTCACATGAAAGATGAAGACTTAATGTTTCTGATTCACCAACAGCTACAAAATTCCTTATTTCCTGTTCATTGGTGAGAGAACTCTAAGGAAGAAAATTACAACACATAACTAAATGAAGAGCACTTAGTGTGTTCTTTCACTCTGAAGGGTAGGTTTCCCAATCACCCAGTCACTAATCATGAAATCCATCTGTGTTTTAAGTCTCTTGGAAGTGCTTCCCTCTCCCGCTGCACGGACAACTCCTCCCAGGTCAGCTCATCTGTGAACAGGATTTGGACTCAAGTCAGTCTCACCCTCACAAGCCTTAGATCTTCCTTCTAAGAGTGGCAACTCGGCCTCCCAGCACGAAGAGCTGTGCCACCGCCTTGATTTTGAGTGGGATTCTTATGCATTTGTGCCGCGGACTCAGACCCAGCCTGCTCTCATCCCCTCCCGCCCGCGCTGCTGGGACACAGGGGGACTGCAGCCATTCAGCTGGAAGGTTAGGAACAGCTCTGGACTCCGTCAGCACATGGTAGGACTGTTTGGCTCGGACACACGCAAGCTTTGTTAGCAGTCGCGTGAGCCCCTCCGAACTTTCCATGAAGCCCCTTTGGTAGCAGCAGGCTAATGTCAGGTCTCACACATTCCAGAAACCCGGCTGGGGGGAACGCCTCCAAAATCTTTGCTGCTGTGGCTCTCAAGGCCACAAAATAAGTGCAGTTTTCACTGTTTTTGATACTCCCTCCTGTTCTTACCTATCCTGTAGCTATGGACGCAACTGCAATCATTATGCCAGAAAAAACCAGCCTTAAGTTCAGTGATCTGCAATACCCTCCCTGCATAACTTTGTCTCTTATCTTCCCTGACTAAGATCCTCATATGTATTTAGGTTCAATGTTCAAAGGCCCTTATGTAAAACCCACCCATGGTGCAATTCCTTTCAAAAATATCCCTAGGTGCAAAGATGCCATCGAGAACAGATAACCAAGTGACTGTCAGGTAAGTTTCTTTAGAAGAAAAATGAAGATCACATCATGTCTGCCCGGTTATTTAGATTACAGACTTTATAAGGAAACGGAATGTCTTTCTCTGAGTCTGCCTTCATTTTCTAGCACAAATAAAGACTTAGTTAACATGACTACAGTGCAATTTATTGCCACTTTAATAATGACAGGCTTTACAAAAGGAAAAAAAGAAAAGGAAACAAAAGAAAAGGAAAAAAAGAAAAGGAAAAAAACCCCCAACAAAACCAAGAATCCTGAATTTCAAGATCAAATATTCTAACCTCCATGTTTTTCAGTCCTAAGCAGAGGGTTTCTAGCAGACTCTTAGCTTTCAGAGAACTAGAGCAGAAAAAATCATCACAGAGCTTTGATTCAGCTCCCCCACTGAAGACCATCCCCAGAAAAGAAAAACACCCGAGAGTAAAATGTCTTGTAGATGCCCTTGAAGGCTGACACCACTTGACACCACCACGTTCACGCCCCCATTTCTCTCTACGTGCTCAGCATGCACCTTGCTTAGATAGCTCCACCGAGACTGCCAGATGAGGAAGTTAAAAAATGCAACAAATTCCCTTATTGTTCTTGTCACTGCAGTAACTATTTGTCTTAGCACCATGTGCTAGGCAAATCATCGTCTGTTCGTACTTTAATCTACCTAATCCAGAATGGAAAAACACTACCCAGCAAATCTTCATTGTTGGAATGTTATTTATAGCTATCCTTTTTATGAATAAAAGACCTGCTCATAAGCCAGCTGAGAGATTTCCCATTGTTATTAAAGGTCCTGATCCTGTGTGACCCTACTACTAACAGCAGAATGGCCATACTCTTCACTTGGGAGCCCACAGCTCTTGGTAAAGGCAAGAGGCACTTTCTTGGCTCCTTTTTTTAATTCAGCCCTTGCTGGATGACGAGGCTTGCTCAGTGCAGCCAGAATAATGCCACTTCACTCTGTCCAGCCCTTCACAGAGGAGCACTAGGTCAAGCATCCTGCTCTTCTTGCACCCAACCCAGCATGTGGGTTGCACCCCATGGACAGAGAGGCATTTGGGGAAGGGGAAGAAGAAGTTGCACTCTCTCTTTTGTTTTCCTCAGCTATATCAAAATCCAACCCCAAATGAAAAAATGAAAATGTGTCTATAATAGAGACTATTGAGCAAAAAGTAGTAGTGTTACTTTTCTGTACACACCTTTATTTGTTGAACATAAAGCCTGAATTGCCACTGACCAGACACATGGAATTAAAACATTCAGATAGGAAAGCAAAGGGGACAGGATAAAAAATTTTCAAAAAAAAATCTGTATATATTATACTATAGTACCAGTGGCAGGAAAGTTAAGAAAAAGTATTATTTAAAAACAAACAAAAAAAAGGACACACACACCTCCAACCAAAAAAAAAAAAAAAAAAGGTATGTTCTCAGTTAATTCACTAAGTGCAAAAGCATATATAAGTAAGGTGTTGGTATGCCACCTAATAAACATTTCCTGTTACTGCACACAGAAGTCTCATTTTCCAGTCTCACAAATCTACCCCAATCCTGAGCAGCTGTTTGGAGGGTTGCTGGGTAGGGATGGAGGGGGTGTGAGGGAGTTGGGTTTTTGTTTGTTTCATTGGGGTTTTTTGAAACAAAATACTAACCATAACACATGCATTAATTGAATGTCACAGGGGCTGTCATTAAAAAAAAAAGCTCCCAGTAAATAAAAAAGTAGCATTTTAGTAATAGGTTACTAAATGTGCATAGGTTGCAAAGTATCAGTTATTCACTACAGGCTATTTGCTTAGTGCTAGAAAGCCTTACTCCGTTTGCCATTCATTTTGGAGAAATGAATAAATTTAGGCAAATCAGGAGTAGGGTAAATCTGGAGAAATTACAAAGGGGAGGAGTTCACCTTCCTGGCTATGGCTTTCAGGTCTGTCCAGGACTACTTACTCCAGTATAAAACTGAGAGCAGAAATATGATCACATCCTAAGAAGTCTAATCAATTCTGGTTTCAACACTGAGCCTATTTAAAATAGATAATGGAATTGCTGTTCCTTGTTCTGTTCTCTCTGCACATTCTCAAGACAGAGGCAGTAGGTAAGTCCTTGCCTGCTCTTTCTAACCCCATGTACCAAGGTTACTCTTATTTATGATTTGTTTCTGAGTATCAGTACATACAGTAGAGACCTTCTAATTCTTCTATATGACAAATGAAAGATGTTTTATTTATTTCTCTGACTTTTATTATTTGTGGTAAAATATTAAGTATAGACTTTTCTCAGGAATGAATGAGTGGGTTTGTGGGGTTTTTTTCACCTTTAGAGATTCTAGTTGCCTTCCTCCTCCAAGAAAAATCAATGACGTTTGACTTGATGTCTATAGTTAACTATATATGTAAATTTAAAAAATCAAACCACAATTTCTTTATCTGTAAACTTCTTAAAACTTCAGATAGCTTGTTTTAGTTTTCCACTCATATTGCTTTGCAGTTTATGATATAAGATGAAATTCTTATGGTTGCCTACTGAGAGAGAAAGAACAATACATCTTTTGCTGCATTAGCCCAGCAGATCCATCTATTTTTGCACTGTGTGCACTATGTACATAAGTACACTATGCACTTACGATGACTAGATTAAATAGCAGTCTATAATTAGTATTGAAAAATGCAGAAGGTATTTTTATGCTTCTATTAGATCAGCAATGCTATAACATTGAATAAATCACCTTTCCTATGTAAATATCAGCACACAGCCTCAAAATTAAAGATAAACACTGCAGTTCTTAATAGTAATGAAGGGTCTATTGTTTGCACTAAAATAGACTAGACTGCATTAAGGAAAAAAAAGAGATACAATATTATCAGAGGTATCAGAGGGAAGCACTGCACCAAGAGCCTATTAAAGGGACACGGTTTTAAAGCAGATCAAGATTCAGTCACCAGACTTAAAGTAACAGAGGTCCGAGATGCTCAGAAAGTACCTTAAGGAGCACAGCCTGAGCCCTGGGGAAATGGGGGGGGATTCCCCACATTTTAGTTTTCTGTTCTTAGTTAATTCTCCATATCCATGACTCAGTAGCTTGCCTTTTCCAGATTCTTACCTGATAGTTCAAGTACCTACCCTCTTCCCTAGTCTGTATTTTGTAGGTATTCTCTCTCCAGAGGCTTCCCACATGTGGTACAGGTAAACAGAAACACAAAGAACCTTTGCTCTTCCAAAGTCTACAACTAGTGTTTGCTTGATATTGATTACTCACTGATTAACACTTTACTAAATTTACTGCTCTATTAAGGGATTTATTACAGGATCTTGAAAGACCATTTAGAAAACCCTTATGGGCTTTATTAGATTAGCATTAATAATTAGTGCTTTAGCAGATGGAAGTAAGATAGGGAATGCATGTAGTACTTTTTGTTGCTTTTTTTCCCCACCATGATTATTGCCAGTAGAGGCAAACTACACAGTCATTAACGCACAAGAAATCTGCTCTCTCCCTCACCTTCTTTTCCAAACCTTTTCCCTGGGGTAGCAGCTTCACAGGGTACATCATGCTAAGTTAAAGGCTAAACATTTCAAGAAACCTCAACTTTTGAGAATCAGCCTGAATTATTTGTGTTATACTTGGAAGGTATCTTTTTTAAAAAAATAAGCATTTCGTTTCTACCTTACCACTTTTCAGAAGCAGCTTGACTGATATCCACTTATCAGCTCATTTAACATACCTCCACCAGGGTTGTTTTTCTAATCTGGGCAGCCTCATAATTCACCACACTTAAATAGTCAATATGACTGATTGCTAATCTTTCAAATTGCTTTCAGCCTTGATCTGTCTTAATATCATAGCACCTATGTTTTAAAATTATTACTAATAGTCTTTAGAGGGCTTTATAAAGGAGCAAGCTTCATTATCTATAATGAAGAATGTATAGTTCCCATTCTACAAAAGGGAAACTGAGGCACATTGGTGCAGTCACCTGCCCAGAGATCAACCAGCACCAGGAAGAGAAACCATCTCGCTTGAATCTCTGTCCAGCAGCTCATCCACTGACTTACATGGATCTCAGTTACCATATTGAATTGATAGCTGCGTGATGCACCTCAAATGGCTTGCTTGATTCCTTTGAGAGATCAGAGATTGACCCTCTGGTAATACTATTAGACAGGCAGAAGAAAGGCAAAATGTCTGCAATGTTCCAACAGGAATATTCCAAACCTTTTGAGAGAGAGGTTTTATTAACGGTAAATTCAGTCTAGTGCCATTCGGAGAACAACAGTTGCAGAGGACAGTAATGTACATTCATCTAGAAGCTTTGTGGTGGGGTTACAGCAAGCACCAAGTGTTACTGAAAAAATAATTTTCTTTAAGAGGAATGGAATGAACCCCAGCATATTTTAACCTTTTTCTTTATCACAGACCAGGACTCAGCCATGAGAAGACATTCTCCCACAGTCCATGCTCTAGTGCTCCAAAAGATTGATGCATGACAGAACATGATTCCTCTAATTTTCTGTATTTCTACTTGCATACTTTTAACTTTCACAAACATAAAATTTATGTAACTGTGCTGACATTGACATTGTCAGCATTAATTCTCAGTCTGATGTTTCTTCAGGGCCATTCAAATATGAAGTATACCCAATATCTCTATAAGCAGCATAAAACCAAGATGCTGTAACTTCTTCCATTTCCAGTTCTAATGGTATAGATTGCACACATATTTATAGTTGTGTTTCAAATCCATTTTAGGGTTGGGAAAATTGGGATGCTGGTGCACTTAGATACACTCTGGGATGAAAAGTTGCATTTTCAGTTGTTTAAGAAAGAAGAATAATAACTGCAATGTAAGACCTAGAACACACAGAAAAGGCAGTAAGCCATAGCTGCTTTAGGCAGTAATCCATAGGTGCTTTAGGACATATGGATTGCCTGAATTTCCCTCTGTCCACCCACCTAATCCAACACATGATTAAATATAACTGACAAGCTATCACTGACATTATCTCAAAGTAGTTACCTTGACTATCTCAGTGCAGACAGACTTTTGATCTCAAGTTATGATCTTTATGCAGGACGCATCGCTTAGGGCTTCCTTTTCTTTCTTCCTTGTCATCATTCAAGCTGCCAAAATAGATTTAAAGGCTTATCTGAGTCTACCTATCGTCATCCATACATATCAGTGTATGCCATCATTGTCAGATCCACTGTGTGCAAGAAGAAACAAAAGCTCTCGTTTGTCAGGTTGCTGAGTGTGCACCGAGAGCAGGAGATACCCACTGATACTGCTCTGTGCTCTCCCCTCTCCATACAGCTACTCAAACTGCACAAGCAGGCTTCTGGCAGCACAGAATTTTCTAGCTTTATCAACTGTGCTGAACAAGTAGCAGCACTTAGTGCTTAATAGCTTTGAAACGCTGAAATTCTTTCACTAATAAACTTTCCCATTAACTGTGGATCCTGCAATTAAATTTTAGCAAATTAAGTCTATAAGAGGGACTGTTATGGTGAACAGAGGTTGAGCCACTGTTATATTCACTGGCATATTTGGCTTACAATTGGAGGTGTTTTATGGCTGAGAGAAGAAAGGGTGCAGACTGCTTGACCAGGGTATCTAAGGATGCAAATCCTGTAACCTCAGCATGCACTTATTTCCTTCCACAGTCTATGATAAAGGCACAAAGTGGTATGGCATTATAACAATTTCATTCTCACTCTCTCTTTGACACTAAAATTCAGCAAAAGAGAGAAAAGTGCTTGTGGCAGAGCAGCAGGTGAGACAGTGGAGTCAGAGAGCAGCTCTTCAGTTAGCTCAGCTGAATGAAACAGCCTGTTTCATCTGGGGGGGCAGAGAACCAAGCCCAGCGGGCAAAGAAACAACATTGTGTGTCACTGGAAGACTCCTGAAAGGCAGCTACAAGACAGTATTAGAGTCCTATAGGCAATAAACTTTGAAGTGTTTTTAACTTCTTACATTTCTGCAGCCTGCCAGGTGTGGCATTCAGATATATCTGCATTGCACATATGGATAAATTTGTTTCAGACCAGGAATGCCTTGATTCTCTTCACATCAGTCTATGTGTGAAGTTATTCAAGAATATGTACTGTGCAGACACATCTTGCTGTAATCTACATTCATCTGCAGATCCTGACTTCCTCTCAAAGAATTACCCATGTAAGCGTTATAAGATCACCTCTACTGTCTCCATCACATACGAATCCAAGAACTGCCCCTCATCCCTGTACATGACTTCTGAACTGCTGAAGAGTGATTGCATATAGCATGTAGTGATGAATGACTGATATCACAGATGAGAGGAATCCTGCTTTGCTGTGCCTAAGGCAGCATACATCTATGCGATGTCTCGATAGGCATCAAGGTTCCTGAGCAGACAGATTTTTTATTAGGCTGATGCATCCAAGGGCATCACAGCTCCAAGTTCAAAAATCATTGTTCACTTGTTTGCAGTCTGTTTCTGATGACATGCAGTGAGTGGGCAATTTTCCATGTACACGGTGGACCCAATCACATTATTAATGCTCCATTTAAGGATCAGCCTGACTAGCGTGAGTACACTACATTGTCATCAGTTTGTATTAACTCACTGTTTAGCTGACCTCAAGCAGAACTGCAATGTGCTGCATCACCTCGTCCTTCTCCAGCATCCCAGCCAGGTGCTTTCCTGCTGTTCCTCACTTCAGCTCAGGGAAGGAAAGGATCATGGTAGAAGCCATACAAAGGAGCCATACGCAGGTGACAAGTGACATTACTTCAGCTTAAGAATTACTCTCCTTTCTCCTATAGCAAAAGGTATCAGCTTGAGAGTTGGAATATCCCTTATATGCTGCAAGCTGTGCACTGCGATATGTAAGAAAACCGGAGTCACGGTTTCTCCTAGTTCTTACATTTAGATTTTGAAGACTGGAAGCAGAAAAGCATTTTCAGAGACAGGCACTGCTGTGAAACACCTTTCTCTTAACTGTCCAAATAACCAGCACAAACCTTTAGGTCCTCAAGACATGCTGCAAGGTCCAGTTCTTCAGCTAGGTGTCTGTCTTCATGCAAAGAGGCTTTTTTCCCTGTTTGTGGCATTGCAGGAGATGTTTTGTTATATTGCAGAATATATCTAATGGCCTGGTATTAGATTTTTAGTCACGTTTCTAACTGTAGAATCAGTCATCATAAACGCAGCACAAAAGACTACAAAAGGACAGTAAAGCCAGAATGTAATTTGTTTGAACTAAATTTTTTAAATACTAAAAAAAGGATTCCTGAATTTTATTTGACACTGCCTCTGTTGTAAACAAAGCAAAGCAAAATACCCCACAGAAGCAAATCACCTTAGCCCTGGATACTCATTTTTTGTTAAAGGCCAGCTTCCTTCTCTGATACAGCAAATTTATGAGGACACATATATATGACAGAGGCTACAACAGTATCACAGGTCACAGCTAAAAACATTTTCCTCTCTCTGACACAAAGGAAGTAGTTTGCAAGTGTTTATAGGGCATATCTAGCATCCTCCAATCTCTTTGGATTTTTCCTTTATACGTGTTGCAGACAAAGACCTCATTGAGCATGTGATTTATGTACACATGTGCAAATTATAAACACTGTGCTCAAATCAGATGTGGTTACGTGTAATGCTTCACTAGTACAATAAAGCTTATTTTCAAGGTTAACTCCCCATAATATCTTGGAATGTACCTACCTATAGATGTATATCGTTATGAAAAATAAAATTTCCAGGTAAAAGTGAATGGAAAAGAGATGGATGATCACAAACATTTGGTTTTACATGGTTAGAGATACACAAATCTAGACGTAAACATTTGGAACTGATTTTGCCTGTCAAAGTAGTTGATCAGGACTTCCTGAGGATGTGTAATACTTAAGAATGTATAAATAGACTTATGTATATATGCTCAGCTTTTGTTCAACAATCTCATTAATTAGAAAGACAGACTTAGATTCCACTTGATTTTAAGTTTCTTTGTCTTTTGTACTTAAGATAACAAGTTTCACAAAACAAGCTAAAAATAGCACAAGCCCAACACAAACCAAAGCTAAAAATACACCGCATGCAAAACCAGCTTTTGCCATTTTCATGGAAAAGGCCAGCCTTCACTCTGCTGCAAAGCCGGTGGTTACAACAGATTTTAGGGATGGATTTGAAACCAGTGGACAATAGTGCAGTAATGAGAACTATGCCGTTCAGGGCAGCCCGGGCTTTCTGAAAAACAGCAGTGCAGAGGGAGCACTATCAGCTGTGTGTCTCAGAAAACAACGAATTGTCAGCGAGGACATGGCTGAAAGAGGGTGACAAGAGACCTGATGGGACAAACAAAGGAGTCAGTCAGTGAAAGGGAGAGAAGGGATTTTAACTAAAAAGCAACAGGGGATATTCTTACTGTCTCAGTACTTCAGGCTATTTGTGGCATACACTTCAAGAGACTAAATATAGTTAAAAAAATAGCTAACCATCAACATACAAAATTAATAGATTTCCAGCTACTTTATTCAGAAGGACACAACCTGTTTTAGTAACCCTTTGGGCGGATGGACAAGTTAAAAGGCCAATTTTCATCTAGCCTGAATACCACCTGTCTCACGGCACTGAGTCAGAGATGTGGGCTTCCACGCAGCAACTCAACAGGTCCAAGTAGGGCAGTAAGCATGGAACAAGTAGGACAAAGTAGATTTAGGAACTTTTATGGAATTCAGGCAATCTGACTATGGGCCAAAGAGCTTAAGGGTCTTTTCCTAGATCACACAATAGCCCCTTGGCAAACTGCTAACACCCTGGCTTCCAGCCAGGAGCACTGTCCTCCATCCAGCTGCGTAAGTGAACAGAAGAGGGAGTTCTCAACTGAAGGAATTTTTTGCCTCAAGTTTCCAAGCTAGGCTTGATAGCTAAAACAATTGAAAACATTTACAATAAAATGAAAACAATACGTAACTGTATTGTTTTCCAGCTATTCTGGTGCCAAAAAAACAGCTTTGGTCAGGAAACCAGTTGTAAATTTGACAAGGAAGAAACAGAGATAAGTAGGACTGCTTACTTGCCAAGAGAGACTCCCTAAATTTAACTGTCTTGACCTTTGTGAAGGAAGAGGAGGCCTTCAGCCTAGTTCAGCCCTACTCTAAATTAAAACCCAGTAAAGTCAGGGTGACACCTCTGATATGGTGCATTGCCACTTAAATCAAGAATCCATAATACAATGTAAGAGCCAGATAGAGTCGATAACATAAGAATTGTGAGTCCAGGTGTATATGTATACTGAATGTATATGTGTACTGAATTGTAGTACTTCCAATGGTGACAGCAATGCAAATGTCTGTATTTAATGCCAATTAGGCAAGGAGCTTTTGGAAATCCTGGCTAGCATCTAATACTTTCCTGAGCAAAGTGTGGATGCTCATGGCTTAACTCACGTGCACCAGCAAGGTATGGGAGTAAGCTATGAAACCCTCCAGGGCAGCTCATATCACAGCAATGGTTTCAGTACCTCAACTGCAAAAAACAAACAAAACCCCCAAGTGACCAAAAACCCCACTTTCTGCTGCATTTTTCTGGGCAATAAAATAAACAGCAGGAAAGAGAATGGGGGAGATGAGGTCTGATTGGAAGAGCAGCCAGGTGAGAGGACTGCAGGATGGGATCTCATGTGTACTGAGTCCCTGTAAGAAAGGGGCTTCGGAGAAAGAGACGAAAGACTGAAGTGGAAATGGTGAAAAGGTGAAGGGCACGTTGTCAAGAGATGGGACGAAGGATGGATGAAGCAAGAACAGGAATTACAGATTATAAAGGAACTATTTGAATGCTGTAAACACCAGGGAGGGAAAAGAATTGTTTAGGGTGGTTCAGTGACATTTCTAGGAGTGATGGGATGCAGATAAGCAAGTGGAAAACGTAAGCTATTAAACAGGAAGCATTTCCTGAAGGCTAATAGACTGTGGAAAAGTCTCCTAAGGGAAGTGGCAGGAGCCACTCAGACAATTAAAACTAGAGTAGACAACATACCTTAGGGCATAATCATGCCTAAGACCACAGACAACTGACTGGATGTGACAAGTATCTTTCCTTCTTGCTTCAGAAATAAAGCCATAAAGCCCAGGGGGAAAAAAAGACCATTGTAAATCCAAGTTCCCTATACGCAGGGAGGCATCACACCTGACTCAAATAAAATCCAAATGCAAATTTTCCTTGTAAGTGACACAGTGTATGGCAGTTTGGTTCATCCTGAGCGGTATCTATACAAAAGGTCCAGTTCCCTAATGTTACATTACTGCCAACCAAAAAAAAAAATCTAATTCACAGTAAACATTAATTCATTGTTTGCTCAGGCTTTCTGCAATGTGTAATTAGCTCATTGTTTAAGATTTAACAGCTCTAAGGACCTTTTTCTTGCGAACTGCTGAATTAATATCCTGTTCTACTTCACTGATACCATCCAACTTTCTAAACCACAACTATGATAAGTACTTGATAGAAAAACACTAATTCTTTGTTAGTTTGTAGACATTAGGAATTTTGCAGGAATCTTGCAAAAATTAAACGCTAATTATTTGGTGTATGTTGCATTCAACAGAAGAAGGGAAGAATACTCATGAGTGCTGGATGTAAGGCAGCAGTAGACACCTGAAGGCTGGATATTTTTATTTTTTTTTAATTTTTTAAACTTTTTCTCCCCATCATCTTGATGTGCAGGCTGAAAGATTTTTAGCGTGCTCTTGTGTCAATCTATTATGATGTGACTGAAACCCACAAGCTTATTTGAGAGAACCTGCCAAACACCTATCAGCTGGTAAAAAGTCGGTGGTTGCTTTGTTTGAGAAGAGTTGGACTCAGACTCAGCAATGAAAGGCTCCATAACCCACTTCCATTTCACTCCTCTGGTACAGAGACATTGTATCAGGACCACTGACAATATGATTTGGTGATATTTACATTCCTTCAGTATCTCCTGTGGTCATCTTTGATTTTCGTGGTTCTATGGTCATGGTCTAAAAGCTCCACAACCTTGAACCCAATGGACAATGAACTTGCTGCACTTAGTCCTAATTGTGAATCATACTGACTGTAAAATTTGATTTGCATTACAGTAATGCTTTGATGTATAAGTCATGATCACACTCCCATTGTGCAAGGCATTATACAAACCCAGAACAGTAGACCTTGTTCCAAGAATTTACAGTAAACAGACCAGAATACCTCAACTGACCTTGATTTCTCACCTGACAACTTTCCTCTCTGGTTAAACTCACATCCCAAAGAGTTTGAGACCAAATCTTTGCAGGTAACTATCCCCTCATGCTGCATAGATGCTACTACCTTTAAACATTTGTGTCCAGGTTATTCCTGCAGTGGGATACTTTTCCTCCTGAAGGTTTGTGCACATGTAACTTGCAAAGAAGGAAAGACTACTTGCAATCACAGGGTACTGGTACAGCAATTGTTAAAGCATATACTGAACACCGGGCTAGAGCATTTGCCAAAAATATGAACGCAGTCATACATCCGTACAAATACTAACACATATGAAACATAACCAAGCATTGTGAAGATCAGCTTACCGGGTATTTGCTAGGCATTTATTGATTAAAATACCGATTAAGGCACCTGGTGACATTCTGTGCTTGAAACTTATGGTTCTGCTGTTTCCCAGCGGAGATGAGAAATCGCTCAGCGCTGCTGGAGGTCTGGCCACTGTCTTGTGTACACAGGCCTGAAAAAATGCCACAATCAATTTTAGAAATGGCAGGTCTTAAAGCTAAGTTTTGTGTATGTTTAGAAATGTGTCAGAAAATAAAACCTTGTTGAAACCGATTTTTTGATAATTACAAAATGTTAATGGAACAACAATGTAGAAACCACTACAGTTCTTACAATACAAATCTAGCAATATTATTTGCTTTTGTCCTCAATATTACTTAACATTTGTTGAACTAGAAAGTGAGTCAACATTATTTATAGTTTTCAGCATAAATTTAATTTTTGTGAGAGATGAACTAAAACAGTATCATTTTTCAAGAATATATTAATTGCCACAAGCTCATCCAGGTCTCCTTCTGTTGTTATAGCTAGCCACATTTTGCATCGAGGTTCTATTTATAACTTCTTCTAAATACTTAATAGATCGATGGTATTGCTATGCTACTGATATGAAGATAAAGGTGTTGAAAGCAGTTACAAGCCTTCCAGCAGATGATTTATAAAAGATCACAAATTATGGTAATTAGCAATCTAATGACAGGACTCTTCCATAATAATCCCTAAAAATTGATTAGCCATTTATTAAAATACCTATAATTTACTAATCATAGGCAAACAGAAACGATAGTATTAATCATGATTATAAGAGGTTTTGAATTGTTATTGATTAAAGTTAAATAGCCAAAGAGAACTATTGCTGTTAAAGTCCATTTAAACTTTATAACTGTCATAAGCAGCCACTGAAGCATGCTGTGATAAACAAGCTAGTCCTTACTTTCTTGGCTAGATCAACATATACTTAAGCTAAATCAGCTCTCTTCCTCTGAATTCTGTATTTCTTCTGACGTTGAAAAAGTAAGATTAAGACCTTCTATTGAAAAATTTTTCAACTATCTGTGTGGGATCACAGCTGAGTTAGACTGAGGATTCTTTCTTTCTTTCAGGAAATGAGATCCTTCGTTTCTTAAAATTCCCTATTGCACCAAGTAATCTTTAAAATAGTTCCTGGAACGGAGTGAGATAAGTCATCTTGCATAAGTGAATTTACAAGTATATGAAAGGATGACAAGTACAGAACTGATAAAAGGAAATTTATTTTAACACTACATATATTCAGATGTGGAACTTTTGCCTCAAGAAGTTGCTGAAGCCAAAGTTTCAAAACCAAATTATTTAGAACTGCAACCCATCTAGAGTTCTACTATTTTATGCTAGCATGGTTTCTGGAAGGAATATTTACAGGTGTAAACTGATTCATTCAAGACCAGGAGGAGATCTAGAGAGAGACAGAGCTGCCTACTGCAGGATTTTTATGCTCTTTCTTGAATTATTTGATATTAGAACCCAGCTAGACTTGCTGGATGGTGTGCTCCACACTTTACAGCTGAAGCACTCACCTCTTACCAGCCACTGCTGTTTATATATTTAATAAATGAATCATCTTACTCTATTAAAATTGGGCAGACATAAATAAGAAGTTGTCAAAACGGTGTGGCCAGTCATCACTCTCTGAGGATCTCAGGTTGCAACCCCATTTCCCATCTGCTTTCTCAAGGGACAACTTGTACAGCTTTTTATTCATCTGATTTTCAATATCTGATTTTTTTTTTATTTTTTTTTTTTAGTTGGAGGCCATTGGTGCTATCAGTCACAGAAGTATGAACAGCCACACTGTGAAGGTACTGCTAAACAATTTATTTTTCCAATCACATCAGTGTTTGGATTCTTTTGCAAAGGGCCTCTTTGTAGAAATAATGTAAAAATTCACACAAGTGAGCATTTAATGCTGCATGATCACATTATATGCAAACATAAGTGCTGAACAGGATACCTAAAAAAGGGTATTTTGAAGATACTAGTGTTTGTTCTAACTCTTCACTTTGTTTCAACCAAGGATAATGCTACAAATATAAAAATAACTCTGAATGTGCTCCAGAGGTAATCATCCCGGCAAGCTGGGTATAGACAGCTATTTAAATTCTTAAGGACAGTTATGAAAAATCCTAATGTTCTACCTACAGCTGCACCTTTTGTTTTACCAGCAGGATCCACCTAGGCTGCCTGCTCCCTTGCTTACCCCCGCGTCCTGCCCAGCTCTTCCTGGAACTGACTGTGCTGAGAGCAGCATTTCACTCCCAGCACCATCACTATCACCACTTTTTTTTGGTTTTTGTTATAGTTTCCAAGTTTCTATAGTTTCTAGAGCTCAGCCAACCTCAATGGTAGTTCACTTTCTATTTTACAGCCATTTACATGTGCATATTTTCCTATTAAGCTTAAGAGAACATTCCTGACACATATTAATATTTTTAAAACTACCAAAAATGATATAAGAAAGTTCCTGTATTAAATTCCAACATCCAAAGGCTTTTTCTTCAAAGATGTCTCAAATTTCCCAAACAAGAATATATTGACTGTTGGGAGGTTTGGCTTTATCAAGGATTTGCAGTCTACAGAAAAAAAAATATTTTCTTCATCCCTAAATAGATCCTCGACAATGGCATTTAACAGCCGCCACCTGCAAAGGAAACAAACAGTCACCTATCAATATTGTCACCAGAAATGTTGTTTATGACAACAGCCTTAAGCCACTGAATTTTGAAGGATATGATGTGAAGGGGTCTTCAAAGTGGAACATAGAAAATAATGGACATACAGGCAAGTACTGTCAAATTATTACTGTTATTATGGGATTTACTTGTCCCTTCACTTGGAACCATCCAGTCGCTTCTTCCATGTTCTGGGCAAGGTGTTAGATATCGCTACTGCTACTTAAAAGCAAGGGAGCGAAAATAAGATAGCACCCCTATCTTTCAGAAGTGAAACTTTCAGAACACCTTCTGAAGTAAGGCTTTCTGGGAACTTTGGGAGAATGATCTGTTTTTTTGGATTCTGGACACAGTCCTTGAGTGTCTCAGCAGAAATTGGTTCTATGCACATGCAGAAACAGAACTCGAGATGTCTAGGGAACCTCAAACAACAACCTCTAGGACTAGGAGGTGGGTGGGTATGGGGGTTTAGGACAACAGTTTTGGCAGAGGTATGTAATTTCTGCTGAATGCTCTTATACCCTTCATTTTTGGGCTTGCCCTTTCTAACCCTTGCTCCTGTACAAAGAAGAATTCTGCTGAAGAACAACATAATCTGGGAAAGTCATTGAACCAGCGGCTCGCAGTGTGTGTGTCTTAGTAGTTCTTTAAACAATAAGCTGAAATCTTCTCAGATTTCAACCTGTTTTCTCTGCAAACAGAAGTAATCTAATGTGAGCTTGTTGATTAGCTACTTACTGATTCAGTAAACAATGAATCAGTGAACAGCAAATCAGTAAACAGTGAATCAGTGAATATAATTTAGAACCGTTTCACTTCCTCCACTTTTCTTCACTAAAAGCAATACTAATGATGATGCTTCAACAATATTATGTTAATTACTTTAACTTTAAAAATAAATCTGTTGCCATTTTTTAAAAAAATATCTATAGGGGTTATTAAAATCTTAGATGGATTGTTTTAACTGCCAAATCCCTAAAGTGGAAAATTGCAAGTGGCAAATATTTTCCTAACTTAAAATGGAAAGGTAGAAAGGTAGACAGCTGGGTAGATTTTCACAGCCAGAGGTCCTAGTTTAAAACATTGGTATTTTGACAGACCATAAGAAAAAGACATGTTTTCAGTGCATGGGTTAATGACTTTCCCATTACAGAATGATATTCTAGAATCTCCATATTACAGTTGCTGTGCATAGAAATACCTTTTACAGACAAATTAATATTCATAAGGATTGGTCAGAACTCTCATCATTCCCAACTATGCAAAAGGATTAGGATTTTATCTGGGCTTTTAAAATTTCTTCCTTCTGAGGGCAACCAATCCCTGGGCTACAGTGAGTACAACACTGGAACTGTTATTGCTTAAATTACAGCTGCAATTAGAAGCTCTACGTGAGATTAGATTATCATCATGTTTGATGATGTGCAGATAGCAAAGGTCAGAGTCTCAAAGGTCCTAGAATCTAAATAAACAAAGCCAACAAAGATATGTTACTCATCCATTTACAGATAAAAAAAGCAAAGTAACTAAATGACTCACGCAAGCTTCCAGTTCATTTGAAATTCAGAACAGAAATGAAATCTCTGGGGCTTCAATCCAGGTCAAAACAATATTTCCTATGGAAAGAAAAGTACTGTGCTTAATGTAGACATCCTAATAAGTAAATTTTAAAAATACATCACAAAAGTCTCAAGCACAGGATGTGATGGTGATTTATAGCTAGAAAAGTGTCTCCTAAGAAAATTTTGTTTTGCTGTTAACAACAGATTAAGCATCGCATTAAATAGATATAATGACTTAGATGCTTAGGCTTAAGTTGCAACACTACTCTAAATTAAAACAGAATATCTTTAAACCCTGCCTAAAACAAATGTTACAGTGCAGGCAATAGGAGATAAAAATGATGCTTAAAAACCAAATAAGCTGGGATCAAAGTTATTTTTAAGAATACTTTGATAGAAGGTATTCTCCTAGACAAAAAATGAAGGAGTATAGGGTCTTCTGAAAGGTATAGGTAGCTTTCACTCCCGGGGTTATAATGTTAGTGAACAAATCTCTACAAATCCCCTCAGTGCAATCAAGGAAAGACAGGCTATTACCCTGTTTTCTTCAAAATGCAATTAACCGATGATACTCCAAAGGATACATAAATGGATGTCATAAAAGTCTATAAAACCCTTACCCCAGAACAATCCAAAGTAGTGCTCTGTCCTTTTCCTCCATTTTACAAAAGGAAACAAGTATCACCAAATTTATTTTATTTACTATTATTTATTCAGCTGAAATAATGGGTAGCTCAGCTCCCCAGCAAGTGAGGCTCTACTCAAGACATTCAAGTTCACAGAGCAAATCCCAGGTAGAAATGGGAAGAGAATCTCCAAGTGCTGTGCCATAGAGGGAGCCCCAAATGCTGTTGCATATTACTGGGAAGTGCTCTATGATATTTCTCCCTTTCATCTCAAATTAATCTCAGCTAGCATTTTGCAAGAGTTCAGCTTCTGCAGAGTTGAACTTCTGGAACATTCAGGTATGAAAAACCAAGCCAGAACTTTAGGATAAATTTGAACCTCAAGAACATGCATCTTGCTACTCTCACATACTGTTAATGTATAATCTCTTGTGTATTTTTTTTTTTAAAACAACTTATTTGTTTTCCCCAGTTAAAGTAACATTAAGCACATCCCCTAAAATTGGAGGCGGAGGTCTGGGAAGAAAATACAAGGCAATAGAATTTCATTTGCACTGGGGAGTCCGAGGTGTGCAGCAATACCTTCCCGGGTCAGAGCACAGCATAGATGGAGAAAAACAGGCCATGGAGGTAGGTGAGACTGTTGTGGATTATGACTTTTACTCAAGAACTCTGGCTTTTTAAGATACTGTTGCACAAAAACTACTGACTAGTTCTCCTATGAAACCCCAACAGTGGAAATAAAGGACCGAGGACACGTTGCTCACTACCCAGAACACGCAGGAAAACACACTAGTTTTGCATAGCAAAGGCATAGGACAGGCAACAAATCTGGAGTTATATAACCTTTGGGGAGGAGAAATATTTCACAGCCTATACAGTCTGATTACACTCTCACACTGCTTATTCAGATTATATATTCATTTCTGGGACTGCAACCATGAATCGAACTACACAACTGAAAAAACCCCCCTCTCTTCAAGGCAAGACAAGTCTCCAGTGCTGATACACATGGGTTGGTGGAAGGAAACCACCCCCCTTCCAAACCATGACGTAAAAAATCTACCTGTTCCACTGCACATGCTGAAAATTGAGGGCTGCAGCAGCGCACAGAGCGCTTCACCTTCTGGGGAGTTGTACGAGATGGTACTGTTGTTGATGATTGAAGTTTTTAATTGTAGTAGTCCATTTATTGCATCGTTCCTGCCTGAGGTCAAGGGCTTCAAGCTGTCTGTCCCCAGCCTGTAAGCAGCAAAGCAGCTCTGGCCCCACTGCAGCGTAGGTGCAGAGAAGCAGCCAGGCTGCACTTAACAACAACAAACTGTAGAGGAAAATGAACAAATAATTGGCTTTGACTATTGTATTACAGCTTCATGTTGTCCACATAAGAGAAGATGTTTTGGATATAACAGAAGCGAAGAAAAATGCAGATGGTGTGGCTGTGTTAGCATTCTTTATAAAGGTAGGTAGCTAAATTTTTTAACTGCTCATCTCAACTCTACCAGCAATTTGGCTGAGTGATCGATTGTGTTAATGTTACAGTAGTCCAAGACCTAAGCCTCTCTGTCTTCTGCAGGCATTCAGTGCCAGCACTTAGTTCCTTTACCCTTTTCTATATTCTGCTTGCTCTTATCTTTTAGCCTTGTGGGTCTTTTCTGTTTTATTTGCAATTAATTTAAAGCAACCAGTTGTTGAGAAAAGCATGATTTGGAATCAAAATATTTCTGTTTCAGATTGAAGAAGAAAATAAAAACTATGCAACTCTAATAAATGAATTAGAGAATATTAAATACAAAGGTAAGACACTTTTGTTGGTCAAAATGCAACATACATTTATTTCAGCACATATACTACCAGGTAGTTCACGGTCCAATCCTGTTCTAATTACGGTAGAGATCGTTACTTGAAAGTCAAAGCCAAAAGATAGAGGTTAGTTTGTCAAGTACTCAGAGCATTGCAGGTGGGAGAAAATCTAGCTCTCCATATTTGCAGTGAAGAACACCCCCCGAACCAGGATGAGTATTCCTGCTTCTACAGGAGAAAGCACAGTGAGAAGAAAAACATGCCTAAACCATGTGTTATCACAAGAGGTGTGCGTAACGTGTGCTGTGTGGGACCCTGCGGTTGGCAGTCAGGGATTTCACAAGCGGCGAAGCAGCACGTGGGAAGCATGCGTGGGGATGAGGCTTTACACGGCCATGAGCAGCAGCCACATTTGAAGACAAATGTGAACAATACCCACAGCGGCGCTTGTTACAAGCGATATTTCCACATGGTCTGTCTAGGGCAAACAGCACAGATGGAGCCTTTGCCACTGAGTTCTCTTCTCCCGCCTGAGGAAGATCTTGGAAGGTACTATCGGTACAAGGGTTCCCTCACCACCCCTGACTGCCATGAGGGTGTCATCTGGACAGTATTTGAGAAGCCAATTGAACTCAGTATTTCTCAGGTAAGTCGCAGAGGGATAGCCTGGAAGGTCTGCTTATGGTTATTTTGCCCCTTCATCTGTCTGCTCGCTCACACAACACACACTTGTTAGCTGCTCCACCGCTTTGTTCTATGACACACAACACTTGCTTGGCATTAGCCTAATCCTTGTCCTTAGTGCCAGTTTTTTGACCCTATTAAATCATCTCTCAAAAAAAGGCAGGAAAGCAGAAGGAAGGGGAAATGGCGATGTGAAAAGAAAGTGAAAAAACCCCACAGGTAAACACCTAACTCAGTGCTTCAGCAGCAGCACTTCCACGGCTGTCATCTGCTCATCCCCAAAATGTTACTGTTTTTCTTCTATTCTCGTAAGTATTAGGATACCAGAACAGAATACTTCAAAATCCAAATTTTGAGCCTATCGGCATCAGCTTTAAGCAACCCATTTGTGTCCTACAGAGAGGAATAGGAGACAGAATCATGACTCCCTCTAAAATGCAGATTGTTCAGCTGACAGAGTACACGATTAAAAAATTCAGGTGTCCTGCGATGGACTCTCAGCAATACTACTAGCCAGCACAACCTGGCTGAGAGCCAGCATCTGTATTTTAGTTCCTTACCTGCAGTGTACTCCCAAGCACTTCAGTCAGTGCTCAGCCACACACCAGTCAGCATAGCACAGTACACAAGGGCGAGCATCTGCTTGCTCTGGGCCAGTGTCGCGCTTGCAAGCAATTAGAAATTCGAAAGCAAAGTCCTCTTACTTTGTGTCACTGTGACGTGATGGACAAGGACAGGACTGTGTGCGTCAAGAGCACTGGTGTAATCAGGTCCTTGAGGTGGACAAAGCATCTGGCTCACACAAAAAGGAAGTCCCCATGATTTCCAAGGCCAAAACAGGTCATTTGTCAGTGCCCTCTGGCACTAGCCTCCATCACATTGTTTCCTGCAAGGTTTAATGCATCCATACAGTTCAAAACAATGCCACAGAGTAAGGCACTGCAGATTTAGAATATCACAATTTCCAGTGTTCCACAGAAAAAGGGTTTAACGATCTATTCATTTTCTTTGATGTCTGCAGATTTCTCAATTTTCCACAGTCCACTTTGATGGGAAGAACTCAAGTTACATGGTTGAAAATTTCCGGCCTGTTCAGTTTCTGAATGAACGAAAGGTGTACTGGTCCAGTGCCAGCATCTTCCTGCCTACCACTAAGGTTTTAATGTTGCTCCTGATGCTTACGTACATCCTGAGTTCTCTTTTCCAATGAACACTTCTCACCTCATTCAAGGTTCTGGGCTTTTTGGAGGGTTTGTTTTTTTTTGTTGCTGCTGTTGGTTCTTTGTATCAAGTAGTCTCTCTAACTACCAACTCATGAATCATATCTCAATACAGAATTTAACCTTGTCCTCCTCCAGATACTAACCAAGGACTTCTGTTGCTGCTCTTACATAAAATGAAACCCATTGCACTAAATCACAAGAATTCAATGGAACTGTAAGATAAAGCTATGAAGATTCAAATTTTAAAAAACCCAAACACTTAAAGAAAGAATTAGGATGGATTATTTGCAAGCCTGTAGTTTTAACACAATGCTGGAAGGACACTTTGCAAGCTATACAGAGGACCTTCAAGAGGACTCTCTTCTTAAGTGCCTATGAAGGGGTTTGTTTGGAGTATGTTTACATTCAACACTGCAAATCAGGAAGACAGTAACACGGGGAGTAATTCTTATCATCCCTACATTGTCCTACAGGAAGGTACAACACAGAGCAAAGAAAAAAATGCTCACACACAATTGAGCAACATTTGCAATTGATCTGGGTGATCCTATCTAGTGAAGGATATGTGACAAATTTCACCTGTACTAAGGCAATTCCCCCACCACCCCCACCACCCTTCTTCCTTCAGAATATCTAAAGTTAATTTTTAGATAAGGATACTGGATTCCTTTCATCTAATCTACTGATTCTGGATTTCAGGTTTCTCTCTTAAACCTATTTATTCAGCCTAGTACAGCATCCTTCTCTGGGGTGCCCATGGCCAATATGACATGCTAGAAAGAAAAAGGGAAGCTCAGCTGCACGTACCAGTTGCACATCTGTGGAAATTCCCTCTCTTTGGAGGGCTGCATTTGAAGCATGGGACTTTAATGATCCTTTACAGTTTTCATTTGCCTAATAAAATGGGACAGCTCAAGAAATGGCTCTTTCCAGTATCACATTTTAGAAGTTTTTAAATGTCAGTTTGAACACTTCAGTGTGTATTTTTTTTTTTTTAATAACATACCTGCAATATTCACATATGGTTAAGATTCATAGTTTTTCCAAGAAGATTGTGATTTGAACTGATTTCTTCAGATCTTACTCAATTACTTACAGAAAAGCACAATACATTGAGAAACGGGATTTCCTTGTATTATTCCAGTTTTCTCTCCAAAGAGACTCATAACAATTTTCTTTGGCTAATGCCATAGAACATGTTACAGCTTCTTCTAGAATTTTAGATTTTGGTCACACCAAACAGGATTTCATATTAGCAGACTTGTATTTTTTTCTTTAGCATAATATTTGCAAAGATGACTTTATGCTACAGCTATATGGCCATTTTCAGGAAAATCATGGCAGTGAGACTAACCACAGCTCACCAAAGGAGTAAAAGCGGAGGGGGGAGGATTATTTTCATATTTAACAATCAATAATATAAGCTTAAAAAAAACACATGAGAAAGTAAATTCACCTTTTCAGGTTTAGAGGAATCATTAAGACTTCAACTGTATATTTAGCTAACTGAAAAACTTCTGAGAAGCAAACATAAATGAAAGATTAAAGTTGAACAGAGACCTATGTTTCATTGCCTTGAGTTTTTATTTCTTTTGTCCTTGCTGAAGGGGAATCCACACAATACTCGTTCAGAAAAGGAATGTGACTTTTTTAACCTATTTTCTTCACTACATTTAGGGTTGAGTTTGCATTGGGGGGGGGGTCAACATGGATTTGCAGTACATTGGGATGTTTCTGATGTTGGCAGGCTTCTGGAGATTTAACTTCACATGGGTCACCTGGGTATTATCTGCACATAGCAAAATTGCTTTGTGTATGGCACCTTGCTCAGCAGAGCTGCTGCACACACCTAGCCTGTCAGGGAGAGGACGGGCAGATTTCTTACCATGAAAGAAAGGGTACCATGGATTTACCCAGGGTAACTCCACTTCTGTACAAACGCTTGGCTAGTTAGTTAACCAGGATAAATGGTTGCGTACTTACCCATCTGTTGAACATCTCTGTGTTAGCTATTTCCACTATATCCCTCAACAACCCAGAAGCAGAGAACGCATCAAGAAATTAAGAGGAAAGATGCTTTGTTTTCAGTCCGTGTTACAAAATGTAATAAATGGAATTACTCTGAAAGGCTCATGTTTCACTGCTCTTTCAAGATTTACAAGCAACATGGTAGACAGCACAATCACATACAAAAGTCCCGTAGGACTGGGAGCTCCTGTTTTAAAGACCAGCAATGTGAATACTCATCAGGATGCCTCCACTGAAAACAATGCCTTTTGCACTAAAAAAAACCCCTGCATCTGGTGGGAGTATGTGTAAGAGCCTGTCATCCTACTTTGTTCAGATTTTTTACTGAATTCATGAAGTGGTTCTTCATGGTGCCCAAAGGCACCTCTCTTAAGGATGATTGGAAGAAACTATGGAGGATCTGGGTCAACTGTCATTTATTGCTACTGATAAATGATCAGTCACGGAGGCAACTTCTCACTAGGTTGTGGTTCAGTTTACCATGTAGGTAGAGAGGACCATTTATGGCAATTAGTTACGATGTGGGAGGATCTCATTTACTATGAAACATATTAAAACATTACTAAGAGGAAGAAAAAAAAATCTGCTGAGAAGATGGTTAGTCCTCTGTAAGTATTCTTCTGCACAAACCTCAGCATGAATAAAATCTGAATAGGCAAGTATGACCATTTTTTACTGAGTGAATCTGAATTTTATGCCAATGAGCAAAAGGGAAATGCTACAGTCTGCATCTGTGTCAGTGATCTAGTTCGATTTGTTCTTTGTCGGAGGCACCTCTCTGCAACCAGGCAGACACATTCTGTTCTGGTGCAGGACGTGACAATTACAGGACTAGTATTAATGCAGTGAATAAATACAAATCTACAGCAAAAACTATTCAATTTAAAAAACAGTACAAGACAGGAAGGCTTGAAGTGGGACATTTGGTTTTCGTTTGTGAAGATAGTTATGGAAAAGTAATTTGCTGTTCCACAAGCAGCTTCAGGTGCTGATTTTCAAGAAATTTGTCTATGTTACATTTGGCATGAAACTTCTTATATTGCAAAGACACTAGGAAACAACAGTAGCTCTTGAAGAAAAAATAGCCAAGCTGTGGTAATACAGGAAAGGGTGGGGGAAGGAACAGAGGTATTTAGAAAGATCCAGAAAGAACAGTGTTTTCCCACGTACAGAAAAGTTAACATAGAACTTTGCTAATACATTTCACATATGTTGGAGCCAGAGTTGAAGACTGCTTACCTTCTGTGACTGAAAACTGGAGTACAATAGAAAATGAAACAACACAGGAAACTAAAATTCACTAGAGCTGTATGTTTCACATTCAAAACAAAAAAGACGAGCAGGGGCTTTGCCAGCCTGAATCAAGTCAGAGATAGACTAGCATTTGGATTGCAGGAAAACAGACATATTCGTGTTCGAGAGTGCAAAGACCAAAACATTTTGGGAGATTATCAAAGTTTGGATGTAGCTTTGCTTATGAGAAGTCTGTCCTTTGGAAGCAGCTTGCATTTTGGTTTAGCGTTTGCCTGTAACGGCTGTCACGGTAGAGTCCATTCCCCATAAGGTTGAACAGCAACTAGGAATTCACCAAACTTAAGTAGGTCCTCCCCATTTCTAAAAATATACCAAGCCGAGATTACATGGCATTGTATAATGCATCCAAAAAACCATCCTTTTCCAGTTTTGGATCAGACCTTGATTTGAGTGCAAGCCTTCAGAGGTCAGAGAAGTGAAGGAGCAGATCTGCCATATGCACACAGGCCCAGCTTCTCTCCCTCACAATCATCTGACAATTGGTGGAGGAGCAGGCAGGGACGACAGGAGGTGCAGGCACAAAAAAAAATTCCTAATACAATATGTTTTCAGCAAAACATTTTCTGAGGAAGCAGAAAAAGACAAGGAAACCTAGCCATTACTCACAAGAAATATATTTACATTATCCACAAAGAATTTTAACAAACTTGCCAGCTTCATTGTATGGTCAGCTCCTCCTGCTGACAAACGCAAGCTCAAAATGCACTTTTCTTCTGGACAGAATTATTTTTCCATCACTGCTTGGAGAAAAGGATAAAGCCTTTTGCTTTTTCCTTTCCTCCCTCACCCATCCAGAAGTTGATTTCACAGAGAAAACAGCATTTGCTGGCACAGCCAGCAGCCTTCCTGTTAAACAGATGTCATATAGCAAACCCATGTAAAATATCCCCCATCCACCTGTAGTCAAAAAAGGATA
Organism: Buteo buteo; assembly: GCF_964188355.1. NCBI lineage: Eukaryota > Metazoa > Chordata > Aves > Accipitriformes > Accipitridae > Buteo > Buteo buteo. The sequence goes on along the minus strand of NC_134177.1, from coordinate 44,969,336 downwards.
TAGAAAAGCTTACCTAGCTTCCCAGTCTGGTTTTGAAGTCCAATAAATGTGTTAATACCAGGTGTAATGTCAACCACCCCTGATCCAGTGACGGGGAGAACCATTGCCTATTGCTGTACCTTGCACAGGAGATAACACTGCACCACAAAAATGATTACGCTTGGAGATGTGAGGGTTTTTTCCATAGAGTTAAAAGTGGATGTGGTGATTTTCTTCCAATAAGCACTACAAGTGGCATAGGGTTTAGAGAAGTTTCAATGACAGAGAAAAAAATGTCACGGTAGCTCTGTGCAGCCAGAGGTGGCTGTGGAAAATGTTTCATATAGGAGAAAATCATATACAAATTAAAAAAAAAAAAAGAAACGCAGGATTTATTAGTAAATTACGTGTACCTGTGGAAAACCTAAGAAAACTCTAGCTGAGATGCACTGAAGAAATACACACGAGGAAACCAAGACTAGTAGCCTCCTGCCACGCTGCCCAGCCTGGCGGGCTGCTCCCCACAGACACAGGGCCCAACGTGGCCGACCACAATCCTGCTGAATTCTTCCACAAGAAGTACCTAAACCCCACCTCACTCACACACTGCCTCTCTCACTTGCTCCTTACAGAACCTTATGAAAGCTTCTCTTTCAACATGAGGCAACGCACCCATAAGGAAGCAGCCGAAGCTCCCGGGACGCCCGTCTGAGGCGTACCGTACCCCGGGGCAGCGCTCAGCCTGGCAAGTCTTTGCACACCTTGTTTTTTCTCAGTGTTATTTCCCCCTTTGTAATCTCCTTCGCAGACAGACCTGACTCACCGCTCCGCCGTTCGCAGGCTGTGGGAAGCGGCAGCGCGGCCGGGCTGCGGCCCCTCTGAGGTGGGCATTGGCGGGAAGGCAGGCTGCAGCACCCAAAGCTGGGTTTGGATGCTAGGTAGGGCAGCCCTGCCGCTTAAAAAGAGACCTGAAAGGAAAAAAAAAAAAGCAGGGAAGGGGGAGGAGGGAGGTAGAAATAAAGGGGAGAAAAAAGATAAAAAGTGGCAGGCAAGGGGTTGGGCACCCACAGAGCTCGCCTGCTGCTGGCCGCCATCTTCTGAGGGTCCTTTCCAGTCAGGCTGAGGGGAGTCCAACAAGCCCGGCCATCCCTTTGCTGTGGGCATCTGCCGGGGACCCGTCTTGGAGAACAAAACAACCCCGGGCTGTCTTCCCCACCATGTTTCAGGTATCGTACCCCCGGGGCTTTGGGTGGCAGCGAACATTGCACCTCACGAAAACCACCTAAAAGCAGCGTTGCTTCGGGCTGGTTGAGAAGCCCCGCTGCCAAGCGCTGCCACCGGTGGCTGCAGGGAATAGGGGTGACATTTCCAGACCCCGCTGGAGGAGGTGGCCGACACCTCAGGGCCACCGATGTGGACTCTGGTGCCCACCACAGGATAAAAAGCAATTAAAGAAGGTTGGGAGCATGAACAGGATCAGCAGGGGCCGCAGTGGCCTCCTCAGCCAGGCTGGATAAAGCCGGGGCAGGTTGTCTTCTTGGTGTCCTCCAAACTCTTTCTGAACACAGACACAACTCATTCAAGCCAACCGCCGAGAATGGGAATATGCGGTTTTCATTATGGAGTTTAAATATATTTCCTAAAAATAACCCGCTGTTTGGGGCTTTTAGTATCAGAAATAAATCCATATACAGCCATAAAACCTGATTATAATTAGTCACACAAGTAAAATTATGAGTGTAATTAACTACACCAATTAATTGAAATGCCTTTGGGACATTATTTCCCTTCTTGCAGTTGAATGCAATTTACATTTAAAGTTATATTATAAAAGGTAAAAGATTGTAATCAGTTTGGGTTATTTTATTATCTTTTACCTATTAAAATCTTCTGAAATTATTTAGATATCTAGTACTCAAACACGGTTCTGATTAAAAAGAATCCAAACAGCTGACACTATTTTAATAACTATGGTTTTTGTTTTATAATCTATCTCCTCCTAGCTAAACTTTTCCATGCCCTTTCTTTTTATCGCATGAAGAGAACCTATTCTCTATTAGAGAGAATCTATTAGTTTCCATCAACTGAAATTACCTTCATAACGTCAACACCCATTCACTTCCCACATTACTAAGACTACTCGTTGTTCCCAGCACGTAGGAGAAAGATCTTGACTGATTAGTTTCCAGATACGTGTGGTTATGAAGAATTTATGAGAGAGAAAGGAAGGCAGAAGTTCTACATTCTGCTGATTATGCTGATGTTGACATTAAGCCCTAAATAAATCATAGTCATTTTCTATCAAGAATGTTATATCTTTGAAAGCCTAGAATCATGTGAGTTTGTTGTACATGAAACTCTTCTGCATTACACAAAATGCTTTCTTACATGCAGTAAAACATAATGTTTTATGTCCTGGAACCCAACAGTCACTGCTGAACCTATGGATAATCCCGGGAGAAAAACAGTAAGCTCCATAAGGTAAAGGAAAACTGCTGCTTAAAAGAGCAGGATAAAGACACAAAGTCAACCACCGAGGTGCTGAAGTTTTCCTCCAGCCCCTTGGGCTGAAATTCACTGCAACTGATGGCTACTCGGCTTTCTGTGCAGCACTTTATTCCAAACACATATAAGTAAAAGGGAGGATTCACCATTAATTTCCAAGTCCTCAAAGAATTTCAGTTCTCCAAATCACTGGTATAGCTCCAACATTTTGGGAACTGGGTGTTGGGACAGTCCCAGTCCAAGGAGTGTCCCTGTGTATAGATGAAGTCTACGAAGGAGGTTGTAAGCAGAATAATTGCCAAAGCTCCATTTACTTCAATGGTTTTACAACAGTTTGATTGGCAGAGAACATGGTGTCTCATCAAGCACTGCAAAAAGGACTCCAATGTCACTCATATAAAAAAACCTGAAATGGGTTTCTATTGTCCTGATTGTTAATATTGCAGTGCCAGAGCATAAACGGGAAGTTTGGGTTTATGATCCCACAGATATGAATGCACATGTTATGGAACAAGATTGATTTATTTTAAAAAACAGCTATTAAAGCTCATAAAACGCAAACATTCAGATTACATGGAAACACATTTGAAAAGTCAGTGCAATTTCTACTGCAACCATAGAAATGTTTTGAGGTTGTGACAAAGAAGAGTTGGTAGGACAACAGGCAATCCACAGTTCATGATGTACAAATGCCTCATATAAAGCTTATTAAAAAGAAAAATAATGCCTGACCATTTCTCAGCAAGTACCGAGTGACCTCAGTAACAGATCCAACCTCAAGAAAGAGATGTCAGCTTGGTGAAACATAGTGGCTTGTTTTGCTAACACGAGGCAACACACGTAGGAAGTTTATAAAAGGGCTGTGCAAAAAAAGCATACACAAGCACCTCTGACAGTTAAAATTCATTTACAAAAGAAAATGAGCATGCACAGTAAGCTATAGAAGATGGAAATAACTCTCCCGATAGCTCATTTCCCCCCCTCTTTGACTAAGACATATGTGGCTAAGTAAGTCTTAACTTCTGCAGAAGATAGAGCTGCCTAGAGTTTTCAACTTTCTAGCTAAATGGACTAAATAGAGGCTTAAAAAAACCCCTAAATAATACAGACTGAGATAAGGATAAAAAAAAACCAGCGCATGAGAAAGTAAAAGTTTACAAAAGTTATTTTGCAATAGTTGCCCCCAGCAGAGCCTATAGAAGTGATAGTGTAACTTGCTTCTCCATTTAGAAAATCAGGAAGAACAGTACAATAATAAAATCTGCCGGTCGCATGGGCAGTGGTAATAAAACTTCAGTATCAGTGCCTGCTTTGCTGTAACTTACTGCCAAGTTCCTGTCAAGAAAGCTGAAATGGAATGATTAACACATCCTGCGCCCTCATTATAGAGCATTCAATTATCCCAGGATACTCCGTGGCAAATAGATCATTTTCAATACAACACTGTACCACGCTCTCTGCACTGCACACTCTGTGAAAGCTTGGCCAGCAGTGCTCTGCTTTTCTGCACCTGATCCTAATCCTGGGGTTTTGTATTCTTTTTTTCTTGTCTTCAGACTTACCTGGAAGGGAATTTAAGAAAAGACAGTGCTCTTATACCAATGCTCTTAACACTCCTGGGTTATAATTTGCATTTAGCAATTTTTATAAGAAGCTCCTTGCAGCACATTCTTAATGAACAGTGCCATTTGTTCTTATTAAGAGGAATTTTATTGTCACTGATGACTTCTAAGAGTACTCTACCATCAGTAACATTATTTCTAATACTGGAAGGACAATAGTTTCCTCTCCTCCCACCCCTTGCTCCTCTTGTCCCCCCCCCCCCCCCCTTTTTTTTTTTTAAACCCAATGGCATAGAGCAAAATACCAGTCTTTCATATGAGCAAAGCAGCAACGTAATACAACTCTTGACTCTTAGAATTATGCCTTTCCTGACAGATTGGAGGAGTTATAGGAACTCAGATTAAATGAACAGAAGACAATCATAAGACTCCAGACTTCTGTATGCACCTATATATAGACACACACACATATATACACATCAGTGGAAGCAGTAACTCATGAAATAAAAGGAAATAGCAAGTGCATTTCTAAAATGTAAAAGGATACAAGATATAGGGGGAAGATTGTAATATAGAGCTACAATGCACACAAGAAGGAAAGGTTAAGTTTTAGGTGTAGGTAGCTACCTTCACCTGTAGCTGAAAGACTCAATCACATATAAATAAGCTTTTTATAATAGCATTTATTAGATGCAAACTGTGAATTGGAATGCTAGCAGCATTGCACAAACGCAGCCTGCTGCTTCTGCGTGTCGTGTCACGATGCAATAATGTGGGTTCATCAATTATCAGTTCATTGGCTCTCCGTAAGATGTTCTGGAACAGAGAGTTGGAAAAGTGGGGCAAAAATTGACCCAAATCAAATTTTTGTTCAAAAAGATGGAGATAAATAGCAAGCCAGCCTGGAAGAAATTGTTCTCTACACAAACTACTATAATAGCAATTTTTTTTTTTTTAATTGATCCATAACAATTTCCACTAGAAATTATTGTAAGTTCATATTTCAGTTTCAACCTTCATAGGAGCAGAAGGCAGGGAATCCAAACACTCGCACCTAGTGAGACATTATTGTGATGGGAGCTTGACTTTATTACCAGTATGCAGTAATACATGCTGGACTCCTGAATGTGGGTTCCTAATGAACGCCTCTACCAGAGACTAGCAGAAAACCAAGGAATTCAAAGATAGCTTTGTAAGTCACACCGAATGACACTGCTCCCCCCAGAGCACCTCTTTTCTAGAAATCTGCAGTCCACTGTTCACGTTTCCAGAGTCAGGCATTTGGGCTCAAGGCATAAAACCCACTTGAACTCAAGTCAATCTGGAACACTATTTGTTAAAGCAGGATGTTTTTTACAAATTAAATCAGAAGTGATTTATAGTGTCAATCTGTAACCCTGGCAGGACCATCTGTGTAAAGGCCAAAGGTCCAAAGCTGAAAGACTGAAGCGCACAGCCAGGGAATAACCTGCCAAATGAGCATCTCTCCAGCCGATAACTGCAAAGACTAGATGAAAATGCTAATATTCTGAAATAAAAATTGAATTAGGGCCCTAACAAAAGAATTAAAGTCCCATACAGGGTACAGCACAGCACCCAGAAGCTAACACCGCCGTGTAGCATATGAAGGGTATGAACCCCTGCAAAGCAGAGGGCAGAGCTTTGCAGTCATCCTGCTAGCAACTGCATCGTGTGCCGTGACAAGTTAAAATACCAAATACATTTTTCAGACTGACCTTATAACATTTATCAGAGTGCTGTGGCTTTGAGGAAAAACACACACAAATTGCAAGGCTTTCAGTTAAACTGTGAGAATAGACAGCACCAACCACTTAAAGAACCCCGGCAGAAATTAAGGCTGTGGGGACACTTGAAAACTGGTTCACTTGGAATCTATTCACCCTGAGCTGGTGAGTACAACTGCCTGGAAAAAACACAAATAGTACAAGTGATCTCCCCATAACACACTCAATTTTTGGTATTCCAATTGTTTGGGGGATCTAATGAGTAAAATTATTGGAAAATATCCAGTGCATCTTGCAAGGGATTGTCAACATAAGTCAGTTCAGCTAGCGTAGCTATTCTACATTAAAAGCAATTGTGGTAAAGGCAACTGCAAGCAGGTTGAAGGTCTCTGTAAATTGTACAGGTTGTTCTCTAGCTGATAGGCCAGAACAGCCAGCCAAAATAAATCTGGCCTCTCTCTGCAAGTATTCTTCTTCAAATACCTTCCTTTGGAGTAATCTTTTATTTTAAGCAAAATACATAAACAAAAGAAAATAATGTCAGTGTTTTACTGTTGTACACATGAATCCAAAATACCCATTATAATCATCACCAAAATAAATTATTGTACCAGTCTGAAATGGTGGGAAACTTCAGTTTTCCTTTCATTCAGATGGAGAACATTTTATAGTAAGACATTCCTCTGGGATAATATACATTTTCATGGATTCAGATAAAAGTTATAATTTTTCATATCAAGGCTACCTATGTTAAATTTAGTACTGTGGGAAAGAGAAAAAGAGCCTGATGAGAATCTTAAACAATCACTTTTATGCAAGAGAAATAAACAGCACCAGTTCCAACGGTTCCTTGCAAGAGCCCCTTAAGACAACAGCTTTCCATGAACTTCTGAAAACAAAATAGCAGATACTTGAGAAAAGAATCTATTTTCATATTTGAATGACTGTACCCTCTTTCTGTAGGCTAGCAACTCTGTGCAGCATTCTTCCAGTAAGCAGTTTACAGCAGAATTATAAGACAGAGAACCCCGCTAAGAAAGCACTCCCCTGTCCCCCTTTTTCCTCTTTTTTGTAACCACAGAGCAAAGAAAAAGAAGTTTTGTTTAACAGACTGGAGCAATCTGAAAAATCAGAGCTCAGGTTGCCTACGTGTCAGCTTTTCCATCGCTGATACTGTTTCCTTCAGCTATTCTGCATTTATTTTTAAAAGGTCATTAAGCAAGATACAAAAGGTGAAGTGCAATGTTACAGATTTATAACCTGCCTGAGCACTTGTTAGACAAAGGGTCAATACTGCCTTGAACACAAAAGCTTAGGTAAAGTAGGTGTCTGCTTTCTACCCTGAAACATCAAAGCCCAGCAGTTAAAGGAAGCAAGACAAACCCAGTGAAGAGTGAAATATATTAGGAAGGGATATTCACATCTGTGTTCCATCCCCTACCTTCCTTTAATCAAGTCTTAATACATTTTATTTATTTATTTGATCTCTACCCTTCTTCACACTCAACTTCTCTTTCGCTGTAATAGACTGCCTGCCACTCACATGAAAAAGAAGGCAACTTTAAAACACAGGTAGCATTTTTGTCCCAGTTAGTTAAGTAAGTTAAACAACAGTTCAAGCTTCTTAGCCTTACAGATTTTGTGCTAAAAGCTAATAATTCTTTGGGTCACTCTTCTTTACTGCTTTAAACTGCTGCTAGTTTGCCTTGTGTCTTATTACGCAGTCAAATCTCTGAGTTATGCTAAAAGCAAAATTTAATAACTTCTTCAAGTCACTACTTGAAAATATCATTTACACTGAAAGCAATCTTATTCTAGCTTATATTTCATTCATAATCATTCAAAGAAATATAATTTGCGGGAAAGGTATGAGGTTTAAACACCCAGCCTGACATCTTTGTTCACATCTCATGGTCAAATTGGCCCTCTGATATGCTGCCAACTTTTCATTAAAAAGCTTCCACCAAAATTCTCTTTGTTACAAGTTAAATACTGGGGCTGCCTATGCTCAAAGGGGCTGTGGGCCCAAAGATTTATTCCCTTGTGTATGTCCTTTAAACAGGAACATTTTTATAATCAAAACTGAAGATAAAAAAGCAAGAGCACATGGCAAGCAAATGTTTACAGTTCACTTGCTCATGAGCAAGGTCATAAACATGAGCGTGCGCTAATGGTCAATGTGCATCGTTTGGGTCTTCCTGTGTGGAATCCTTTCCTGCCCCTTGAAGCAGCAGACTGATACAACATGAATGGCTTTGACTGAAAAGTCTCCGAAGGTGTTTTACTCCATATCAAATGGAAAACATCATCTAACTAAAACTAACTTTCTGTTCCTTTTGCTGGGGGATCCTAAAAGAAAACCTCCAGCATCTAGATGAAGCATTGAGCCATGATTTAAATTGCTGCATGAATATCGGAGCATCAGAGCTTAAAAACTCAGCCAGCTCTACCCTTGTGAGTTTGGAAAGGAGTTCAGATCACAGGGGAATTCAGGCTGGAAGGGCCCTCAGAGGTCTCTGGTCTGGCCTCCTGCTCAGCGCAGGGTCGGTGTGCGCTCAGACCGGGCAGCTGAGGGTTTCATCCCGGTGGTTCTTGGAAACCTCCAGGGACAGAAATTCACAGCTGCTGTGTCAGCCTCTCCCGCTGCTGCACTGCCCTCGTGGTGAACAAGTTTCTCCTTGTATCGGACAGAACCGCTCTTGCTTAAATCTCTGTCCGTTGTCTCCATCTTCCTGCCTCGCACCACTGAAGAGGCTGGCTGCATCTTCGCAATCCCCCCCTTGTCTGTCTTGACCTGGAGGGGGCTCGGGGAAGCAGACGCTCTACCCTAGATGTGGCCCGACGAGTGCTGAGCAGAGAGGGATAAGTCCTTCCCTCAATCTGCTGGCTCTGCTCCTATTAACGAGGCTCCGGGTGCTCTTCGCCTTCCTTGCTGGCAGGACACTCTGCTGGCTCCTGCCGAGCTTGCTGTCCTAATCTTCAGTTTACTTTCAGGCTGCATCACATCAGCCCATGTTCATCCAATCCCCATCGCTGAGCTCTTCCTCCCTACCTCGGGCAAGCCTTCATACACAAATCCTGTATACTTTGTTCTCCCCACGGTACACGGGGGCAATGTCAAAATGTCAATGGAGCGCGTTGGAGGAGGGATCTGCCTAACAATGAAAGGGCCAGATCTCTGTAATCACATTGTTCCTTGCATTGTCTCGTTACTCCAAACATCGTAATACAAACATCGTGTGTAAGGCTTTCTTAATTTGCCACTGGTGGTGTTGGATCCTGTTTCTGGCTCCGAAGCAGCAGCTTTCCTTTGTTGTTACCCAGTTCTTAACTAACATGCACTCTTCAGTTTTCCTGCAGTTTCTCATTGGGAGGCCAAGGTTTATTTATAATACATATAAATATTTTCTCCATCAAAATGCTGCATTAAGTGAAGGGACAGTTTTTAATCTGCAAACCATCTCAGCCGTTGTATGCTAAACATAAAGAAAGTTTAGATGAATACTGCGCTTTCTATATCATGTTTCAGCAAATTTTAAACAAGATTACCCATGTACCCTGAGCTACTGAAATACCTGGCCAAACTTTTCTCTGATGTTAAGATTGAGTTAAGCCTACTGCCCCAAACTATTTCTTTGACTCCAAACATAGCCAGCACACAATCCACCACCTTTCAAATTTATTTGTCAGTTTAGTTCCTTTCTCCTACCTCAGTTTGACCAAAAAATCCTCAAATGGATGGTGTAAAGACAATATAAGTTGCAAGATAATTTGAGGAAATAAAAAGCTAGAGAAGAGTCAGTAAGAAGATGATAAATATTTGCAGACAAAATCTGAAAGTCTAGATAAGATGATGTGGCTGTGACAGAATAGACAAACCAAACTAAAAAGAAGGTATTTCAGAAAAGAAAATATCTTAATTTAACTTTTTTTTTAATTTAAAAAGATTTTTATTTTTTTAAAATCACCTGTTTCTGCAAGCATTAGGGCATGCCCAAATTCAGTGACGACACTGCTTTGAGCAGAAGGCTGGACTGGATCACCTCTTGAAGTTCCTTCCAACCTGAATTATTTCATGATTCAATAGTTCTATGCAAAATTATACATCATGCCATTATTTAATTTGTATTAAGTCTACATTACACTCTGTGGCAAAGGCAGATGGTGTAAAACAACCCTGATCCCTTCAGTCTGAGTAAGAGGGAAATGCATCCGTTTCTTTCACAAGAAAAAATGAAACCTGCCTTGGTAAGGCCCCCAAGACCTCCCTGTGCTTCCCACTTTCTGGAAAAGAGAGAAGCATGTTATTTTACCATGTTGCACAGAACCGAGAAACAACTGTCTGAGAAATGTTGAGAGCAGTTTGGATATACTATTCCCAAAATCCAGAAAGCACAGTCATCTCACCCAAGAGCTCTATGAGCTAACTCATTTGTACTTTGCACCCAATAAAAACCTAATGCTGAAAAAAAAATTTCAGCAGTACTAAGATAAATAATACTGCTTAACCAAGTACAAGGAGTCCTATGTTTTCAGAGATCAGACAAACACTTCAACAAAGGCTGTGAAGCATCTGCTGCTATATTTTTTTTTTTTTGCAAAGGATGGAACAACATGAACTCTGATAAACAAAAGCAGCATGCGCCCCACCTAGGGACATCTGTTTGCTCTGCAGTCACGATTTTTAAATACAGTGTTAAAAGTTAGAGAGTGAGGTTCAGTAAGTCAGGTAACATGGGACAGGAGATTCAGCTGCCTTAGCTCTATTTTTACAGTTTTATATTGACAAGAGACACGAATGGCTGGAACCAGCACTGAGGTGATGGTTATAGCTAAAGGCCAAGGAGAACATCAGAATCGGACCGTTTTCAAGAACTGCTGTTCGGTATCACACACAGCATTACTAGCCAGAAAAAACAGACGCCATTCCTTGAACCCAAGTGATCCCTTCGTCTGACCCCAAACGCTGACAGGAAAGTAAGTAATGACTTCGATGGAAGTCTACCCAGTGGTAGTCAGACTGGAAACACACAGTACAACGGCAGCTTCAAATTCATCTAAAGGAAGCATCTAACTGTTAGAGAGCTGTCTGGAATGATCCTAAATAAAAATGAAGTTGTGTTTTGCCATTATTTTTCCTCGTTTGTTTTCTATGCTAACAATTAACAGAGAGAGCCTGCTGGATGTGCTTTTACACAAATGGATGTTCTTTTCATACTTGTTTATTTATCCTTTTTTAGTCTTAAAATAAGTATCCATACATGCTTTTGTTGTCTCTGCACTTCTCACAAGCTTGAATAAACACAGGAAAGCAGCTTGGGTTGATTTTATCCCCACGCCTGTTCCGGGGGTATCACCGTCACACAAGATGCAAATTCTGCCAGCAACTGATTGCGTTAAAGCACAACCATTAACTGAAGTTTAACAAATTAATAGACATTTTCCTTGTGATTTTCAGTCTTGAGGCCATTTTTCATGAAATCTAAATAAAAGACTAAACTTGATTTTCTAGTATCCTTTCAACTATGCCTTCAGATGAACAAGTACATGAGCCTACGACATGTCCTATGTTTTGTTTGCCCAGACAAAAGGACTAAATTGCAAAACCCAGGAAAACTGCTGAAGTCTGTCTCAGTGATAAACATTATTTAATCCCCAAAAGACAAGAATCTTGAGTTTGTGTGTCTATATTGTAAAACAGCCAGGATGTCACCCATCTGTTTTAGTTTCTTTGTCAGCTCCTAACACTCATGAAGTGAGCAACTATCAATCACGAGCAAGAGCAGCATTTCTAGATTCTACAAATAGGCTCAGAAATTTTGGATTTCTATTAAATCCAGAAGCAGCCTTAATGTACTTTCTAGTTTGTGGCTGATTTTGCTAAAGGGACCTTATCAAACATTGCTTTTAATTTTCACAAACAGGAAATCTTTTACACATGAACAAGGAAGTTGGAGGCTTGTCCCAAACAAAAGGTACAATCTTCCAAGCTTCTGTCAGTTTTTATTTTCCTGAAACGATAAATCAGCAAGCATGGATGACCGCATTTTACTAACTTCTTGCTTCAATTTATTGGACCTCAGGGAAAAAATGTAACAAAAGCTGCAATTAATACATACGCTGATCCTCTGGGCCCTCGGCCAGCCGGGGCAGCTGTGCCTGCAGTCCGTGAGCTTTCTCAGGACACTTAATGGCCCCAATCTGTAGATAACGGATAAATCTATGATACAGAGAAAAGCAGCGACCCAAGCTCCTGTACCAACCAAAGGGAGCACAGGGAACAGGAGGATATACTCTGGCCATAACCAGCAACTCCAGAACAGATGCAAACAATAGGATGAAGATGGAAAATACTTTTGGAGTCGGGCTTTTAAGGTTTAGGGAGACGTGACGGTGGTCAATTCCTTTTGCTAGCAGGGCATTTGCAGGAGTTGGTGCGTCTGTGCTTCCCATCACACTGGGGGGGAATAAGAGTTTTTTGCATAGGAAGGTACTTTCCCTGCTGCGTCTTTCCCCCTCCCTCCCAGGAGAAAGACCAAAAGCCATTTGGTTGATGGACTTGACTCGAGGTTTAAAGGAAGGCCACCTAACTACCTTCAAGTGTAGGCCACATATTTTTAGCACTTCAGATGCACATAAAGGTACACGGGCAAAATTCCAGCACAGCTCATTCCACAATTGCTCCTATCTTACAAAATGGGCTCAGCTAATTTCAGAGAGTCCTTGTCTGAGACTTGTACAGTTTTGATGTGGGAAATAAAAGGCATTCAACAGCAGAAAATGGCTGCAGTTTTTTGGCAGTGATATGATTCCTTCATCTATTTAATGGCCCTTGGTACACTTCTGAATCAATAAAAGCTTTACTACTGAAAACAGCACCTATGAACACCTTTGGTAATGAGAATTTTTAATTTTTTTAAATTGCACTTTCAATACCTAAAAGCCTTAACAGAGAAAATTCATGACAGGAACAACTATAGGTTGTATTCTTTGATGCAAATTAAATTTTCAATATTGAAAATGCACAAATGACTCAAACGACACTCTGGAAGTATCACACTTGTGAAGAACAACGACTGTGAATGCTCTGAAAATTTATCACCAGGCAGTAAAGATGACTGCATTGAGCAAGTGTCATCATTTAATGCTGCACAAATGCTCCAATTGCAGCTGATAAATATAGCAAGAGATGGCTTCATTTCCAGAGACACTAGCTTCTCTGGCATCATCCTTGGTGATACTGATGCATGCTAATCCTTGGTTAAATATCCATTTAGCATCTTCAAGGGCCATAAAAGAACAACAATAGTTCATTTCCAGCTAAACATAATGTTTGGAAACAATAAAAAAACCAACCAACCCCAGGCAATATGTGACGCCTGATAGACCAGCTTACTGTGGACTTTGGTCCAGTTGCCAACTCAACCAGATTTACTTCCTTTTTGGAAAAAAGCATGATTGTAATTGCAGTAAGTCTCTCATAGTTGGTGTCTGCTCAGAGGAAATGTCTCAACACTAGAGACAATCAAGAAGAAAATACGTGAGCAAACACGCATAGACGCAGAAGCAGCAGCAGGAACGTATCGGTACACGAAGGCTGTACATAAAGTACCTTCGGATCCTTGTTTCAAAGGCACGGCTTCCAAGAACAAAACCTTCATTTACATAAGGGATCATTTCACTTTTCTAAGAATATTGTTTTCTAAGAATAAGCATCATTATTATTAACAGCAATACTGAACAAGGGATTCAACTGAGAAAATATCAGACTTACCTTTTGTAAAAAATAGAAGAGTTTCAGATGAAATATAATTCAGGTACAGTCTGCTTATCAGAGTTATTGGAGTTACTGTTCCCTTTCTTCTCAGAAATTCCATGACCCAACAGCTGGATTCACCTTCTGAAGTTTTATTTTACTTCTAAACTGCAACCTATCTGCAAGTACACATTCAAGCAACAGCAAGATCAGTTTTGACCTCTTACTCCTGTATGTTTGTCTCAGAATTGTTACCCCTCCAGTGACTAAGTGAAAGATTTTTGCCTTTGACTTTCCACTTTGCTAGCCTTAAGTCTTGCATCAAAGAAAACCCAGCAGTAGGACACATATAAAGTACACTGGCATACATGAAAATAATATCAACAAACATGTGCATCATGAATGGAAGATTCTAGAAGAAATCTCATATTCAACTCAGAGTAAAAAGCCCAAATATTTTCTCAAATAGAGTATCCTCTTTCTTGCTTTCCTTTTTAAATCTTGGTGTTATGATCTGACACATGCAGGGAGTGCTCCCTCTAGCAGTAACACAGCAATTGAGCCAGCTCTCCAGTAGCATTTACCATGCTAAACTCAGTTTGTAACCTGTGCAAAATTTTCCCAAGGACTTTTTGCCATTAGCATTAACCTCACAGTTATTTGGATTCATGATGAACTGTATCTTCCCCAAAAAACATTGTTAGTCTCTGTTTATACGAAACTCCATCTTATTTCTGCAGGTGGTACCAGAAAGAGGTCTTCAGGACAGCTTCTTTCAGGACAGTTTTTTCCCTTCTTAAAGAAAAGAAACCTAGTGGCACATTTGCCACAACTTGTAAAGAAAACTAAAATGCAACCAAACGCATCATGCTCTGTATTGACCACAGCCACAATACAGGGAACTGCTACAATCTGTGAACCGAGGCGTGCTTCCAAAAGTTAGATGGAGCAGAGGAAATGATGATGGCCTGTGCTACAGCATGTGACTCTTCCTTTAGCTACAGGAAAGAAATTCCTTTGCTGGCAAATGTAGCAGTTTCATTCTCCACCTGTGCAAACTGCTATCTGGAGACGACTGGGCATCTACACTGAAGCGGTACAGACACATTATTTCTTGGCCTGTTCTTATGACCTATATTAATTTTTTAACTTGCATCTTACCTTTTGCTTCTGTGTCTTTTGTATGAGTCATATGTTGAGAGCGCTGGTTTTATCTCATGAAAACAGATATTCTGCTTGACCTAAAATGCCTATTGATCAATTATACAAGCACAATTAAATGCTTACATGCAGAATTACTAAATGTCATTTACTTCAGATCCTACTGTAACACAAAAAATTTTAACTTCAGAAATCATTCCTCCTGGTGAGGCAAAAACCTGCATTAATAAGCAATATGCAGATGATTCCCACTGCAGATAAACTTTGTTTTATTTTCTCATTTTAACAGGTTAAAAAGAAGGGTTTTGGTGAGAGTGCATTATGACACGCGAATGCTGCTAGCAGAGCGGACAAGGCAGGCAGTGCTGCTGCCGCGTGGCTGTGAGCACCACTGTGCTGCCCCACATCCACCTGAAAGCAAGAATTTGGCACGTGCCATTAAGATTTGTCTCGTAACTTCCTATCAAACTCTCCAGTGATGGAGTCTTTGCTTGATTTTTCTTAAAATCTCATTGCTTCTGGAACATTTTGAAGAAAAACGCTTTTTTATGTAATTTTTGTTAAACTCAAAAGGAGCCTTATTTACCACAGCATGAGAACCTGGAATAAAATTATTACACCTCAAATTTTAATTGTCCAAGTACACATACAAAAATTAAGCAATTAAATATTTTAAAAGACGTTTACTTTTTTTCCCCACTTTAATAACCTGCAGAAGGATTCTCAAGGGTGGGTAAGAAGGGACCCCATGTGCAGACACTGTGCTTCTAAGTCATCACTGATCTTACTTCAGATCTATCAAAACTACACCACAGAAAAACGTGAGAACCGCTGAATTAATGTGGTTTAGTGCACTAGCTCTTCAGACTTATTTGTAAGAGGGAAAGATCTCACTCTCACTCTCTGTTGTGTATACAGGCACACGTTTTAAAAAATTAAATGGACTAATTCTAAAAAAAAACTGAACAGAAAGTTCTCAAAAGGAAATCTAAAGTAACTTAAAAACAAAACTTAGAAGAGCTGAAATCTTGGTACTTAGAACTAAGTGCTGTGCTGGACAAACTGCAAAGAATTGCTGTATGCTTACTTACATGTTTCAATTTTTGGATTGACAAATACATTTAAGCTTAATGAAAACAGTACAGAAACTTCAATGCAGGAAAACAGCTATTAAAAATTATCTGACAAGAAGTGACACTTCATCTGCATCCACAGTATTTAATTTGTTTGAATAATATAGTTACAGATAAACAGGTTCACTCCATATACAATTACCAATACCTTTTTTTAATACAGCTCATATTCCAGTACATCAACACTATTTTATTTACAAGGTATTTCTGTACATTAACATCTTTCTAAAGTCAGTGCATTGTCAATAAGTTTTATACAATAATTTACAAAGTGAATGTAGTTAATAGTTAACTTAATAAATTTACTACTAATTCATGAATTAATTTAATTTAAAAAATTAATTACAACCAATGTAACAAACACAGAAGATCAAATAACATTAGTAGATTGTGCTACCTGCTTAAATAAAACATTTTAACATAATTCAGTTGAAAATCTTTCACTTTTCATGGAGTTTGTGGAGGGAGGAGTAGACAAATGGGTATTGAAAAAGCTTCTAACCTAGAAATTCACAAGCCATGTTTGCTTTTCTTCAGTCTCAATGTTTAGACCACTTTAAAGATATAGGATAGGGAGCAACACTTTACGAGTAAGACAATACTTATTTTGGAACTGATCTGCTGTCCTCAAAGAGGCACAACCTCCAACAAAGGCAGGGAGGTTTTTGCCTGAGTAAAGACAGCAAGATCAGCTGATATCATTTCTTAAATGGATAAAACTCAGAACTTTCTGGAGATTATAAGCTTACTGATAGATTTGGCATTCTTGTAAAACACAGTAAAATGAATCCAAACATTTATTTCAGAGATCAACCACGTAAATATCAATTTTGTTAGTGAAGATACAAAATCTAAAGAATTTGGAAGATGACATATAACAAAATTAGTAAGCTTCTTAGACTCAGCTGAAGAACAAAAGGCCAAAAGAGTGAAACCTTTATCTTCATTCAGATATGCAAACAATTTAACACTGAAAATGTTTAAAGAAATGCCTACTCAAAAAATAATCACCTTTATTCCAGTCTCTGCTAAGACTTTGTCATGCTTTCCTTTGTGCAATAAGCCCGTTGACTTTAAAGAGCATGTTGCAAGGGCATGGAAAGCAATTCTGGATTAATTGCAAGTATATGCATAACCTGTTGCAAAAAAAGAAAATTTGAAAAGGCAACCAAATTTTGAAAAAAAGAGAAACCCATTAAATTATGAAACCAATAAAAAAAAATAATCCATCCATGAATGCTACGATAGCTACCTGACAGCCACAGCTTCTTATTTGTTTGAAATACACAGTGGATAATTCACAGCCATTCACTCCAGAGCCCTTACAACAACAAAAACAAACTATGTTTTTGAATTTAATTATACGAATTCTTAAAAGTGCAAATTTAAAAGCAACACCAGTCATGAAACATAAGCTCAAGCATCTTTCCTTCCAAAAGCTGGGAACATTTTGTGCAATGTGCACATTTTAAGACACCACACGTGTAATCACAACTACTCTCTCCAACCTGAAGTTTCTTCTTGAGGCATCTCAGAAGTTTGAGATGGCACTCTTCAGGCAGAAAAGCCATTCCTGAAACATGTTGATCTGCACAGCCAACACATGGAGAAAACACAATTATAATAAACCATTCAAGTGTAGAAATTAATCTCTTCTCAAATTATGATTTGGTTGTGCTCCCAACATACAGAAAGAAAGCAACTGACATACATTAGTGGTGGCAAAACTGGAAACTTCTCGTACTCTTGATGATAATTCTTTAAGTTTGTGCACTTTTCATTCTCTTGCTTTCCCTGTTTTGCCAATAAAATGCAATAAAACTGCAGGAAAAAGGAGGTAGCAATATCATGTTGCCCAAAGACAACACTACAATTTTTTTTTCCCCATTATCTTAAACCTAAAGAGAGCCTTAGGGGTTTGTTAGAACAGTTGGTAAACTCTACACTACTTTGTTTAGCTCTTATTTGGACTATTTAATTTAGCTCTTATTTGGTCCTAGTCGGCTTTCTCAAACCTTTTTATTTAAAGGCCAATGGCAGTATCAGCCTGATGTCTAACATCAGAAATGTTTAGAGCATGTAGTGAGATAACAGAACAAAACAATACTATCTTTATATTAACTGCTATTTAATTAGGGTTTTCTTTTTGTGCTTTCAGATCACAGGGTACAATAACTACACTTAGGTTATCTGCTTCAATAACATTTTTGCCAAATGTAAGTTTCAGGATGTTATCCCTCACATTCTCAAAACAGTCCATGGAAGATCATCTGCTTACTGTAAAACACAGTACTTCTTATAATCTGACTCAAAATCTTCATCCATGCTGCTTGTGTCTGCCATCTTTTTGCCGTCTATCTTTGGCAGAAATTGTGCATAGTCTACCCCCTGCTGCTCATAGAAAAGAATGTAGGCAGAGTCGGTGTCGATTTCATCGGGATGCAATTCCTGAGAAAGAGAAAAACATGGTCTGAAACATGCAATGGGACAATTGCATTACTGTCACTGAACTTAAAATACATACAATTGCCCTAGAAACAGTATTTTTAACTGGCTGTTTACAAGAAGAATCACATTTTCTGTCTCCATTATTATAGTTATCAGGCTCCATTATTTACTTGGAAAGTATTACAAATTTTAGAGTGATAAATGCAAATACTTAGAAATGTCGGAACTTAGTTATTCAGTAATTGAATATAAAACTGCTAGCGTCATGAAGAAATATTCTTAGACTTCCATTTTTAGTAATTTTTCCATCTTTGTACAAAATAAGCATCTTTCCTTAACCATGGTAGCAGCTGATGAACAGATGTTAACTTGAAAAAACATCTCATCTACAATTTCAGTTAACAATTTTAATATTTTTCTGATTAAACTTTTGAGATGCTCATGATTTCAAAGGACAGTTCTGACCAAATGTAAATTTCTTTGGCTCTAGGTAAGGAAGATGAAAATTATTTGCTACAAAAATAAATAATTTACCTTACAGCTACTGTCATTGTAGCAGTACCACTTGTTGTTCGGGTTTTTGGCATAAGTGACATAATGACCCCCTCCCATAATTCCTGAATGGCACTGAAGAAAATGAAGAAGAAAATAAATTCTGGATCAAACATCCGTAACTCAGAATTCACAGAATAAATGATTCACAAATTCATGATCTTTAAGCGAGTGGCAATGGTTCATGACAATCTACGCATCTGGAGTGGACTAAGCTTACATACTCAAGCAGAAAAAATATTACGCAGAGATCTACTTTTCAGCTGTACTCAGTTTTAAGGCAAATTTATTTTTCTGACAATGGCTCTACTTTGTTCTCCTTCTCAATAGATCCCTACTTTCTGTAATGAAAACAATAAAGTAAATGTATTTAGACAAAACACCACCACACAAAGATAGTTTACTTGCATTAAAAAAGTCAACTTACCGAAATTGCATATAGATTGTAAATTGGGTTAACACATACTTCTTCTCTTTGGTCATCTGTAATATCATCCTCGCTGTGGTTATCAATTTGACCGTTGATACTGCCATTACTATATGCATTCTGCTCGCAGATGTATCCATTGGCTAGAGTCATCTCATTGTCCTGAGCAGTATATAGTTCACTCTGGCTACCACCCAAAATCTGCCCTCTAGTAAGAGCATCACTGTGATCAGAAGTAAACCTCTGTTCCTGGTCAGTACCGTTCTCTTTACTTGCATCCAAATTTTCTTTGCTACTTGACAGTTTGTTTTTACCCAGTTGTGGTAGCCGCAGACGCCCTTTACCTCTTCCTAAAGTCCTTGGGCTACTATTTGGGCTACTATTTTTACTTGAAGGACAGCTGGTTCCACTTTTCCTCCCCAAAGATGGAGATGCTAAAACAGAAAACGTGGAGTACTAAGATCAGTAAACACATGGTGTAGACTTTTAAAAAAAAATTTTTTTTTTAATAACCAAACATTAAAAAACACTGTTTCACTGCAACTAATGAGTAGTACATAAAACTATCTTTGCGCACACACATACATACACCTATAAGTGAAATTTAACTCTTTTATGCATGAGCACATTCCTCACTCTTAATCCAGCCCACTTACACAAGCAGTCAGTGCCAATATCTGCTGTAACTGAGTAATTTTTT
Source organism: Buteo buteo (assembly GCF_964188355.1). Lineage (NCBI taxonomy): Eukaryota > Metazoa > Chordata > Aves > Accipitriformes > Accipitridae > Buteo > Buteo buteo. Next base: position 44,949,368 of record NC_134177.1, on the reverse strand, counting down.
TCTTTTTCTTTTTCTTTTTTTTTTTTTTTTTTTTTTTTTTTTATGGTAAAGCTTCACTAAGCTTTCCAGGGCAAACAATAACAGAAATGAACGTTTCAAAATAAATGCAGTACTTTGGCCAAAAAACCATTCAGATTTTGTTCATAATATAAAACATTTTTTTCCCCCTGCAAATATCAGTATTGACTGGAATTTTCCCTAATTATTACCCACCTTTGATATTATTCAACACAGTAGTGTTAAGGGAGGATGGACTTCTGTTCATTATCTCCCCTTCTCCTGGTGTATAATTGATCTGCAGATCTATTTTTCTAGACTCCCCTTGGAGAGTCCGTGGTTCAGGAAGGCTGTCAACCTGGAGCGTTAGCTGCTTTCTTTGAAAATTACTTGGATCCCTTTGTACCAAAAAGGCACTTGGGTCAAAATTTTCTCTGGGAAATTTAACAATTTTCTGAGATTTTATCCAGCGGCCATTTACGAACTGAAATCTTTTCAGGTGAATGATCTAAGGAGAAACACGTTAGAGAAAATTAAAGGAGGACAATTACATCACAGTGAGTAATTTCACTGTTTAAAAACAATTTTTCCTGAAACACACACATTTTGTCATATGTTACTATGAAACAGTAACAATGCTGTAATGTGACAATTTGGATTTGGGGATCAAGCTGGCAAGATATGGAACTAATATTTTCATGGGAAAATGATGGAAAAGGTTGCTTCAATTCAGTGATCAGCACTGTGTGTTTTGAATTAACACAACCAAATTTGAAAAGCGATAAATGCATGTTTTACACAACCAGACAAAAGATCATGTTACCAGAAAGACCGCCTAAATTCGAATTCTATGTCAGAACAGATGACACTGAATGCAAACCACCACCATTTCCTGCAACGTATTGGCTAGAAAGATTCAAAAGGATTTGAGGTTTGTTTTATTTGCCTGCATTACAGAAATGCATGAAGCAAACTAAGCCAATGCCCCTCCTGAGACTGTGAACAAAATCAAGTCTTATTCAGAACAAGGAGACATACCTAGCAATTCAAATTTGTGATCAATGTACTTTGGTTTTGTTGCTGTAGAGGAAAATTACACAAGATCATACCAAAATAGGGGGAAGTCTCCAAAGATCCAGCTTTTTGGTGGCCAAACAATGTGTCTTGCATTTGGAACAGTAGTACATCTCATCCTCCCCCAGTTCTTCCTCACTGGTGAAGGCTCTAAGACAGCTATCCAGATTGATGGGCTCTGCTTGAGCTCGTCGGCTTTGTTCAACGCTTTCATGTTCTTCTACAATCTAAAGCGAGATAAAGCTGTATCTGACTTGGAAACATGTGCAAACTGCTCAGAGGAAGGCTCTATTCACAGTATCATACAAATAACATCATACAGTTATTTAGGATTAAAGATAAATAGATGCACTAAGTTTTAGCAGAAATTGTATTTCAATTATGAAGATGCAGTACAAATAATGCACTGTCCTTATTCTTGGGTTCTGCTTACAAAATTATCCATAAAGCACAAGTTTATAGATTCAACTCACAAGTTCAAACAGCTATTCTAGATTAACTCAGCTATAGGCCTACCTTTAGATATATTCTGTTGACTCAATGAGGAATTAGGTTTACTCACATGTAAGCACTGGTGCGCTTCAAAAATTTATCAAATTAATATATTTTGTAATATATTGTGGAGGCTAGATCAAAAGCATCTCACAACAGACAGAAAATACACTGCTGTGGTTTCTTAAAAGCTTCCCTTCCACGTTATGCTCACGTAAGAGGTCTAACATTAAGACATTAATTTATCCAGAATGTACTGTTCAATGATTACTGACTAACAGAAAGTGGACAAAAAAAGCATCAAATAAAATAAATTAAAAAAATGAATAAAAATCAGTGAAATGGGTTGTACTTCAGAGCTATTAACGAACAACAAAGGGTTTGCGTTGAAATTTTACCCGTTCTTGTGACGTCTGGTAGCGCAGATGGAGTGCTGTTGGATCCCAGTCTACAGCAATGTAAGCATTCCCAACGCAAGCTCTATCTTCCGTGCACTCAATTTTACAGCCACGGCAAAATCTAAGTGAAAAAGTTAGACGTGGTAAGTAAACTGTCCACTAACTAAGTTTTACATTACTTCACACTCCAGTTCTGCTCCATATTTTGTAACATATGCACCCCCAAAGTTTCAGGCCTTGCCTTCAGTGTGAGAGAGGCATTTTTATATAACAATAATCAGTGTCAGTTTGGTATTTTACTAAAAACTTTAACAGAGATGAGAAATTGAAGCTATTGGGTAAGCTCAACCATCTACCTGCATATAATGCTGACCAAGCCTGCCTACAACACCAAAAAACCCACAATGCTCTGTCTCCAGAAGTATTTTACAACACGATAGCTAATGTACTTTATTTATCTAGCTCTAACAGACCTTTTTTTAAATGAGTGTATGGTCTGAATACCTTCCAGCAAAGGTCTGGAATTCTCGTTAGCATGTCTTTGTTTAGGGAGAATTCCAAGCACACTTTCAGGGTGAATTTCTTATTGTCCATTTTCGTTCTTGCTCTTCAAATGGCACAGGAACTAGTGAGGGTAGATGATTTACACCTAAAAGTTTGGTTTTGTATGAAACCCCCCAAATCATCCAAATATGTACACATATGCACCTGCATATATATATATATACACATGCATACAGAATATTGTAAGGGGTTAAGAGGTTTTTGGTAATCTCATATCTGTCTCCTAATTTAAAATTTCTGTGTCAGCAGAGCTTTCAACTCTCCAAGTCATAAAAGCTATACTACAGCAAAAGTCTGCCATGTGAAAATTTTGGTTAAGTTAGATTCTAGATTCTTATTGTTTGGTATTACCTCTGAAGTCTGAAACATATCACAAACTCATTACCATAAATTACCTTTCTGCTAGAGTGATTCCCTTCCTTAAATTAAAAAGGACAATTTACCTGTACCATGGACACCAAGCACAAGAATTTCCATCCTTCTGAACTACCCTTAGGGTGAATGGATACTGATACCCCATGCTGTCATCACTGAAACAGAAGAGAACACAACACGAAACATGAGCACTCAATTACCTTCCTTCACCATGCTTGCCATTTTTACTTTAAAAACAACACCCCCCCCAAAAAAAATTATAATTTTGATTAGATTAAGTTATTAAAACAAGACCTGCCTTTTCATCATCTAAATTTGTCAGATAATTGATTATCAACCATTGGAAGAGAACAAATCAACCAATTTGTGTAAAGCCAACCTTTAAATGCAGCTAGAAGGTACACTACATTTAACTGTATTAAAAAAGATCAGAAGTTATTTTTAATTATTGCCATTATTAAATTGCAGGACTTCCAAATAACTTCTTACAAAAATAACCCACTAAATGGAACCTGCAGGCAGAAAGCATTTGGGGTGAAAGCGTACACAGTTGTTCCTAAAGTTGTTGACATTTAAAACTTAATTATACATTAAAAAGCATATGTTCATTCAACAGAGGTATTATGAGAAGTCAAAACTGACGAAGATAGTCTTAAACCTCGTAAGCAAGTCTAAGCCACTGTATTACGTAATTCAAGCCAAAGACTGAGATGCCAAACTCACCAGTCTTGTGCATGATTACTAGCTTCCTGAGGCGGGAGAGGACTAGCAAGCCTGGAAACCTGAATCCACACTGCATCATACAGGTCCTTCTTCCGTGTGTGAACTGTACAAGGAACAATTAGTGGCATTCCAAAGAGACTGGGACGATTCTTCTGAGATGAAAGAAAATATAATTCTGTCCGCATCTGCATATGTGAAATAAAAGAATGATTCAGATATAAGTACGCATTAACTCACGTCACCGTAATTACTAGGATGTTGACCTTGTTACTTATTTCAGGCTTTGGCAATTAAAATAAACCATTAATTCTATTAAAAGTACTCTATTTCAGCAATTTTTTCCGATATTAAGTACTGTAAATTTTGATCACTGACTTGAAAACTGTTTTGTATTTTATGATAATATCACAATGTTATTTAGGCATTAGAGCACATCAACATAAATCTGTTTCAACAATGTACAATATTTTATATTTCATATGATGCACATTTCTTACTTTTCCTACCACATGGTAATATTGTAATGCAGCCACGCACCTAATGATGCTAATACCTATCCCAAAATGACCTCTGCACTAGGCAAGCTCACGTTTGCTAGAAAACAAAAACCTTTACGTCTAAAGGAGCGCTACAGAGTTGTGTACAACTTCTTCCAAGCAGACAAATAACCTTCATGCTACATCTCCCATTTAACATGCTGACTTAACGACACTAAGGTACAGCAAATGGTTACTACTTTGCATAAGTTTTATACAATTAACCCTTTCCATTGATAAGATTTTTGACAATGACAAGCATGGATTCCTGGAATAGCTTCCACAAACAACTTTTACTGGTTTTTAAGCTGTGTAACTAGCCGCTTGTAATGGCTCAAAAGCATTATACCAATCACCTAAGAAATTCTGCAAAATCTGAATCAAGATAACAGTGATAACAGTGGTTAGCGGCCACTTCTTGAGAGAATAGAGCAAAAAACCCTCATACAAACACACAGTAAAGAGGAAAGTTAAATGGTCTCCTGGCCCATATCCACCAGGCTCTAAATGTCAACAGACTCTAAAGTTTGGACACAGCGCACGCAGAACGCGTGGCTATTTGAGGTGTTCAGTCATCCGGCTCTGACATTTAGAGTTCAACTTAACTACAGATGCTCTTACAAAGTGTAGTAATGCTAACATAACGACCCAGGAATGTACTATATATCTTCACTCTGTTTCCATATAAGATGTAAGGCTTTTCCACATAATGGGAAAGAAATGCATTTCTAGTAGCCTCTCTAATTAGATTTTTTTCTGCTCAAAGAACCTGGAACATTTAATCAGGGAGTTAGCAAATGCCCAAGTATGCATCTCAGCATTAAAGAACTGGGAAGCATGCCAGTACTAGGGAAAGAAAAATACACCAACATTAGACATTACAATTTAAATTTACAAGAGTTGTGTTTCTGTAGAACTTGGCACTCAGTTAAGAGAGAAATATATTCATGCTCCCTGTTCTTAAGAAATAAAGATTAATTTATCATATGAACATTAAAAAAAGCCTCACTGACTTTCTTTCGAAGTGTGTTACGTGAACAATTTATAACAAATACAAAATTTACTAACCATTTTTCTGTGGACTGCAATTATATACCCTGTACATGGACTATCAGAAAGCAAGGGCACATGACCATTGAGAGTCCAGTTGGCAAGGTTACGTTCTGTTCCACATGGCACTACAGTATTTGGCATTCCATTTGGAATTAGGGCTGGTTTTGGAAGGTCCCCATTCATCATTATGTTGGGTGCTCCATTAGCCGATGGCCCAGTTGAGACATCTGTAGATAGACAATTACATTTTCAGTTAACTACAGTAACCAGAACTGATCACAAGATTTTTTTATCCTTCCCATTCTGTTCAGTGCATTTAATGAAATATCTTCTACTCTCCTTAAGACCAACATCTAACCTTTTATTTGCCTACAACTTTGCAAAATCAGAGCATGCAAGAGCAAAGAAAAACAGAGGTGTTTAAAACCCATAGATGAAACCACAAACAACAAAATCAGGCTTCCAATTTTTTATATGTCCTGCCTTAGAGCCAATCCAGAAGTAATAAAATATTTTGCGTGTTTCTTGTGTCTTTAACTGAAGTAAGTATATAGCGATCTTCAGACTGCTATCCTGGGTATGATTCTAAAAAGGATCACAGACCACCAGTAGATACTGAGACTGCTCACAGCTTCTCTGTGGATAAGAACTCTTAACTTATTTGTCTTTTCTTTAATCCTCACTGTTTATTTATTACTAAAAAGTAAGGTTTTCTTTTGAATATCTCCAATACCTAAGCACTGTGCATTTTAAATGAACAGGAAAATAAATATGTTTCCTTTTACCTGTCTGCACAGGACTTGATGCTGATGTAGGGGATCCTGGAATTGGTATTTCAAATGCACACAAAAACCCACTCACTGATAACCGGACTTTCTGGTTGTCTTGAGGAAAGTTCTTCAGTAAAAAACAGCAGCAAGTTAGTCAGACATGTATATACTTCTATCTGTGACTCCAAACATGTTTTGTCCTTCTGAAAAAAGTGTATCTATCAGCTCATCTCTCCCCTGCCACCTGCTTTCTTACACCTTTCTAGAAGGTAAAAAGGGAGTCAACAAGCACACCCCTTTGCAGATCTCTGTGGCAAGACATGAGAGAGTTATTAATGGTACTCTAAAGACACTGAGGGCACCTAGTTTCAAGCAGTTTTAATCCTATTCAATGACAGCAAAAAAATATTATATATATATATATATACACACACATATATACATGCACACTAAAGCCAGTCATTACTTATGCCTCCAATGTCTTGACAGTGTTTAAACTCATCAAAGCACTCTAACTTGAGATTTACTACCTCAAGATGATTTTATCCTTTTTTTCCTAAAAATATAATTACTAATCAATTCAACTAAACTTCTGCAAGCTTCTACATCACTATTAATTTTGTTTACAAGTGGCTTATTTTGGTTCAGTTTACTTTGATTTTAAATCTATTTAAAGCAAGCCAAATTACAGTTTAAGAGTGTGAAATAAAAATTCATAGAGATACAACTAAGCTGACTTTTTTATCACATGTTCAGTTAAATTATTTCACAGTTCTTGTAGCCAAAGCTTTATGTCAAAAAGAATGAAGAAGTATACTGCTGTACACAAATAACAAACAAAAATACCAAAAATATGTTGCAGCAATGAAGAATTTTTTTTCTTCTTACCTTTATATTGGAGCTATGCACTTCTGCAAGTAGAATCTGTTCTGGTTTTAGCCCACAGAGTTCACTTAACTGTTTTTTCAAACCTGTATACTTTTCATCCATGTTCAATCTCAGGCCATATCGAACAGGAGTAGTACCATCTAATTTAATTACTTTAAAGGGGAAAAGAAACACACTGGTCAGCAAACCAGGAAAGTTTTAATGAGAATAATACATTACAGCTACTTACTTATTAGAAAGTATTTTTTTTTCCCCACTTGAAGATACAATTTATTTAATTTTTTTTACCAGTCAATTTTCAAGGTCTGCATTTGAAATGTCAGAAAATCTCCTGCTGCATAGGCAGTAGAAAATGGTTTCAAAATTTGTTTCACTTTTTTATCATATTTCCTTTTGTCTCTTTTCCAAGAATACATACGTTCTTCATAGTATAGTTCGTGACCCATAAAGTATTTTTTGGTTGTACACTCCCCCTAGCCCTTCTTTTTCACTCCAGGCAGATTTAGGAAAACCTCCACAACACAGTGAACTGAAGGAAAGTTCTCAGAATCTCCAGTTTAAATGTTTCTCTATTAAGTCCTTCAGTCAAGACTGAAAATGGGTCATCTATCCTCTGTTTTTAAAGGTTTTATTTTAGTTTAACTGTATTCCATTGAAAATTCTTGTACTCTATTATATTAAAATAGTTATACTATTTTTAAGTGTAAGTACTAACACAAACAAAATTTGGACGTTTTATAGCTGTTCTACATATACAATTTTTATTTTAGCAATGACAAGTTTATAGGGAGTTAAACACTACTACTCACCTGTAATTTCTAGGTGCATGTAGCTATCCATTGGCAAAGGCAAGGATAAAAAATTAAAAGGGTCAAATCTAACACTTATATGTCCACAAGTTTTACATTTTACTTGTGACTTCAGCTGCCCATGAAATAAATCTACGACAATGGATCTGTTTCTTCTCAGGTGGTTCTCCCAGGCCTAAAATGAAGTACAAAAAACCAATACAAAGTTAGAAGCTGAAGACTACTTGCTTGAACTACAGGAAGTAGGATATGCTGTAAGACCTCCGAAGTTTCATTGGCCTATGGAAGGCAAATTATTTCCATAGAAGTGGTTTACCAATTTCTAATAAAAAGGAAGTATTTAGTTTCAACACAAGTAAATAAAAGTTATTTCAAGTAACACAATGATCAAGGTGACATCATTTAAAGTACTTCTGAAAGGTTCATCAGATATCTTGAAATATTTTGATACTCTATAATTCTGAGGAGCTGTTCAAAATGATTGTGAAGTCTCATCATTACACCTTTATTATAACACTTAAAACTCATTTTCAGCTCAAAGGTGAAATTGACTCCTTAAATCACAGATCTAACAAGCTCCAAAAGACAGTGCAGTCCTGTAAGAGTATTGTCACAGAAGCCTCATCAACAACTTAGCAGCTTAGTACTACAGGGAAAAAAACCCCAGCAAACAAACAAACCCCAAACCTAAAAATTTTAACCCATACCTCTGCTGCTACTTCCCAGTCTGGTCGACCATCACTGTCTTTCAGTTCAACATATGGCTTATCATGCACTCTGTTCAAATCCTCATGAAGACCATCCAAAAGAAAAGCCAGAAGCTCCTGTGAGTCTTGCTGTTGAAAGCCATTAAATCTTGGAGCATATTTTGCTATTGTCCACTATAAAAAAAGCCAGAAAGTTATTAAACATAATGTAACAAAGGTTGTAACAATAAATGAAAACATCGTAGACAAGATGCATGCTGTCAAAGAGCAAAAATTCAATTGCCAAGAGTTAAGGTAACCCCCTATACTTTCAGAACAAGACCATTTACAGGCAAATACATAATCTTTTGTCCCTAACAAGGGCTATAAAAGCCACATCTTACAGCACAACCTCTGATCCATATCAGGTAAGTCCTCTGACCTTACAACCACTGAACCATGATTATATTCCACAGAAAGCTGCTCAAGTCCTGAGTACCAGGACTGATGAACCCTGGCTTCCTCCAGATGTGCATCTTGCCCCTGCACAGCCCCTTCCTGAACACCTCCCCTACGTTCCTTACAGGCAAGAAAGCAAATTCTGTGACCAGTTTGGAGTAACATACGTGATGACTGGCTGCAAGGGATATGGTCATTGGCTTCACAGCCAGCTTCTAACACATGAAAACATATGTCCAAGTTTCCTTCCCTTTCTCTAGGGGAGATACTGATTTGAGTCCCAGAACCATTACAATACAGGTTACATCAAGAAAAAGTGCATTAAAAGATTTCTGCTATTCAAAGAAATTCTGGCTCTCTACCTTTAAATAACACACATTACAGACTCACCCGTAGCTTTAATGGTGCTATATTTTTCTGAGTTCCACTCCACAACTCCTGAACCAAATCCCCATAGCACTTGGCCATGTGTCCTTTCATTCCTATTGGATTTGTCCTAGGAATCATAAAGTAATTAATACCACACTAAAATTTAAACAAAATTCAAGCATGAGGATAAACAAGGAAGTGCAAAGGGTTCTTGCTGAACTGTTTTAACTCTCTCAGAAACAAAAAAGGTTATACTTTCACGTATCTAATCTAGTATCTGCTCTACAGCTGATGGTTGATAACACTGAACTTAAAAGGATTTATTCATACCATCTACTCCTGAAAGCTGAAACTCATTTTAAAGAAATGTTACAGCATCTAAAATGCCAATGGTCTCAAATAGAAAATTACCTGTTAAGCTCATAAAGATGTCTTCCTGAGATGAAATACCGTGTTAGAGGTTGTGTATTACTGACACACTGGATACTGGAGTTCATGAAACATGTGTTACCCAGATTGCTTAATCCAGTAGCACCCTTTTCAGTAGGAACTGAGAAAAAGAAAACAACTATACCAATTGTGCAGATGTGAAAAATTCAGTCATATATCAGTAAAGTTAAGAATATGACCTTTTCACAGTAACCAATTCAATTTAACCTGCTCCCAACTACAAGACTACAGCTAGCAGATGCAACAGAGGACCAGCCTGTCCAAAATACCTGCTCTCTCAACTTTACTTAACAGAAATTGAGGTATTTTGTTGGATCTGATCCACTATGGACATCAGTACAATCCATGCAAACTATTTTCAGGCAAATAATTATGGTACTGAAATTTCTGGATTAATTTGTTAAAATCCTTACTACTCCTTACCTTAAAACAAAAAAGAACAAATCCAAGATAATAAACACAAAATCCAGAATTTGCTATGTACCATTTGCTACTGCTGCATCTGAACATCTACAAATTTATCTATCTATACATCCAACCCTCCCACATTTCCAGCATCTAATTGAATAAAACAGAAAGAATGAGCAAAGCAGCACAGGCATAAAAGACCTCTTCCAAAGTTAAGAGCACTTATATTAAAAAGGATTGTTTCAACATAATATAGCCTCTTGGATTTTTCTTCTCATCGTAATTCAACTACTGTGCTGAAACACTTACCTTTATGTCTGTCTATTTTACTGCTGTTTGCTATAAAAGACATCTCTTCTGGCCAGCTCATGTCTTTGTTTCGAACTAGAAAGAGATATGGTATAAAGATTTTTTTAAAACTGTTTGTTACTTACTCCAGAGAGCTTATACAGCTGAAGAGGTTTAATTGAAACTTTCTAATATTTGAGATTAGAAATTTGCTTATTTTTAGTTATTATTTTCGCTAGTTTTCATTTCAGTGTTTCCAAGCATTACTGGAAATCATTCTAATACTGGCATCATTCCATCCATGCCAGTAAGATCTTTAGAAAGCAGCTCTGTGATTTCTTTCCTGTTGGTTAAGAAGTTTTACCATACTTATTCTATTACTTAATAAGGACCCCCAGATTTGAACAAATCTGTTTGCTTCATGAGCGATCACTAATATTTGTTGTTGTTACGAACCAACAAAAGATGCAATTGTATTTCAAAATAGGGACAAATTACATGTGTTTTGGGATAAAGCAGGACAAAAAAAGAAAAGCACTTATCTTGCATTGACACAAGCCATACAGCAAACTGGCTTAAGGAACTGAGCTAGCTGAAAAGAGGGAGTTATTTTTCACTAGATCACTTCTTACAGCCAGTTCCTCGGATAGGTGTCAAGTAGTTGTCCACGGTGAAGGCAGAGGAAGGGCAGACTGCTTCTTTCAGTTGCAGTGTTGACTTAATGCCAGTTTGTTTATTGAACTACAGCCTCAGGGTTCTGTTTCACCTGATTACGGCAAGGTGCAGCCCATCTCCCTACATATAAATTCCCATTTCTTCTCTTGTGTCTAGTGATTAATGCAGATACACAATGAACTGCATCAGCCACTCTGCCAATTTTAGACTGATCAAATATGAGCTGAGCCACATTACAAAAAGGATGAGTCCATCTAGCACACCAACCTAAGGTGTACTACAAAGCTACGCTAAGTGAAACTTGTATAGAACCAATGCAAGACCCAGATTTCTATATAGCCTTTGTGATGTAAGGACAACAGCAGAGTGGATTAACTATGTACACTTCCGTTTCTCCTATTAAAAAATTAGCCGAAAAAGTCAAATTAGTCGAAAACTCAGCTGATCTGTGCACCCTGATACCTTTGACAAAGGCTTAATGTATTTGTGACTGATAGCACTACCTAGCGCAGTAGCATATGGCAGGAGGATGAGACACAATAGACATAAATTGAAACAAGAAAGGTTGAGACTATTTATGACACCTTTCCACCACGACGAGACTCAGCCGAGCAGTCAAGTCCAAATGTGTTAGGTTCTCTCCAGATGTGAAAATAAAAGCAGCTTGTAACGTAAATATTAGAAATGAACCTGACATGGACTGAAGCATGCGCTTTTCCTCACCTTTTGCTTTGTCAGTAAGAACATGTTCATGCAAATATTGTAACCTAAACTCTTGTAAAATTAGTGAAAAAAACCCCCAGATAACAAAAAAGCCTCAGATGCCTCACCCCGCTTTTGTTAAATATCTGGTATTTTAGTTATTACTGTAGGGGCGGTGGATTATTTGAAGCGTTGGTATTTCTTCCTGTATTTCTTTCAATACATGCATATATAGAGACAGACATCTATTTACACATACTCTTCCTTCTCAAAACATTTCCAAAAATAAAATATTTGGGCAGTAGGCCTATATATTTGTGTAGTTTGGGCAATTACAGAAATTGGTACTACACACAATATATTAACCATACCTATACTCACATAAAACTATTCATTTTTAGTGTGTAAACAAATTATAAGCCCTTTTTATACCTTCTATTACTAAATGCTGCTCATCTTGGATTTTAAGATACTCCAGTCTGTGATCTTCATCATCCAGCAAAGTAAGATAGTTCTGCAGGAGAAAAAAGTACTTCATACAGTTATTACTTCTAGATTTAAAACTCTCTGAGGATATTTTAATCTCGAAGCAATGAAATTAAAACTCACAAAAATGAGAGCACCAGTTTCCTACCTATGTTAATTGAATACAGTAGTTCACTAATCTCCAGAAGCATCTAGTTCAATGCTTTAATTTTATGTGGTATTTCTTTAGAATGAGAGAATTACATGCACTTAATGATTTGGAGGAATACATTCTGCTTGTTCGTTGTGATTTGTTCACATACACACTTGAAAAAGGTTCTGGATGGCATGTCAATGAAAGACTATATTTTTATTTCCATTTAAAACAGTTTCTATAAAACTTCATCAAGCCTTGTAATAGGTCAACCAATTGCCAATTTTTAAATACATCACAGGATAATTAAATGTTTATCAAGATAAGTTTTCTGGGACATTAACACCAAAATCTAAATTTCACTGCTTGCAGTGCACAGAAAACTCTAGAAAGCAAGTAGCAAGAGTTTTCCAACCTGGGTGGTTAAACTGTAAAGGAAACTTACATCCTCTATTTTATTTTTTTTCTGTGCATGTGTATTTAATAGTTTCTAGAAAATAGTAAGATATACAATATCCAATAGCTGATTAAAAAAAAAAAAAAGAAAGAAAAAAGACCAACATTACCTCACTATTGTATAACCAGAGGCGCATATCTTCTTCTTTTATACGTAGCCTCTGGGAGAGATATTCATGTATCTCTTTAATTGTTTGCATACGACTAAAGCAGCCGGTGTAAGCCAACACTCTTTTTAAAGGAGCATTTGGTGAAGGTACATTCCCTGGATTCACAATCATAAGAAAAGAGCAAAAGATAATGTATATACCCACAGGCCAACTGAAATCAGATCAATAAACTTATACACTGCATATACTATAAGTACTTTTGTGAAAAAGAAGTACACAGTTCTACTGCTTTTGTTTATGGATAAAATAATGAGTTAGATTGAAAGCTAGTTGTTACTAACCCTTTGGGACAACAAACTTGCTATCACAAAACAGATAAATTCACCTCCCTTCTTACCAAAACCTAGTAGAAAATTGCTCCCCTAAGATTCTCGTATGAAATAAATAATTTAAAAGAACTTTTCAAAGACTGGACTATTCTTTTTTTCTCTTGAAGACAAAGTATCAGAGAGAATGGTAATTTTCAAAATAAAGGAATTCAAAATCTCATGAGAATTTTCTTTTTGAGAGAACACTTGAAGTAAAAAATAAGGTCAAACAAATCAGTCTGACTATTCTTGGAAGTAGCATGACTTTGCTTCAGCTCTTCTATGGAGATGAATGCTGATCTGTGAAGATGAAATCAGCTTGGCAGTTTCACAATAAAAGTATTCTTCATAACTAAATTCCTCAGCACACATTCTGTGAAGACACCTAGGATTTTCACCAGAATTTCTCAACAATCTCATATTTGCAACACAAATTAATTCCACCAGTCGAGATTGTTGCTCTTTTCTGTAATATCAGCTCATCTTTAAACAACACATTTGCACAAGAGATGAGACCAACTTTACATGCTTTATTTTTTGCGCTTCTTTAGTTTAACCTTAGGAAGTTCCCCACTCCTCACAGAGACAGGTCTGTAATGTATTCATGAAAAGCTTTTATTATACAGCCAAACCCAACTGGGCAACTGCATTACTTAAGTAACCAGAGAAGCGACATTGTTCTACTTTCACTGTCAAAAGATTGAAATAAAATAAATAGTACCGTATGAAAAGACGGAATATTACATGCAATTTGCCAAGAGAGTAAAACTATACTGTAATCATCTTGTAAGTCAGCAAAGCATCAGTTTTGCTTCAGTATACCAAGCAAAGTACTCATTTTGGGGGAAGAAAACAAAAAAGCATTTTCTAAGACTAGGGATCAGAGGATTAGTTGTAAGATTACAGCAAGAAAGCATATTTGAAAACTCAAAAAGATTAATAAATGATTGGACAAATAAATTAGTGCAGAGCAAAATAATTCCAAATCAAGATCAAATTTGGCACATCAGAAGATTCTCTTTATTTGAATTTGGGCATTTTAGGATGTCCAAACAAAGCAGTTTCCATTTTAGTCAAGTAGGAAAAATGAATTTGGGTAGCAGGCAGTTTCTGTAGCGGAACTTGATCAAGCAGGCAGCCGCTATCTACACGTTAAGTTTTAGATTCTACCAAAGCAGTGAAAAATTGAGCATCTGCATGAGATTTTTAAACACAAGCTAACACTAGCAAGGCTAAAAGATTTAATTTTCAGTAGTCAGGTGAGTCCATTTCTGGGCATATGTTACTGTGGATGTGTATGTATATCTGTGTGTATCCAAATGCACTTGCATGTGAACATCAGGTATTTCTTCAAACCTATTGTGCAACGCAAGTATGCAACTGTGCGTACAAACTGGTAACTGAAAACAAATCCTGCAACACTTTTCAGATGAAATGTGAAGCCGCAATCTAAAGATTATTCTTATAGCCCATTATTTTTACAATCTTTTGGTGAGCGTTACCCACCACAATTATGGCATATATATTCTAGTTGTATGTTTATGCTTCCTACTGAATTGTCTTTCAGAACAGCATCAAATAATAGTCTTCATATTCCATTATTTCAATCTCTTTCTAAAGACTATTAAATAACTCTGGACATTAAAGCCTAGCTGCCTAAGTAACTCAGAACCAGTTGGCTGAACAGTGATTTCATTTATTATACCACTGTACAATCAGATACACACCCCAATGCACAGATGCATCTATTCTATGGCTACAAAACTAACTACCGACAGGAATAATCAGATCTGCCCTTCTTAGCCGTTTAGTTTATGCAGTGCTCATTTCTCACTTTCAACTCACCAATCTCTTTGCAGTAACTACGCGACTTAACTGACTTCACTGAAAATGCTCCCTCATGCCTCTTCCTTTCAAGAGAAGATAGGAGGAAAGCCTTTAAATCTTTACCAAATGCTGATTGTGCCTTACAGTTGATTAGCTGGTGTACAAGCACAGTGGCAGCAAGCTTCTACAGCTGTGGGTCTCGCTTTCTTAGAAACTGCGCACTTGTATTCTTGCTGCATTCTTAAGTTACCTCTAGGTAAATGCTGAGGAAACATTCTCAGGCTCATCATACCCATATTCACCCAGATGTTTGACTGCTGCGTTCGAGTGGCAGGCTGCTGTCTCAGGAAGAGCAGGTAGCGAGGAAATAACTCTAGTTCAGGCACATTTGTTTTGCTGTTTTTGATCACCTAGTAAAGACGTTTAAAACACATTTTAGAGACTGCTGTTCCAAACGTGTAGGAAATCCCAATAGGAACAGGCAGTAATGATTAAAGCAGATGGTTAAAAAAATAAACTATGTTTCACTAGGAGACGAGAAGTCTTCTGAACTTCTTATGGGGTCTTAGGCAAACATCCACAGGAATAACAATTTACTGATTTCTAAGCCCTTTTTGAAGCTTACTAGTTGCAGACTGTCAAAAGCAAACACCTTATTTAGTGGAGCATAGCTTCCTGTACAACACCACGGAATGAACATTTTTATAATTCCTGAAATGTATGTGAATCTACAATGAGCCTCATTAATTCTACTCAGTGTATACTTCAATACAGAAGTTTCACAACTGTTGAAGAAACTCAAACCTGCCGAATAAGACATTTGTTCTGAACTTTTTGAACTATAGGATTGAATTACAACCTTCATATTGTAAAAACAGACTGAAACTTACTTTTGTTGCATTTTAGTATGTTGACAGAAAAAGCTGAAATTACCCACAACACGACTTGCAGCTTTTCAGTCACCATTTCTACAAAGATTTTGCTATCTAGATCCACCCAAACGTAGACATACATAAATGGCAGGAATGTTTACTAGTTTTGTGACCATGTGAAGCAGAAGAAAACGCTCAGCTTAGGTTGTGAGAAGCAATATAATGCACTAAAGTATTAAACTTCAATTACAACAAAAACAATAGTGATGACATTTTCTGGAAAGAAACAACATAATAGTCCCTACTGCGGGATGGGAAAGGGACTGTAAGTCCCTGTATACACGGCTGCAAGTAATCGAATGGTCTTCAAAAATTCAAGTGTTCAGATAACTAAGTGCCAAAATATTCCTTAATTATGGGCTCAAAAGCTACAGTTTATACATATATTATTTATATTTTTTTTCAGACAGGATACCCCAACTAAAATTGTCTCATTCTGAATAGAAGTCTCTTTTCGAATGAACCTATCACAAAAATCTCAAGCACAATAGTTTGTGCATAAAGAGATGTGGCCTTTTCTGGATCATGAAAGGTGTTTGTTTCCATGGTGAATGGGTGGGAGGAGGATAACAGAAGCCAGTGATTTTTCACTGTAAAATAATTGCCAGTACTATGGCTAACAGACCAAATCGTCAAAAATCATACAGCTAATTCTCTCCCATTTGTGACACTGAGTATTTGTGGCACCAAACACCTAATCTCTATTGCTGCCATCAAAAAAATCCCCTCACTTCCTTTTTTTTAAGTGTAGCTCCTATAAGAGACCGCCTGACACAGAGTAAACCAACCACTATATGGAATAAATATACGTAACAGAAATTGAAGAAAGTTTCCAATGTTTCTAAGTGAATAGACCAAATTACTTCATTTTTTTTCTTGCCTCTAACATCAGCCTACTTTTTTATAAATTCAATATCAATAATTCAAGGTATGCCAGCTGTAGCTCCAAATGATTATGACCTGTTAATCGTTTTGCAATATTACACACAGAGAAACAGAGAGATAGCTCAGTAAGTTGTGAGTAAATTATACGATTCAACAATGGCTATTGCTATATAATTACTGCTTCTCTTTCAGAAATACTGTTGCTGTTTTAACTGCAACTAAAAAAATCTCTCATTGGGATAACACAGACCAATTATTAGTCCACTTAGTCAATTCCATTTAATATATAGCACTTTCACATTTGAAAATTATATTCTGCAATACATTCTGCATTGTGACCCAAATTAATTTTCAATTAAAGATATTATAGCTTTAATATAGAAAATACTAGTGTTACTTACAATAAGTCAATTTCAGTCCTTCAAGGCTTTTTTTCTTTTTTCTAAACAAAAATTTTATGCAAACAAGTACAAATACCACCTTATCTTTGATAGGCTGTTGTTAATTGGTTCATTTTATTACAAGGCTTTAAGTGACTACAGGCAATTAAATAATTGTTGGTATAAAAATGCAGTATTACCGAATCGTAAATACATTTTTTATTACACAATGGAAACACTTATGTTAATTGTTTGTAAAACTATTTCACAATTTTATTCTGATTCACTGGTTCTTCTGCTTACAGTCCAATGTAAGATATGTGAAAATTAACTGCATATGAATTATTTGCTGACAAATGAGTATTCCATAAGTTTGGAGGAGCATTACTGATTCTGTGCTAAAGAATGAGAATGATCATCATTTACCTCCCCAGTAAGATTTTTAGTTATTTGTTAGAAAAAATAAAGGCAATTATCTTAATACTAGAAGAATGACACAAAAGAAATATTTATTTTGACTATATGATCTGCTCAAAATAACAATTAGTATTTCACATGGCCACAATACATACTACCTGCAACAAAAATTAACACTGAGCAATTAAAACAAGAAGGGCCTGACTGGATGGGTGTATCAGGTGAGATTACTGGTCTTTGCTTTTAGCATTGAACATGGTTAACCAGAATCATGCTGATGCAGCCTTAGACAGTAGATGTCAACTCAACTTTAGCATTTATTTCTTGAGAAATTGCTTATGATAAATGCTTTATTGAAAAGCCTTTGATGAGAAGCTGAACAACTTCGCCAGTCTGTGCAGTACTCAAAAGCTGATGTGCTCATATGCAAATTCTTTTTAGGAATACCTACTCCTGCAGCTTGCAGCTACAGCTCAGAAGTGCTTCTGAGCAACCATTTTGACAAAGAATAGCCTTTGCCTGTTTTCTTCACTAGGATCACCAACTGCTATCTGTTTTTTAGATCTTCACTAAATCTTGCATATTATGTCCTCTATGACACTGAACTTGAAGGACAGTGTCCTTCCCCCCACTTCATTAAATTGTGAGAGAAGAAATGCATTTTCAAAGCTACAGGCGTCCCAGTTTTGATTTTATTGGTTCTGCAGACCAGCTGAAAATTTATCTTAGCTTTTAAAGATGAGTGTTTTGATGCCAAGTCTTTTAAACTGATCTCAAGTTTACTTTTGTCTGCTTTAGTAATCATGATTAGTTGAGCGGCATTTCTGCCCTGTTGCACTACCTCCTCCTGGGGATTATGCTGCAAACCTCCTGGTAAATATCCACAACTTTCTATCCATGTCCGTTTCTGAGACTGCTTTTTCCCAGCTTGGTCTTCAAGACTTTTCATTTAGACTATCCGTTTTGGACGAAGTGGGAGATGACCATAAAAGATTACCTTGTGCAACTGGCAGAAGCTTGGACTCATTAGGTTGTTCGTATTATCTCGGCGGTTATGGCAAGTAGACAGTGTCTATAACCACAACTTACCGGCCTGGGCAAGGACAGATTTGCTCCATACCAATGGTAAAGTGCTCTCCAAACTGGTTCTGGTACCATTATGTAGTCCTTTCCTTCAATCAATTGTGGAGATCGTTTTAATCTTCCACCCTCCATTGTTAATGATGCAGCCTTTAAATAAAAAGAGGTTTTGTCAAATCTCAAGTGGAAAAAAAAAAGTATACAGCTACAACAATTTTAGTTCATGAACACAGAACACTTTTTAATTATTAAAAAACTTTTAAGTAGCAATTAGCAACTGCTTTTCACACTGAAAGATGGTATTTAAATGTAACAATAACTAATGCTCAAGTTTCACTATTTACTATTCTCTACAAGGCTGTCCAGTATAAAATTCATAATACGTTTCTCTCTTATGTCACCTACTCCAACAACCGCAGATACTGCATAGAGAAATCCAATCTATGCTCATCATTGATGGTGCTGGTCTGTGTTTTGCTATTTGTTTGCATGAATACTGAAAAAACTGTCAGTTTTGTTTTCCTATTTAGTTAACTATTTTCTGTTTTTATGCAACAGCAATAAACTCTTAAATTCAGATTGAAAACACTGAAGTGTTTAATTATTAAAATATTTTACATTTAATGCTGAAAGTTGTGTTTTCATAAATGCCTTTTTCATTTTCAAGTTTTAAGAACATTATGAATATTTCTCTTCTCACAAAACACTCAATAGTAGCATCAGAAATCGAACACAATTTTTCCTCTTAAAATAAGAGTAAGAAACCCAAATTTTGTTACAGGACAAAGCAGTGTTAATTTAGAATTAAGCCACTAGCTGAAAAAAACCCACATAAAAAGCTGTGATAAAAGTACACTAAAAATACTTTTCCTATATTCACATGACTCAGATGCATTTACCTTCACTGGTTCTTGTGTTACTAGGGGTTGGTTATCAATAGCTCCTGGTTTCTGAGGATTAAGCTGTAGCAAAGTATTCCCATTGGTTCCAAGGAAACACTGGTTATTATTGTCCGAAGTATTATGCTGCCTAGCAAAACACACATCAGTCCCTGGTGTGCCAGGGTAAAGAGCATCTGTAACAGAATACAAGGGGGAAAAAAAAAATAATCTCTATTTCAGTTCATGACTCCATAAGCCATAAATGAATGAATTAAACTCTTGTATCCTTTTTTTGTTTGCTTTTAAAAAAGGCAGTTGAAGAAGTTTGCTATACTTCATACTTCAGTAAAACATGCAACTCTTCCAAACTACAGTGACAAATACACTATTACTCTCAGAAAAGGCAAAGAAGTGGATATATGAGATCCAAATACCAAAGCAGATACTTAGATGGATACTGGTTTGAAAACAGCCTAACTAAGTTTGCATGAGCAAATGTATTTAGCATTTGCTTGTTGTCTGGATGTTTGAATATCAAACTCCTGAAAATCTTATACACAAAACTGAATATATATCAATAATGCCTTATTTTTATTTTTTCCTCCTTGAAAAGGCGAATGTTTTTATTCCTATAGGACCTCCTTTGGTTATGCAAAACATTAAATCTAAATTTCAGGTTAAAAAAAAAAGAGAAAAAGAAAGAACCTTTAACCTAAAACTTGCCTCCCTTCTTGCCCTTCCTCTATCTCCCCCAACCCTCACCCCAAAAACGATCATAGTAATTTATCTACTTTAAACTGAAGTTACAATTTTAAGACACAGATTTTAAAATACTAGATGCAAGATTCAGCTGTCTTATAAGAAAAAACCCAACATATCTCAAATTCTCTCAAGAACTGACTGAAAATCATCACTAAAATCTTCTTTCACAAAGGTGGCTCCTAGAATCTGCACAAACTCATTTAGATCACATGCCCTCTAAAACTGTAAATATGCTTTTCCTAATTTTCTTTTCTGCTTCTTTCCCCTTTATAGTATCTGAGGTCATCCCATTGCAAGACATAGTACAACACCAACTAGGTATCACTAGAAACAACTTAATGGGAAGAGGGGGGGGAAGAAAATCCACTCAGAAAATAAATGATAGGACAAAAACTATCTTGAAAACAATTCTGGAAATTAATCATAGCATTAGTGATGAATTGCTGTTTAAACAAGACTGTTTCTTGTTTATCCACCATAGACTAAAATATCCTAGTAATTCACCGAAGTCCATACATAGGCCACTTCTGTAATCTAAACTGTGTTATCTTTTCGCCTGGAGGAATCCATGCAGTATGTAGTTTTCTCAAAACGTGTTCGACATTAAACCTCCAAGGAAATAAGGTGTTATGCTTACTGCTGCTAGTAGTCTCTGAGGCTTCTGATGCAGTAGAAATATTATCTGAAAACTTTTCTTCTGTTGCACTGAAGTAATTAAGACCTCCCATTTTGTCTTCTCCCTGCTCTGAAGTATTGGCTGCAGCAGCTACGAGTGAATTCTTACCTCCACTCAAGACAGATGAAGGCTCTATCACAACAGGGTTTGCATCCTAAAATTGGTAGGCAAGTAGAAAAGTTAATTATAAGCCAGTATCAAAGACGTTTAGCATCTGCCAAACCAATCACCAAAATTCACAGCTACATGACCACTTTTGCATATCACAACGACCTTTACAGAATAAGAAAGAATACTTTCTACATCTACTGATGAAAAATCTGCAGAAACAAACAGCCAAAATTGTTAAACCAATTGAATAAACTCTTCTGCACAATATTAAAATTGTGAAATGCCGGAATTATTTTCTCTAACTAGATACATAAAAAGACAACCATTTCAGACAGCTATAATTACAGGCTCTAAATAGTTTAAGATTTGTCCTTGTTGAATTTCATATGGTTAAATGAGAACAGCAAGCACAAGAAGAAAAAAACATTCTTTCCTCAAACCTGCAACGTTTTAGTCTACCCTAACTTTGTTTTGAAACAAAGTTCCTTTGTTTCCTTTGGAGAAATAGCATTGCAAATGCAATCTGGCTCACACTTAAGCATGATAAAGGTGGAGAAAAAAATGTGCATCCCCCCAAAAGCATAACCTGCCTGCCCAGTACAGATAAATGTAAGAAGAATCCTACCCAATTTACAGCACCAGTCACAACAAGAAACGACAACAAATGAGAAAACAGAAGAAAAAGGGAATTAGCTGAGCCTTACAGAGGAAAAAAGAAAATCCATGCAATGGACATCAAACAACACTGAAAAAGGGATGTTTCCTGGTTTATGTTGTCCCCTATTTATGACATCACTAAACATAATATCTTGTCAAATAACAAAACTGTGCAGTAATGCTAAAAGTATAAAATAAGATTAAAATGTATGTTGGAATTACAGTAATCATTTATAGAGTTTCACAGAAATTCTGAGTGTTCTCTTTGCTCGAGAGGTAGACAGTGACTAATGGCATTGTGCTATTATGCAAAGGATTAGTTATGAAATCATGTGCACATCTGAGTACTTATACTATGACAAGGATCAAATTACCTACTATTTCAGGCGTTTAAGCCATCATTTGTCCAATTCATTGTGCACAAAGAATAACTGTAATTACATGGTTAGTTAATGCATACATTGCAGTTTTCTGAATATTTTTAGCTATTTGTGTTTATAAAACAACTCCGATACTATATGATTACTTATCACTATATAAAACTCTTTTGAGAAATAGTTTATTTCACTTGCGTAACCTGCAAAGAATATTTATCTCCACCTCAATTAAATTTTATTAAAATTTAATTGTATTAAATATGCTTTCTTTTGTAAAATTCATAGTGAGTGATGCTTTAACTTGAATATTTTAGTTGGAGGGTATTACAGAGCACCCTGTAACTATAAAGTTTTAGTAGGACTCCTATGATCACCATCAGGTACTAGACTACTTTCTGCCATTGCCTATAAATCAAATTATACCAATTCCCTCCTTTATTTATCCAGAAAATGCACAGTGTGTATTTGTGGCCCAAGCAAAGTCAAAACCAAAACAGGTAGCTTTATTATCAAACAGATCAAAAGACTTAAGGGAAGTACTATTGTGAGAGTATGGTTTTTTTAAAAAAATATTTTGACATGCAGGAATGATGAAACGAAGTACAGAAAGAAATGACAGTTTAATGAAATTATAGTGAAAAGCTCACCATGTGACAATGATTTAGCAAAACAATTATTTTCCACTAAGAGACAGGAGATGCTTAATTTCAAGCATTATTGGTTAAGCAGTCATTTGTTCCACACTATTTTTTCATCAACATATTCACAAATACAAAGAAATCACTTATTCAGTATACATTATTATTATACTTACGTATTTGACATATTCTTTCCACTGGTGCCACCACGGCATTGCAATAAGAAACCAGTTGTGCCCTGGCTGAAGGCCATACCTGCTTTCTCTTTCTAACCAGCCTCTGCATATAAAGAATGAACGCCATAAAGTATTAGTTGAAACAGGGAAATTACAGTCCTCCTTTTGAAAATATTAAAAGATGATTCTGAAACCCATTTAAGATTCTGAGCAGAACACGCACCTAATAATCTGTCCTTCCTCTTCTGGAGTGGCAGGTCGCAGCCCCAAAACTATATGACACACCTGGAAAAAGAAAGTAATTCTTATTAAGAACTACACCACTATGAAACAAACATTAGGTAAACGAAAGAAAAGAACAACTCTAATAGGACTTTTCATAAAATTATTTTAAATTATGTAGCAAGGTTAGCTAAAATTGAACAAATCACTACAAAAGAAGTATTTTGAGCTGTGAGATTCACGACCTGTTCCCATTGTTATGACAAAGATACCAAGGATGACAAATGCCCCAAGACAAATTAAGTTGAACATAAAATGAATTTTCATTATTTTCAGGTCTGAAGCACATGCTATGAAAGATCACAGTAACTGACACGGATCAGATATACAAAAAGTTAAGATGTCTATATGTACTGGAGGGAGGGAATAAGGAATTGGGAGAATGCAAGCTGTTGGAAGAGGATAAGCTAAAGGTTAAAAAAAACCAAAATGGAATGGGGAAAAATGAGGAAAAGGGGTTATATAAGGAACTGAAAAGAAAACAAGCACATGAAGAGAGTGAGAGAGAAGTTTAAAGCAGTCCAACCAACCAGTCACCATCGAAAATGCTCTGAAAATTGTAGAACGTTCTCTGAATGTCTGATGCTTTTTCTTCTTTTTTTTTTTCGTTTTGAAACAAACACAGAAGGAAAAGGCACCATCCCCTAGATGGCTGCCCGACTAGGGTGGGGTTTTATTCGGAGTGCAAGGCAGCAGTCCCAGATGGCTAATATTTTACTCCTCTCTTCCTAGTAAAACCATCCCGGCCTTGGCTGCAGTGACATCTCAGGCTGGTTTCTCCCAGCAGCTCCGCAGCCACAGGGCATGCGGCAGGGAGCGATGAGCGGAGGGGAACAGACTCTGCAGGAGTCTTTGTTTCCCACTGCAGGAAGGAGGGTCAGCTGTCTCCTCTCCGAGACGGTTTTCAAATTGGTTGCTACTCATAACATGATTTATAGTCTTTTCCTTATGTCTCTTTTGAGGCTATCAATTTGCATCTCAGCTGGAGATTTCTAATGACTGGTGAGATATCTTATTTAAATTTATATTACAGTGTGAGAGACCATTTCACATTCTGAATAAAACAAAGGCCATTAGCTGCTGGGAAGCAACAGATTTTCCAGCACACACAACACAGCTGGCTCTGATGATTCTTTTTAAACTCATGCAACACCGTGCTAGTATCAGATCCTTCATATAAACTATCCCCGCTGCAAACAAACCAATTTGTTGACAAACTCTCCAAGGCACTCCACTCAGACTAGTTAGCTTCTCCGTCTGCAGGCAAGACACACAAGCTCATGACAGTTCAAATAAATGCATAGACAAATCAATGGCAGACTCTGTCCTGTGCGA
This sequence comes from Buteo buteo, assembly GCF_964188355.1. Taxonomy (NCBI): domain Eukaryota; kingdom Metazoa; phylum Chordata; class Aves; order Accipitriformes; family Accipitridae; genus Buteo; species Buteo buteo. The sequence goes on along the minus strand of NC_134177.1, from coordinate 44,924,683 downwards.
GCATGCTGTTGAGCCTGCAGCATATCAGGGTGCCTCATACGATAAAGTTATCAAAGGAACTAAAAATAAAAATCTAAAATGAAAATGTAGCAACTTTGTCAAGAGAAAAAATACTATAAATGAGACAATGTGTAACAATGGCAATGTGTCATCATCATGAAGACAAATTTATTACATGTTCATTCATTCTACTTCCATATTGCATAGATATTTGTTAGTTCATCAATATTAAGTTATGATAGGATATTTGATGCTAGATGGTCCAAAAATAAAGACAGCCCTTCTTGAGAATGTTGCAATGTAAGCAAAACCTGATGCAATTAGAGACAAAAAGAATTTGCAGAACTTTCTGATTTTATTCTTTTCAGCTGTGGTGTAGCTGATGGCCTCAGAATGCTCTCACTCGGTTGTCCTGAAGATCTTGGAAAAGTACAGTTCAAAATACAATTTATAAAGTAGTCTAGGGTCATAAACAGGAGAATCAGTAGTATGTTATTCAGGTAGCCTCTCATGAGATTTACTTTTTTTTTTTAAAGACCACACAGCTTCTCTCTGATGAAGTATTTTTCTGCTACAATCTGATCCTGTAACTGATTAAGCTTCAGTGGTAAAATGAGAACAGAGCCCACTGGTTCTCCACAGCCTTCCCTGGAAGAACTGAGACTGTCATATGGGGCTGGAGGTGAATACTAAATTAGGGCAAATCTTCAAGGCTCCATTAGGAGGAGGAGGATTATTATTATTTAAACCCAAAGTATCAACCTCTACAGAAAACAGGTAAGAAACAAACTGCAGTGAATGAAAATATCTTAGGGGTTATTTTCTGCACAAACTAAGTCAGTGCTAAAATACGACCGTTTTCAAGATTTATAAAAATCCAGTTCAAGCTCAATTAAAATGAATTCTGTACACACTTAATCCTCAGCTTCTGCATCACAATAGTGATATGTTATCACAGCTTTCAAGGACTGCTTCATCAAAAAAAAAAAAACAACAATGAAAGGTTCCTTAGATGGCCTTAACAGAAAATTTAAAGGGAAAGTGGTTGTAAAGAGTTAGCAATACCTTTTCTCATTTTCTGTGTCACTTCCTTGGCAAACATTTGCAAGAACAACTGTTTAAGAACACAGCCTTTTTCTAATGGAAAATATAACGGCTGATACACTTGAAATGTCTTTTCATTTTATAAACAGTACACTACGTTCACTTTAACAGATTATGCTTTAGGCATCTCCATACACTGAAAAGAAGAATAATCAAATAGAGAATCATTCCGCCAAGGTAACGCACAATTGCAAAAACACATAACTTATTGCAATAGACAAAACTCTAAGCGTGTTGGCACAAAGGCTGATGCTGTGCTTTGTGGCAATGCAAAAAGCTCATGAGTTAATTACCATAATTTTCAAGTTTAAAATTCCTCTAAACATACCTGAAAAAGCAGATTTAAAAATTCATTGGCAAGTGCACTCTTCACACTCCATATCTGGTAGTCCTCCAGAGTGAGGTGTCCAAGCTTAGTTAAAGGGAGGAGAAGGAAAGGGGAAGGAAAAACCATTAAACCATTAACCTATTTCTATTAAAATGCTCATTCAATGTGTCATACAAGGCATGACAAAGCCAGTGATTTGATAAAAATTAGCATCTACCACTCTGGTAGTAAAATTTGATCCAATGAAAGAAGAAAAATCCAGTTTTAGCATAACATATGCAACCTAGAGAACGAAAAAGCTTTGAGAGTACAGAGGACGAACGCACAACATGTAACGTTTGCTCCTGCTCTCCATCATTCAGATTCAGTATTTATGCTCAACTGCAGTAGTCATACTTTCTCAAACCATGACATCAGCAGAAGCAGTATGTGACTCATCAAGGCAATCACTTTGTAGGAAACAAAACAAGACTAAGACAATCTAAGACTTCGATCGTCCGGATAAGCTCTGCGCATGTAGATACTTGCATCCATTCAGAAATCTACCACCTTCCTCTGTGGGCTGGGAAAAACTATTTTGGATCATCACGTCCTTACGATCTTATCTTACTACACAAGCACTATTAATTCTTAATCACTTGAAAAGTGACAGTAGCATAACACTGAACAATGTCAGAGGACCTTCTGATTTTCAACAATTCAGTGATAGGATCAACCTGAATTTTTTATACTGTAGTATAATTCATAGCCAATTTTACACAAGTGGCAGCTACTCTGCCTCTTCTTACAGACCATTTTCTCCAGAGTTCACACAGGTCAAAGCTAACATATGAAAAGAGGTTAAGTAATTTATGTAATTACTGCACAATCAGCTCTTTCCTGCACTACATTCATGGTGCAACTATGAAAGATATTCTGAAGACTTAGTCTTTTTTAACTCTTTGTGGAAATGACACTGCTATGCACTTGCTTATAAACTACCCTATTTAAAAAAGCAAACAATAAAAACCTCAAAGGATGAAAGAAAGAGCTCACTGAAGCTGTATTTTCTACTGCTTTGGTAATGAAAGAATTATAATAAACTATTTGCCCACCACTTTGTTGGAGTACAAGCAGGCAAGACAACTATTCAAACAAGTAATTAAGCATTTCTAGACATTCTTTATAGTTTTTCTTAAATTATTTATAGGTTCCAGACACTATTCCCGATTAGTAAAGCAAAGGATGAAATAATGGAAACAACTTCCCCTATATTGTTTGCAGATGATAGTGCCTATCTGGAAAAAGCAACAACATAATTAAAGATTTACACACAGCTAACTATAAAGCATCATATAAACTACTAAGACTTTTTGCCGTGTGTCACAACAGTCATGACAGATGTCTCCATGGTTTCACAGATACTTAGCTCTGAAACAATATCACTGTACATAGTTCACTGGTTGTATATAATATTATTGCAAACAAAGTAGTTTTATAATGATAATGCATGAGTTACTATTGAATTAATACAGTCCTGTTCCAGCATAGAAGGGTAATGCATCTTTACAGAGGATAAAATGTAAGATACACTAATGCATTACCCCTTTTTTCCTAAGATCATTTTAAACATGAAACAAAAGAACAGTTTATCCAGAACAAAAGTCAAGCATCAGATTTAAAACTGGTATTAATTATGCATAGCAAAGCCTTGCACACACTATATGCTTCAAATTAATTTAATCTGGTTACGTATGTTTGGTTTAGTTTCATATATAAAAATGGCTTATAAAATTCAAACATGTTCTTTCTCTCACAAAACAATGTGGAAAATTTTAATAGAAAACTGACATTTCTTGAAAGCAATTCTTTTATTGACACATCTCTGCTTTAAAGAAAGCACAAGATTTTACTTTCTTTCTTATAAATAAACTGAAGATACTAGTGTATAAAAATGACAAGGGAAGAACAGCAAATTCCTACCTTTGTGGTATCATGCATATTCAAAATATCTTCTACAATTTCAGACAAACTCATGTCCAATTCCTTAACAAAAGGATTAGAAAACAGTTAAATTCTCACAGCACTCTTTGGAGCTGCATGTGTTCAGAATAAAAGTATAAGAAATGTTGATGATACCTCTAAGTAATTCACAACTGAGTGCTTCCGGACAGTTGCACTTTTGTACCTAAGGTTTCTTTATGTGAAACAGTATACGTTATAGTCAAATCATTCTACTTTGGTTAATGGCAGGTCAAAGTTATGCAAGGTAAGTTACATCCAGTTATCAATACTCCTCAGCAAAGGTAGCTCAAGGAAGCCTGTATTCACTGAAACCATGTTCAAACAACATTCACATTCCTACTTTTGAAGGATGACTTCAAGAAACAGAAGCAAATGAATAAAAATCCAAATATAACTTACAGGTATTTTATCAATACGGTTATCTTTCCAGACCTCTAAAAGTGCAACCACCATTTCTTTAAGTTCAGTGCGAGACAACACGCCATCCCGGTCAATGTCAAAAACCTTGAAGCAAACTGAGAAAAAAGGAAAATACTTTTCTATGTTAGAACTACTCAACAACTTTTTTTTTTTTTCTTGCAGAATGTAAGTTTGCAGAGTCACAAGAACATGATTTAGTGCTGACAGTTTTGATGAGGCAGGATGCATGTGTGGTAGTGAGGAAATGGAGCAGCTGTGTTTAATAAACTGAAATCTAGATTCCTGTAATTCTCTGCTGTGTTTTCTGATGTGACAGAGCAGGGAACATATGTGCATCCAGAAATTTCCAGTGAATGATAGCTTTTAAGTTGCAGCAATATGGCTTTGGAAAAGTATGGAACAAAGGTATTTCAAAACACAAGAACCTTTCAAGGAGCCAGCTGAAAACTGGACAGTAAACAAGCCAGAACATGCTATTTACCACAAGACAATCAAATAGGACATTCATTTTATATTATATATAATGAATAGATAAGTGTTTGCACTTTTTTTATTGAGATACAAACTTCTGCATCATAATGCAGAACACTGCAAAATAACTTCCGAAATATATTTTTTTACCCCAAAGAGGTTGATAATTTATATGAAGCTAAGGATGTTATAAAATATACAGAATTAGGTTTAATCATCCTTTATAAAAGGAAGCCCTGATATTTAAAATTCCTTTAATTTTTTAACTTCTAAAGTCTGTCACCTTTCACAGACACACACTTGTCCAGTGGAAAAAATTTCTAAAATGGTGGAAACAACTAAACTTCATTGCTCAAACTGAAAAACTTCTCTAAAATTAATAGTTAACATTTCACATACTTACACTTCTGTCTTTCTGCCAAGGGTCCCCTGCAACATGCTGAGAGCCCACAGGAAATTTCTTTAAAATCTATGTGATTGTCTCGGTTTTCATCAAAAGCATTAAACAAACCTGCAAACCACAAAAGCATCTCCTGTTACAGCATCTGGCTGAAACAGCTGACAATGATACTTAGCATTTATATGAAGGGTTAATGGTTAACATTTGCAAGGAGAAGTACAAATACTTATGATCATAACTAATTCTCACTAAGTGTAATAAAGATAATTAAGCACTGCTAAGACCACTGTAAAGGTGAATTAGATCACTTATGTGTGGCTAGACAAAGCCAGGGGTGGAGTGGGGAGGGAATCAAGAATTCTGAACAGGAGCCTTATTCTCATGCCTTCCTTGTAATGACTGATTTATAGTGTGTACATCTAAACCAGTATGATCAGGACCAGCTTTTTCACAAAAGCTAAAGGACCAAACCAGTAAAGGTACTCCGATGCCAAATGCTTTGACTCTTCCAAAGTGCCTGATAGAAACTCCTATGAAAATCACTGAATACCATTGCAAATTTGGCCCTAAGTGAATTAGGAGTTTTAGTTAACTGGCCTTTGAAGGATTTAAGAGTTCTATTCATTCAGCACATATAACTTCTTTTTTTATCCCACAAAACTTTTTTTTTTAGTGACAATGACTCAGTTGCACTATTCACAGAAGACATACAGAACGACCAGAAATCATTCAAGTTTCCCCATAGCAGCTGTGTAAATTTATATTACTAAGTAGAGAAAACTCACTTATGAGCAAAAGGATGTGGGCATATATCCCTATTGAATTGAACATAAGTTCTGGTGTTTTAACAGCTTGCATCCCCTGCAGATGAATTTCCCATTTTCTACTTACTGCTGCCACTTGTCAGTAAAGATGACTACTTAGTGATAAAAAATTCTCACTCTAGGACTGCAGACAAAAACTAGCATGTAAGTAGAATGTTACTTAATGTCCTCGTGTTATGCAGTAAATGGCAATTAGACAACTGCAACCTCCAGTTATTACCAGAGTGGCTTCAACCTGAAAGACCAGCTTGGTTATTAATATGTCTGCATTGCAACATACAAATCTCCTGACCAAGTCTTCTGAACAAAGTCTTCCTCAACTTACGCTATTAGGGAAGACTGTCTCATTGACTGCATAACACAACTTCTGACTTGCATGCTGAATTGTCATTTAATAGACGAAACTCACACTTGTCAGTTTAAAAATGGTCTTCTGTTTTATCTCGTTCAGGGACAGCAGTATATTTTGTCATTACAGAATCTTAAGGAGCCCAATGAAAAATTTTAAGGAACTACAGAGCAAATTATACACAAAGTTTGATGTATTTCCTGATAACTAATATGAAAGCAACACATGGAAGAATCGCTTCCTTTGTCATTCCAGATTTCCCAACAAATAGAGATTTCTCAGGCATCTTTTCTCATTTTCAAACATTCATAACTCAGTGGAATGATCTCTGTAATTTAAGCTTAAAATACATTTTTAAAATAGGCCCACTTTTAAAGCCATAAAATTCGTATGTCAGTAGACAATCAGATACTGAACACCACAGCAAAATCATTTCCTTGCACGTTTGATCAAAGTTCCATACCTTCACTCAGAGATGGATGAATAGGAGGGGAAACTAAAGGGGCAAATGTTTCTAAATCAAAACGTCCAGTTCTTGATTGAGCTTTTAGCAGCCAGTATCGTTTTTCGAGATCGATGATGTCGGATTCTTCCACTGTATAATCAACAAAAATAAAAGAAATTTTTGGTGACATCTAGACCATGTTAGAATTCAGCACCAAATAAAAATGCAGCATTATTTTGTCACAAAGAGAAATGACGTTGATTTCTTTGTGCCTGACTCCTGAATATAAAAATTAAGAATACGAGCAGTAGAAAGACAAAGGTGCAATTTTACCTTCTTTATCTACAGAATCATCTTACCTATTCACCATCTAGTTCAACATCAATAACATATCATCACAAGTGTTTAGAAATACAGAAGTGAACTTTTCCCACTGTTAAAGGCTCCAGCAGTTTCTTAATTTTCACATATTTCCTCTTGGTGAATTGAACAGGTAGATTGTATGTGCGCTATTTTATTTTCTCAAGGTATCCAGTATTTAAAACCTCTAAAAGGACGCAAAGTAGCATTTAAAAAAAAATCCCAGAACTTTTATGGGAAAAAAAAAATTATTTAGTACTTGGCTGCTCTCGAAAAATTCCTATTTGAAATTTTTTGCCTTCTTATATGGTAATAAGGCTAAATTTTAATGTGACATTTAAACACTGTATCTCAGCATTAATTTTTCCCAAATACAAAATAGTTTGTTTCACTTTATAATTTATACTATAGATGCACTTAGAAACCCAGACAACATTGGGGAGTGATCATACAAACCTAGAAGAGACTTTATACAGAGGAACTTACAAGCTAATTTAAAGAAGGGGAAAAAACCAAAACCCCAAACCCAACAATGAGTAAAACAAGGTACTAGGCAAAGGTGAATAAAAATAGCCAGAGGAAGAACTTGTGTTTTCTTTCAAAACATTATATACAACTGCCAGTCTCCTTACATTTTATCCTTGAAATTAAATATATATATATAAAAAAATATTAAGTTTCTGCTCAACAATACTTTTAACCTTTTTACATATGCAAGTGTGTCACAACACTGCTTTAGGTCAGTGCAAATTAATTGGTTCTCAAATAGATATGTAATGACAAAGCTGTCTATATTAAGAACCACTACGCGTGATCCCATTCCCAGATGGTTCTGAGTCTTTAAATCCATGCCAGCTTTCTAATAGGTTTAACTTGAGCTATTTGGCCTGGTTTAGTCTACAGAAACAATAATAATCCTGTAAGGCTTAAGAACAGAAGAGACTCACAAAAAGTTACATATCAAATTGAAATTTTATTGATTTCTTTTCCTATTTCTGTCATTAGGAGTAGTAATTTAATCAGAATAGTAACTTATAGTAGATAACCTACAATAAGCATGATCGAGTTGTAACTACCCAGCAGGCACATCATCTAATGCATCGAAAACTACGCAACACCTTACCCCCATCAGCAGAAAGCTTGGAAAATTTTGAACAAAAATTAGGATCTGAAGTAGAGGTGGAGGAGTGGAAAGGGTTTGCATCTTCCTGTAAAATATTTTTAGACAGTCTAACTAGAAAAGTAACATCAGTGAAAACATGCCCTCCTTTTCCTCTGTACATTCAGTATAATCACTAGACAAACCATGTACTAGCATGCAGAACACCCACACCAAAGCTGCAGTTCTAGGGTCACGCTAAGCTAACATAACTTCAGGCTGAACAGAGAAAGTTTACCTTCCCCCTTAACCCCAGGCACGTGCTGCAGCATCCTCACTTGTATCATTATCAGCTATTGTGCATTTACATAGTAAGTGAGATAAGAGAACTGATCCAGAAGAAAAACTAAACTGATTTCCTTTCTCCTCTCCCCCTCCTTCCTAGACAGATCAAATTCCCTTATCTGGCTTACCATCTCCTGGCTCTTGTGTTGCAATCACAGAATGGTTTGGGGTGGAAGGGACCTTTCAAGGTCAGCTACTCCAACCCCCCTGCAAGGAGCAGGGACATCTTCAACTAGATCCAGTTGCTCAGAGCCCCGTCCAACCTGACCTGGAATGTTTCCAGGGATGGGGCATCTACCACCTCTCTGGGCAACCTGGGCCAGTGTTTCACCTCCCTCATCGTAAAAAATTTCTCCTTTACATCTTGTCTGAATCTACTCTCTTTTTGTCCAAAACCATACTAAGGCCCTACTAAGAGGTCTCTCCCCAACACATGAAGAAGCAATAATCTAAACATATAAAAGGAATGTTATTCTACCAGAAATCAAGAAAGATAAATAGAGTAGTTATTCCTTTGAAGATCAGCATATAGAAATATCGTGGGTGCTTAGCACTGCCACAGATGTAAGCAACTTCATGATCCTCAGCAAAACAGTCAAGCGATGTAGAACAGCATCTGGTACGTTCCAGGAAATACAGGGATTTCTTGATGATTTAACAACATACCTGCCCCACAACAGTCAGTGTATCAACAGATGAGAGAGAATCTACCAAATAAAATACACTTTCTCAGTCTTGTTCCCTCTACAGGTATCAGGGTGCTACAATACTGATAAGAGTAAGCTCACAACACATGGCATTAGGACTAGAGTACCAGTATTCTGCAGGAAATAGAAGAAAAAGTATATTCATGGAGTTTCAAGAACAGAAATTAAAAAAAAAAAAAAAGTAAAAGAATAAAAGCAAGGTAAAAGCCACTTCATGAGACAGAACCTTATGTACATGAAGAGAATCACAGTACTATTATACTAGCTAAAGAACTGCACATAAAGGGCAAGTTTGTACTGTCATTTAGAAGAACTGCACATACACATTATTGCTCTCATTAGCAAATACAAAAGCATTATGCTAACTCTCTTGAACATGAGCATGTAAATCACTTTGTTTCCTTTTAATCTACCTTTGTGACTAGGAAGAATAACAAATGTACTAGCTGCACTTCATTCTTGAAATGATGCAACACTAAGATTATTCAAAAAACATAAGGAAGCTCACATTGTCTTTACTGAAGAGTAAATCTGCAGAAACCTGCTTTCACTGGCAGGTGCATTATTTATCTATAGGAATTAAAACCCGAAAGATTGTTTTATTTTGTCAGAGAACTTTTCTCAAATATCTATGGTAGAAGCTTGTTATATTCAATTTTTAAAACTGTACTTCACAGATGGTTTCTACAGTGCTAACTTTACTGCTTTATATTTTAAACTCAGAAAAGAAAGGTTATCAGAAAGCATCTTATCTTCATTTCTGTCAAGCAGTGGTTGAAATTACGTGGTCATTTAAAAGACAAAGAATTTTCAAACAATCATCTTCAAAAGAATAGCTGGTAAGTATTAGCATAAGTGCTACGTTGATATTATAGCCAAGGCAGGTCCAGTGCATTGACCTTCCGCAGAAGAGCCAAACATTTTCAAAAGTAAAACTGATGTAGTAGTAAGTAACATTCTTTGTATTGACTAGACTTACACAACTTAGGTTGAATATAAGTAAAAATGTGACAAAGGAATATTTTTCATTCACAGTAACAAGGAATTGTAGCCCACTGCAATAGTTTCACTTCTATAAAATACGGGAAGATTCATTGGATTACAGCACATGTGAAAGTTTAACTCTGCAGTTGAAAAGCCAGCTGTTACATAATTTGATTTCTCCAGAGTGATTTTTTGCACATAATCTTGTAAATCAGTCTCAGGATACGTAATGCACCATCTATTCCTCCATAAACGTAAACTAAAAGAAATCTCTTGCAATTTACGATATACACATATAATCATATTTGTTAATGAAGTTTAAATGAAGCATGATAAAAGGAGACTGCGCTTATTATCCAAAACATACTAATGTGTATGAAAAAAACGCCATATTCTAAAGAGGTTTTATATAGATAAAGGATTTTGCCTTCTCAAAGTATAAAATTTTTTTCCTAATGCCTGTTCAAATCACATCAGGATGTGTGAACTGGGCTTTCATTCAGTAGGTCAAATTTTAAATAACTTATGATTATTTTTAAAAATGTATCTTATATAGACAGCATAGTCCAAAACATCAGAACAGACTGGCTTTCGAGGCCAAGTAAGTATTCATTTTTGTCAATTAAATACTTGATACAATTATTTGAGGTCACATGGAGATATATTGCAATTGTGAAATTTAATCATATGCTACCAGTTTACTACCGTATGCTATTTTATGTCCCCCTCATCACTTGTCCATTAAAACAATGAAAAACTTTCAGATCTGTAAAACTATGAATAGTGTTTCTTAGTTCAATTCTCTAAGAATTAGACAAGTATAACCAGAAGAATGATAATGTCAAGTACACCTCAAGCCAGAGTCTTCATATCGTAAAGGAAGAACGGGTAAACATTTTCAGCAAAAATATGCACCTGAGAAACTGTAAATCTGCTAAAAATGAGTTAATTTAAAACCAGCTGCCACACTGTGACTGACAGTCAGATTGCATGACAGTGATAAACACTAAAAAAAAAAGCATCCTTCATTTTAATGCCATTTCCATGAAATGTATGCCCTTCTTAAATACTGCATTGGTAGCAAGCCATGAATAATCTTCTGTCTGAAAAAAAAATTTAAAAACATGTTTTCATTTCAGGCACTATTTATTACAATTCTTTATACAACCAAAATTGACTAAGTATTTAAATATATTTTAAAACTTTAACTTTTACCCACCTATTGGTACAATCCTCTCCGGTTCACAGCAGTAGAAGCATACCATATTCCCAACATTTTAACTGAAACTTGGTTTGTTTTACTGTTTACCATGATATCCTCCGCACAAACCCCAGTCCCCAGTCACAGAGCGAGCTCTTCATTGCGCAACGGCTGAGTCAGAACCAGAGACCGAATGACTGAACACCAAACAGTATTTCTGACTAAACACACTTGTTTGTCGCTTTCAAATTAACACACAGAAGATTCTGGCACCTGGGCACAGAGAGCTGCTTTGCAAGACATAAAATAGCCCGGGAACTAAGAGGATAACGAAGTGGCAAGATGCAGATTAAGTGACACTGAGGCTTTTTCTTATTGGGCTCATCTGCTGTAATACTTTCATCTTCCCCCCTCCCCTCAACTGAAAAATGGACATACAGAGAAGGAAATATTATGACTTGAACCAAGATCCTTGTGTCTGTCAGACACAACTACCCAGGCGTTTATCTAGGAGAATATAGTGTATCACCGCCTTAAGATGGGAACCCATACAGAAGAGATATTAAACACTACAGTTCCTCTCAAAGCACAAGCGTTCACACACTTGGAAGAAAATAGTACAGAATGAAATTCGCTCTTGAAGGTACCTTTAATAAATCCAAAATCTTCACAACTGACTCCTAGTGACCTTCCATACATCATTAAGAGATGGTGTTTCAAGAATGGGTACCACAACTGAAGTGGGCAAGCTACAGAACATGTATTTAACATCCAGACAGCCTTTTAATGTGAGCAAAGTTAAGTGATCACTTCATTTCACTTTCCTTTTACAGACTCACATCTTCATCTTAACACAAAGCCCTACAGGTTTATAAACCCATCTCTGACAGGAGTGTTTACTTCCACAACATTCAGTTTCAATTTTAAGCTGTTTCAAAAACTCACTCTTCCATTTCAACCACGCTGTCTGGTTATGCAGGGCTTCTCTCATTTATTATGTTAAATTAGCGATAACTGTATGTTCTAAAATATAATTATTATACTGATTACACACTGTCTTACTGCATCTCGGTATGTAAGAGCTGTCAGAAAAAGCAGGAACACTTTGATGAATTTTTCTGATGACAGGAAAGAGTCTCTTCAATTCAGAAGAGAATTAGGATGCTATTATAGTAAGAACTCAGTGAGAACCAGATAACAAAGAAGTACAAATTACGTGGTCTGTCAGTTTGAAACCAGTAACCCCGCTGATAAATGGGAGTATTCTCCCCATGGAAAAGCACTGAAAACCTGAGCATATAAGCCCATCACATGACACTGAGACACAACAAAATGACTCAAGTCATAAAAAAGGAACCACCACCTATGTTGCAGCAAAAGAATTATTTCCAGCCAAATGAAGGAAACTAATGAGGTGTCATCTGGCATCAGTATGACAGCAACATGTATCACCCAAGGCTGAGATGGAACAGGGGATGGAGCACCTGGTCTGAAACAGACCTGCACTGGGCTCATTTTACTTTGACAAAAAGGTCAAGAAGAAACTTAACAGTCACTTGCATTTAGGCTGAATGGTAAGAAGGGAGGAGAGCAGAGTGTCTGAAACCAAAGACAATGTTGACAGAAAATTAAGACAAACTGCCCACATGTAGAAGATGTACTGGAATAGTTTTCCCCAATGGAGAAAAAAAAAAAAAAAAAAAAAAAAAGCCTCAATATCTTACGAAAGGAATGATACAGTGACCCCCCAGGGTCTGCGCTTGGAGGGACAGGAGACCTTTCCATATCTCATGTTCCTGTCTGTCTGTCTGCCAAACTAAGCCACAGAAAGCTGTACTTTGCAGGTAGGATGGAGTCAGTTCCATTCTGATACCTACAAGAGTGCAAACCAGCTAGGGTAGGCAACAAAATGACAGCCTCCAGTGGCAGAGAATTGTTGATTATTGAATTACATTTGGAAAAGATTAGGTGTTTAATTTGTAATTATTAAGCATGTATAATGATTTGGGGGAATATTCCCCTACAGAGAACTTTAGTGTTAGCAGTAGTCCCTGACAGGATTTATCTTTGATTTACATGCTCCACTACAGTGCTATTCAATATGATGTTTTAAAAAAAAAAAAAAAACAACCCAAACAAACCCAAAAGGTACCCGATCATACAACGAAACTGAGAAAATCCAAACTACTGCTAGCTGGTCAGTACTCAGATGTAGAAGAGACTCGTATACCTGAAACTAGTTTTTGGGAACAAAGGTCCCAAAGAAACTTAAGTTATTTTGGTAGCTTTCAAATGAAATTATTCATATTTATGATTTAAGTGAAATGGAACAAAATTTGATTAAAAGCAGTAAGTGTGTGCAACTTCCTGTAACTTTAAAATTTCATTTCTAATTATGTGCTGAGAAATACAATTAAAGTCATCTGCATACCAAAATAAATGTTATTTACAAATGAAAAATTAGAATTCCTTTGTTTCCCTGATAGCTTGGCTCATTAAGCAAATTTAAATGGAGTCACTGGTGCTTTGCAATAAAATGTTCGCTGTCTGTTTCTAAATCAATGTTAATAACTTTCACTATTTTTATCACTGCAATTTTTCATGTCTCTGACATATTATTCAAGATGGGAAGCAGTACACTCTGAGAGGAGGTAAGGCTTGGTAGGAAGGTCTGAAGCTTGAGCCAGGAGAGGGCGCGTGGCGAGCCAGCCGGAGCCCCGGAGCCAGGTGAGAAATTCATAATCGTGCCAGCAAGTTTCACAAATTAGTTTCCATTTTACAGTAGAAGAAATTTTAAAACCTTTCACTCTTTCACTGTACTCTGCTAACAGTGTCTGCCTAGGTTTACTAAACAGTATTTCAGTTACTTGTTGTCCCCAAAGGAAACCATTATCCTAGGTAAAAGTATTATAAACAAGCCTTCATTTAGAGAAAAGGAACTGTCACAACAGCCCTTATTGTTTTACATTCAGCTGTGTTAAGAATACTTCTGCTCTAAATTTCTTATTCTTTAGACTGACCTGATTAGACTGCAATTATTAAATTTAAAAAAACAAAACAGCAAGGCCCCAAATATTCATACTTCGCTGCAGTTACTTCCAAGTGCTCAAACGCTTATATTTTCCTTACTTTCGCATGTGTTGTATGAGATTCCTATACTGTCTCAAATCACAAGGGAAATCATCAGATATGTTATAAAGAAAGTATTTGTCCAGACCTGGGGGAGGCTGGTTAGTTCACCAGCAGGTTACTTCACCAGTTTATCTTCCTACTATCTTAAATTCCTGACAGTTCTCCGTATCTGTCATTTGAAAGATACCGGGCTGCAGACATCATAATACAGCACAACTACTTTCTCTTTTTCTTATTACAACATTTAACTGGAAAATAACAAAACCACAATAAAATTTAATTTTATCTAGACGTCCAAACATAACTGTCACATAAGCTTTCCAAATTCGGTTAAGTATACTGAGCCTGTGGACAGTATGCAGTTTGAAACACCTTACTGATTCAAAAATACATGTAAGCTACATAGTTTTCTGGCATACAATGAAAAGCTCGACCCCAGATCTGACATGCACTTGAAAATTCAATAATCACCTCAAACACTCTCAAATATTTTATTTTACTTCAGCGTTTTTAATCCTAACAATGGAAAACTTAATTTTTCACTCAGTTTTACCTTCATTACACTCAGACAACAGCTTATAGAAGTAAGCTGGCAGTAAAGAAACACCACCAACTACTAGAAAACACTGGATTTCTCAGTGGTCTGATGCAATACATAGCAACAGAAATTGACATTTTCTTTTTCTTTTTTTTTTTTTTTTTTCAGAAGTTAAATTTTTTTCCCCTGAGAACACAGGTTGTGTTGAAACACCCAGCAAAGACCCAAAACTCTGCAAACATATTTCACAAGGCTTTAAAAGTCTGGTAAGTTCTCCAGCAGAACATGTAGCCATATGAACTAGCACACATAAAATAGCAACAACGCATGCATGTTTCCTAGAAAAGAAGACTAAACACTTCCTTTTGTAATTCATTTTACAGTATCAGATGCCGCAATACACAGGAGTGTTATGAAATTATTATAAACCAACTTGATCATAGAGAGATTAAAACCAAATACAGGAGTATTACTTGAACTTCGAACCTTAAAATATGAGGAATTACAGCTAAGAGGCAGAATAAGCTGATTTCAGGACTGACATTTTCAGCAAAAATGATGGCTACACTGAGGTAAGATCACTGAGTCTGCTATGAAAATTTAAACAGAGAGCAAGACTGTTGCTTCATAAAGAAGTCCGTATATGTAACAGCAATTAAGCAACCTCTGAGACTGCACAGTTGAAGATGTCAAAGAGGTAACTGGAAGTTAGAGCGGACAATAGTCATTAAACGGAAAACAGACTATGCTCCTGCAGAAGGCATCCTCAGAAAAAGATTTTAAGGCTGAAATGGTAGCAGAGACGCTGTTATCAGTTGATAGGTCCTTGCAATCAAAAAGGCTCAAATGTAAACTGAGGTACTTGAGGCAATTTGATTTGCTAGAGACTGATTAAGTAACTGGGATTCTGTTAAGACAAAGGTTGAGAAATTTGAGATGAGAAGATGAAAATACTCCCTCTACAAAATGAAAAGAAAAAATAACTACTACAGTAGAGATAAATATGACATGGAACCACCTGAACAATTTTTTTCTAAGAATCGGAACAGATTTTGTCCCCATTCATTTTTTTCTAATATGCTTCTCATCCAGTCTCCTTAATTTTGTTTATAATTATAGCACTTCAATCTTAATTTCTCTAATTCTTTGTTTAAAACTGAGAAAATCTCTTAGACTATAAATTGAAGAAAGACTTTCTTCTTGATACAAGAACATAGGTGTGGGCTGGCTAAAGTAGAACATTATGCTCTTCAGTCTAAAGACCATTTCTTTCTCGAATAATTTATTTTGCACATTTGAAATAGCTAGGAATACAGTTGAGGGCCTGGCTGCAGAGGGTAACAGTGACAGGTATATTAAAACCAGAGGAAGTGAGAACATTAAATATGGAATAAAATCTACTAAAACAGTAGCTCTTGATTTGTTTTTTATTGTAAACTTCAGTTTCAGTATAAATAAACTTTCCACAAAAAGCATAGTAAAAATTGTTCAGAAAAAGTTTCAATTTTGAAGCATGAAAAAATTTGAAGTAAGCTCTGAGGTAATATCCAGAGGCCTGGCGTAAAGCTTTCTTTGAACACTTAGGGCAGAGGAAACTTGACAAGGTTGGAGGCATGGTGGATCTCAATTCAATACAGCTTGAGAGATTTTTCCAAGGGCTGAAGTCTAGAAAATTCAAAGAGGGTTGGTTTTTTTTTTTTGCATACCTCTTTCTCTACCTTGTCTATTAGACCTCAGAGAATTTAGTGGTCTTCTGGAACCTCAATGTCTACTGCAGTCTCTCATGTAATGCAAATAAATTACCTCCCTATAAACTAATTTTATTACGCATTTTCATTTCAGATGGTCAGAACAGAATTTTAATGCTCATATTTAAAACCAAGAGAAAAAACTGTATGTTGCTTTATTCAAGTAACCCACCCATTAAAGAGATTAAATGCCGTGCTGACACCAACAAAGAAAATCTATGAGAGTACATAAAACACAACCAGATTGCTCAAATCACTAACATCTCAATAGCAAACACCCTTCTCCTAGGGATACCACAGTCCCTTAGATGCTTTAGTGTAATGTATAGCATAATTTATCAAGTATAATTTATCAGCCTTTTGTTTTTACATTTAATTTAAAAAACAGCTGCTCCTTCTTGTTCTTTGGAGATTATTCCTAAATGCAAATCCTGAGGAGGCTTCTCTTTAGTTAATTTAGTTCCCTGTCTACATCACGTGCCAGGAATATTACTTATTTTACTGCAGAAAGCAAATTAAGAAGTAATACTTATTTCTGAATTAAGCAGTATTTTCAGAACTGTCTCAATAGTTTTATGATCCACTATATCTGAAAGACCAAATATTAAAGCACTATTAATGTCAAGTCAATTTAAATAAATGCATTTCCCCCAAAGAGAAGATATTTTCCTTTTTTTTTTCTTAATTTGCTCAGTAGCAAACTTCTACTGCAAGAAGTGTTGCTAACTCAGTATTGTTATCTCTTAAAAATAACGACCAACAGCGTCCTTGTACATAACAATGTTTTACATGTCACAGCACAAAAAGCACAGAACAAATTAGCATGGAGAAGAAATTTATCTCACTGAACAGAACTGCACGTATCTCATCAGAGTAGGGAGCTTTAATAAACAACTACAGCAAGGCAACAGTTTATGTCTGTGAACTCAGAAACAGTTATAAAAATGTGCGTAATAACAAGCATTGTTTACTTACAGTGTGTGACTCCAGCCAGGGTTTGATAGAAGGTAGGGGTATCACTATCATCAGTGAGTGTCACATATACACCTCCAGACAGCAGCCAACGGGAAAACGTGAAAGCATCTTTGTTGTGCAATAGCCAAACCCTGAACTTCTCATAGTTTACCTTTTCACCCTGTAAGAAAAATAAGAAAATGTGAGCTGGTTTTCTCTGCTTTCTCAGTACCAGTAAACAGGAACCATCCAGCTGTATGAACAATAATTGGGACAATGTCCTATAAAAATAAGAACTACAATAATTTTTTTTCTTTGGAGCCATGCCTGTTTTTCCATTTCATTCTGAAATACAGCACTGGGAGGGAAATTAGACTCCTCAGCTCTCTCTGCATTTCAATCACCTACTCAATGTGTCCTTTGGAAAGTCATTTACTCTGAACCTCAGGTTAAAGGGATTAGAAGGAAAATGGTTACTTACAACTCAAAATAACAGAGGTTATTTTTATGAATTTAAATTTATTATGATAGATAAAAGCTCTTATGTGCCAAGTAACAGGTGCTATAAAATCATAAACATTCTGTTATATCTGCGCAACTATACAAACACTTAACACAGAGAAACTAGATTTGTGAATAACTAATAATATGATTAATTGCTGCAGTAGCACGTCAATTTTTTGCCTCTATTGACCAAAACCCACTCTGGAGCATACATGTAAACATGAATGTCAATTCATAGTATCTCCTAACTCAGTCCTCTTGCTGGATGTCTTATGGAACTGCCTGTTCAGGAATACATAAAAACTATAGATTCACAGAGTTTAAATGCTGGAGAGGCTGTTTAAACCATTTAGTTGAATGGTTTCCAAGCTGTGGCCATGAAACCATAGAGATCAGCAGACTAATTTCTACAGGACCTACAAAACTAACTAAAATCCAAGCAAACCTATTATCAGTAGACAAACTCATTATATGGAGATCCTAATCTCCATGAGACATAAACAGGGGTCTGCAAAATGAAAGAGGTTTCAAGTCATTGATTATTTAAACTTCCCTAATATCTCAGACCATTAAACTTCGCTGAATTACATCTCTACAGAATCCAACAGTTTGCATTTGGCCACGGACTATCTGCAACTGCCAACTACAGAAAATTGAAAATCCACTACTTCCTTTGCCAGTTTGCTCAAATGGTTAATCACCATCGCTGCTAAAACATTTGCTTCATATTCCAATTGTAATGGATCATTTCAGATCATGCCTCTTTTTCCTAGACTAAAGAGCGTTACATTTTTCTCGAACAAATAAATGCAGAAATACCCCAATACTTACAGCTACTATCATAGATACTATAATTCAAGGAAGTCAAGATGCTACACTGCTATTCCATCACCAGTTTAATCTGTATAGATCCACACTACTGACTGACAGCATGGTCCTAACCTTCCTCTTACCAAACGCTGTTTCTGATCCTTCATCCCTTCTCTTTTGTGACAGCAATCACATTAGTGCAGTCATGTGGCAAAACAGATCTAGCTGAAAAATAACTTATAGGATTACAGAAAAAGGGCTTACTTCTCAGCCAGATCAGTCTCCCAATCCAGTTCATCAAGGCATCATATAAATACTTGAGCCAGCACAAAGTTAGGAGAATGACAGTCAGGAAAAGGGCAACTCAACAACATGGACTTTGCAGGACTTAACCCATTATGGAAGCACTTGCTTAAGCAAAAAAAAAAACTAGAGCAATACAGGTATCACTGAATTTGTTTCCTGTATTTCAGAAACAAGAGTGAGAAAAACTCAAGATGCATTTTAAAGCTTATATTTCTAGATGAGTACATGCAATAATTCTGAAGAACAGGAGTACCTATAAACATCATCCTTGAAAGCATAAACTCATCTGCCATACGGCAGGAAGGAAGGCCCACAGCAGGAACATTAAACTTTCTCACTCTCCAGCAATGACCTACTATGATTAACAGGCCAGTAAATCCTGCTGAGTGGGTTATTACACTATTTTCATTTTAAAAGAAAAATCAATATACAGCATTTTCTTGAACAGGAAAATGGTATGAAGCCAGTTTGATACTTCTCTTCCTGCAAGACTTCATAAAGTATTTCTGAATTTCTTGGACAGTGTGCAATTAACTTTTAGGGTATAATTCATCACACCATATTGATGGGAAATTATAAATAGGAAATACTGAAGTGGGTCAGCTCCAGAAACTGGACTGCAGTATACATATGATTTATGATTCCAGCCAAGAATGAAGAATGTAATCATTGCCTACAAAGCCAACATGACACCACCGCCAGACTAAATGAGTCTGCCTCAGCCAATGCCTATAACCAAAGTTACCTTCAATACAGTACAATAAAATTTAGGGTAATGAAGTAATCTGATATTCACAAATAAAGCTTCTAATCAATCAGTTTTTCAGTGGAATGTATAATGATGACTAGGTTTTGCTGATCTGTAGTCCTCTGATAACAAATGAAGCAACCAAAGCACAAAAACCTGACAATTCATCAGGACCACTAGTGCCAAAGAAATATCTGTGAATATTTAAAAGTAACAATAGCCTGTTTTAGAGGACTTCAGCAAACTTCATAAACATTACATCTCTCAAACAACCTAAAGCATAAATAAATGTTGTAGCTCCTAGCAGGCACAGTGAGACAGAAGTAATACTATAAAACTACTATTTTTAAGCAACCACTGCTAGCAGGCATTTTTAAATCCAGGATGCAGACTTCCCTTCCCCTCTCAGATCTGTATTCTAGATTTCTTCCCCAATCACAGTAAAATGTCCACACTAATGAAAAAATTCCACTAACAATATTAGTAGTTAAATTTACTTGGTAACATGATTACCCTTGGGAAATGATACCTTTCAAACTAGCACAGTAAGTAAAGCAGCATGGAGAATGCCTACATTTATATACCAAGCTGCAATTCACATCAATACAAATTAATGTAATATTACAACATAAGAAGCTATGAGCTTTTACCCAATTTAAACAAGGTCCATTTGTTCCCATACATGCACAAGCATGTATGTCAGAGAAAAACAAACTACCCAATGTAATTTTCACTTTTTTTGTAAATACAAGAGGATAAAACCTGTAGGAAATACCTCAGAGAAACATTTCTTGAGTGACTCTGGGACTTTTCCATCAACCACATGCAGCATCTTCTCCATCTCTTCACGGACAACATAACTCCCAGATTCATTAGAAAAGAGACTGAAAATGTCTGAGGAAGTAGAGAAATGTTTAAGCAAATATGGTGGTTACATTTTTCAATTAAGTTCACAACTGGCTGAGAATGCCAAAAGCTGTGCAACAACTAAAGGACTAAAAACTTAGATTAATTCAATTTCAATATAGCTCAACAAGGTTTAGGTCAAGAAGCATCTCCTTTTTCTTTTACTATTGTCCACTAATCAAAAGGAAAAGAAATACTATCAAGTCAGATTAACAAGGAAGACAAAACAACAGAAGTCAGTAGGCAGATGCTTTCATTTGTTTTGAAAAATATCAATGCCGTCCTCCTTCTTCTGCCCACATACAGTGATCAACAGTCTTTCTGTAGGATCCTAACATTTACATTCATGATGACTTATCAAATATTTCATTTTGGTGAGTACAGAAAACAAAAATGCACTGAATTTCAAAATACACAGCTAAAAAAAGTCTAAAAATATACTGTATTTACTGGCAAATGTATGCCCTGGTTACATATAAAAATAGGGACTTAGTATACCACAATTTATGCTTGCTTTACATAAGCGTATTATACACTCACTCTCCACTAGCCTGTTGTTACTGTTCTAAGTTACATTACTTACATTTTGCTTTCTCTTCCTCTCTGCCTCTTGTAAGTAGAACTAATCCAACTATCAAGTTATTGAAGTGCAGCCCTTTGGATATTCCTCCAAATGAACAGTAGATAACCTAGAATAATAAAACAGAGAAGTTAACCAAAAAGTTAACAGGGCAAACAGGGATGTCAGAACTAAACGCAACAACTTATACTAAGGCTCCTTCTTATGTAGTTTTTAGGCTAGTCATCTCTCATTCAGCTAAACACACTTCTGATTTCAGTTCTGTTAACTTTCATAGCTCTTCCAGTACCTATAAAACAGCCTTTCCAGGAGCTTTTATTTAGCAAAATGCAGGTACTTTTCCTGAACAGCAATATATATTAAAAAAAAAAAAAAAAAAAAAAAAAGCAGCTAGAATCCTCCAATGAAGACAGCTTCTTGCTTGCTCACTGGTGCTACCTCCCCAGTCTTATCAAGGTAATGAAGATGAAATCTCCTCCAGACAGGGCTTTGATAGTCTCAAAGCCATCAAGAGGTTGTTGGAGCATCAAGTGTTTCATCACCCCAGTCATGGGAGATACACTTCCAGTAAGCCATCAAAAACTGCTGCTTTGAAATGTTGTGACACAAAAAAACCCAACAAAACAACCTTCCATCAATAATACCTTAACTATCTTATCACTGCAACTGTTGCTAGAATGACCATTCCAGTTTAGTACCCTGCTCTAACAATAGTACTTAAATCTTGCTTCCAACAGAAAGCAATAGAAATCAAGACTATTTGGAAGTTACTCGAAGATTCACAGAGCCGCCACCAGGAACAACGCTGTCAATGGAAGGGCTGAAGCATTTACCTTTCACATGAAAAGTAGTCTGTACACTGCTGCTTAACTTACTCAACAGCATCTTAACAGTGATTCAATACTGATACATGAGATATGAAGGAAGTAAGTCATTTTAGGACAAACAGCAACTACTCTTAGTAAACAAGAATTACCAATTCGCTTATTGCAATGTACTACTTCACCTTGCCTCTAATACTACAAAGCACAAATTAAAATATGTATGCTATACTGCTCTTCAAACATGGACGACTCCTGTAATCCCAAATCTATTCCTACAAGCACCAGTACTTTATCAGTATCACAAGACAGAAATCTGCATTAGGTAATAGAACTTAAAGCAGTCAGAATTTATCAATTATTCCTACATACAAGAATTATTTCAGTGTCTATGTCTTACAATTTGATTTCTTATAGATATCACACTGTACATCTAACCATAAAGAGAAAGCATTAAGTCTAGCTGATGGGGAACTATTACTGTGAAAGACCAGAACAAAGTGATTTGTCACTGATCATGGTTTGGACAGTAGGCTTATTTGCCAAACTTGGTTTTTAAATATAACTTTTTCAGAGGGAAAGATAAAGGAACAGAGATCAACTTCTATTAAGAAAAGTATTGTGCACATTTTAAACAGTATTTTCTTTGCTTGCATCTGAATTACATTCTGAATAAACAATATTAAAATCAGGATGCGTACATGCAGTTATGTACTGCTTTTTCATTTTTTTCCAGTAAAGCCTTGAGTATTTTCTTTATATGAGAATTTAGCCAAATAGCAATAGCAGACTTCAGAGGTCAGCAGAGCTTCATAATTAACGCAGACAGATTCACTATTTTGTGCATTACCCACAAAGCAGAGTGAATCATTAGTAAACCATGGGATGAAACCCACAGATCTTAACTGCAACACCTGTATCCCTTCCCCCTGCCTTTTGTTTGTTTTTAAACATAGGAACTACAACCAGACAATTCTGAACAGCTAAAGCAACACTTTTTTTGACCTTCTAAGCTCTGTTTGTTTTGGGTTTTTTTCCCTTTGAAACTACAAATGCTTGCATAATACATTTTAGCCTTTTTTGCAAGCCTACCAAAGAAGCCATGACAATGTGTAACAACCTTTATAGTTCAAAACTGAAGTCCTAATTAATATGAGAATTTGTACATCCCTGTAGTGATTTTGTTTTATCGTGGTTTAAAAGTAGATTATTTTGATGTGTTTAAAACTTAAACTTGTTGGGTAGATTCACAGGATTTCACATGCTTAAGATAATGTTAGGGGGCCCACAGACAAAAATCCACCAATCTACAGAATTAAAACACTTTTAAATTTTTTTAAACTTCCACCATAACCATCAGGAAACATTTACATTCAGAGATGACTAGAAAACAACAGTGAGAGATGGTATGTGCAGTT
The DNA here is from genome assembly GCF_964188355.1 of Buteo buteo. Taxonomy (NCBI): domain Eukaryota; kingdom Metazoa; phylum Chordata; class Aves; order Accipitriformes; family Accipitridae; genus Buteo; species Buteo buteo. The sequence continues at coordinate 44,901,177 of NC_134177.1, read as the reverse complement.
GGAGTGACACTTGTCCTCTACACCATCAGCAGTTCTGGAAAAAACATGTGTCACTAACATTATCTTAAGCATGTGAAATCCTGTGAATCTACCCAACAAGTTTAAGTTTTAAACACATCAAAATAATCTACTTTTAAACCACGATAAAACAAAATCACTACAGGGATGTACAAATTCTCATATTAATTAGGACTTCAGTTTTGAACTATAAAGGTTGTTACAGCACAAAATCTACCACTGTATGAGGACCTGCCACAAATAGCAGAATTAGGATCATAAACCTAGTGGATGCATCCAGTGAACACTCTAGTATAATAAATTTATGTTTGAAAAACCACAGGAATAATTCTAAATCAGATTTTAAAAGATAAATCAAAACTACATTTAAGTCCGATTAGAATTTTTCCTGTCTCTTTGCAGATACGTGCAGCTTACATTTAACTACTTTTTAAAAGTACTTTCCATCTTCTGCCTCTCTTAAACACTGTAGTTTCATTGCTGGCTTAAACCAGTGCTAGCCATTTGTCTGCCCCCAACAACTCATTCCCACCCACACACCACTTCCAACATCTATGCCAAAACAAGCATTCATGCAGCAGGACTATGAATGAAATCAGGGAACTAACTTGGGTTTGAATTAACCATTTTTGTTATCAGGTTTCATTAATCCAGCTCAAAGTGGATGACCTCAGGGTGAGAATAAGTAGCCAGGATTAAGCTGACTGTGAAACTGGTATAAAAGAACTACATAAATGACATTTCAAATATTACAAGAGACCTACACGCTACCATAACCATGTAGGACATTCAGTGTAATCAAGTCCAGTCTATTATCAGTTGTGCCCTTCAAAGGAGTCAGACAGCACAACATTACAAGGGAGTAGAATAAGGAGGAAACCAATTCTCAACAGGCTGAAGTCCCTTTGCAAAATGCAAGTGCCATGTCTCCCAAAGTAAGACTGAAAAAAGTTACCATCTCACTGATGAAGGTCTAGATGCCAGGAAACTGTTTACCAAAGAACTGGCAGCTGTCAATATTTGTTACTCTAACCGTAAGCTAAGAAATCAGTAAAGTACTTTGAAAGAATTTGCGCTTTTTACATTGATAAAGCAAGATGTAACAAAACTTGTTGCCAAAAGATTTTTTTGCTTTAAAACAAACAGCTCAACACTGGAAACAGACATGAGAGAAAATAAAATCTTGCTGCATTATTAAAAAGACCAGCTTTTGAGGTCATCTGCTGACCACTCTTTGTTATTAACAAAAGAAAATTTAGCTTTCTTTGTAGTTTAATCATTTACAATAATGTTTCATAATAAATTACTTGTAAATCACAAAGTGACAGTAATCTGACACTTTTCAGAGACAGTTCTGAGTAAAGATGGAAACAAACTGACAGCAGTTAAAGGAAGCCTCTGTAAACAGGTGCAATAATATCACTGTGAGGCTTTGAACCTGTAGTTTTTCCTATTAAAAAAAGGCAGAAGAATCAGCTGAAAAATCCCAAAGAGTATATTATATGCCTATTAACTTCCACATCTGCAGAGGCTGGCACATCTCTCCTTGGAGTCTCTTGAGGATAATGGTGTGGGGCTCAAAAATTGAGCTTCAGAAACGTCTAATGACAAAGCTCAGACAGATCTGTTTCCTCAAGTACCTCAACCTAAATCAGCTGGCATTCTAAAAGAGGTTCACAAGGTTAGGTGGAACAAGCAGAAAGTTACTGGACCCAAAAATCCCTCTTTCTATCCCCTCTTTCCCCTCCAGTAACAGCAATGACAGGGCTGCAGCCAAAATCCTCAAGCACAAGTAAAGGGTGGAAGAAGAGAGCTGAATACCAGAGCCACGTGAATGAGTCACTGCTCTTACTATCTCCCGTGTGGTTTCCATCTCAAGTGAAAATTAAGCCAGGACTGGGAGAGACAAAACAAAAACCAGCCACGGGCCTGTCAAGGGCACTGGGTAGATCTGGCTAAGCCACACGGTGCTGTAGTGGCAAAAAGAAGAAAAGGAAATACCTAACACAGACTAGCTACGTTAGATTTACTAGTGCAACTGCCCTTTACGCTTTGTGTATAACAGGGTGTGGAAAATCTACCACTGCTGCCTTTCCAACAGTAGGCAGCAGGCTAGCAGAATTCATTTGCAGAATGGGTTCTAGGCGACCTCCGAAGAAGCACTGGGCAACAAGGCAGTAAAAAAATTCTAAAATTTTGTTCACACCTCTGTCACAGTTATGACCAGACAGTTTCCCTGAGGACACTTACCTCAATATAGTTCTGTGTGTTACCTTCAGTAAATCCTCTCCTTGTCCACCCATCAAGCTATCACTTTTCATTTGCTATCCACTTAAGACTATTAAAAGACGTCTGAAGGCAAGTCAATGTAAATGAGGCCAATAATACAGAAGAATCTAATTCTACAGAAAGCATTATGTAGAACCTGCATTTTCATTCCACTATAAGACATAGCGCTACCCAAATACATTAACTTCCCACAGGGTGCTCAGATCATCCTCTTCTATTACTGAAACTTAATCCATTTACAAATGCTTGAAGGGCTAAATTACTAAAACTATATTTGTGCTCTATTTGGACACAATAACTGTATATGCCTCATGGACAATGTCGTGGCAGAGATTTGAATTCCACACTTTCTACGTCTAATCATTCTGATTTCACAAGATGCCTTCAAGGCTACGCTGCATATGTAAGCAATTTACCTTTATGTTACACTGGAATCATTACTTTTTTAAAAATATGCAGTTAGCTCTGCTGAACACTATAGTTTAAGTCTTAATATAGCTATTTCTGATCAAAAAAACCCCCACAAACAGCACAATGAAGAGAATTCTTGCATTTCAGATTAACAGGACTTCCAAGACAAAAAATACATACATGAATAAACAAATGAGAAATCACTGTTTTTCTTTCACAAATTTTAGTAAAATATGATCTTTTCTTTACACTTTATTCTCCATCACTCAAATTTAACCCTTCTGTGCTTTTAGACTTCTTAAGAACATCTATTTTATAGATTACCTCCAATAAAGCTGTCTCCTCTCTTCATCCATCTCAAAGCGTATTTCTAATTCATACCCATTTCTGAGTTTTTCAACTTCCTTCTGTTGAACTTTATACATCCCAGTTATGATATCAGTTGAATGCCAAATATTACATTTATATATTATTTCAACATAACACATTGACTGTTCATGATATAAACACAGAAAAGGAATCCTATGGATAATGTCCAATATAATAGTATTTAACATACGTAATTACAACCATGGGCAGCTGGCATCACTTTGAGTTTAGCTGCTTAACCAGAGTATATAAACACTGAATAGTTATATAACAATATATAACAGAGATCAGTTTGCATTTCTAAGGAAGGAGCTCCACAATTTTTCACACTAATGTGCTATTTGGAAAACTTCTTCTAATAAGATGCACCATCAAAATATGATGAAATTTTGTATTTTCCAAAATTACTTAATACTGTTGCAGCTTTACTTAAAATAGCCACACCCAGACAGTATCATAGCAATTTACATTTCAGAATGTAAAATTTACTATAATTGAATTGTACATAGTCATATTTTTTTACAAAATTTAAGTCTGACATGTTATGTTTCATGGATAACTGAAGAATGTAACAATATGGTTCCTCTTCTGTTAAAAAAAAGTCTCAGTCTATACAAACAGTTCCCTTTAGGTCCAAATCCCTGGCGCTGTGCCCATACACTCTAGTAAGCCTGCTGGAAGAGTAGGAGAGGATGCTCAAGGCATTCTTTTGGCTCCTTTCTAAATGTCCTGGATTCTTTCCTGATTTTATCCTTATGACCCCTCTTCTCAGCCCTTGACAAGTCTGTGTTCTTGTTCTTTTAGCAGCCCCCTCAACGTGTCCTTCGTGTCTCTGTTAGCATCATCCCTCTTCTCTTTGTATTACTTGGACTGCAGCTTGTTAACCAATTAGTCACATTTAGAGAAAAAGATGCGCTGCACTTAACTACTTAGTAAGTATCACACAATGCTGTGTATAAACTGTCTCACAATCATAATGTATGTAGGTATATATAAAAAGTATAATCTAATTAGTCATTGAAATGACTGCACGGGCCAAGGTTAGGAGGTCCTTTCTCAACATTCTTCCCCTCCTCAATCTAAAATAAAAAGTTACTAAAAATGCTTTCTTGAAATATTATCAGCATTCCATCCTTTCACCTCCTCTGAACAATACTTTTTCTATCAAGGTGCCCACAAGTCCATATGGTAATTGCATTACTTCCTTAGATTTAAAAATAAATGCTGTGTTCATACATCTCACCTCTTCACCAGCTTTCCCACAGTTAAAACAACATAAAGCACTTCTGTTAATTTCACTTAATTAATATCTTCAACTCCATTTTCCCAAGAGATCCTTTCAGAAAATTACTGTCCCAGACATTTAAAAAATATTTCGTGTGTATGACAATCATGCAAATTGTTTGACCAAAGTTCCACTGGCTTCAGTTCTATGTCCCTGCTGTAAAACTCTGTTTTTCACTTAATGAATTCCTGAAGGTCTATCGCTACTCAGATATGAAAAACTACTATTCAAAACATGCAGAGAAGACAGCCCAGCAATCTGAGGCTCAAAATGATCGATTTGAATGTTTGAAAAGCTGAAAACTCAGAACAAGGCTTTAAGATGCCTAATGGCTTTGCCTGCCTTTCCACACCCTGAAGCCAGGAATTACAAAGCATCCCTTTATAGTATGAGCAGAATTAAATCCAAATTTTGTCCAAATTTACAGTATTCAAGCTCACAGATATGACTACTGCATTGCCTGAATATGAATGCTAGAAGTAAACAGTAATTTGTACTAGAATTTTGAGATGTTGATGTGCCAGTTTTGATGAGATGACATCAAAAAACAGTTATGATTCTTCCATTAATTTTGTTTCGCCAGTTGGAAACCAAGAACTGCAGTATAACCGCAATGAATGTTAAAAAAAATAATCACCACCGAAACTGTGTCTTTAAGGACAGATTTTTAAAAAATAAAATAGAAGGTAGCCAGCAGACATTTGAAAACCTGGAGTCTCTATTTGTGATCAAAAGTTTACTTCATCCAAATCCATAATTTAATCCTTAATACTGGCATAAAAGGGATAAAAAGGTACAAGTTAACTCATAGTGTAAAATTTTCAACATTTTATATTATTTCAAACCAATCTTATACAGTGTAGGATACATTTGTTTGTTTAATCTTATGAGCTACTAACAGTCAAAGCATCTAGACAACGTATACAGAAATTAATACTAAGACATGCTTTAAGCTATGGGCAAATCATACAGTTTCTTGTAATTTGATAGTGCTAACACACATTGCAATTTTTCCTGTTAAGCGCTTGAATACCCACATAAAAATCAAACTGTTAACTGTATTACTGAAGCAAGTAATATCATACTCTTGGTCAACACTTGCGAAAAACAGAAAAAAATAATGGAGAAAAGATTAAGCTTTGAAAAAAAGTAACACTACCACAGTTAAACCTTTTGCAAAGCACACTTCACTACTCACATAATCTAAATAGAACTAGAAGACTTGTACACTGCCTGTGAGGTCAATAACACTGAAGACACCAGAAATAGAAGCTGTGATTAGAAATGACATGGAGCAAGATATCATTTGAAAGGTCTGGCTAATCTTATTCTTCTCTGCAAACAATATTTTAATTTCTCTCTTGAGACAAGGGTAACACTATGAAAGAAAATAATATTTTTAAACATGCGTGTGTGCAGGATGGTATTACTATTTTTTTAGATATACACACAATATTTATATCCATGTAACGTATTTTGATTCTGGCTATTTTTCAGTTAATTTATACATTTATTATACATATAAATTATTTTTAAGAGCTTGTAAAGATTAATCTTCAATTTAGAAAACAAAGTAAAAGCCAACGGAATCTTAGAGAAACCAAAAGCAAGTACATGTCCAGATTAAATAAAATCCTCTGTTATAATGGCTACATATAGTGTTAAAACTTCCCAACCTTTTACTTCCCCAAATCTACATCTGGATATTCAGGTTTACTTCAAATTCATCTACCACTTATTAGTTGGCTTGGAATCAGTAGCTCCATCAAGCACACATCACTGACAACCCATGATCCAAGTCTGGAACATTATCTTCAGATATAGAACATACATTGTGATATTGCATGAAAAATAGAAATTATATTAGCTCGTGTATCTATATAGGCATATTTGTGTGTGCACATCTATAGGTGTACATTATCAACCGCGTATGCCTCCCCAGAAAAACAGCAAGTTCATTGATTACCTCAGCAACTTTTGGAGGGACTCCATCACCAAGAACTTCCCTGATGAAGCACTGTTGAGTCATATAATATGAGAGTCCACAAGTTCTCTTGAAAGCATCTTTCAGTCGCTTTAGCTCTATGTCTGTAACTGTGTTGAGTGAGAAGAGAGGAGAAAAAAAAAGATTTGGTCAATAAAGATGTCATAGAAATGTAATAGCTTAAAGACTCTCAAAATCTTATACACCTAATATTTACTTTTACAATAAAAAGATAGGAAGAAATTAAACACATGATTTCACCTAAATAGTGGGAAAATCTGACTACTAGAAAATGGAGATCTAATAATCCAATCTTCCAAAAAAAAGTGAAGTAGACCTAAAGTTAACATCAATGATTTCAACAGTTCACTGACTAAGTTTTCTCTGACTACAATAGCATATTATAATTTGTTCTAAATTAAGCACCATTATTGTCACACAAAAGGAAAATAAGCTAGCTTTATGATAAATTTTACATTGCATGTAAGCCAGAGAAATGACCTGTAACCAACAGTGGTGAATATTATTAAAAGCAGCTCCAGCAGCAACCTTCAAGCAGTTTCATCTAGCAACCAGTCTACTTTTCTGTATATATAAAAAAATATTTAATCACCACTTACATGCTCATAAGACAGTACAGTGAAGCATGACTTTAACAGGAATACTTCCGATAAGTTTTGGACTAAATGTAATTCTTCACCTAAGATTTTCTTGCACAGTCAAAATCTGATTGCCAACTAAAACCTGTTCAAACTTGTTCACAATCTGTAAACGTGAAAGGTTTGATGACATCCCATTTATACTTGCACATGAGCTTCCTGAAAAGCAGTCCTTGCTTTCAAATTTTACAAGCATAAAGCAACTCTCTAACAAAGTGCTTCAGAAGCGAAGTATCTTGCTGAACAAAACAAGTCCTTTATCAAAAAACAAGTTGCAGAGAATAACACACCATGACCTGGATCACATGTAAATTACTGTGTAGTGCAGAAAGAGCCATTTACCATCTCGAAGCCAATAGAAATGATGCTGTACATAGCTATTTCACTGTATTTATAGTAAGGCATTTTCCTTCCCCTGATATAACAAGCCAGACAAACAACACCAGCATGGCCAAAACCTTCTCAAGCTTTTTGTCAGCCAAAATAAAACAGAACACTTGAGAGTTTAATCCAGCACTCTCTTCTGCTACATTTCAATTAATTCATTCATCAAAAGAAAAATCACTCCTTAAAAGTAAATCACATTGAAACATTCCTCCCTAATTTAATCCTAGTCAACATCTAAACAGACTAGTAACTTCACTTAACAATGGTGTGTAAAAACAGAAATTGGGTCATGTTTCTTTTCAAATTTTATTATAGATTCTGGGTACTTTTGACCAGAAAAAAATTCAAAGGATCTAAGAAATAAACCTGAAGTGTGACCCACACAGCCCTGGTGCTATCAATTAACATGGATTTAATTATATGGTGGAAGAATGTTGGTATAATACTGTTACCTGGCTTATATGGTGTTTAAATTTCACTATTTCATATTAACATCTGTCCATATAGTAATTTTCTTTTTTTGTGTCTTTACATGTGATGATTTAATGAATGCTCAAACACTGTTAGGCATATCAGTTGAAGTTTTCTTCCAAGATTTTTCCCTAACTTGAAACAGACTCTCAGATACAATATTTACAACCTGAAGCACATTCTCCACACTCCCCAGCTCTTCTGAATTACGGAAACAGGAAGCAAAATAAAGATTCTGAAAAGAAACTGACCCTCACACCACAGCCTTTCCTCCAAACATGTGCAAGAAATTAACTGAAGTGTTTCACATCAGAGGGATGCTTCACCTCGTCTTCTCTGCGCCTCTTATGCACAACATAACTACAGCAAATTTTCAGCCAACAGGGACAACTCCCCACCACATGTTTAATGAGTAAAGCTTGGGATTTTTAAGGGGACATAAAAAGGGGAAGCTACTGGCTTCATTATTTTGCCAAGGTAAAGCAAACAACCCAGATCCTACACAAATCTAGCAACACTTCTTTGATGAAAATATTTTAATTTATTGTATTTTTATATGCATGAGCGCAGACACACTTTTAATAAAAATAGACTGCATTCTGTTTTTTTCTCCCCCTCAGTTAATTTTTTTGAACTTCTCAGCAATCCAATCTGGTTTGTGGTCATTTGGCAAAAAAGTTTATACACAAACAAAGCGTTAACTAACCAGATGCTTATGGCCTTACACACATTATAATGGACTTTCAAGTAACCTAATTATTGCTTACTGCAAAAATAAGGTTGAAACATACACAACATATACAGCCACTAATATAGCACTGTGTCATTGATGTTTTCAGGTTTAGCTTCCTGGCTGCACAGAAAATTCAAATAATTTTCATTAAAAATTATGAAGGATTTCCCCCCTCCATCCATTTATAACTACTGATTTTGTGTCCCCTGATCAATTTCTTACAATTTCTCCCCAGCACGGCAGCATGGCAGGGAGGATCAAAGGAGGCTCCATATAAACTCAGTTGTACAGCGGCACAGCGCTGCGTTCCTGCTGCACTGACAATCCCCGCAATTTCTGGGCAGAGCAGTTTTACACAACTCTAGCTACCTTCCAGCTGCCTTCACTGCTGAACCCACTTACCGCAAAAGCACTTCTCAATAGGAACACAAGTACAATCCCACCAGGTTATACTTGTGCACTATTTTCTTGCTAGGATTAATTAAAAGAAATACAACAGCCCATAGCCATGTAAAACTTCCAATTACGGTTTTAATAGAAAATTTTATTTATCCAATAAATGTGAACTGACTATATGTAATAGGCTAGAACATAAAGTGATTTTAGTCAGTCAAGTACTTTCACAATCATAAAATTTACTGGCCGTTCCTTTATGAGATTTACCTGTATCAACAGAAATTAAAGTAATTTGTAATCTGACAACCTTAACTGCAGACCATATATTAGTACTCCAGAGATATTGTACGTATCACCTTACATCCCTAAGTGCATGAAACAAGTTACGTATTTCTAGGAGTCACTGAAACGCAACCACCTCCCTGGTGACAAAACTGCATAGAGCAATATTTCTTGTGAAATATTTGGTAGAGTTGCTGTTTTGCAGTTTTGCAGGATAGAGAAGGCCCCTACTCTAAGCGAATACATCTCACTGTATCACGAGTAAAGACAACAAGCAGAGCGATGAAACTTAGACCAACTGCATCTTGGGAACACACAGTACTCCCAAGAGCACTGTAGGCAGCAGTCATTGGTACTTCTTTGAGCACCTACGACTGCCAAATGCGTACTTCAGACAGTGTTCAAGACTAGGAAAATCCCATACATACGTATCTACTGTGAAATGCAGAAGTGACTGGACTCCTACTGAAGACAAGGAGAAGGTTGGGAAGAAGTCTTGTCAACCAATACTACTAAGACCTTCAAAAACAACTGTCGGTATATCATTTAATATTAGATGATAAGTTGATACTGCTAGTCCATGTTACATTTCAAAACCAAGTTATTAGTGCTACAGAACACTTTAATATTATTGTTTGCATGCAGAAACTACAAAACGGGTCATGGAATTACAGGAAAGGTGATTACTTTCATTTCTTCCCCAGGACACACGCATTAAAATGACTGATGCTGGCCATTTAAAATCATCCGCAAAGCTTTGTAAAAATAAGTTCATTATGCATTTAGATCCAGGCACATGAAAATACTACTGAAATGAGCAGAGGATAAATCAAAGATATTATCAATGTTTATTATGAGCCTGGAAGACAAATAAAATATTTGAATAAAAAATCCCAACACCAAAGTACCAATTACTCAACATAGAGATAGAACATGATGGCATGTTGAGAAGACATAAGACTAAGTCTTAAATTATGAAAGTAACATTTCTAGAAGCAATAAATCTATTACTATTATAATATTAAAAATTAGAACATTCACATACCCACAAGCTATCTTTCTTCTCTCAATTCCACAAGTCCTACGCAGCAAGCATCATAGACCATGGAGATATATTTAATCCCACCTTTAGATGTAAATGTAGTTAACAACTCTGTTTCTTACACTGACTTAAGTTCCTTCTTTATGTATATTCACTTGTTCCAAAGGCAGTCTTACCAAACACTTTCAGGACACAGCTGTCTACAAACACCTAAGAAAAGACCATTCACAAGCAGCTTTCATCAGATGTACAAGACAGACACTACACTATCGGATACACTGTTGCTGCATTCATAACCTGACAGTGAAAAGCAAAACAGGTAAGACTTCCCAAAGCAAGTCTATGGTAGTCAACACCACAAAAACCATCTCCACATCGCTCCTACCAGTAACGGTGGCTCAGCCTCAATATTACTGCAGAGAAAGCAATGCAATTGGAACTGCACACCTAATTCTTTACACCTCAAGGCTACAGAAGCTAACGTTTTACTGTAAGGTTCTAATTCAAAATAATAAAACCAAGTTTCGGTAGTTAGATACTGTATTTTAATTCTTAAAAATATATCTGCCTACTTCCAAAAACCACCATGGAAACAAATGGTCCCTTCCACAAAAGGAAAAGTCACAGACTACGTCATTCTGTCTAGGTAACTTTCCTAATACAAACCTCCTCAATGCTACCTTAGCTGGATGGTTTCCAATAAGTTAAAGACAGTTTAACAGAAGATTAGTGCTGCATCCAACTCCCCAGGGAATATTCAAGCTCCAGTTTGTTTAATAAAGTTTAAATGAAACCATGCAACCTCAGCTAAAAATGTCACCGCAACTTACGGTAATTGTAACAAACCTTCAGCTCATCAAACTACCAAGGATATTTTTAGTTTAATAGTGTTACTTAAACTTAATGCTGTGTATATGGATTTATGACTCTACTATTTTTATAAATTCACATCTGTCCAGGTAATGATTTGTATAGTGCCTTCCATAACAGTCCCATGCTGGAAACCACCCTCTCTACACTGCTTTCACTCCACGTATTTATCACCAATTTATCATCCTGGAGTTTTCCTTTTAGAATACAACTGTATCTGAAGCTCAAACTATGCAAGCCTAGATGACCAACTCTAGACTTAAACCTTATTTTGGCACTCATATAAAACTGACCTGAATTTCAGAGGAGATCCCTGCCAGCCTTGCCACTGATATAAACAGGAGCTGCAGGGAATCTGTCTCAGAAAAAATAAGCTACATCTGCGTAGAAGCCTAATGTTAGATACCCACATTCTGGACATTAGATACAACCTTCCACCTGAAAGAGGAAGGCAGGGAACACAGCTGAAGTTAAAGGCCTCCTCCTCCTTAAAACTAAGAGGAGTGTGTAAAAACAAGGTTAATTATCTGAAGCATTTACTGTCTAGTACTCAAATTCTGTGTTATTTACATGTGCTCAATCAACTACTCTTAAATTTAAAGTCTGTTTTGTATAAAAACTGTAGCCCAAAGAGCGTACATAAAACCATAACGTATGTATCACACAGTTTCTCTTGAAGAAGCAGATACTATTCTTTCTGCTTCCCCATTCTGTAATGTTAAAGTAACATCTTTAGACAGACCTTACATTCTATTTAACTAAACTAAGCTGGAGGAAATCAACCCTTACACTGGAGCTTTGGCAAATTTTGCAGACACATTCTCTATTCATTTTAGAAACTTTTTTTTTTTCCTACATCCTGTAGCACCAATCCCACCCTCACCTTCTTGTCTTTATCTTGGAAAGTTTTAAAATGCATTGTGAGTAATGTATGGTTCAATGTACAGCACAACATCTGTCACTTCAAGACAAAGGTCATACTGAAAAGCACAGGACAACTTTACACAACAAATACCTGTGCTAAACTCAGCAAGCTGGGAAGCAAATACCTGTCTCAGCAAATTTACTCTGCTGTTACAAGACTGCTAGTCAAATTTAATAAGAGTCATCACAAAAATATGACTATGTAACTAAATACACCTAATATTGATACTTTGGCTTGTTCACTTCCTGTTTTGGGAAAAAAGAGAGAATAAAATGGTGGCATCAAAGCCAATTCCTCACTAATCGAAGTACCTCCATTGCATACTCTATCATACTTCCTTAGAGACTAATGAATCTAAGTTAAGGTTCGCACAAATTACCTCAATAGTATGTTTTATTCAAACACTGTAAGAAAGTAGTTAAAATTTTCCTTAATTTTTTTTTTCTTTTAATGATGCAACACTAGGTACACTATTGAGGTCAAGAATGTAAAAACTGCCATGCACTACAGTCTCTGCCTGGCACCAGTAACTAACTTGCACCTAAAGCAAGAACCAAGAGAGTAACTTATCTTCCCATCTTTCAGCATATGGCTGCTCTCCAACCCCTTTGCAAAGAAGTTTAAAGATTTACAGATGCACTGAAGAGAAACACCACCAAAATTTACGAGCAAGCACGGCTGCTTAAGATGCAACAGTTCACACGTGAATGTTAAGCATTATAAGAAACAAATATTCATTTTGAAAGGAGCTTGTCTAAAGGTTAAAAGAAATGGTTAGTCATGCTTAATGGATTTATTACAGCTTCTATAATATAATTACTATATACCTTGCCTGTGACATGTGCAACGAGAGCGAGCACAATAAATGCATTTTAATTTCCTATTTAATATTTATTAGGAAACTCAGACCAGCCACAAAAATAGCTTCCTTTACAATGCTTCTTCCCCTACCCTTCAAAATCCAAGCACAATTATATAAAATGCTGTGGTAATACAGAATGAGATATAAAACGCAGCTTTCAAAAGCATACAGTTGTCTGTTGTAGTAAAGGATAAGAATAAAAGCACAGCATTTGAACTCATTTAATACTGTCCAAGACATTCAGGCAAGAGACACTTAACCTCTCCATGTCTTAATTGTCTCAACACCAAAATGAATATCAATTCTAGTCTACAACAGACAGATGTTTGATAAATGATCTAAGATACTCTGTAAGAGTACTATAAGCTACTACTAAGGAGCTGCTTTAATCAGTGAAAAGGACAGAATCCCAGTAGTTTAACTGAGGGTAGGTAGAGCTAATCTGCTGTGGCTATTATAAACTGACAGCCAATTAACACAATCTATAACAAACTGGACACAGAAGCAACACGCGTATCTGTTTTCTTTCCTTTCATCTTATTAGAGAAAGCAGTGACTACTGAAAACCAATCACTGATTTGGTAACCTCTATTTACACCAGAATCACAAAAGTAACATGCGTATCACTTCCATTAGTATGAGTAGCAGTAACAGCACCAAAAAGCTGGTAAAATCTTTAGGTCTCAAAAGCCTAAAATATTTCATTTGGCTACATGAAAAGAAATTATTTATTCTAGTTCACAGGTGACCAGCAAAAAAAAGCCAAGGCAGAAGACCACAATGTATTGACAATGCTGAAAATCAAAACACAGAACAAATTACTGCATAAGCAGGAAGAAAAAAACAGAGAGGATAAAAAGTTCAGTTAAGGTGAAGGGTGACTAAAGTGTCCTACAACATATCTAGTAGGGCTGGTACTTTTTCCCGGAACTGTAAGTATTCAACTGCCCGCAATACTCTACAAACACACACACACACACACACAAAATCTGAATTTCCAATGTCACTACTGGATGAAAAACAGCTTGCTATGTCAGTGCCTTAAAAAAACCAACAAACCACCCAAAAAACCCACACACAACAAAAACCACCAGCCCTGCAGATCTCAAGTATACAAAGCAAGCAATAATTTGCAACCATCAGCATAACACTGCATTTCTTCTTTACTAAAAATAACCAAACCTGAATTTTAATAAAACAGACAACTTGATCACCCTTCAGAAAGCAAGCAAAATTCACCTACCTCAAGCTCTTCCCAACTTCCAGCTTGGGTTGTAATAATTCTAATATTTTGGTTTTTAAGTGACAATTTTACAGGTTCAATATCAAACTCACAGGGCATATAATTCTCTAACCAGACAATTATCTTCCCTGTAATCACTTGCTCAATATTTCCCCCTGGAATCTTCATCCTAGTTATACATGGAAATTTTATTACTTTTTTCATTAGTCTTTATTGTGACTTAATGGCTGTGGTTATGAAGTTGTCAAGAACCAAAGCAATTACTAAAAAGCTTCAAAGACGTAAAATGTGCAAGTGAACGTAAAGTATGTTTGGGAACAAGCCCAAAGAGGAAGAACAAACTGCAAAATACAACTGAGATAAATGAACCAGCTATGACTAAAAAGACAACCACCACACCCACCCATTCCTGCCAAAAAGGAATCCACTTGAGAATATTTTGGGGGAAAACACAGACAAAAAAACCCTGCCTCCCCCAATGAAAAAATTAATCTACTCTTAAGGAATCTTTCATAACCAGAGTATCAAAAATGGCACCATTCAAATTACACAGTGCATATCACTAAAGACGTAACAGTCTTAACATGATACTTACCAATAACACAAATTTAAGAATAACAGCAACATAGTTTTGGAATTTAAAAAAGAAAAAAATAATAAAATTATTCAATCCATTTGTATTTTTTTCCTCCTACCTATTCTTTGGGTTTTGGTAGTAGTGGCTTATCCTGGGGATAAAGCTTTTCTTGGTTCTATCAGACCTAACCATAATGCATATCAAAGGTTTAACATCTAGTGTGTGGAGAGCGGAAGAAGATTTAGTTATTACAATAGGATTTGCCAATTTTCTGTAACATGAATACTTAGCATTTATGTGACGCTTTTAATCTTCAAAGAGCTTACTTCTCACAGTTACCATCCTCAAAAAGAATGCCATTAAGTATTATTAGCCTGTTTTATCCATCTGTAAAGTATCTCCATCGGGGCACACACTGTCACATTGCTATTTGGATTATGTTTGCTTCAAGCAAAGCTAATCAGTACAGGTTCTGTGACAACCCTCCCCATAAGACTAGTGTGGATAGAAATTGCTACATAATAGCCCCAACAGTGAAATAATCCTCCCACCATCTGAGCACTTAAATCTTATTGGCTATATTTTATATCCTCAGGAATTAAAGGAGCCTAGTTTCATATGCTTACCAGTCCAACCCTGTAAGCCACAGAAGAAACCTGAAAGAACCTGAAAATTCAGAAATCTCTGCAGATCATTAAAATAACTTTTACCATACGTATGACCACAAATGTAAGTCCAACAGACGGCAATATCAGGGACAAAAGTAATTACTGTTATCAATAAAAGAACTGGTAAACTCATCCTCAGTGACTGAACAAAGCGATTTCTAGCCCCGATTAATCACCTTTCCCTGCCACAGGCCCCTGTCAGAGCACTTATCGCTTCTTCCAAGATGAGGTGCTGTTACTGCTCTAGATGCTCTGAATAAATTATTGCTGACCCTGGAAAAGAGAAAACACACTCAGCTAGCTGACCAGCACAGCCAGGCATGGGAACAGTACGGAAAAGTAAAGGAAAGGAGGCAGAGGTACAAGTTTTTAGTGGTTTTAAACACAGAGCATAAGCCATCTTGCAGCCACAGCACCAAAAACCCTGAACTCCCCTCCAAAAGACAGAAGCGTGCACAAAAATGAATCAGGAGCTGGGGAAGCCCTAGAAGTAAGCAACCCTGTCTGGGATGCCTGCTTTCACCTGAGCATAGTCATTGCTCAGTGCCCAGTTTCTAAGCTCTTCATTCCTCATTTTTCTGTCCTTTTCCACAACTATTTTCTTCTGATGCTTCTTCATGTACATGATCTCCTAGGATGATGGGTTTAGTTCTCAAACTTTTCAGTATTTGGAATGGATATTTAGTCCAATTTAGATCAGAAACAAAACTGTACTCTTCTGAGCTGTCCCTTCATCAGTTTTCCTGGCAAACAGACTGAAGGTTTTTATTGTCATAGGTGAGCAGAACAGCTTCTGTCACAATTCAGAAAAGCTGCTTCCACTTTATTACCACCATGAAAATCATCTAGACATTTATGCTTGTTAAGATACACAAAATTACATTATATAACTCATTTCCAAGAAATAAACAGCCTATTAAAATGAAAGGCAGAGGCAAATGCCAATCATGTAAATGCAAACAACACATAAGGACCTTGCTACAAAATAAATTATAATATAATGAATATTTCATATCCTCTCTCCCAACAGTGCCAAAGACACTAAATGCAGCTATACTATGAATTGTTCTTTAATTAAAAAAATATAGTCTAAGCCTGAAAGTTAAATATAATCTGCAACTTCTGCATAGGAAGGCAGTGTTTCCTATAGCCTTTAGTGAGGACAAAAGGCAAGTAGTTCTAATTTGCGATTTCTGGTATAGTTTTGATCAAGTATTTACTCAAGTGCTAGTCTCTGGCAGCTAAGAGCCAACTCTAGTTAAGCGTAGTACTTAAATAGCATGACAAGTAAAGAATAATAAACGATTCAGGTATTTATACACTGCTAAATCTTAATTTCTATAGTTAGAAGAAAAATATTACTGACTTGCAAGTCAAGTGTTTTGGCACAAACACATTACACGCATGTATGTATACATATAGCTGATGGACAATAAAAGGCTATGTATTTCGAGCCTTCCTATTCTTAACTCTTGGGGATACATCTGTCTAAAATATAATCTCAAACTCAGATGCAAAGTGAACTATTTTAGTGTCAGGTCACAAATTTATGTCTTCTGTTACACTGGTATAAACACATAACAAGTTCGTTACGCAATCTGTGAATAGCTGAAAAATAAAAGCAGAATCACAAATGGAGACATTAGCCTATATAGTCAAGAAATAAAATAAAAACTAACATGTGGTTAGTTCTGGGACCCTATTACATGTTTGGTAGAACACCAAGAATTGAATTAGATTATTATTTTTTTTTTTCAACAGACAACAGCAAACAATTAGCATCACTATTTCCAAACTCCATTTCCACTGCTGCATCTCCTGTTAAGAGAATTCCCCATTAACATCCGAGGACTAATATTCTGAAGAACTATCCTGAAAAATGCCATAGTAGTTTTAAGTATATCTGTGCTCTGTTACAAAATTTATGTCTGAAAATATTCATCATTAGAAGTATACTATTCCTAAGATCCTACATTTGCAAGGATGAAACAGCGTATTTTTAGATACACCATGTAACAGCTGTATGGGAAACCACCTTCCAGTAATTTTACTGCCACTGACCAGTTTAGATTGATGTGATGACTCAAATCTCAAGAGTTTCATATAAACACACTGTCCATTGTTTCATAGGAGAGAAGCGTAGAAACAGAAAAGGTATTAGAATGACTTAACACCAGGAAGCTACAATGCCCTGAATAGCATCAGCAGCTGGAATCTCTCCCTGAATCCCTGAAGAGACTCACAAGATATCCCCAAGGACATTACAGTCTCTATTAGAAGCACTACATTTACATAATAAATTATGAACATTTTATATGAAGAGATATTTATCAAATATTTTATATTCTGCTTTTTAACCTCTGTTCTTGTAATACTCTGGCTTCTGCAGGTATTTAGCCTGTGTTCTATATTAGAATTAGTGTCTATTATGGCTCCTTCCTCCTTTAACCTATCTACACTGCAATCTACTCATTATTTAAAGAACAAGATTAGTTCACACAAGACATTTACACAACTATTCTTTAAGCAAGGTAATTAGAAGACAACACTGAATTGCAGGTAACACAAAAAAGTGGGGAATTTGTTAGTGGCAAAAAGATCGATTAAAATTCTCTAGGAAAAGAAAAATCATGTTGTTAGCTGCAAGACTGGAAAACAGGGACCAAAAAGTTCTTATATTACTTTTCCACTGACAACCACCTTCGTTAACATCCTCACAGAATACAGAGCAGGCTATACTGACTGCACTAACTGCTGCTGATGATTTTTCTTAAAGAAATGCTGCTTCAGCTATGTGAAGTACAAATCCACTTTCCTAATTTCTAAACTAAAATCCAGGATTTAACTGTATCACATTGTTAGGGAAAATGTGGTAAAAATCTTCTTTACAAGACTAGGAAATTTCCAGTACAGAATAAGATTTTGTTTCTGGATAACACCTAACAACTAGAAACATGGATTGAAAAGAAGTGCTTCTTCAGCCCAAAATAGATTCATGATGCCATATTCAAGTTCATTTTTAGAACAAATTTAATCTGCAAAACTGAAGTTCTCATAATTACTATCCCAATACTTTCAGTTCTTTTTCTCTACATCCACAGACTTATTAAATCTGACACTTCCTGTTCTGCTTAGTTTTCTGAGTTTCTTCCACATTTTTTTCATTCAAGGTTTCAGAATTTTTAAAGAACAAAATTTCCAAACTAATGCAGTAAAACTGACCATTTAAAACAACTTGTCAGAAATTCCAACTGAATCAGTCTTGTGTTCATTTGTAGAGTCCCACTGAGACAGTAGCATGTACCTGTTAAAGTATTTCAGTTCATGACTTGCTGCTAAAGCAGTCTGCCACGGGACAAAACCTGACCATTTCCATTATCACTTTAAATTAAGATAAGGAATATCAATTCAAAACACAAAAGAACTATAAGCATACATTCTATATTAAATACTTAACATGAAATTAAATTGCACGAGTGGATGACAACTGGAAGACCAGCTAACAAAAAGATAGATACAATGTGAATAAAAACCACAGCTTGTGAGGAAGAATTCAAAAGGCCTTGTAATAGGTTTTATTTTTAAAGGACGAAGAATACTTTTTTATACCGAATGCAATTATCTCTTATTTTGGCCTGGTGACATTGCCTCTCATAACTTCTGGGTCCAATTCAGACTCTAAACTAAGCGAAACAGCTTCAAAGGATTTGGACATTAAAAAAAAAAATCATCAAAATAAATGTTATACAAGACACTGAAAAGTATAGCTTCGCTTTCCCTTTGTAGTTGATGGTTAGAAGCACGTATGGCACTCTGCGGACTGATGTGGCTGCCTCACTCCAGACCAGTTCTACACTGCTTTTCTCTGTGGCTCATGACATGCACCTGCAGGGAACCTGACCAGAAGAGAAGTCAAATCCCTTTTTAAGGTACAGACATGTCTCAGTGACTGTTTAAAACCATTCCAAAAGTCAAAATTGAAGTGTATGGCAATGTGTAAAGCCAGATGATATTTCTGCCCATTTTCTCAGTCTGTCCAAACTTACACATTACAAGTAAGGGGCTGTCCTGTTAGTTTCAACAGCATCCTTGTCCCAGAAACTCTGGATGGTTTGCAGTGCATTCCACCTTAACGCACTGGCGAACACATTAACCTGTGCAGTTTATGAATACCATTCCAGAAAAGAGATCATTATTTTGCCCCAAATACACCACATGGTAAGCACAATGAGTTGTTAGCCTCATCAGCACATTTCCATGTGATAGGAGAGGCTTGTTATGTGTTGTGATAGGCTAAAAGGAGAAGGGAGAGGAGGATTTAAACACCCTAGAGATCACAGCATGCTACCTGATATGCCAAGTCACCCCACCTGTGATAGCTAATCACTTTAGTGGAGGTAATGATTCAGGCAAGTAACTATTTCAGTGCTTTTGCCTTTCTTACGTTAAGCAACATATACAATGGGAAATAAACCCTGGTCATTACAAACTGCCTCGATTATCACTCAGCCACACGTCAGTATTACACTAAAATAATGAAGGAAATTTTTTTATTGTCATTATAATGAATGACTTAACAGTCTACACAGAAAAATGCTGTGATTGATTATAACTCGCATCAGCTTTTAAACAGATTTAGTGAACCGCTAAAAAAACTATAAGCAGACACATTTTGTTTCAAACCAAGATCTAAACCCATACCCATGAAGAATCAGAAACCCAGAAGAGCTTTTACACCAGCTTAATAAAACTGCAGTTGAAAGAGATGCACTCTTTCCAAACATGTCCCCACCTATAAGAAGGACTACGCCAAGCCTGCTCAGTTGTAAACACAAGCTCATAAAAAACCCCTACCCCTCAGAGGTGTTAAAATTCATTACATAAAGAAGAAATGCTAAGTATTATTACACAGCTAAGCTGAAAACACTAAAGCTACACCGACACAGTCATCACTAACAAAAGTAAGATGTCCCTGAAGAAATCGCAAAAGAGAATGCGCATTAGGATTTTGCCACTCTTTAGGCAAGCAGGGTATTTTTATTCCAGTAAGTGCTAGCAATAATACAGTATTCAAAGTTTTGTGAATTAGAACCTTTCAAACTCTTAGGCAGAATCTACCTTAATGGATTTTTCTTCTACATTCATCTTTGCCCAAAGGCTTCATTGTCTCATTATGTAAATGACCTTTTCATTTGAAAATTAAACGTTAAAGATGCTTTTTGTAGTTCTTCAATACTGCAAATATCACATGGACATTCACAGTAATTCAGACTAAGTACAACTTAAAGAAAAAGCGACTGCTTCAAGCAATTTAACAAATTAAGAAAGAACTTCTTTTAAAAATACTTTAAAATTGGAAGTCTTATTTAGAATTAACCTCCAGAACTTTCTTTCCTGTACCAAAACTTAAACTAGGAAATCATCAGTTCTATTATGAAGAACACTGAAGACTAGACTGTGAAATGCTGTTCTGAAAACACGCATGCAGAACTTGAAGACCTGCATATATACCTTCAGCACACTTTCCATCTCATTGGATGTTCCTCGCAGAACCCAACTACCAGTCAACACCCAACCGGAGCTCACCTAAAGAGAGGCCGGGCAGGTGAAATCCAACACTTTGTGCTCCTGAGTAGCCTCCACCGAACACCAAGTCCCACATGTTATTCAAAATAATTCTGGAAGTTACCACCAAATAGTTCAGTACTGCTAGTTAGCTAGGCTGCTGTAACAAAGCAGACAGCAAACACCACACTCATTACAAAGACTTATCAGTCAAGGACAGGCAGAAAAATTCTCATGCTTCTTCCACTCATTAAGAACACAACTTCACTTTATAGGTGTCCGTAAGTACCTAACTCTGTAAGGTTCCATGGCGAGACACCAAACATTTCTCGGTGCACTCCCAGTTCCCCAGTCAGCAGCAGTGAAACAAGACTGCAGCTCCCGACCCAAGGAGGAACACAGCACCTACCTGGCCCAGTAGGACTTGAACTGGATGCACAGCTCCCCACGAGCAAATCTTTAAAATTAATAGACTACTGTTAAATAATCCAGAAGGCCCTAAAAAACCCAACTGGGTAGCTCTGGTTTACAACAGTCCTTGAAATAACACAGTCAGCAGACAGAAACAATTCTGGTATTGGAAAATGCAACACTTGTTCTGCCTCTCCTCCATTTCTTTTCTGTATGCTCACTGTATTTTGAATTTCTTCTTGGACCAAAAAAGAGCAGGATTATTTTAAAGATAATTAGTAGCTAAGTCATACAGATGCCATGATAAGAGCTCAAGGACATACAACTCATTAGACCTACCTGGCACTCCCCATATACCAAATTATTTAGAACGAATGTATGAATTCAGAACCTAACCAAAAATATACTAAATTTTCAGAAGATGTTCTGTCATTTTTAAAATGACAGACATTAGTAAAATCTGTTTTTTTCAAATATAGAAAAATCATTATCAGTCCTATCGCAAAGTAGCAGTTGTACAACAATCTTTATTTATAGAATTAAATAGGCATATCATGCCTCACCTAATCAGATTACTTGCTAATGTTACGTTCTTTTTTTATTCTCACAAAGCTTGTCATCTCTTCACAGGCCCATTTTTTGAATGTGGTTTCATTTTTTTGAGTACTAAAGAACTGAATGCCTTACTTATTTTATGAAATGAGACAGTAGGCTGGCTTCCCTTTGAGCAGAAGAAAGGGGATGAGGGTTGTTTCACTCATTGCTCCCATAGTGCCAGCAGCCAGAAAGCCTGATACTGTTATAGGTCAAATACAACAGGACCGAAGTAGCCCCCTCTTTTTTTTTTTTCCTTTCACATTTCATTAGAGATGCTTCATATCATTTTGAAAAGCTTCCTAGTTTCTATTTTTGTCTTATTTTCTCTGTAGGACACTGTCAGGTAGATTTAGGACCCTGATGTTGTATTTCATAAAAACAAGGCTTTACAAAATTCAAGATGAACAGAAATATTTCATAGAATCTATCAGGTTGGAAAGTATCTCAGGAGGTCACCTAGTTCAGCCTTGTGCTTGAAACTGGGTCAACACTGAACTCAAACCAGCTTGCAGAGGGCTTTGTCCAGGCAGGCCTAGAAAACCTCTGAAGATGAAGTTCAACAACTTTCTATGGGCATGTATATTAAAAAAAAAGAAAAAAAAAAAAAAAAGAGGCCTGGTCACAGGAGTAAAAACTAGAAGCTGATTAGAAAGAGGTGACCATGAAAATAACTGATTTTGTAGATTAAAATACAAGAAATAACGCAGAACAAGCTACAGTTATATGAGCTACGAGATATATAGGTATATAATCTATAAAACAAATAAATGTTTTGAGTACTCAATTTTAGTCCACATCAATATAAGAAAATATATGACATATATAATAGCCTGACAGTGTACTTTTAGCTTATATCAAGACGTTTAACACTCGAAATGAGGATTTGTTCAGCTTATTCTTTAACTTCTGCCACCATGGCTGGAATGATATCATCTATTTATGCTCATTTGGCAGCTTTCCTGACCGCTTTGATTTGAATCTCTAGTAGCATGCTGACAGGACAAAAATGCATCTAATATTATGAGACTACTATTATTTAGAGACACAATTCACCTGTTGAAGTGAGAAACCAGAGGACTCCCGACATTTACTGAATCATATTTCAAGGTTTTGAGGGCTTCTTGCTTTAAGACGTTCAACTGTATCTTGTTTATGAAATGCCTACATTCTTAAATCCTCTTTTATCAGACTTACACCACTGTGTACACATCCAACATTTGAGTACTTACTCACCAAGTTACTGCCATGCTTGGTACAGCTGGACTCGGGAACCATTTAAGAATTACTAAAAACCTACTAAGAGGTATGCGATCAGTCCCGCAGAACCACAGCACTCACAGAAGCCTAAGCAGAAGGCAACGTTTTCCTCTAATTAGTAAGTTTTCAACTGGTATTTTCTAAAGACCACAAAAGGCATCTCAGGAAAGGAAACTTACTGTTAGTTGACTTAAGTTCACTATACAAATGTTCCTCATTTCCAATAGAAATAACTTGGGCAGTTACAAGTAAGAAGAGGTTGAAAACCACTGAGTACACTTCTCTAAACTTGGAACCTGAAGTAAAAGAAGAGAAAGTGGTCACTGCATCTTAGCAGATGAAGAATTACAAAGAAGTAACCTCTCTTCTAATAGCAGCCTCTTTTCATCAGTTCGTGGAAATTTAAGTAGAAATTCCCAAGTCACTTGTGCATTGTAGTACATGTTCAGCAGAGACTACTGACGAATCCTCCCAAAACAAGCATCAGAACTGAATGCCAAAGTTGTGAAATAATTACTGCTCTGTGAATTTGAGCGGCTACTTGCAACTCTACAGATTTATAAACAGGAAGTGTGAAGCTATGCATTCATACCTGCTTTAATCATATGACAGAGCCCTAAAGCCATCAAATACTGGCTGACATAACAAGTCTCGCTGTATAATCTAGACTGTCTCAACAGTGGATCCTATTCATTCTGATAGCTAAAAAAAAACCAAAAACCAAAAAACAAAAAAAAAAAGGAAGGCTGAGAAAGATCTAGGCATTTTCATCACATGCATCTGAAAACTCAAAAGCTCCTTAAACAGAAGGACACAGGTTTATACCCCTAGAAAACAACATAACCTGAAGAACGTTCACCTACCTACGGTGTGCAAGCACTGTTTTTCAGATACAAGAGAAAAGAAAGTAGAACAATTGCCTTCATGGGATATGGAAAGAAGAGAATACACCACTAAAATGGTTCCCTGATCATTTTTCCTAAAAATGCATCTGGGATTTAAAAGTTAATTTCATAGTCAGGAGTCATAAAAAGTAGTCTTCTGCGGGCTCAAGGGCTGAGTCCATGGATTTTGTCACCAGGTTGAGATCACGACAACCTTAAATAGATGATTATATATTTGCACAAGTTTTCCATCATCCTTTTGTCGGATTTATTACATCTGTGCGCTTGAGGATGTTAATGATCAGACACCAGATATATATGCCTTGATTTAAATAAAACAAATGTAGCTATTTTTCAAATTCAATCAAGACACAAAAGGTCACGAGCAAGACTTATCCTCTGCCCATCAGATAACATTAGTCATCACTGGAGAGCGTACTAACCAACCTTTTTGTGGATTAAAGCAGGTTTTCCTTGCTTTGACAGGCTTGTTCTCTAATCGGTAGCATCTTTGAGATACACAAACAGGAAAGAAAACTGTCTTCAAAAGCTACTATTTCATGACCTCTGGAGAGGCAAATCCTGTGAAATTGATACACTTACAAGTTTTGCCTCAATATTAGCTGGCGTTTTAATTGCATGCATGTTTTTTTAAAGACTGCACTATTTTTTTCTTTCTTTTTGCTCTTTTTCTCAGAGATCATTGTGCACAAACCAAAACGGATCTATCAGCAGCCACTCATTTCTCCACATAGTATACTCACTGACCACGGTGACGTTGCGGCAGTTCTCCCTTCTTCCATCCCAGCATACACGCGACAAAAATTTTACCTTGCTTTAAGCAGAAAGAAAACCCTGCCTTCCTCTCTGGCACAAATCTGACAGATCCATGATTATTCACTGACATTTCTTTTGTTTAAGTGGTTACCTGACTGCATAGTTAGCATACATAAGCTGAAAATGGCCTGAGTTAGCATGACCTGCTCTAAGTAGCACTCACAGAAACTTTGACTATAGATTCTATAATCTCATAATGTTCGAGTACCTTCATACATTTACGCTCACTCTGTGATTATATTCTGAAAGTTACTTAAGCAGAACACATCAACAGTCACTGGAAAACACAGTCCTTAGGCATCTGAAATAAACTGGCCAACAGTAACACGTAGCCATCTCTTTCCTGGGGAATCCTTATTAAAATATTCTATACACAACACAGCATAGCGCAGGAGCTCCTGTGCTAGAGCTAATACAATACTAAGAGAAAGTTCTTCCTTTTATGAAGTTTTATTGGCCCAAAGACAGCCCTTTAAGGAATCAGGTGTCAAGGCTGCCAGCAGAACAAGTAAAAGATAAGGCAGACTTTAGAGCACTACGTCCTTGGCATAAGGCAACGTCTAACACGGGGCAATTCTCAGAAAGAGCGAGCAGCCAGCCAGCCTGATGAACAGAATGGTAGCAGAGGAGTCAGAAATCAGAAGCACACGTTGGAAAAGGCACCAAACCAAAAAGGGATACTGACTGAGCTAGGGAAGCCTGCCTAACCTGTGACACTGCCCTAGGAAGACAACTGTTGTTGGAGCTTAGGGCTAAGGAAAAAAGCAACAAACTCAAGAGCCACGTTACCCATTTATGCCATCACAAACTTAGTTTGATAAAATAACCAATAAACCTATGCCCAGCTTGGAACGAAGCACTTATTTCACTTTCACCTATAATGACCTGCCTGGGAATTTTACCTCCTTACAAAGAAGTCACCCTCAGAAGGAGGTGTACAGGGTCAGGAAGAGCTCTCGCCACAAGTTTAGAACCCATACCTTTTCCACAGCAACAGGCAAAGCAGTGCCTCTGGCTGCTATAAATAAGATGGCCATAATTTGGAAATATTCGTAACAAGAGATGTCTAAAATAGCATCCCTGACTTCTCACTCCCAAACTACACAACTGGACACAGATTTTACAGGGCATGAAGGAAAAAGGGAGACTAAAAAGACTCAGTGTGACCTGCACTGGTGGACACAAGACTACTTCATCATTCCCATGCACATGGCCTCCTCGTCATCCACAGCGCCGGTCAGCTGTCTGTGCCAACGAGCAGGGGGGGAAAAAAGGCAGTACTATCTCATGCTCAAGGGTGAAAAAGGCCATTAACACTAGACTGCTCTCACATTTTCATCTCCTTGAATAGAAGTTACACTTTAGCTACAGTTATTTATATTGTGAGTGTTTAACCACAAAAACTCTCCTCGCCTTCACAACCACTGGTTACTCCCAAAATGGAATTGCAATAAATTGCGGCCATTCACACCTTAAAAGTCAGCCTTATTTTCTGAAGCTTACAGAACCAGCAGCACTCATTGCTTTTTTCCAGATATTCTGAACAACTGGAATTAAAACTAGTGTCTTAAAAATATGATCACAACATTCAGTAGTAATCTGAACGATTACCACTTCTACAAGTATAGTTAACTACTATTGATTACATATGAAGAATTCACAGTTGAAGGATTTGTACAGCATTACCTAATATAAAACTTTCTTGGCATTTAAAAACCAGGATACAATGTTAGAGAAGGTAGATCTAATTGGACATAAATATATTTGGCTTTCTTTTTTTAATATTTATGCTTGTCCATTATCACTGTTTGTGTCCACAGAAGCGCCCCAAGTACCAGCATGGTTCTGTGTAAGTAAGAATGGCCTAACAAATAATGTTTTGATAACTAGCCTGTTTTATACATACAATGATTCACTGGTTAAGTAAACAACGTAGTTATGTAGCAAAACACCAATTTATATTAGAGAGCCTAAAACAACCTTTCTGTTCTCCTACAGAAAAACAGTATTAAATGCCTCATATGGATAGAATAACATCAAAGAAAAATACTACGTTCAGCGTGCAAGAAATAATTTTAAATTACTTTAAAAAAACCCAATCTTATTTTTACGTCAAGTAAACTTTTAATTATGAAACATCCAGATCAACTTCCTAGATTTTGAAGTAGTATACAAGTTTAAATCTAACTTTAAAATTCAAAACATTTGGGTTTTCTTATTTATGAACTTTGGAATATGCATCTTGACCAAATGAATGTATTTTCTACCAAAGAGCTTATTTCAAATACTTCCTGTTATATTCAACTTCACACCTCTACCAAGCTACATTTATGACTCCAGCTCCTCTAAAAACATATACACCAATGCTTTTGAAGACTTCCTATACTTTCACTAGAAGTGAAATTCTTCAAGGCTGTTATGTTTTAAATCTGTAACAAAAGGGACTTTGAATCACATATTTGTTTCTTCTGCTTGACAGTATGTTGCTCCACTTCCTATTTGACATGGCATCCCTCAGGGGCTCCACCACAGAAAAAAAAAATTAAAAAATATTTAATAAAAATCCCATCTGACATTAATTTGTTTCTCCTTCAATTAACACTCAAGGCTTCCTCCCACTTTTCCCTTATCAATCATTACATGCTTCTGAGATGTAAGTAGAAATAAAAAGGGCAGCCATGTATCGGTTTGAGCTTATGAATTCTATCAATGCTTAAAATATCAAACAGGTGAACTGCTTTAACCGTCTGTACTACATCACACAAATACACAACAGAGCAACAATCACACAAAAAACTATCCTCCCTGCAAACCATTTACTGTTGAAAATTCCTGTCCCTCTTTGTCCTTGGACTTGGCTATCAGTTCTAGAGCAAGGTAGCTGGCAGGGTGTAGCTTGCCTGTCGCCTTGGAGCCCTGCAGCTGCAAGCATTCAGCATTTCGCTTGTTTATGTTTTCCCTTGGCTAGCTCCCTCTTTAAATTCTTCAGCAGGAATCCAGAAACGGGCTAAACCAGCAACACATATGACAAACCACGCGAGCTACATCCATCTTTCAACCCAGAGATGCGGATGCGTGCTCCCTATCACGGACATGCAGCAAGTAAACATGAGGAGCCAGCAGGTACGAGCGAGCTGACAGGCAGCGCGGCGAGAGGAGCAGCGCGGCGAGTCCTGTCACATCGGCACGGCAGCATTTCCCAGCGCCTCATCCTCTTCCAGGGGAGCTAAGAGAACCGGCAACCGAAGAGGCTAAAGGCGAGGCCGAGGGCTGCCAGACGGCCG
Source organism: Buteo buteo (assembly GCF_964188355.1). Classification (NCBI taxonomy): domain Eukaryota; kingdom Metazoa; phylum Chordata; class Aves; order Accipitriformes; family Accipitridae; genus Buteo; species Buteo buteo. The sequence goes on along the minus strand of NC_134177.1, from coordinate 44,872,871 downwards.
GAGGGTCCGGCGGCATCATCGCATCGCCCCGCCGGTTGCCTCTGCCCCTCGCCCGGGCTGAGAGGCGGGAGCGGGACGACTGCGAGGAGAGGGAGACGGATCCTCCCCGCGGCTGCTGCCCAGGCCCCATGATTAAGATAGGGGAGATAAATAAATAAATAAGTAAAGCGGGGAGGGGGGGTGGAAAGGAAGGGGGCGGGGAAGGAGTCTGAGGTGGAGGAACGGCGCAAGTGCCTCCGCGCCGGGGTCTGTCATGGTGGTGTGAGGAACCGCCAGACGCCGCCTCGCCTCACCGCCCGCTGACAGGGGCAGAGCGGGGGGGGGACCCTCCCGCAGCCGCACACCACCACCCCCGGTCCCACAGGCCCACCGCACCCCCCCCCCCCCTTCACCCTCACCCCTTCGCAGGGCCTCGTCGTAGCTGAGGAAGCCGATGCGGGACTCCTTGGCGCCCATGATGCCCCCTCTAGTCCATGGCCTTCCCCCGCCGGCCGGCTGGGCGCCGCGGAGCCCGGGCTGCGCCGCTAGCGACTCCGGAGCACAGGGCGCGGGCGGGGGGGGGCGGGGCGGGCCGGGGCGGCCGGGGGGAGGAGGCGGCCGCGCGCCCTCCCCGCCGCCGCCTCCATCGCCGGGTCACGTGAGGAGCCCGCCCCGCCGCTGTCACGTGACGGGGGGAGGGCCGCTGGGCTCCTGCACCGCTTCCACCCCGCGCCTCCCTCTCCCTCTCCCTCCCCGTGGCGCCTCCTAACGGACGCCGCGCGCGCGCGCCTCTCTCGCGCGCCCTTCGCGCCACAGGGGGAAGCGCCCCGCGTCACGTGAGGCGGGCAGGCCCCGCCTCCTTATCTCGCTGCCCGCCGAAGGCGCCGGCGCGCGCCTCCCGCCTTCCCTTCAGCCGTTGACCGGGGGGGAGGGGAGGGGAGGGGGCGGCTGACAGGAACGGCGCCGGCCGGGCCCGCCGATCGCCGGTCCGGGTAAAAACCGCGGTCCTTCCCTCGGGGGAGCGAGGGGTCGGTGTCTCCGACCCTGTCTCAGAGCCGTTACGCGCCCAGCCGTACCCCCCGGGGTACAGAGAGGAAGGGCCTGTGAGAAAGAGGTCTCTCCCCTCGCGCCCAGGCTGCAAAATTTGGCACTTGCGAAACCGTCGACACTTTCCGTAGGTGAGCGCAACGCCCGCGGAGGGAGAGGCGCAAGGCTGCGGTGCACCGCGGGCGGCCCAGGGCGAAACGGCCTCTCCCCGCTACAGCAGTGCCTCAGTCCCTGTCAGTCCCCCCTCATAGCCCGCAGGGGACCGCGGCTCTCTTCAGAAAGTCCTCTTAAGGAGAGGCACTGCAAGCATGGGGTGACAGTAGGAAGTTCCTGTTCCATTAAAATGGCCTTTCAGTGTCTGAAACAGAAACACGGACTGAATCGTAAAAAGGATCAAAAAGACTTCTGTCCTTTGCGGTTCTTCAGCGTGTTTGCGCTTAGCATTCAGTCCGACGCTTCCACAGAATGGGAGGATTTCCCAAATGGCTTTGTTACAACATTAAGCCTGGTAACATACCCTGGGTCACTCCCGAGCAGAAAATAAGGAGTTTGAAAGAAAACATTGATTTCCAAGGGCAGCTCGTTCCAAGGATTGTTCCTGTACAGAAACAAAGCCCATGAAAACACCAGTTGCAAGTCATTCCCTAAGTTACAGTTTCCATACTGAATGATCTTACCACATCAGAGCTGGAGAAAGGTCAAGCCGAAGTTACTTTCTCACTGATGTAAGTTCACGCGTAAGTATTTTTATAGCAAACATTCCAAACAAATTTAATATCTGATATGCGAAGCCAGGAATGCTGATTACAGAGAAGCTGGCTTGAAGGCCAAATTTCTCCTCATGTAACCCAAGTGCAAAGACACTACAAATGAGTTACTCTTCGTAAAGCCTCCTTACATTTTTTTCTGCCATCATCTGAATTGTTTATTATCTTAGATTTGTGGCAAAGAATATAATTATTACACTCAAGCATAAAATCTGCCACAAAGGACCTTCTGCCTCTCTGGAATATAGACTATGAGGGTGAGGGGGGAGCTTAAGTGCTTTTTAAAAACATAAATGAAATTACTGGAAACATACTTCAACCCACCAGCCACTTGTTACATACTTACCTGTTAAAGAGGATGGAAACTCCCTTATATCCTCTTACTCCTGTGCTACCTTTACATATATCTCTTCTCAATAAAGTCCCTCACCCAAGCAGCTTTCAATTTAGGTACAATATAATCTCTTTAAAATATTTGAGAGAAAGAATTCAACAAACATGGCAACATGTCAATCAAAAGCGTAAGCTGGCAATATTAGAAACAGCTGGAGAAGTCTGTTTTATCTTGTGATTAAATGAAGTATTCCAACCCCTAATGATGGCATTCCTTGTTCCATGCTCCATTTGTGATGGATCACTTTTTTTGAAGCATTAACTCGCATCTGAGGAGACATGGTTTAATTCCTGACTTCACTGTGGTATTCCTGTGTGACCTTATGTCTAGTAATTATCTTTTAATGTTTTGGTTGCTCCTCTGAATTACAAAGATAACGATACAGAGAGTCCCGTTTTGCTTGGCAGAGCAGTTACAGAAAGCAATTAGAGCAGGAAGCAACTACAATGGTGTTGTAAGACAGCTTCACACCAATTTCTAGCTTTCATACTGAATTCTCCATGACTGTTTATGCTTGCCTCACCTCTCTTAAGTCTCTTGCTTTCAGTAAGTTATATTATTAAACAGCAACAACAAAACCCCAAGTAACAAGGCACACCACAGAACTGACATAACACTCCCGGGCCTGTTTCATTCTAGACATGTAGGAGTGAAGGAAACTGCCAGGACAATAATTCCCATCCGATGCTATTGCAACCACCACAGTTTAACTGCTCTCCTCCATCTACTCAATTCCATGTTGCAACATGGATGAATTACCATCATACCTTTCTGTATGTTTACAGAAACCCATCTATCTCTTTCAAAGGTTTCAAAAAAAACCTCAACAAATTAAGCTTTCTAGTTGCCCCTCTCTAAAGAAGTACATCATTCCACCAATTCCTAGCAAACTTCCTCTATGCCCATTTCAGATCACTTTTTCAAGTACAGATAACCAGACTTTTATTCCGTTTTCAGCTGAGGCCTCACCAGCACTTTGTAAAACTATTCCAGTTTTATTTGTTATGTCTTGACAGAACCTCTACTTGTAGCATACACAAACCCTGTTCTCAGGCAGCAGAGATTATGAGGCAGTATAGGGGTTTTAATGACAACTGGTTCTCTTTCTAAATCACAAAAAAAAAAAAAGAATGTCTAAACTTATAATTACAAGTGAGATCCTGACACCATCTTACTTTCACAAACAGCTGACTTGGTATTTGATGCAAATGAGAAAGCATAACCCTCTAGTGAGGAGTTCCTTCCTCTAGAGGAAGGAAAATGGAGTGGAATGATGGTTAATAATGATGGTTAACAATTCATATTTAAAAACATGCTCTTTCCAAAATGGTTAAAAATATGTATTACATTAAAGCTTGCTGCAATTTACAGCTAGCTAAGTTGTTTAGACTTATACTGCATTTTTGTATGACTTTTTAAAAAATCCAGACTAAAGTGACATCTCTTTTATGTCCCAGAGATAGGAATGATGTCTAACAAGCAGTAGAATTTTGTTTGAAGAGTGCTTTAAAATAATTTACTTGATCCGTTGTATGCACCATGGCTTGCACCAAATTTAATAACAAAGATATCCTAGATTGGAAAATCAGACTGGAGGCTTACAATGGCAGTGTCTTTGTTCAGATTAAATTAAGCATGTTCTCAAAGGCATTGAAGCAGGAACCTTGAGATAAGACTTTGTATGTTAACCACAGATTAGATCTGGCAGTAAGTTTTTAATGAAGCCTTATTGGGGAGCATAAAATTATAGATGTTGCTACTATTTAAATGTTATGTCAAAGGTAAATCAAATTAAGATACAGTGAATTTAAACTTGTATTAGATGAATTGAGCTCCTCTCTTCTGGTAGAAAAGTGCTATATGTGCAAATCTAACTGTAACTGGCCACGTGTCCTTTTGATTGCTATGATTTATTTAATTATTCACTAATCACAAATTAATTCATAAGCACTTAGGAAATATCTTTAAGTATCTTTGCATCATTGTCAAGTATCTGTGGAAAACCAGGCATTTACTGCTGCACAGAAGCTGCAGGAGGCTTGCAGCAACGTTGCCTTCTTGGCAGAGCAGCTGCCAGTCACCAGGAGGGTGGTTGGCAGTCCACAATGCTACCGGGAACGGGAAAAAAAAAAAAAAAAAAAAAAAAGACACAGACTTCAACTGAGCCTGAAGCGGGCATCTGCTAAGGAGAAAGTGTTTCGAGTTGCAGTGAAAAGGCCTGAACTCAAAAGAGATAAGCCAAGTAATTGTGGAACTGCTGCAGTGAATCAAAAAGGATTCTGAGAAGAGCTGTGTAAGTCCCTAGGATTTCCTGATTTAAATTCACTAAAAACAGGAAGCAAAAATGCAAGTTCTAGGCCCTGCTCTATTATTTACGTCTAAATCTCTGCCTCTCTTTCCCCAGTATCTACCTCCCTGCCCTGAGATATTATTAGTTTTTTAAGGATCAGTTGAGTTTTGCAAACTACTCCAAAATATATGTGTATTATGCTATTCTATGTAAATGCTGCACTCTATTCTCCAGAATAGTTGCAATCTTTATGTTGAGGGTGATATAAAAAAAATTACAAAACATTTAGGCTTAATGCCTAATAATAACTTAGGCTACTCTTCAGTATTTGTACTTAATAGGAAATTAGGAAGTAGGACTGAAGCGGTTTTCAGCAAAAAGATGAAAAAAGCATCCAGAGAGCTAAAACTAAAGCTGAAATTGCTCTAAGTGTTGTATAGAAGCTGATGGCCCAACAGACAAAAAAAACCCCACAAAATGGCACGAGAGGATGAGGACTTGATAGAATAATAGGAAGACTCACGTCAAAGGCCTAGGTCAAATAGAGCAGAAGGGATCTCAAATTTTATACTTTGACAGAATAGTAGCCCATAGCACCAAAGATTCTCTGACTCTCCATATCTCATAAATATTTCCCTATAACCATTACTTAGTTGTAATATTTTTGTAAAGTAGCTTCGTGTTATTATTGCTACAGATTATTTACAAAAACATGCTGTGGGATGGGTCATCTCTAGGAATTTGTATATTAGGAACCCAGTAAGGGAGTTTTCTGGGGTTTTATTACTCCAGCAAGTGAACTTCTGGTCATCAAAATCAAATTTGTGACTAGGAAAATACGTGAGCCTACGAATGCTCAAACAGTCATATAGGGCTTAAATTTTTATGTGTCAAAGGTAAGCATTTCAGTCTGCCCTCTGTTTAAGAAACCCTTCCTTGACATGTCCTGATCTGCTCCAAGCAACTGGAGGCAGGCAGTCTACCCCACGCATTTAAACGTGATAAAACTTTTTGGGTTTTGGTGGGGTTTTTTTTTTGGTTGGTTGGTTGATTTTAAGGGTGTGTTTTTTTAAAGAAAAACCTAAGCCTGAACAAAATCACAGTCCCACACTAGAAGCATGTAGAAAACTTTGTTTTCTCAAGTGGTCACAGAGCAGAAACATAAGAGTAGAACTTGTAATTGCATTTAATGGATTCTGGCCAGACAAGTCCTACTAACTGCACTAAGATTTAGTCTTTTAAGACATTTATGTGCTTTTGAAATGTAGATCCCCAATCTCCAACACAGACATAGTTAACAGAACTATCTTCACCCCTCAAGTCTGGAAGTAAACTTGGTAAAGGACTGTAGGAGCTGATTATCATCTGTAATTTGCATTTATTGCTACTGGTGAGGATTTGAGACACACTGTGCTAGGCACTATACAAACATGAGACAACTTCTACCCCTTCCTGCTTCACAGACAGTCCTGAATGGAATGCAGCAGAGCACATCTCAAATATTTGAAAAGAGCAGAAGGTGGGAGAGATATCAAGGTGCAATAAGAGTATTTGTTCACTGTAGGCCCGCAGTGTTCATAGCTAAATGGTTTCATATCTTTCTAATTATAAGGAACTGATGAATGAGAAAAATACCTCGAATTGTTGTCTGCCAATCTAATTCTGATGTTATCAGAGGAAGAGGGGAAAATACAAAAGGCTTCCTCAAAGAACAACAGAACTACATATGCAAATTGCAACTTTTATCACATCCCACATTTTCTAGGAAACAACTGGTTTAGAATAGTAGTCAGGGTGACATTCATTACAGATTTATATAAACTAGGGAAAAGGGAAAAAAAAAAAAAAGGACCAGGTTCCTACCAGGACCCTCCTATGTCACATTGTTATTGTATAAGCTGTACTCCCACACTATTGCCAGCATGAACTTTGTAGCAGAACTTTGCAGGTGAAAAGGCCAGTGCTTTTATGGTCAAAGCTGAATAAAAAAACCCAAAACAAAACAAAAACCAAAAACAAAATGAAGAAAACAGATGTAATACCTATAGAATTCAGTTTTAATAAGCTCACTGTAACTAGCAGCAGCAGATAAGAAAATGAACTCTAAATATTATCTTCTTTCTCAGGAAGCCCCACCCTATTTTTAATAAATTTTGTGTTTACTTTCTTAACCACAAATACTCAGACAGGATTTCTGCAAACCCAGTAATCATTCCCCTTGTTGAAGGGTTGTGTTAATGAATGCAGTGCTCACCAGGGTTCCAGTGTGGTGTAGCCAGGGGACTCTGAGTGAAATGATTTGGAATTTTTCCCCCCTTATTTTCAGTACGAGGACACTTCTCTTCTTACACCTCCTCTACAGATCCCCACTTCCCAGCACTCTCATGAGTTGTTCAAGCACTTGCCCTTCCCCACCCACCCTGACACTGCTGCCTCTGCCATAACAGCCAGGCCCTTTGCCCCTGGGCTGGCAATTGTCCCCTGCTACTTCCTGGCAGCAGCAGACACTTCATACCTTCCTCCTTCCTGATGGGTTGATACCATATAAGCAGGGTGGGGAGGCAGGAGAGAACAGCGTGTCCTTCTGCCCCAAAGGGCTGAGCTCTAGTGACGGTACAGCGTGGAGGTGACAACTACTGCTACGCAGGCAGTAGTGACAGGAGACCTGCTATGCGCACCCACATGTGGCAAACACCATACCTGTATATCAGGTTGTAGCAGATATGGGAAGAGGGGTTTGGAGAGCAGCACTCAGTCTCCTACAGGAAAAGACAGAAAGGGAAGGGGAGGCTTCCCACAGGCCTTATGTGAGCTGTGGGCTACCTCTGTTTAATTTTGCCACCCCTTTATAAGAGAATTAATATTTTTTTTGAGCCCCTTCCCTCTGGATGTTTTTGTTCTGGGAGTTCATGACAAGTTTAAAGCCACTCAGAATTGCTGCTTATATTACTACTCAATACATAATTCCAGCTCATGTTATTAATAGTGTTATCTACACAACCAAAGAAAATGAGGTACGTCACACATTCTTAGCTATTTTAAGATTTGTGGGTAAGTGATCCCCCACTTTTACTGCAGTTGCCTTTGAAACACGCATAAGAAAACACCATAAGGCACCCTCCACTCTTGATGTTCTCTTAAGTAAAACTTCCCTATGCGTGGAAGGGTGACACAATCACACTTGAGGCCCACAAAGAACAGTAAAAAACCTTTTTTTCCTGGCAGATTTTGCTGATGTTCTTCCAACCCAGAAGTAACAAGGTGCCACAGCTAATGAAAGTCACAAGGTAAGTGTAATGCATTAGAAATTTTTATAAATATCACAGCCTTCCTGATTTTCTATCAACCTGTTTGATTATGCCATATATGTGATATGTCATAAGTGTGATAGAATTAATCAGCCTGCTGGAGTGAATGCTAAAGTAACAGATGAGCTTTGGCAAAGCTGTTGCTAGCATTGAAAAAGAAAAACTGTGACAAAAAAAAAAAAAAGGCAGACCTAAATCCAGAAGCATGTCATTCAGAAAGTGAGACATGCTATGATTTAGCATAACAAAACGTAACAAAAATTGATGGGAACATAGATCTCCCATTTCAAAGTGTTGTCTCTGTGTAGATTAAGAGTATTATCTGTCATCAGGAAACAATGGGAAAAGAAATATGTTTGATGAAAGCAATTCTGTACTCTCTTGTAGACAGAAAACCACTGTGTCGTTGGAATGGAAGTAAAGGATTTCTCTGCAGTTCCATCCTCAGCAGCAAAAAAGTGTTGTGACAAGAGGAAATGCAAATAATTAATCACAGAAGATCAAATGAAAGGAGTGACTTTGCAAGAAGTGACTAACGTTTACTCTGAAAAGTCCAAGTCGCATTGTAGAAAGAGGATGCTTGCATCGCCCCCAGAGTGCGACAGCAAACCCAGTGCACAGCAGGCAGTAGCTTACCACTGTGGCACAACAGGGCAACTTTCCCTTTCAAAGAAAGAGCTTCTTTCTTCTCAGCACAACAGCTGCTGCACACAGGGTCTCCAACATCTTAGCAGTTTGAATGTTGTATATAGAAAAAGCAATACCAAAGCATAAAACATGTAACAATTTCATGAATGTTTTGCCAGAAGCTGATACAATGGAAAGCGCATCTCAAAACAGCAGGGCAGCAGAGTAAAACAAAAACCATGGAGCCAGTACTGTCATGTCATTTGGCACATCCTTGCACTTCCCTTAATTCTGTTTCAGATCTTGGAAGGGAAGGCCAAAGCATCTTATTTGCTAATTAAGGTTTCACACGATTCAAACACTGAACAAACAAAGGACATCCCCAAATAGAGAAACCTGCCAGCCTTCATGACCTTGCCAACAGACTGATGTCTCAGTTCAGTGCTTTCACAACACAGATAGAAAAAGAACTCTGGACAACTGCATATACAAACATGTATGCACACGCACACATTTTTATGCTGGTGAGCACACACAACCACTGATCGTGACCCAAAAGTTTCACCTCCTTGTCTGAGTTAAGGACACTCCAGACACTCTACAGATGGGTAAAAAACCCACCATTAAAATAACAGACCTCTATTTTATGGTGTCAAATGGCTAATCATAGTAATTAGGGATTTTAAAGTTTTTTACCAAGTAGCATTATCTAAGATAGTATCATGCCTGTAATCTGTCCAGAGTCAATGAAGCACTGCTGGCCAAGGCAACAAAAAAAAATGTCCGACGGCTTGCCATCTGCTCAAACCACTACGTCACACCTCATTCCCCTAAATACAGCAATAAGCCACAACAGGATGCAGATGACCAGATTGTTTAGCTGTCATTTCAGCTGAACACACAGTGGCTGCTGATGTGTTACAGTGGACTCTCAAAACCAAACATGACATATCGCTGCTGGACAAACAGCTCCTTCAACATTTTGCCTTGCCATTTTTGTGGATCGATTGTACCCATGCAGCAAGGTAAAGTATTAGGGGTTAATCAAAATTTTGCCTACTATATTAAGTATTTGAATGTGTTTTTATTATATAAAACACACTGTTAAATGATCCATAAAAGCCTTTGGCACTCACTCTCCCTTTGGTTAGAAGCCCAGCTACTCCTAGAAGAGCTTTTGGCCTAGCAGCTCCTTTCAGCTACTATAATAAAAATTAGGCCTGGAATATTGAGGAGATTCTTGAGCAGCTTCTTAGCAATAAAAGACAAGTTCAGAGTAGCTGGAGGTTGCCAAATTGTTGCAGCTTGAAAAAGAAAATTGGTACATTCAAGGAAGGGAGCAATTTGAAGTTCTTCTAAAATACTTGGACACCACAATGATGGGCAAGAGTTTCTCCACTCATTTCTCTTTCTCTTATCGCTTCCCGGCTGCTTCTTCCACTTTCAGATAGTTTCAATTTATCCTTCCATTTTTACCCACACAGTTAACTAACAGCCTTCTAGTTGAGATTCTGCTGTTTTTAGTGATGAGGTACCAGCTGTGCATCCCTGCAAGCTGGTGCATGTATGACCTTGAAAATTTCTGTGTAGCCAATCAGAAAATGCTTTTAAACAGCATTTCCTATCTCCCAGAGAGCATCTCTCAACTTTTAGCATTAGATATATATCACTTTGTAGCATCCAAAGCATTGTACAAATATTAGCCAGCTAATACCAACAAAAATCACTCCCCTCCCAGCCTATACCCTATTATTGTCTAAGTAACAGTTCCTCCATTTCACTGAAGCCAGCCTAGGGAGTTCTTTTTGCCTGCTCCTCTGCAGGAATATTAAAACAGAATGAGAATGAAGATAGCTGCTAATTTCATGTCACAGCTAGGAAACTGAAGGTCTTCAGATCACACTTTCTCCTCAGTCTTAATTGCAAAATTATACTTCAAGATTTGGCACAAGTTTCTCACCTTTCTATTTTCAAACTACTAGTAAGCAAAACCAGACAAAAACCTACTTTTTTTCCCCCCTAATCTGCAGAGCCTGCACAACGCTTTAATTTCAAATAGGTGAAGTACTGCTAATTACTAGTGTATTCTAACAGTCCTTGCGATTTTACAGAGAGCTATGTCAAACTAAACCAAATTATAGGTCAGAATGTGCCAATCTTTTCATCATTATCACTAATTCCCTTTGTGGTTTATGCCCCCCCCCCAACATGAGTCTTACCAGGTTCTTTGAGCCTCTGGCTAGCATTGCTCAGCCGCTCCATAATTATTCATGACACCAGATCCAGCAACAAGACATTCACAGCATGCTCTTCTCACATTTTGTTTAAACATTAGGTACAATAGCAGATAATAGAAAATTGAGATTTTGAGGCAAGAGACACGGGAATTTGGGTGTAATCAGATGACTAGCACAATTTTTGCTAAAAAAAGGGGGGGGGCTGTAAAAATTATTCTTGAGCAGACATAACACCTGCCTTCTTTTTCTGGATAAGCACTAATCTAGACCCTAGAATATGCCCACTTCTAGATATGATATTTAGTAACCCATTCCTAATTTCATATTAAATTTTAATTAAAATAATGGGAATGTTCCCTAAATAAGTTAGATCATAACTTTCTGTGATCCTCTTCCAGATCCCATACTTTTTGCCTTTGCCATCAGACCTACATTAACTCAGCATTTGACCAGCAGTGTCCCAAAACCCTTGCCTGGCATACTGAGTCATTTGGCCCCACCATTCCCTCTAGCCACCCACACCCTTTTTGCCTGCAATTAGACTCTGTCTTCTAAGATAGAGATGCATGCCCTGCATCTGCATAGCACCTAGTACAACAAGATCTTATCATCTAGAACCCCGGCTGTGAATTGTACAAGCAATAAATCATCAAAACCCATTTTTTTCCGCGGATTAATGTTATATAAGTTATGCCTGCCATAAAATATAAACAGCATAAAATGCACCTCTTTGCATTCCAGTGCGTTGTGGAAGATCGTAAAAGCACTTAATATATTATTTAAGCCAGTTAAGCTAGATAGCACAACTGCAGTAATTAGCAACAATTCTCCAAATTCCCATATGCCAGACAAAGGATCATGTTTAGCATTTTCAGGCTGGTAGGAGGGAATCAGAACATTGCAGAAATTAAATGGCATGTACTGCTTTTTTTTTTCTTCTGCCTATCTCAGCAGAGCCTACGTTTCACTACAGCTACCCCACTGCACTATCAATATAAGAGACTGAAACCCATCACGTAAAGAAGGCTGGCCTTTTTTGGTTTTATTATTTTAAGCATAACAGGGTGTTCAATGCTTTAAGAAAGAGAAATGAAGCCACTTCTCTTGATAGCTACATTCTGTAGGCTGGAGGGGAATTTCCTTGCTTTTTCTTTTTTTTTTTTAATAAAACAAAAATAAATAAAAAATACCCCCCAAACCTGACTTCCTCTGGAAAATCCATGAACTGAAGTAAGTGTTAAGTGGAAATTTAAAACTACTCCACGCACTAGCCATCCTTCTTGCATACAGGGTCAGGCACAGGGCAGCGTGACATGAGCCACAGGTATGGGAGCAGGAGAAAGACAGGCAACACAAGGCGGGATGTGCACGAAAAGGGCACCAGTGACAACAGAGGGATGAGACCTGAATACTACCAGGAGCCTGAACTTCATCACCCCTTGCAACCCTGGCACACATCATGTGCCCAGAAGCCTCATCACGCTGTGTGCCAGCAGGCGGGCAGCCAGCCCAGCAGCCCTGATTGCACTGGGAATTGTAGCCAGGCTGACATTCCTGTGCAAAGAACAAGATCACTGGAGGCCAGATATCAAAATCTTCTAAAGGAGCAGGGAAAGAAGATGAGGATTTGAGAGTCTCTGCCATAAAGGAAGGCTTTGAAATTGAGGGTGCCATGACTCAGAGAGAGGAGAGACCTGATGCAGGCAGTCTCCTGGCTCTAAGCCCCAATTACTCTGACCAGTTGTTATTTTCCATCCTCTTTGTATGCACAGATAGAACATGGCAAAAGTTTTTCCCCATTGAGTTGTTCAGAGAAAAGCCTCAAGACTGGGAACAAAAAACAGAGGAGAACCCCTTCTGGTGGCCTGACATTTTATTTCTCTATTGCAAAGAGAGGAAAATCCCTTTTTATTCCTCTACAGTTTTTATTATTTTATGATTTTTTTAAAATTTTATTCCTCTCCATTGCAAAAAGAGGAAAAAATCTCATGGGAGAGCAGCTGTTTGCTGAGGAGGGCTCACAGCACGCCCAGGGCAGAGCTGTGAACGTGGGGCACAGGGCATGTACAGAAGGAGATCTGCAAGCTCCTTGCTTCATCTCCCTGGAACAGAGCTGTGCGCAAGGGTGCTGGCGCTTTGCTCCCTGAACCAGCAGGGTCTTCCCCAGGAGTTAATTTTCTTTATATCTAACTGAAAAAAGCATCACCAAGTTCTGTACAGCCTCCCTGAAGGCATCCTTACCTTGATGGGCATTTCTCTACCAGGTTGTCTCCCCCTCTCTGCTTCAGGCTGTTTTCTTCCATTTTGAGACTAGGAGAACTCTTTCCCTGGCTCGCAAAGCAACTGGGTTTCCACCTGGTTATGGCCACCCCTTGGTTATTTCTCCCTTGCTGTTGCTTTTCAAGCCCTCTCTTCCCTCCCAAGCAGTGCTTAGTTCTCCCATCTCTCCCTCATTTCCTTTTTGCTCCCTACCTCTAGACTGTGGGCTCCTGTTTGGCTTATACATTTGGTGCCTCTCTGCACATCTTGGTAATCCCGTGCAAACCCCTGCCACATTCCGCAGGCAGAGCTGACCTTTTGGCACGGGCGTACCAGTCCTATCATTTTCTAGGCCTCTCCAATTCATTACTAAGATGGTGGGTAAATTTGTTAGGTACAGGAAATGAGCAAGGCAGGTATCACCTAGGGCAGTTTGTATTACACAATCCAAAAGATTAACAAAAGAAGTCAAATTATTTTCAATATTAAGAGATACCCAACTTGTTATGGATTTCATATTACAAGCAGCACCAAAAGCATGGGTTTATTAACAATGCCTATTTCAACTGCATAAAACCCTGAAAACTTGTGAAGCACAATAAGAAGGAAAGGCTTTAACTATCCTGTTTCTCACAGGCTGCAAGTTGCAAAGTATGGAGGAAGCTGATAATGGTCTTTCAGTTCCTGAAGACTTCAAGCAGCTTAAAAAATAGTTATATGACATTAGCAAACACCATTAATAAGCTCACTAACAGCTGGCTGAAAAGTAAAGACAAACATCTACAGAACTGTTGAAGCATAAAATAATGTAGGAACACCTGAAGATACATCTATTGACAAGGAGGGGTCCAGCACCTGAGGTTAGTCACTAGTAGCTTTGGGCACTCTGGAAGATTTGGCTAGCTGTGTCTTCCAGTATGGGAATACTTGGAACACACCTGATCAGATTCTGCAAGTGGATAAAAGACATGCTGATGTATTTATGGCTTCTACACACCACTGGTTGCAAATCGTGTTTGGGTTCTTTACGACATTAATTCAAACAACTGGTTAAATGAGCAACTCCCAACACTTGCCAAAAAGGGATTCCTATGGTATATTAAGATGTCTCTAATAATGCCACACAGAAACAATATCTAGGCCTAAATTACCTCTTCCCCTAATACAAGATTTATTAACTTGAGCTGTATTTATTGGCATCCAACCGCAGGGAGAAGACAAGTCTCCAGTTGGCTGTGATAGTTTTCATCATCCTTAAGCACCAGGAAAGGAATTTCCAGATCCAATTAGCAAAGCCTCCGCCCCTACAGTCTGAGCTGTTGCACTGAGTATCATTAATCACTCTATCAAATGAAGCGTTCACCACCCTCCTGGTAAGAGCAGGTTACTGAAAAACATTCCTTATTACAATTCCTATTTAGTATTACATTGCAATACATCTGGCAATGATGTTTGGTTTTTATGTTTAACTAAACCACGTGTACATGCACTTGGTTCAAGTATAACGTAAAGTACCTGTATGTTTATCTGCATTTACCAGCTCTCTTTCCCTGTGACCTACCAGTAAATAAATATTGCATCAGATGCCTGCATATATTATACGCAACCTGACTCATCACATCACACGTGGTATTCACGCTAAGTCTGCCTAAAACAGCAAATAACAAACAGCAGCATAAACAGAGCATCTTCACAACTGCATTTTTGGCTACATGCCTACTCTTGCACTGGAAGAGCTGCTGTACTAGAGAAGTTGGTTAATGTTTGCACTTGCACAGCTCCTGGAAGACTAAGACACTCAAATAGTAAAAATTAATATTCACAAAAGAGCTGTCAGGGGAAAAGGAAAAGTTCTCCCTAAGGTGCACTGTTACAGTACAGTGTGTTTGACTGGCACTTAGGCTCCCTTTCCTTCATGGGGAGAAATGGGAGATGCATAATCTGTTTGTAATCCTGACTTTTCCCCATCCAATTAGAACATTGTTTCAAAGGACTTTCACCCTTAAGTAGGCAATATAATCTGATAAATTTACATAGATGTGGTCTGGGTTATGCCATCTTCTGACATGATAGGCTTCAAAGTAGAAATTAATGTTGTCTTCCAGAGGGGCAGGGGGAAGGGATACAACCACAGACTTCGGAGAACTCAAAGGCATGTGTCATGCTTGATCTCACAGGAGTGGACTCATCCACAAGACCTTACATGAGGAACAAAAGGAACTGAAATCTGATTTAGTGCTACCAAAAAAAATTCAAGAGGCAGGGAAGGTTTGTAGCTTCAGTGGTCAGAGTACAGCTTTGAACATTATTGTACAGTTCAACAGTGAAAAAAGGCATTTGCAACCTCAGCTGTCTAGTCTCCTGCTCTGCTGCTGTACCAAGTAATGCCAGAGAAGACTACTAAGATCACTGCTCCACTGCAAACCAGGTTAATGGACAACTCCTAAACACAGTGAGATCCTCAGATGAAGGCTGGCCAGGGAAGTCCATCTATAACTCCTGCTTGTATATTCGTAGCTTTGGCCGAGTGCAGTGTGCACTGAAAGGTAAAAGAACAAAGACTGGGATTTTCAAGGGGAACTTAAGGCCTTCTCTGTCCTCTGAAACAGTGAAGTGTACATATGATAAGCCAAGAGAGCTACTCCATGCTGTAGTCACATGCTACATGGAAGCTGTAATCTCACAAGGACACAGATATGGCCATGCAAATATGGGTTATGCCTATGCTAACAACCAGCCTATGTCCCTAGAGCTCCTAAATGGCTTTTAATCTAGCTACTAATGCGTGTGAAAGCTGGTCTGAAGAAGCTTCATTTCTCTTGTGCTCCTGTTAGCAGGAACATGCTGGCTAACCCTTTGATACCCTGACTTGATTGAGAGGGGAGGACATAAGCTGGCAACTTTTTGGTTTAAACCTTTGGAGGTGAAAAGGAGAGGAGCTGCCTGCCACACTGGGGACAGACATCATGATTGCAGGGAGCAAACACAGCAAGAGTGTGGTTGGTAACAGGTGTTGAGAAATCCGCTGCATTTTCAAGATCTCCTTCAACCAAACCACCTATAACAGTCCTCACAACCACCAGGCTGAAGCAGCATAGGTATGCTTAACCATGGTATCACCGCTGCTTCACTTTGCATAGCTTACCTTGTGTTGAGTAATATATAACATACTGTAAAATCCTAGTATAGATTAAAGAAGTTGTAACATACCTCAGATGGTCAAAGCAAACCTAACTGCAAAGCGTTAGAAGGTAGTTGTCTTTGTGTCTGCTCAGCACCAGCCTGTGTAAGGCTCCTGCATCAGAGAGCTGACAGCAAAATTTCAGATGTGGGGGAGGAAGAAAGCAGACACAGGAGAGAAAATGCGCAAACATCTTAAGAGGAGGGCTTGTCTTAATGGATTTTTGTCATTATTTAATTCAATCACAGGTAAAGGCCAAACTTCCCTAAGACAGCCTGAAAACAAGAACCTGACTCTGTTTTAAGACCCATCAATAGGTACTTTCCCAAGGCTACTACCTGCACCAGGCACTTGGCTCAGCGGGTGCGCAGCATCACCGGATGCACAGAGAAACGTTAAACAAAAAGCATCCAAACTTCTGCCAAGAGCAGTGCCGATCCCTCTGCACAGCCGTGCCTTGGGAGACCTCAGAGAGAGGAGGCCTTTGTACAGCCCTCGAGATGACTCCCAGTGCCAGAAGCAACCTGGCACAGGAGCACAGCTGAATCACAGCTGCAGCAATTACACTAATTGTCCAAAGGACAAAACAATTGCACTTGTCTGTCTGGTCAGGGCATGATGGGAGCCCAACACATTTTTCTTTGTGAAAGCTTTTTCCCTTGAAGTACATTTCCAAAACAAAGTCTCTAACTCCAAGCCTTTCCAGACTTCTTCCTGGCAAGTGCAATTTATTCTTTCTAGAAAGGAGAGCTTTAAAAGACATGTTACCCAGGAGAGTGAGATCTCACTGTGGTTGTATTTCACCGCCATCTGTGAAGGAGGTAACCCTGTATTTCCATTACACTGATGGAAATTGAGGTCTCAACTCCAACCAGCTCCCTGAAAAACACCTAGGGTGCAGCCCAGGGTCCTTTTTCCTGGTTGCACCTCTGGTCCCCATCAAATGGGACTGCCTCTGTTACAAAGATCATCCCTGGCCCCATGCGAGCCAGGCTCTCTGGCCCCTGCCTCTGGGCTGGTGCTTCCCCACGGCACGGCTCAGCAGGTACAGTGGGAGAGTTGGAGAAAGGCCTGTCTTGAACTTGCTGGTGCACAAGCCATAGAGGAAAATTGTGATTGCTCACGCCAGCAGCTGCACCCACACTCGCAGATAGCCAACGCGGTGAGCATAGCCACATGTGTGACTCAGAAAAAGCTGCACTTTGTACCACCTTCAGAAGCCAAAATAATCCGGACTGATGTACAGTTACAGGTGCTGGACTCACCGCAGGTGCAAAGCCAGCACCAACCAAGAGCCCCAGAGACTCCACCAAGCTCCCACAGATACAAACAAAGCAAAGAAAGGGACATTTCCCTCCCATTGCCCACAGGAGCCATTGACAGTATTGAACATCCTGACCACTACCAGCAAGGGGAAAATCCAGGGTTTTCTGCTTATTTCTTTATGAGCGCAAATCAATGGCAAAACTGATGGGGAGAGATGACTCTGCCCCAGAGGGCCGCAGTGTTGTGGGGCTGGAAGGCCCCAGCAGTCTCCATGGTTGGCGGAACTCGGAACCGGTGTCTGGGCACCCTGGTCACCTTGGTCACCCCAGCACATTTTGGTCCAAACACAGCTCCGTGTCATTTTTCCCTTCCTACCTGGTGTGAGTGAGGCCCTGGGGAAGGGAGAGGGTGGCGTGTGTCCCATGGAGGGCTTTAAGGAGGAAGTGGACAGAGCCAGGGCAAAGGATAGCAGCAGGGACGGCACAGCTGGCCAGGTGAGCACGGGCAGGGTGATCATCATGTAGCGAGAGCAAAGCAGCATGCAGCTTCAATTTCACCTCTGAAATGTGGTTTGGGATCAAGTTTGCAGAAAAGTAATCTTCCAAGGGAGCAGAGCATGTCAGAGAGGAAAGGACTTCTCTTCCTACACACTTCAGCATATTTTAAAAGGCAACATAAGCTTGTGTTTAAGTCAGTTATGTAAGTGTTGCTTTCCAAAGATGAGTGGAGGAGTTACCTACACAACTGTTGATGCAGGGAAAAGAGCCATTGCCCTTTGCAAGAGAAAATATCCCCCTCCCCAGACCAGGGAGGTGCAAGTTCAGTGGCTGAGGACTTTGTTTTGTTTTCAATCTGGCTTTGCAGCAGGTCAGCCACAGTACCTTTGCCATCAATAAACACTGCGGATGGAGCAGTGTGGCATTACAATGAGCCCATTGTAACCACATATTTCCACTTAACAAGTGACTGCCAGCCCATATTTGATTAAAGCCATTAGGAACGAGTGGCTGTTTACCTTGTAATTTATTAGAGGGAGGATTTCCAAAAAGGGACTTCAAGTAGGCACCTAATTCTTATGGACTTTTAATTATAATTGAATACCTAGCTTCATTAAGCACCTCTGAAAACCCAATCTGAAATGATTTGGCAGGAAGAGAAATGCTTCTGAGCCTTAGGACAGGGTTAAACCATCACAGCATTTTTTTAAAGAGAAGATGCAAGATTTGCATGAACTGGAAGACTAACCTATGGCTTCGGCAATTTGTAGACCACAGAGGAGGATCTGGCTGGCACAGCGAAGGAGGCAGCCTTTGTAACGGGCAGTGAGATTGCTCCACCACGCAAGACCCTGCTCATCTGCTGCGCAGACGGCCTTGATCAGGACACCTTTAAAATTGTGAGATACTGAATAGAATTTAGCAGTAGAAAGTCAGTGGCATCTCAGGTTCTCAAGAGAGAGGGAGCAAATAAAACCCAGGAGTTTGGCTAAGGGAGAAAAAAAGCAGGACAAGACACTTCATTCTGTAGCTTTCTTCCATGTCTGAAAGTTTTTACCTCATTGTTTTCCAGTCATCTGGACATCACACTTTTAGTTTAAAAAAAAAAAAAACAAACGAACAAACAAAACCCCACAAACCACAAAAAAAACCCACAATAACAACAACAACAAAAAAATCACATTTCATATACACTGTTCCGTTTTTCAAAACATATACTGCTACATTACCATTTCACATGACACCTTGTGCTCTGTGGCTATGGTGGTTTGGGTCTTCTGCACCACTTACACCACAGCCACAAAGCTCCATCTCACACCAGGACACAACCTTCCCATTCCTGGGGCATCATGGCATAACCACACAAAGCCCCAGTCACAGCCCAGTACACATAACAGAAAAAAACAAACAAACAAACGGACAAAAGGGAAGGCATCCAGACACAGCATTTGCTCCTGTGTCACGTGCAAATGTTTGCAACACATCCCAGGTTTGGCCACAGGAAGAAGCAGTGTGAGAAAAGCAGTAAAGCAGTTCCCTTTCCCCCTCCCTGCAGAACAGCAGCTGTTTTGTAGCCTGAAATTTATACCTTTTGCCCTACACTGTTAAAAAGGAATTCCCAGTCTTGGATATCCCTCAATTCCCTATTCGTGTCACCTTTGACATGCTTCGCCCAGGATGTCGCCAACGTTAGAATGTGCAGGAGCGACTCCTGCAGAGTAATGTCCTACTGAAGACCCACATCAGCTCCCCCATGTCCACACAGGAGACACTTATCAAAACATAACGCTCCTTCAGGGCTTCCCAGACAGCTATTTAATCAGTTTATTTAGTGAAAAGGAATGCCTGAGACCTGGATTTAAAGTGCTGAATACCTATGCCAACACATTTTCTTTACAGTGCAAGGAGCTTTTGAGACCCTTTAAGAAGTCACTTAGGAAACTGCATTTGCCCCAGCACCTCTCCACAGAGAAGAAAATTAAGTACACGAAGAAAAGTTTGACCATAATTGGGGACCGCATCGATCTCTTTCTCCAGCGGTACTGCAAAGCCTCGGAAGTCAAGCACTGGAAGAAGTAAGGGTCTCCTCTTGCCCTGCACCAGTGGTACTGCACCAGTGATGCTCCCAGCAGGCATTTAGACATGTACTTTGGCCCTACATTTCCAGGCACTGGAGATCAAGTTGGGTATCTATGGGAGACTTGTATGGCTTGTTCTAACTGCCAAATACTCACAGATCTTGCAGGTAGTTTTAGCAGAGGCCATGTGGTACCTAAGCCTACCCAGCACAAGGCCAATTCCAATGTGCTGCCCATCAGCAACAACCCTTTGCAAGTAAACAGGCTCCTATGTAGCCACCTGAGTTGATGGATAACCCTCCTTCCCATGCTTAGGGAAGACCAGTTCTTTAAAAGTTTGTAAGATTGGGGGGGCGGGGGGGGGGGTGTGTAGAAAAAAAACCTGTGCAAAGGATAATGTCAGTGGTTACACTTGCCAAGTCAGAACTAGGGAGCAGAATGTGGAAGAGGACGAAGTTTGTACTCACATGCACAATCCACGTGTCTGTCTTTTTCCAAGGATGTTCTGGCAGTTTGTGTCCCTCTTCTCAGACATGGATGCAAAGCAACTGCAGAAGCTGTATAAGTACATCAAGAACAACCGAATGGATAAGTTTCTGGTAAGCAAACAGGAAAGTCAATACCCCATAAAGTGTTCCTGCTGTACTAACTTTAAGGGGATAACTATACCACACAGCTTACATGTTTTGATCCATGTCAAAGGAGAAGCCTGCTACCAAAAAGTCTGTTTATCAAAAGGCTGTGAATCCTGCAAATTCAAATTCATGGCCTGCTCCTACCGTAACATGGGCACTGAGCTATTGCAGCTGCCAGTAGCTTTCCCTGGCTAGCTCTGGGAAACTAAGCTAACGTCCCCAGCACTGTGATTTACAATTTTTGGAGCTCTTTGTTGATCCCATGTTTCCAGTCATGCTTTACAGACCAAATCTGATCCATAGTTTTATCTGATGATATAGGAGTTAAAGTTTGAAACAAGCAACTAGTTCAGGTAAAGCCTGCATTTGCCAAAGCCAGTTTCTGTGCCTGAGCATCAGCTACACAAGGAAACTGTAATGAACAGTTTCCCGAGAACACTGACTCCAAAGGGTTAACCCATTTAAGCATGCTCATAGCCAACCATAAACATATCTCCTGAGCAAAGGCCGAGTACACCAGAAAGTTCAAAGTTCCACAAGAAACACGTACTTTAAGTTTATTAAAAAACAATTAAAAACAGATCTACAATTAAAAAAAAAAAAAGGAGTCAACTAAGAAATTGTTTTGAGTAAATTAGAAAATGGCAGCAGACAAGACCTTGTTGGGTTACTGGGACACTGCTTGCTTAGCATTAAAAAGGGAGCTGTGGTCATCTGATAGCTGGCAGTGATAAGGCCATAAATAAGTTTGAGGCCGCAGGTAAACAGCTCTCTTCTCCAGTTAGAAAGAGGGAAGCCAGCCACACATTTTTTTGCTTTTAGTTTACAGGGAAACAAACCCATTTATTTATTTTTAAGACTCTAAAAAGATATCCCAACAATAAGGAAATCAAACCTATTGTAAAGAAAAAAAAAAACAAACCACGAAAAACCCCACAAACACAAATTCCTGTTGCTGGCATGAGACGCCCGAGATTAATCGGGAGATATTAAAAAAGCAACTGGCAGCTCCGGGAGGCAGGCGACAACAGGCGTTCTTACTCCCTTAAACTTGCAAGCGCTGTGGAGGGGGAAAATCGAGCTCCATTTCCAGCATGGCCCTTCTCAGAGGCTTGGCCAAGCCCAGGACATGACCTGGGCTAAGGACAAGCCCTGCTGCTCCCGCAGCTGAGGGTAGCTCCTCATAGCCACCTTGGAACAAGTATTAAAAAGCAAATAACCCCCCAAATGCCTTCCCATCCTTTTGCTCCCCTAAATAAGAAACGCAACCAAAACACACGATTCCACATCTTCCTTTCCAAGGAAGGAGGGTGGGGGGGGAAGGCAAAAACCAAACGGTGGGTGACAAGCGTTAGTCACGCTGCGTCGTGCACTATCAGGATGCACCGGCGCGTGCTGAGGAGCATGCACCAACCTGCAGTCAGCAAGAGCCTGCCGGCTACGGCTGCACGGTACTGGGGACAAGGCTGCCTCCAAAAAGGCCGACATAAGAAGCGACAAATTCTGCCGTTATGTAACGGTTGACAAATGCCTTTTGTTATGCAAGACAAGTGGGAGAAAAATAAGCATCTTTGCCCTTTGTGGGAAGGGAACAGCAGTCGGCTCCCTGCTAGAGCATAAACAACAGGCTGTAGATCCAGGGGGGACCAGCACACTCGGCACAACAGAAATAGATTACTTGGAAATGCCTCATTATTTAGATGAGTGAGCATAAAAAAAACCCAGAATCAATATGTAATTAGTAAGCGATTGAGATTGTCAGCATGGTAATTTGATAATTTTGTGAGTTTTGTTAAAGGAGAGAGGCTAGCAAGCAGGCTTGTTCATCAGTCACCTTAAAATTAGGCATCTACATCCCTGTCCCTTACATTTGGGATTTTAGGGCCTTTATTTTAGAATTAAAAAAAACAAAACACCAAAACTACACATCTGAATTTTAACACTGGTCCCAAGTCTGTTTTCAGACTTACTGAAAATACCAGACCAGCCCCACTTGTCTGCTTAGAGCTAGAACAGAGCATCATTTTCCTTTGCAATCTGCTGGCTCCTGTACACTGCTGAAAGCTGTAGAAATCAGCCCCATGTCTCAGCCTGAGAGAGTAAAGAAATAAGTTTCCTGGGCTATCTGAGGGTCTGGATTTTTTTATTTTTTTTTTTATAAGTCAAATAGCATGACCACTGGCAACACAAAAATTATTTCTCCCTGGGAAAGCCTAGAAGGATGTGCAGCGCAGACAGCCGCTCTCCAGCCAGCTCCATGGTACCAGCCCACTACCCTTAGGATGTTCAGCGAGGGGACCCATCGCCATCCCCAGCCATCCTCGAGTGCACAGAGTGCCATAAGGCGACAGTGACATCCAGTGGCAGCGCACACCCGACCACAGCCCCCCACCCCCACCAGTGGGGCCAAGCAGCACCCGTGTCCCATTACACACACTTGAGCCTTGGTTCAAACGCAGCCACCAAACGGCACCGTCAGCTACTGACCATCTTCCCTGAAGTGCCTGAAAAATGACAGTCCTCTCACTAGTGTGCTGAGAAGGGTTCTTGCTTTAAAACACAGATTTTTAGGTGCTGGGACAGACTTGGCTGGGTGAGCTGGGCTGCACAAATAGCTGAGCTGGGCTGGATGTCAACTCAGGGGAACAGAGACAGCACAGAAAACACAGCTTTGTAGAGGCCAGCAGGACTCACTGCTGGGTGGGATGGAGCCTCAGATCTCAGCTGCGAGGAACAAACACTTCGCAGGGTAAAGGTTTGTGCAGACAGTACAGTCATTTCTCGGCTCATAGCTGCTGCCACCCAACAGGACCATGGTTAAGCAAGAGTTATTGCCCAAGCATGAGTCAGTGTGTGGTGTTTGCTCGTATAAATATCTTTAGAAGTGGTTTTGGTCTTATTTTTTTGTTATTTTTTTTTTTAAAGCAATTATGCTGTCCTTCAGAAAACCCAGATTCAGTTCCAGGACTCGAAGAAAAGAAACTGAAGCAACTTTACATCAGTTGGGGTCTCCGCAGAGGTACAAGAGACCTGCAGGAACACTCTGGTCAAGGAGACAGTCACCACCAACACACCCACAAAGTCCCCACCCAGCAGCAAGAATGAGAGATGAGAGGTAATCACATAGCCAGTGTCATATTGGCACCAAGCAGGAAAAGCATTTTCCTGCTCAAGTAGGGCCACCTACGCTTGACATTTTTGCAAAAGGATCAGCAGGTGAAGACGTGATCAGTGGTGGAGCTAGAGGAGTTGGGCAGGTTGAACTGCTGCCTCAGAAGACACATGGGGGTAGGAAAAACAGCAGCAAGAGAAGCTACTATAGCATAAGGCAGTAGTAAGGAAGGAGAAGACATCCCTTTGTTGGCCCATGTCAGCTGGCGTTAATTAGTGTGTCTTTACATAGCCACCTGGATGCTCAAAACATAGTTGTGGTTTGCCTTTGGGTCCACCCTAGCAAAGCCACACACGCTTGTCTTCTGGAGCAAAAATGCAGACTAACCTGTGGCAGGCGTGTTTGCTAACCAGAGTCACTGGCAGCTTGTTTACTTCAGCCAGAACTCTGGCATATGCAAATCCCAAAGGAGGAACGAAAAAGGGACATTAAAAGCAATTACTGATGAGATCGGCTTTGCCAAAAACAGGTGCCACAGTCTGCCTGTGGAAGGAGGATTTGTCCCACATAAGCCTATTTTCAAGCTGCTAAAATGCAATCACATGTCCTGTGGGAGTTCTCATGCGCTCATAACCATCTTGCTTTTCATCTCTTTTCTCCCCAGTCTATTTACCTCTAAAAAAGTCCAATCTGGTATGTAACAGCTCTGAGGGAGCACTTAAAATCCAAATTGATAAACTACAAGTCAAAAAACAAGAGCTAGCTAGACAGCGTGATCTGGGAGGCTGAGTAGGAGTCCCACACTAACCCGCCGGCTGTGCGGCTCCAGGCAATCCTCCTCCACTTGTCTGCTCCCCTGTAAGAATGGGGAAAATACCACCCAACCAATTCTTACGTAGATAAATGCACCAGACACACAAAGTGCATAAAATACTAAAAATTAGTGCAATTGAAGTGTAATGAACATAGCAAGGGTTTGGGATTGCTGGTTGCTTGAGAGCCCGGGTGGCAAGCCATCATGAGGAGCCTGGTGTTCCTATGTATTTCTAGTGACAGTGTATTTGTGAAATTGAACCATATGCAGAATCCACACAGTAAAGCCCCCAGAGGACATCTTGGGCACACCAGCTCCTGTAGGAAATAGAGCTTCTCACAGGAGTTATGCCTTCCATTTACTTTGTGTTTTTTTTGTTTTTAAGGTTCCAGACAACTTCAGAGATCAATGGAAACACAGAAATCAATTAATACAGTATCATCACCTGAACAAAAAGCAAGGAATAAAGACAGTCTCCATGGTTTCTCAAAACCACAAAATACTGAAATACTTGCAGCATCATAGCAACAAGGTTAGACCCAAGCAAAATGAAAGTTACGCTATTTTAAACACGTGATCTAGTTTATTATTATCCTGGAGTTTCCTAACAGCTGTGCACCAGCATCAAGACTTGATCAAGGATGTGTAAGTATCAGAGCCACCTTTACTACCTCATTCTTTTTGTGTAAACCCCAATAATGGAAGAAGAGCATTTGTAAGGAAGCAGGCAGCTGCTTCTTTCCTGCTATGGCAGAAACCTGATGAGAGCAGGGTCTGTTCCCCATTCGTTTCTACTCAAACATACACACACATAATGCAAACCCTCCACATGGTCAGCAGCCGTACCGACCAGGGAGGAGGGAACAAAAGAGGAAGGGAAGAGATGGGTGTACAGAATATATTCTGGTTAAAAAAGAAAAAAGTTTCATAACTTTTATACATACACTTGACATTTTTAACTGTTGTAGGCAAATAATGGCCATGAGCCCATACACACATCAGTGTTCTTGGCAGATGCAGCAGCTGCCATCCATTGATCCAGACCGAGATAGCTGTAGCCCTGTTTGTCTGCTGCTGCAGGAAGAGACTCATCTGAGAGCTAATGCTTCAGGATAGGAATAGTGAGAAAATAGTAACAAAACTGGCTAGTTTGGGCTTCAGGGTTGGCTAGATTTGATTTATCATTGAATCCAGGTTTTAAGAAAACATCAGAAATATTAATAGTTTGGCATGGAAATCTTTTAGTCTGACCAGTAAAAAAACCCCAAAGATCCTTCCTTCCTACATGCTAAAAATCAGATGGTTGGGTAGGGGGCTTATTTATTGTCTTCAGATCTGAATCCAAGCAAGAAAAATCCCTCTTAGATCCCTTGGGAAGGGCAGATAACACAGGCTGTTTTTAGAATAAAGACAACAGATTTCCTTTTTAAATGGCATCTTGGATCACCATCCACAGAGCTTGGCAAGAGACTAAAGTCCCTGGCTGTGCTGCCCGCAGAGGCACTGCTGCCAAGCGTACATAGAAAATTGTTCATGAGAGGTTGCGAAGGAGGATGTCGCACGTTGCCTTCACTGGGCAACAGATCCTGCTTCTCGCATTGGGTTTCACTGTGCATAAGAGCAGACATGCAGTTATACTGGGGGATCCTAACCACTTGTGTAGTGCAGACCTGGTTCAGCAGAGAACACGAGGAATTTTCTTAGAACAAGAGAGTATTTCTTTCAGCCAAAGG
This sequence comes from Buteo buteo, assembly GCF_964188355.1. Taxonomy (NCBI): domain Eukaryota; kingdom Metazoa; phylum Chordata; class Aves; order Accipitriformes; family Accipitridae; genus Buteo; species Buteo buteo. The sequence continues at coordinate 44,846,647 of NC_134177.1, read as the reverse complement.
TTCTGAGCTTTCTCCACAGCACACACTGTATAAACCACATGTAGTATCATATGCAGCTGCATCAGAAAAATACCGTATGCCCTCAAAATGTCACACTTACTTAACATGAAACTGAGCAAGATTAAAGCCTGCTCAAGATTTGGATTATTCTACAATTTTTCCAGTAGGACTTGAGGTGACTTAGAAGTGACAGGAAAGCTCTCAAAGAAAACCGAGCTCTGCCAGAAATAACCTCAGAGAGTTTCCTGACCAGATGATGTAAGCAAAGAAAGGCAAGAGACAAAATTTCACCTTCAGAGGTCCCTGCTCTAAATGTACAATAAGAAAACTTTCGGAATAAACTACAGGACGCATCAGTGGCACTCATGCAATATTAGAGGGACTGCTTTTTCCTGCTGTTTAATTTTGGAAGCTGGCGGGCAGTGGTGCTACCACAGCAGACTTGCACAACTGCAGGGCTTGTAGCGCTCAATGCACATTTCCTAACTCGGGCCATTTGCTCTTTTCCATTTAAATGGAGCATCAGGGAATTCATGGAAGCATTGCACAACCTTGGCTTTGGCTCTTAAGCAAACTAAGGTTTTCATGTGTTTTATAAAGTGTCAATGCATAATGTAGAACCAAAGGAAAAAAAAAAAAGAAGAAAAAAAGACTCAAAACCCCATTTCCCCCACCAAACCACAACCTGAAGAAATGCAAGCAGATGCCAATGTTGACAGCTAAGATTCAGGGCACTAAAGCACACATTTTGCACCACAGAAAGCAGAAACTTTGTTCGGTGGGAAACAAAAGATGTCAGGAATAAGCAGAACTTGTGCTGCCCATGGCCCTGCAGCAGTGACACCTCAGGGCAGTCAGCCACGCTGGGACAGGAATCCCCAAGGACAGGAGCCATCCCCATCAGAGATGCACTAGACTTTTTGCCAGCCAGAAAGAGCTCTGTGTGCTTCAGAAAGTCCAAGGGAGCATTTCCCTCAATGCTTAAAAAAAACCCAAACAAACAAAAACCAAAAAAAACCCACCCCAAACCGCCCAGAAACAAACCACCTTCCCCGCAGCAGCTTGCCTCAGGCCAGTTTTAGGGGAATTGTGGTTACATTTTGTCAGCATAAGGAAGAGCGCGATCATTGCTGATGTCAGGGTTTTGGACTTTGCTCAGACTAACCAGGGGAAGAAAGTCATTACTGGGAGGCAGCTTTTACATAGCTTGACTTGTTAACTCCCCATAAAACAGCAGTATGGCCTCATATATACCTCTGTTTTTAACAGCAGGTTACCTTTACCTGGGCAGGAGCAGGTTTTGGGTTGCTGTTGTTAATTCTTCCTTCACACCAACTGAAGCGAATAGACTTATTTACCAAGTCTCCTGTTGTTGCTTTGTACTTGGTAGTTTGGCTTCGGCACTCCCCAAATGTCAACGTTTCCCTGGGGAAAAGGGAAAGAATTGAGAAAGTTGCAGGAACACACACAGACACCCAGGGACTTGCATCTTTTACCCATTTAATTTGCATGGATACAATATATTGGGCTACACAACTACAAAGGGCACTGCCACGGCCCTGAGGACTTCAGGCTCACCACCTCTGGAGTCATCCTTGTTTTACAAAAGGTGAACCTGGCACAGAAACCTTACCTGGGTTCCTCAGGGTGCAGCACCTTTCAGTTGCACTCAGCCTCCTAACAACTGGACCAGTGTTTGAAGGCATTTTTCCTTTGAAAATTGAAATCGCAGACCTGTGAAATGAGAGCCCTCTGCCTGAGCCCAGCACACAACTGGAGGGTTATATTACAGGCAAATTGAAGACAAACTCAAATGACTCAAAAACCTGACCATTTAAAAATAAAAGCTCCTAGAAATGCTAATTTCCAACCCTTCCTGTGCACAGGCAGCCACATGAGATGCTTTTGTGCTGTGACCTCTTACTTGCACGAGATACTTTGTGTTCCCTGGGCTAGTTTAGACTTGGCTACGTTTTTTAGGAAAAAAGACAAACAAGCAGGGAAGGATCCACATCTGACAGCTAACGAGGGCTCCCACCCTCCTGTGGTTCACACTTCACAGGTACCCAACAGGCTGCGTCAATCACCACCGTGGCTTACAACCACCATCTGTAATGGTTTGCCCATAAAGGCCGGTATTAACATCTTCACTTCGTACCCACAAGAGCACCCAAGTATTAAGGATTACAGCAAGGGCCCAGATAAACATGGAACAACTGGCACCTGCAGCGTGTCAAAGGTAAAAGTCTCCAGAAGTGCCATTAAGAACCACAAACAACTTCATCATGCCATTTGCTTTCTGCTGGAAATACTCCCAGACTGCCCCATCCCAGTGAAATGTGGAGGCTTGGGAGGAAAAGGGCTTCCCTGGATCTGGACACCACTCCAAGACACAAGAACCACCACCCCACCCAAATTCTCACTACAGACCTGCTCCATAGACCAGGAGAAACTAGACTGTACCCATCTACTCTTAAACACAGGGAAGAGAAACTCGCCTGCTCCTTCTCCAGAGGTCTCGCTGGGCAGCTGGGATACAGCCCCCTTCCAGGAGCTTTTACATAGCTGGAGATTGGAGGGAGCCGCGTGGCTCTTCGTCGGCAGTGAGCTTTTAGGGAAGTTTCCAGATAAACTTGCATAAATGGTCAATTGAATTATCAACAAGTTGAGAAGGGGAAAAGCCAGAACCAAAATGAACTATGGCACCTCTCCCCATGCAAGCGCTCTCTTATTAGAGAGTGCACACCAGGAAATTGGGTCTGGCCCATGGAAATAGCCAGAAATAGCTCCTCTTTGCAACTCAAAGACACTTCAGTTTAAAACTGGTGGTGGGTTCACAACGCTGCGGAGCACAATCTCCTCCCTTGGAAAGGGAAGGACATTCCTCCTCTGGGTGCACGCAGAGACTGGTTTGGTGTTTGTTTTAAAATCTTATTTTAGTCAACTACCATCAGCTAAAGGTGTTCTCGCACACAGACACTACCACACTGACACAGTATAGTCCGAATTACTGAACTATAAATACCACTTCATCTATTTTGGGAGTGCATTGGCTAAAAATTCTCACTTAAGTAAATAGAATAGAAAAACTAAAGCCACCAAAACCTATAGCCTGGTTTCAGTAAGTGCTTCTGCTTTTTAATTCAACTGCTGGAGTATCAGAAAATCCCAGGTGAAAAGGCAACCATGTTTACAACTCCATATACAGTAAAGGGTATCAAACACAAAATGAAAGGGCCAACTACAATGAAAGCACCCTCAAAGCTATATGATCAGACATCTATGGAAACCAAATCATCTTGCTCAAGTAAAATTACTCTTTTTACAGTTTCTTCCAGTAACAATGGCAGTAATGGTATCAGAAGTTACCCAACCAATATTTATTCTGAAGTTCACTGGATAAACCAGACACACTCGTAGACTGACTGCATGACCTGCTCTCCCTATTGTTAATTAATTGAACCAACAGCAATACAGACTGTCCTCACATCCCGGGGTGGGGGGGACACACGGTGCAGCGAGTAGCGAAGAGGGAGAAGCTGGCAGCGCGGGGGGCTCGCTTGCTCCAAGGAGGTGTGCAATTCTCTTCCATCTCCAAGAAGCCAGCCTGGACCCACACCAGGGCTGCACTCACCAGAATAAAGGTAACACGGGCAAAATAACTCAGAGGAGACGACGAACACAGACCCACTGCGAGCCAGGTTCAGCACCCCAGAACCTGCGTTCGGATCAACTCAACTTCTAGCCTTGCCCTCACTTACTGTTAAAAAGGAGATACAGCCAAACACCCACTTTTACACACGTTATGATAAGGAGCGGGGCGGGGCGTAAGGGGGAGCAAAGAGGGCAGGTATTTATCGAAAGCAAAGTTTTAACCGAATTCAATGCAGATACTTCAAAATGCAGGAACACTATATTTATTAGGTCAATATTTCATTTTAGCAATACAATTACAGAATATCACAATGCTGGTTACAAACATAGTATGGTTTGATGGTTACAAATAATGTCGGGCACTGCAGTCTGTGAGAAGTAGGATACGAAACGTTAGTCTTGACACGACAAGTAGGGTGGTCCTCAAAGTCTAGTAATGATCAAGATACTCTCATATAAATGAATGTGGCACTACAGGTAGAGATTCTGGTTTAGAGGTGGTTTTTGTATAAGTAGTTCGATTTATACAGTTATACAGTTCAAGCAACATCTTTTTTAAAATGCTATTAAATTAAAATCCCCTGTAGTTCAATAAAGTATAAAAATAGTACTGAACCTGGTAATATTCAATAAAATGTAGAGTTCATTCACATCATTAAGTAGTAAAGAAATTGTAAAGTTGTAGTTACCATGGCAACATCGCTTCCCATAAAGGAATATACATAAAAGAAAAAAGTTACACGTATGGTACCTGCGACAATTATTTAGCGATCCAACACTGAACTTGTGCACCACAAACCAAGTTTCTAAATATCTCTATATATTTATATAGTATATATCTTCTTCATCTTAAAATTTACTTTTGAAAAAAAAAAAAATGTGCACTTCAACAAACTCACTAAGGCCACTCATGCTATAGATACCTAGGATTGCAATGAAATATAGTTAAACAAGACCCTAGAGCACGCACCTTTATATCACCGAAGGGAAACCTGTTTCACTGCCTAAAACATTCCTGAGATTTAGGGACAAAAGCATTACCAGTGCCGCCAATTTTTCATACGTAGTTTAATTTATTTCTAGGTAAAGGAAATTTCTTCCCCGCTTCTCACAGAAATCCTCGCAAGGCCAAGAAACACAACGTGCAACAGGCCAGTCGTGTCAAACATGGAAACACCCACAACGAAGAGTCAGATTTGCAACTAACATTTGGCCAGTCATTTTCTAATCATAAAACATAATGAAAAAAGGGAAATGATGACCTTTAGATAAAATAAGGTTTCTACACAGGCAGCAGAGGGAAGGATAACGGCAACACCTCCGCCATGCTATTTGCTGCTAGCCTGCAAAGTCAAATCCGATCCATATAAATCACGTAAAGTTTTTGTCAATAGCTTCAATCATGTTTTAGGCACAATGCATTTTCCTTTTTGTACTCTAACAATATGTAGGACTATAAAAAGGAAATCAAGTTAAATGTGCATTTTTTTTGTACCATGAGAAGCAGCGCAATGGCACCTTTAGCAAATTTCAGACTGCAGCACACTTAAAAGAAAAACTTCATTTTTAAAGTTACAAAAGAACATCGTTTTCCTAAGTTAGAATTCAACAACAAAAACCCTTCAAAATTATTTAACAAAAACTGTGTGCAAAAAGAAAAAAAAAGTTTTAAACAATAGGTATTGATCGAGAGTAAAGAGTGCATACGAAGACTAGGATACCAAGGCAGACACTTACTGGTTGTAATTAATACCATGCTATAAAAGTGACAAAACAACTGTTTGGGGCCAAATAGTCACTAGTTGTTTTACTTCAAGTAGCTGAGGGATATATTTATTTTCAAATATCTTTCTGCAACTTTCCCCTTCCCCTTTTGTCAGCGCTTAAAATCTTTGTGTACTTTTCCCCTCCCATAACAAGTCATCCAGAACAGCCCCAGTCCTAAGAACAGCGGAGGAATCCTGACATCACCTTCCTCCTTCTCTTTACAAACTGCAGTGTTTGCATAAAATAGGATGTACGAATTACCGATTCAAACAACATTATGCTGAAAATAAAATACTAAGGGTTTAATTTAAACAATAGTTAAAATGATTTTCCTTAAGGTGACACCTGTCCTCACCACCTGCATCCAATTGCTCAGGTATGATTAAATTACTTACCTTCAAGAAAAACTCGGAAGATGCGTATCACTGGATTTCCACTCACAGGTCTCCCCCTTTAATGCCAGCACCAATCAGCACCTGCTCAGCTAGCGGTAGGTGCTTTGTGCGTCTATAAAATGCCAATAATTAATTAACTTTATCTAGTGTTTCATAGTTGGCTACTTGAGTCAGAGGAGGCAGGAGCTCTCCCAGCGTGCAAGGCTAACACGCAGCCCCCGTCCTCAATACTTACATTCAGATGCGTATGGAAAACCTGCTCTGGGGGTAGGACAGGAGGGGAATTCCCCAGTTCTGCCTTTAAGGGGAGAGGGAGGTGCAGGGTTCACGTTGGCAACTTCTGCACTGCAAAACCACAGGGTGTGGAGAACATAGGGGATTACACCCTCTGCTCCTTTAGCTCTGCCTGGCGCAGAAGTCATGAAATACTGAAGTGATACTACAAGACCTACTCCAACCACATCAGCATGGAGGGACAAGTCATTTACCTTCCTCTCAAGTCATCCATTGGACTCCTGCTTTCTCAAAAATATCAAACAACAAGCTGTAACAGCAGAGACAATAACAGTGATTAACGACTAACACCACAACATTTCAAATAGTCTCCAGATGCCAATACAGACATCTTCCGCGAACTCCACTGAAATAAAGAAACAAAAACTAGAAAGCTCAGGTTTATGTTATTACATGGAGAACAAGTATTACATTGCAGCTAGGACAGCATGAGGTGAAGGTTCCAAGCTACAGCATGCAGAGCAGGCAACAGAGCATTTTGTAGGCAGCTGCAAAGTTGTTCCGCAAGCCTCCTGTGCTTTAACAACTTTAGCAATCAGCCACAGCTACCTTTCTCCAGAATTTACGTGCCTTGGCATGACTGGAGTTGCAGAGATGCTACAAGGAGAAGTTCAACCCAAGAGTCAAGTCAGGATTTAATTCAGTTGCATGAAAAGCATGCTAGTAGTCCTACAAGGATCACTGCTCTTGGCCAAGCCACATTCCTTGGCCAAAGTCCATTATCGGAGAGAATTCTGGGTGACTTTTAGGACCTTAATTCCTTCCAGACAAGCCAATGTGCCAAAGTATAGAACATGCTAGTGAAGTAGCTTTAGGAAAGAAAGAAAAGTACATGCACCCAGCAAGATTTTAGACTAAAGCTACCGATTAAACAAATTGAACTAATGCATTTGGTTATCAGATAGAAGCGTAACACCTCCCTAAGCTGCCCCGTGTTGGAAGCTCTCCCGGTTGCCCTGACTTGAGGGCAAAGCATGAAATACATACACAAACCAGAACTGAAATAACAGCAGTGGCTCACGTAGACCACCTCCACTGCTATCAGCCAAATAATGCTTCTTCTCCCAAACACAAAACCTTGAGATCTTTGAGATTTCTTAATCAAAAGCTAGAAATGGAGACCGAAGACTGGAAACCCTGAGCAAATAAATGGTCTCCAGACAATGTAAGCATAAATCCATGTACCCAGTTTGAAGCTTTTAAACACTTCTGCAGTACAGAAATTACACAGCTTCTTTAGGACAATTTTAAGCACAACTTCCCTGCTTAAGTTCTGACACTAGTATTATGTACTTCCTTTAATTTTAAATAGTTTTAATAGGACTTAAGAAAAGAATAAGAACTTTATAATTCATCAGTGCCTTGCTGTATGGGCATTCAGGGACAAAAATGTTTTGCCTTGTAGATAACTGAATTTGTCTGTAGTACCTAAAGCAGTCATAAACAAAAATTGCTACAAAGAAATCAGATTTTAAATCCTTGCGTAATTTTAAGTCGGATTTTCATTCAACAGCCATTGAGGATATACTGCGGTCTAAGCCTTAATACCACAGGGGTTTTTTTAGGCAAATAGTTCTTTTCACATCAGTGAAGATATTAAAAATACGCAATCATTAAATCTGCATTCACTAATAACATAACTGCATTTCGAAGGTGGTATTATTCAGCCTTTCCCCCCAAAATATACTTGAAGGCACCAGTATGTGAACTATTGGCCTGTAAAATTTCAGTTCTTAAAAGAGCCATTAAGCTTGAAGTCGTGTCTGAAATTTCTACTTCTTCTCTGCACTCCTTCTTGAAGACCAACAAGCAGCTTTCCCTGTCCCAAACTTCATAAACAAATTAAAAACCAGACCCCAAACAAAACATCCAGTCCAAGTCCCGTAGGAACCGTGCTCGCTGAGCCTCAGCTTGGACTGACCTTCCACGGCCAAGTTACAAACCCCTGAAAATAGGGGGGGAAGGGAGAAAACCCAAACCTGACAGAATCCTAACTATAGGAGCACTGTTTGTGCCGCTATAAGAAGAACTGAGGTAACGGTAGTGAGTTGTTTCTAGTTTGCTATGTTACACAGACTTTTCAATGAGTATTACCTCAACGTTTAAAAAAAACAAAAAAAACAAAAAACAAAAAACCCCAAAGCAACACCCAAACCAAAAAAACCACACAACCAAGCAGCCCCCCCAACAGAAGAAAAATTAAGACAAGCTAGTGAGATAGGCATTATTAAAGGATCTTTACAGCTGACTTCTGCTTTTTAAATTAATATAAAGGAATCAGATTCTGGTTGTACTATTGTTTAATGTAGAAATGAAGCATCACAAAAAAGACCTGTTGTGCTTTTTGGCATTTTCCGCTGACCCCTGCAAACTGTACAATAAGTTGTGTTCTCCAGAAACATAAAATGGAACTGGATTGTAATACAAAACTATTAACTGGTATAAACAAGTTACTGCCTCAATTATTAGAGTAAGCCCATTCAAAAAGGAAAAAAAGATGGCTGCAGCAAATAGTTAAGCGTTTCTAGTTTGCGCTTGTGGCATCGACATTAATACTTGTATAAGCTTACTAGGTAAAGACATGCCATCGCAACTGCTAAAGAACGTTCACTTCCTAGTTTTGTATCTATTACATGAATATAATTTTGCACTGATCATACATCTAAATGAAATAATCCTACTGTAAAAGTGAATGCAGGGGCAGAAATATTAAATTAAAGCCACTGGTCCAAAAACTGTTTCTAGCAGGCTGGTCCACTTTTGATTTTCCTGGTCCTGTTCAGAAGATTAGCACTCTTGGTTGGTACCACAGAAAACTAAGATTGCTGGTCTACTGGATCTTCTATCACTTACAGATGAACACTGGTCCAGTTCAGGATATTAAAAACAACATACGGTGGTCACTTGCTTAACAACCTATCGTGGTTCACAAAGAGTACGTTGCTCTCCCAAGTGGTTCTGTGCCACTTTTCTTCATAAGGCAGCAGCCAAGGCTAGGGCATTCTCCCTTTTCTTGATATTTACCATTAGCTTTGCTACAATGCATACAGCAGGAAGACCTTTCTCGTATAGCTTCTTATAGTACAGCGTTTATTCTTTCTATAGATCAGAAGAAAGCTCTTGATGAAACCTTCCATTCATAATAAGAATGCAACTCTTTTGAACTCAAACAGTTTTATTTAATGTTTTCTTGCAGACTTTCTGCAAAGTAGCTTCTTTTGAAAGAAGAGAGAAAGAAGGGGTTTTCAGGAATACCAAGTTAAAAATGTGAGCCGAACTAAACATGCCATACACATGCTGATAAGAATTTAACACACATTCATCCGTATGGGCACTCTTCAGTAGACTGGACCAGTGTTTCAATGCAAATTCCAGCCCCCAGAGAACTACATGGTTTAGATTTCACAGTATGACTTTTCCCCCTGTAACCTGGGGGAAAAAAACTTAACTGGTTAATTGACCGAGTTCTTAGCTACTCTGTCCATCAACGTTCTGAGACATCAGAAAAGACTGGACCACTTCTTCAGTGGATTGAGGGCTGGTGCTTACGTCCTCCAGAGCATCTGTAACTGAGAACTGCCGATCCCGCAACCGGTTCCAATTGGCCAAAATATTGTGGTATTCAAAAACTTTCTCGTAATTGCCAATGGAATTGTACAGTTTAATGAGACCTCTGTAATCATATTCAAGTCCACTGTATCCTTCACCAAAAAGCTTCTTTCCTAAAGAAATCCAAAAGAAAACAAAATTTAAGAGGTAGTCCACCCATACATCGCATCTTATTTCTCAGGTCTTTTTTACCAACAACACCAACCTTTCTGTTATGGCAGATCATCACGTTTTTGTTATGGTAAATCAAGAACACCAGCAACATGCAAGCTTCCTGGATGATGGTTTGACTTCTATCTACCTTTAAGGGTATGGTAACTTGTCCTCAGGGACTCCACAATCAGATCATTAATTGTACTATAGCTTTACACGCATAAAAATCTACCAGTCGTATAAAGAAGGTGGTCATTTTGTGTCCCAATTTCACTTTGAATTCAATTTAAAAAGTGAAGTTGTTTTTCAGTTTTCTCCTTTAAAATCATGAATTTTTCTGTAATGCACTGTACATAACTGTAAGAAGTAAGACTGTCTGTCTTACTATATGCTACAGCATGGCCCAAAGATACACTTGATTTGGAATTACAAGTTCACTGCAAATGATAATGGGCAAGAACAATATTTAATGAGAGCATAGTTAGGCTGAGAAGCACAATAGTTTTTCCATTTCTTTCAAAATTTAACTACACTCTGCACTTAAATTCTAGCCACAACTCCAAAAATGTAGTCTAAAGACTAATACCCAAGCTTTTCATTAGTCAGTTTCCAGATGCTTTCAAGAGTCAAAGTTCTGATGGAGCACTGAAAATAACACAATTCCAGAATTCAGTCCCCAGGAGAACATTCAAGAAAAAGCATTATATTTAGATTGAAAACGCATACACAATAAACATCTTGCATTTCCTTAAGTTCTTTACTAAAAACTTCAAGATGCTTTTTAAGAATGTTTCCTTAGTATTGCAACTGCTATGAAGTAACGCATTTTAAGAATCACCTACCAATTGCTATGGATCGCAAATAAAGCTTTTCAGCATTTTCATATTGATTCATATCATAGTTATAGAGAGAAGCTAGATGACCCACGGACAGGGCAACTTCATAATCTTCTTGACCTAGAAGCTGCTCCTTAATCTGAATTGCCTTGATGTGCATTTCTTCTGCTTCCTATGAGGATCAAATTCACATAGGTCAGTCAGACACCACTCCCCATGCCATAAAGAGAGGAAGAAAAGGAAAGTTTAAAGAAATGTAACGATGTAGTAGCTAAACAGTCTGTAGTACTTTACAAAAGGCAAAAAGTAAGAAAGCCAAAACCAAATCAAGTTCTCCAAATTCTTAGTTAAGTGGATCAGCAAACAGTACCACTTTTTCTGTCGTCAAAATTGCTGTCACCCTGCCTCTGAAGGCATTGTGCATCTTAACAGATGATTTCTGTGCAAAGCTTTGGAGAGATGAATTATGAAATACAAGTTTTCCAACCATAAAACCACCAACTGAAGTCATGAATTGCAGACATTGAAAATCATCATTTGTTGTGACAGATTTGTAGACATCTTGCAGATTTCAAGTCAAGACCTTAACATCAAGATAATCTTACCTTAAACTTTCGCATGGACTGATACAGTCTTCCAAGGTTGCCATAGTGTTTTGCTGTTTGTACATTAAACTCCCCAAAGGCTTTTTTAGCTAACTGGAGTGAAGACAGATGTAAGTCATGAGCTTCCTGAAGTAACCTCTGCTCAGTTTCTTTGTTGTGACAGTCTATTGCAATCTCCTCCAGGATAAGTGCTGAATATAGGAGAGAAAAACCAACATTACTGTGTTCCAAACACAAAGAGGTGTTAACTGCAGGTAGCAGAAAGCCACCTACCCAGGGCACCTCGGGAGACATCTAATCAGGCTTTGTGTTTATTACAAACTGTTTTCAAACAGGAAGGACCAGGTATCAAGCTTCCAATGTGTATTTTTATATTCTGTATTTTTACTTTCCCCCTGTCCCCACCAAAAAAACAGGTGTTCTGGCTAAGTTTTAAATAATTTTTTTTTTTTTTTTTTTTTTTTTTTTTTTTTTTTATTTTACAAGTGTGTTGACAGAGAACACTGAGGACTGCAGAGAATATTCTGGAGTGAGCTCCATTAGAAAAAGACAACTCAAGTTACATTGCCTCTGTTAGGGAACAGGATAAACATATCTGAATGACCAATTCCAAACTGTCCCAATAATGCAATTAAGGGTATTACCTTTAACTCTCTTTGAAGATGCCAAGAGAAGATGGTCTTCTGGGAGAATGTGAGTTATAATGCCAATAGCACGTTCAGCATGGAATCTGAAAGAGTTTAAATTAAAAATTCAAGACATATATGTAAGTTCACAGCTCACTGATAAAATATTAGAAACATTAATGCATAAACAGATGCATTTAAATTCTAATTGGAAAGTCTGCATCATTTAAGAACGTTTTTCTCCATTTATAGTACTAAATTTGCTGCCAGTACCTCAAACAATTGTACTCACAGTGCGTTGTCAAATTTTCCAGAGCTGTACTGGTGAACATATGAAGAGTAAGCCAAGTCTTCATGAGCTGTAGCTACATGTATGTTTTTACCTCCAAATACTGACTGCCGGATATCAAGAGCTGTCTGAAAGAGTGTCAAGAACACCATTTCATCAGTTAATAGAGAAAAAAACCCCAGATGAATCTCTCTCATTGTTAAAAAGGGGGGGGGGGAATCTACTGGCTCTGAAATTCTGTAGGCCTATACCTACATACTTGAGGCATTAAATATATAAAAGCCACTTAAGAGTCAGGGATAAAAAAAAAAAAACAACACAAACCCACATAGTTGGGGGTGTTTTGGTGTTTTTTAAATAACAAGCATTACAGTAATTAAATCAATTATTATCTATCTCTATGAATTAACTGCAAGTGAGTTTCAGTAGAAACATTTGAAAGATTATGAATATCAAGAGAAATTGAAGACAGGCATTTAGCCTTGCTGCATACCTGATAGATTGCAACAGATTGGCAAATATTGTCTACGTTAAGCAAGTAAAATCCATAGTCTAGTAGCGTATCAGAATATTTGGGGTGCTTGGCTCCAAAATGCTCCCTGTAGAAACATACTTATATTACAAATTGAGGAAAGTTCAGCATAATTTTAAAAGGGTTTTTTTTGGAACGCTACTTACCGAGCAAGGTATACCGCATGTTTTATCAGCTGTTCAGCCTTCTTAAATTCACGTTTTACAACACAAGCCTAAACAGGTTGAAATGAAGCATGTGAAGAGGTGTATACTCAGAACTCATCTCCTCCAGATACTGACGCAGTTGCTAACAACTATTTTCAATTTCAAAATATCATTGTGGTTACTAAAGGACTTCTCAGTTATTTAAGAAAAGGTTCACAGAGAACATTAATAAACTTGTATTTGATTTTGCCATAAATGCCTAAAGGGCTAGTACTGTACCCAGTCTAGACCAAACAGGGGAACAGACCACCTTTTTATGGAATGCTCTCCAGTTAATTTTGTTGTGATGTTCGTTTGAACAGCTGTAACTCAGTTTCAGAAAGAAAAAACCAAAACCTCCACAGGTCTGAGACTGAGGTGGACCAACTAAACACAAATAACAACCCGTAAGGCTCCTCGTCTGTTCTTGGTAGCAGTTTAGTTACAAAAGAAATGTGAAAGATTTTAAACTCGCCTTTGAAGCTTGTCGTAAAACATCCACTACTACTTTTACAGGCAGGCCAACCGTGATCTCCTTCATAGCTTCTATGCACCATTTATAAGCCTGTTGAACAAAGAGTTTCCAACATACTGAAGCTGGAACTTCACTACGTTGCAACATTTAGAAAAATATTACTTGGCTCTGAAAAACATACTGGACATTTACATTACACAATTTAAAAAATACTGTTTAATTGCTTATGTGTAATAAAACTGGTTCAGTTATGTCTTAAAAGACAGACTTAAAAAGTGCTCTTAAGGTTAATACTGAATGTGTAAGTTAAGTATTTTATACTAACCTAAGGCATGTATTATCACAATTACTTTTATAGGCAAAAAAAGGTTATTTTATCATCTTTAAGTAATCCTCACAATTCCTATTGTGTAGGACAAGTTCCTGGTAAGTGTACTTAGGAGCTAAAGGAAAACTGCAGTTTATACAGCAGTTCCACTTAAGGCACAGTTTTTATATAAATAGGTGCAAATAATTGTTACCTGTGTTCTGCTGTTGATTTTTACCTATTAAAATAAGCTTTTTATAATATTTCACTTACAGATGACCAACACATACTACCATTCTATCATGCATCATTTCTTCATGTTGGTCAAAGTACCGTTAAGAGCTTGTAGACTAACTAAGAACAATACATAAGAAATAAAGTCGATAAATCAAGTATTCCTCTTGTACTGCCACACAGGTACCAAAAAAGATCAGGAACTCCAGCTAGAAAGATACATGAATAATGAGCCAGTCACGGAACACCCTAGCACGTTTCATAACCAGTTTTCTGAAGGAAAACAAAAACAAAATCCCACTCACCTCATCATAGTGGCTCTTGGCAAAAAGCAGCGCACACAGCTCCCCATAGAGTGCTGCTTTGTTTGCTTGCTGACCATGTTTTGCAAGTTTGTCCATGTAAGACTGAGCGAGTTTGAATGTTTCTTCTCCCAAGTGATATTTACAGTTACCATTTCGAACATGCAGCAACCTTAGGAAGATGTAAAGAGATCTTCTAAACGGCGTCTGAATAAACCATTTTGATATACAGCAGTAGCATGGATGTACAATTTGGTATTATACTTACAATAGAACTGGGCTGTCATCCCAACAAAATTGCACTGTCTGAATCCAGTAACACAGAAGAACTATTTACAGAGTATTGTTTCAGTACACCATGCTTTGTCTCTTGCACGGCAAGAATTTTTACTGTTGGAGAGGTCAAATGATTTTACACATTGATGCAGTTTTACATATCCAATGCTTGAACCACTTTGGTGTGGTGGCTTTGTGTTTTATTTTTCATAAAATCCATTCTTCTCAACACTGATAAAATTCCATTTCCAAACCCCTGCAATATACAGTATTAAGTCCCTTCTGTCTCCTTTCCAAAGTACGGTAAACTGAAACAGACACTGAGTAAGTACAGACATAGCTGGTTTTCATGCATCTCTCCACTTTTTCCTCAAACCTTAAGTAGCACAGTGCTTCACAAGTGGGCATTTTTTGTTTTGCGGGTTTAGGGGCATGGAGAAGGGGGTGTCTTCACAACAGATTCAATCATGTCCATTCGCCATGATATCCAGCACTGACTTAGCACCACCAGAAAAGACTACTTTGATGACCCAATTCACAGCAACTCTAAAAAAAAACCCTCTCCCCCCGCCTTGCCCCATCTCCTAACCCGCTGCCTTTCCACCTGAAGGATTAACAGAAGCTTCATGAAACAACACCCAAATGCGGACAAAAAAACACAGCGCTATTGAAACATATGCTTGTTTCTCTAGAGAAGTAACAATTTCAGCTTCTGGCATCTATTTAAAACAAAAGTAAAGAATTTTTTTCATTAGTGTAGGCTGAGGCTTATTTACTTTAAAGAGATACATTAGAAATGTGTGTGTTATCATATTCCAAGCCTAAAGGGCAGAATTGTATTCCCAGCCATTGCAGGCTAAGAAGAGACAGCTGTTCCTTCTCTATGGCAAATGCCTGTCATTTAGCACAAGTGAAATTTTTGTAAACTAACCTCCATTGTCCCTCCTGGAAATCTGTTACTAGACAATGAGTAACAGAAATTGAAAAACATCAGGCAAGCCTTTGAAAATCAGGAGGACAACATAACACAGGAAAAGAAATATACAAAGTGAAGTGAAGCAGAACGTAATGCTGTATTGCAAAAAGGCTAAAACTCTGAAAATGTGAACTAATATATAGGTACAGCATTTGATACCTTTTATGATACATTACAATAGATCTTTCAATAAACTGTTAAGGGACAAGGAAGGAACAGTGAGGTTTTTGATCAAAGGTTTCTCTTCTCTAAACCTGTTTCCTGTTACCATTTACTCTGAGTGGAGATTTAAGTTACTGCAGCCATGCCTCCTGCAATCGCAAAGTAATACATCTAAGTTTGCCCTGTAAATACAGCCTGCCTCTAACCTAGCCTCTTCCTATACTTTACTATTGAAATGTATCATGAAACTCAAACGCTAACAAGAAAGGAAATAAAGTTCAGATTTTCACAAGGGAGTGGCAGGCAAGCACCCAGCAGATGTGTATTAGCCACGCAAAGAGAAGATCAAAAGAAAAGACCTTCAAAAAGCCCCTGAAACAAGCTACATAAACAAACACAAGCTCTCCAACACGGTTCAAGAACAGAAAGAAAAAAGCAACAGCCACATTGTTCCTTAAATAAGGTCCAAGAACTAAACATGATGTAGAAATGCATTGTGTTCTTGGTCACAGGCAGCAGAAAACTATCTAGCGCTCAAGCAACAAGAGACAGGAATTTTAAAGAAACTAGAGAGAAAAACTAAGCAATTACAGTTTCCCTAAAGAAGGAAACTATACACCATTCAATTGGGAGCTGCTATGCAACATCAAAAATATGAAGCCCAAATCCCATGTAATGGTATAAACCAGAAGGGATAGTACTGCAATTTAGATAAGCGCCTGGGAAAGATAATATCCAGTATCTGAATGCCTCAGTGGTAGTGTCTAAAAACAAAGAAATTGACCAAAAAACCCAAGCTAAACCTAACCCAATCCTCTAGGATAAGCAGAGTTTATGTGATCCAGTTTTGAGTAACAAAAAATCCTTCATTAATCCAAAGGAATTTTAGAAGATAAAGCCAAGAGGAAGAAAAAATGCCTTAGGACGTTTATGCTAATAGCTATGAACCTCCTTTGATGTCTGCACTAACAGCTTTTGGGGAATAGCCTACCCCCCCCCCCAATAAAATCATTCTCTAAGAGCAGACAAACATAGTAAATGCAATGTTACACAGCAGCTTAGGAAGTTTAAAAGCATCAGAGAAAACCCCAAGAATCAGCAAAATGTGAAACAATGAAGTGGGAGAACCACGTATTTGTATTATGTATTTGTGCCTTATTGTTTAACATATAATAATGAGAGAAAGCAAACAAAAAGGAGCACAACACATGCAGGAAAGCACCATATGAGCTTGTAGAAATCTCAAGTCTTGGCATTTTCTAGAGTTACTCCATATAATTTACTATTGCTAGTACAAAGAAACACCAAATTATGTCTAAATAACACAAAACTTCACGTTTTTAAACTGCATTGTTAATAATGAGATGTATTAATTACAGAGATTAATTACAGAGTAACTCCCAGAGATTAGACTTCGTAGTTTTTAGAATAAGAGCAGCCACTTTTTAAAGAGTGACGTATTTGCAAAAGCTGGACTTAAATTTTGTTCTCTTAAGACTCCACCTAACCCCAGCACAAGCACGGGTTAAGAACAAGACATTCTACAGTAGGGATTAGATGGTAACAACAAGAAGTTTGTATCTTACTGCCTCGTGACTTTGAAGCTGAGTACAATTACTGCTCTCTCCCACAATAAGGTGTTTAGATTTTACATACTTAGCACTTCAGAAAGCGTTCCAAATTCTTTCTATTTGATACATTTCCAAATAAACGATGCTGTTATTTGATTGTTTGGGAGATGCCTGAACATACAGCAATGTCTCCTCATTCACAAGCTTGCTCAGAAGGACTTAATGTTACATGCAGGCCATCAGCTTTCACAACAAGAACAACGGCTGTCCCTGCCCAAAGAGAATTAACATCTCCACTTCAGAAGAGTTCATTCTAACATAGGATGATTTTTTCCTAGCACAAAATGAAAATCTTCTTTCCACAACTGTGTGGGCAGTATGCTGTTGTCCAGAGAGAGTCACCTTTGTTCCCCTTTCTTTACCTTCTTTTCTTTTTTTCTATTTGGAGAAGGGGAGGGAGTTTATTTTTAAGGCAACTTCTCCAGCTTGCCAAACAGCCCAATACAACTCGGAAACTTTTTTAAGATTAATTAGAAGGCAAAGGACCAAGTACTAACAGTGGTATGATATCATCATTCCCCACTTCTAGGAAGGTGTGATGTGTGCCCAGTCTTCTCCTGGCATCATCTTATTTCTGGAATGAAAGCCAGTCATAGCTGGCAGGGCAGAACAAGGCAGAGCAGCAACTGTTGCCATGGCCCTCTGGTTGGCACATAAAATAAGCAGCTACTGGCAAAGCCTATTCACTCTTCATATTTGTCCAACCATAAACAACATGCAGGGCTTTTTTCGGAGCAGTTTTCCAAAACAAGTTTTGCCCTATATTCAGATAAATACAGTACATACTTTGTTGTTCATTACAGCAGCTAAAAAAATAAAAACAATCCTATTTTAACTATGCTTACTAGCACACCGGTATTCAAGTGCATACCTTGTAGCACACAGAAGAGGTCAGTCATGGTGTTACCAATGAAAACAACCTGGCTACTTGCTGCAGACTGCATCAGGATATCACACATCTAGATACACAGACGTAAGAGCAGAGCAACTAAAAACTAGAAGTGATAATCTTGGAGGCCTCTGTCAACGGAATTTGAATCTCAACAGACCCCACTACAGGCCTTGAGAAACAAGGCAGGTACAAAACCCAAATGCCTCCTAAAAGCAAAAATACTTTTCCAAATGTTTAAGCTGTGGCTGAAGGTGTCCACAAGAACTGGACGTATAGATATTTACCTAATCACATAGTTAGGCAGCTCAGCATGGAGCAAGAGAACTCATTGGATCTGGAACCAGGAAAGCTATGTTTTCCTTTTATTTCTGCTCAACTACATTTAATGATATGTGTTTGGATTTGGCAAACTCTTCTTGTAGTAAATATAATTCCAGCAAACACCAACAAATAACATTCCTTCACATGCAAAAAACTTTGAAAAGAAACCAAGGTGCTGGACCACTCTTACTGTCCAGCACCAATGATATATTATGCAGAATGGCGAAATGGTGTTTCTTTTTCCATTGAACTGTGCTGCCAGTTTACAAGTTGAAAACCCAGGGATTAGTGTAAAACAAGCACCTTCTCATATTCAGCTCTAGCCAGGAAAGTATTCTGGTGCAGCAGAATACTGAAGGGAGAAGCTTGATGGCTCCAAGGCAGTTGGTAACATATGTGTATTTCACAGTAAGACATACAGGAATTAAAGGTGAGCTCACCTTACACAACATTCTACGGCACGAAACCAGTGAAGGATTTCATCATGAAGGGTGCATAACTGAAGGCAGGAAAGAAATACCTTCTCAGCATCACTGTACCAGCCTGCATCTGATAGGAACCCCCCTGGGGGGGGGGAGAAAAAAAAAAAGGAAAATCAAGAACAAACAGAAATTTAAACAGCAAAACACCTTTTTAAGAGAAAAAGGGTTTGCTCAAGTCTTTTAAGATGACTACTTATTTCATAGAACTGCATACTACATATGGGAATCCTGTCAAGGTTGAACCCTCCAGTCCCAAATTGCGAAGGACGAAATATAAGAGTAGAAGAATTTTCCTTCAGTTGAGGATGAATTTTTGGTATTACATAGTTTTCCTACAGTTTTCTGTCAAGAAATACTTACCAATACTAGAATTATGCAAAGTCTTAATGTTAAGCATCACATCTGCAAACAAATTTTAAATCTAAAACATTTGAAATAGCAAAGATAAGCCTATATATTCTTAGATATTAAAATCCAGTATCTTTTTCTTAAAATACCAAGTAGTTTTCTAAAAACTACATTCCAAAACCATACACGTCATTTAAAAAGAAATCACAGACATTAACATGAAAGAAAATTAACTGAAGCTTGCATGAAAGAAAGTATCAACTTTTAACAGCCTATCATCACCAGTTACCTAAAACAAAACCAATCTGGATTGCTTTTTCTTTTACAGCAGAATCCGATTCTGCTATGTAGGAGCACCGTCTACTGAAAGAATACGCCAGTACAGAAGCAACTTTTACTCCATGGTCCATCAAAGCCTGAAAACAGTGATGAAGCAGATGTCTGAAACAAAAGAAAACAGAATTTGATTACACATGAAGTTTTTAAAACACTGCAGTCAGTTGGCTCTTGAGTGCCATGAATTCAAATGTGTAGTGATTCAGAGAAATAACTCCAACCCTCTCTCAAACCAAAACCAGATGAATACAAGTATAATTGTCAATCTCAAGGCTAATGGATTACAGTTGTTGGACTATCCAACAAATAAAGTGAGTGTACACAAAATTCTTTACAAAGGACACCCTCCAGTGTAACCAAAACACAAGCTACCCACACAGTATTAAAACTGGAAAACAACATTTTCAGCTAAAACTTTGAGGGGGGGAAGCCTCAAATCCACCCTCACCCCACAACTCCCACAGAAATTGTAGATAAATGAGCAGTGACGAACCCATTAACATCACACACACGCAAACAATGCGAGGGAGGTATGTCTAAAGACTCAACATTTATTCCCATTACAAAGAATCTGATCTAAAAAAGTCAAGTTTTGAGCATAACACCACAAACTGGAATATTTAATGACAGGAACACTCTTTAAACTGGGGCGATCCTATCAGCTTGATTACCCTGCATTTAGGATTTGCTATAACACAAGAAACAGGTACTTTGAGTGCCATTGCTCAGGGACTAGCTGGGCATTGATCAGTTGCTGGTGAGCAACTGGGGTGTTTTGCATCACTTGTTTTTTTGTCTGTGCTCCTCCCCCCCCCCCCCCCCCCCCCCCCCCCCGCTCCTCTCTTCATTGTTTTCTTTTTCTTTTTTTTTTTAATTATTAAAATTGTCTTTATGTCAACCCACGAGTTTTCACACTTTTACCCTTCCAATTCTCTCCCCCATCCCACCAGAGGGGGGATGTAAGTGAGCGGCTGTGTGGTGCTGAGCTGCCTACCAGGGTTAAATCACAACAGGCTGCATAGCAGTAACAAAGAAAGCACTTTGGGGACCAAATTTGGTATATTACACAGACGTTCTGACTGCCTCTTTTTTTTTTTTTTTTTTTTTTGAGACAGAGAAAGAGACTTTAACTTAAAAGTTCATCTGTAAATCTGAAGAAATGGTCTTATGGTTAATAGACAGGCTAGTAAGACCAAGAAAATTAGAGACATCTTCCAAATTCAAAACCTAGATCAAGACGTAAGAGCTGAAATGAGTTATTATCAATATATTAAGATATTTACCTTTTATCTAAAGCTCGTAGCACCTTTGCAAAAACTTCTAGTTCACAAAATTCACTACCCAGCTGGCATAAGCGGCCCTGTTGGTAAAGCTGAAAGAAAAATATAAATTAATTTTAAAATGTAAGACTGAGTTCTTCTGGGAAATTTAGCTTGATAGTAAAGATGACTTACAATGAAATCTAGACTTCCAAGTATTGAAATACAGCAGACTAAGAAGTAATAGCTCCACTATCTCCATGCAGGAGCACAACTTTGGTGTTTAAAAACTGAGCACACAAGCTAAAAGAGCTCCACAGGTGGTTTCAGGTTGTTTTTATCTATGAAAGTATTTTCAAGTATCTACTATGTCCACCTGCATCATAAAACACTGCAACACCTAAACTAAAAAGCCAAGACAAAACCAAAAAACTCCTGAAGTTAGCAAGAAAATAGAATTAATAGCTTCGATACCAAATGCTTTGAAAACATTTTTTAAAGACATAGAATCTAGCATACAGCAGTGCAAATAGATTTTATATTACATATAAATATATGAACATCCCCCAAACCCACAAGCTCTGCAAGGGGTGACTCACCAATACCCAGAGCTAAAGACAGGCAGAAACCCTGACCCCTTTAATACCTGAGCTTACACAAGTAATTCCTGTGTGAGTAAATGGGAAAACTCGAGTGAATCTGCTCACGTGTTTATTAAAAGCAATGGCTAGTTTTATGCCCAAACTGATTTGTGTCTGCAGAAAAGCAAATACATCAGTTGCCTTGTTCATAAAAAACAAACTATGGAGACAGTTCTTTATGCAATGCATAGTTAGGTTGCAGAACTATCTGCCACATTATGCTATAAATACTAAGAATTTACATAGGTACAAAAGCGACTGCACAAATATATATCAGAAAAATCCATTGCAGGCTATTAATTCCTGGTATCTTGAAGTCCCTGAGCCACAAATGACTGAAAGCAGGATATGTAACCTATGGAAGCACCACTATACACTTGCCATAGTCATATGTACCATCACCAGCCTCTGCTAGAGGCACAGTACTGCATCATGCAGGACTGTTGCAGTACAACTGCTGGTCATTTTAGGTGTTCTAGAAAAAAGACACACACCCCACACTTTTTTTATTTACAAAAAAAGAAGAAATCTTTCTGTGAGGCAGTAAATCCATGGGGAAAAAGGGAGAAGCCAGTAGCTCGTGTCTCACAGGCACTTCTCTCTAGAAGCT
The DNA here is from genome assembly GCF_964188355.1 of Buteo buteo. NCBI lineage: Eukaryota > Metazoa > Chordata > Aves > Accipitriformes > Accipitridae > Buteo > Buteo buteo. The sequence goes on along the minus strand of NC_134177.1, from coordinate 44,824,450 downwards.
GCATCTTTCAACACAGGCCGTTCAAGATCCATCTCTGTTCTTTTGTGGTATCTGTGCTATGCAATGCAGGGATCAGAAAACTGCTGTTTACTAGTAGGCACAAACCAGATTAGATGCTCAAGTTTCATGCCATCGTGAGCACACAGGTAAAGCACTGCTACATTGCACTCTTAACACCTATTCAGAAACCCCTATTTTCTAGTTAAGATATTCAAACATACACTGTCCAAGATGGGCACATTCATACCTAGAGCAAGGCCCTCTGTGCTGTCTAAGCAGCTTTTACAGCTATGAGGAACTTTGACATGAGGAGTGCAGCTACACTTATTATATAAGCAAAAGTAAGGCCAAGAGAACACATTATGTAGAGATGCTCAATTACAAACAGAGATTTAATGAAAATGTTAATATTCCTCTCAGTTTTAATAATTTCTTAAAAAACATTTATTGATAAGCATCTTGTGCCTAGTTCACCTTTTTTCTCCACAAACACTGGAAGCAGATGAATTAGTATTCAGAACAAAGCATGCAAGAACATCTCCTCCAGCCGGGAATTTAGTTTTAGTCAACTCTTCTTACAAAAGCACATGACACCGATTCTACAGCACAGCAAGTTATTTTAACAACAGAACCTACAAAAAACAACTTCAAAAATACTTTGACCTAATAATGTCAATTGCCAGAAATGAATGTTTTCCTTTTAGTCATCTATTATGCTGGGGGGGGGACACTGGAACGGAACTCTTTTAAAAAAAACAGTGCAAGTTTGCATGCAAAGTTACTCCTCGGATAAAACACTGCTATGTCCCTGTACTTCAAAGGGATTGCAGTTTCTTCTCAGGCTATATTCTCTCTGGCAGTGAAAGAACATCTAGCCTGGTGTATTTAAAAACTACTGTCATGGTTAAGTGTTCTCATTTTCTTCAACACAGCTGTCTAATGGTAACTGTTCTATAAAAGCTAAAACATATTTTCCACAAACAAAAAAAAGGATGATTAAACCTTGCCTAGTATTCCATGCCGAAAACTGAAGGTGGACATCTTATCAATAACTGATGATATAATTTCTGGAAGAAACTAAGACATATACCCAAACTATTTTACCAAGATTTAAGACAACTGAAAGTACTATCACATGTTCAACATTAGGCTTTCGACCAAGTACATTATCATTTCCTCTTATCACCTTGCAGTGCTAACTAAAAATCGCAGAGATTATTCTGATACTAGTTTACCAAATACTAACCAAAGTATGACTTTCTAAAATTAATGTATTTATGAGGTTACATAAACACAGCTTGTCACATGCCCACTGTTACATGTGATTCTTGAATTGCTAACAAATAAATGCCCTGGTTGGGTGGGAGAGAGCGGGAAGGTCCTAAACTACACCCTCAATTTTGATACATCAGTTATTTCAGGCACATGTAAAATTTGGCTTATGGCCCAAAGGTCCAAGCCTGCTCTCTGCACATCTCTTACCCCAATTCAAATGCTAACACTTGTACCATTCTGGCATGCAAAAAACCCCAACCTATTTTTCACTGGTATAACCAGAAATACAGTATCCTTGGGACGTTTACCACGCTATTCGCTCCTTCCCTCAACATACTGGCAAACATTTTTAAGGAAAGAACTCAGCTTGAAGTCTCTTGAAACTGTTGTAGCTGTTACAGCAATATTTTCAAACGAAATTTGACATGGAAATAGTGAGTATACATCAAACTGTGAAGCAATTCCAGAAGATTTAGTAACACTCATTTGTCCATTGAGAAGCAGTTGCAAGCACTGAAGAAATGGTTCTCTTGTTAAAGCTCCAGAGAGACAAAATTCCTGACCACAAGCCTTGCTACATAACACGAAAAACAAAACAAAATAGTGATTCAAGAAAAACATGCCCTGACAAGAATGGCAGAGGTTTGGACTTCTGAAGAACTATTCTTTTCTTAAGAAAGAAATGTCTTTTAGACTCAAACTTAACCTATTTGGAACTTAACAGAGATTTATTCTTCTTTAACTACAGGAAAATGAATAAAAGCCTACAATATGACTTCCAACTTCATCAGCTTACACCGACACATTGATTCTGGCACTGAAGACAGAAACCAAGGTATAAGTTTAATATACAGGCGTATAATTACACACATGCACAATCAAACTGTTTTGCATAGCTGTGTGAAACCACCATGGTCCTCCTTCAGGATCTAAGGCTTAATATTTAGCTCATAGTACAACCACCTAAACATTCAAAAGCTGCATATAGTGGTGTCCCCAATTAAACATATTAATAACATTAACTTGTAACTTATCTATTATTATATCATCATGCACATGTAATTCTATTAAAGTTCTTGTCAGATTTCTCTCTCTGGATAGATTAAGCTGAGCTCTAACTGCTTCCTAGCAAACCCCTGAAAATAAAGACAAAGATAAGTTAAACTGCTAGCAAAAGCAAAGCTGTAACACAAGAGAAAAAGCCATACAATATTTATTTCACCAGCATTCTGGGCTGTTTCACTGTGTACAAGCACAAGAAAAAAGACTTTTTCTAAACCTAATGAAAAAATAATAAAAATAAAAAATAATTTTTTTAAGCAGCTGGAGATTAATTCTAACCAGTTATAAAAGCACCCTCTAGAAGAGGAACTATAGCATATGCAATTTGAAAAATATGCTCCTATTGCTCCAGTTTGGGAGAGGACTGAAAAATTAATATGGCTATTTCAGTAAGCATTAAAGATACAAGATTTCCAAGAAGCCCCCCAGCATGTTTAGTAATGTCTGATAATGCAACGTGGAACATCATACCAAATTTGGGAAGGACTGTATGCTTGATCAACAAACATCAGTATTTGGGAAAAAAAGTTTGGCTGTAATCACAATCTTCCTTCCATACTTAATGAGGAAGAAAAAAGTTTCCTGAGAGTCAACAGTGCACTGAATCAATCTGTTGACAAATGACTCACTATAGATGGGGTGGAGGGGTGGGACAATAGCCTTAGAAAATAACCAGTTAGAAATTCAGGTACATTGGATTCTTTTAAATCAATTTCAAAACCATCTACAAAGCCTCCAGACAAGTGCTAGTTCTATTGGATACTGTTTAGGGCATTAAAAAAAGAAAACTGTACAGCTCTTCTTTGAAAACATACTGTCAATCACTAGGCTGATCTTCACGAACCTCAATCAAACATAATCAAGAAAAAAAACCCCAACCTCACTGAATAAGCCTAACTTCAGAGACAGCTTTTGTAGCCTACTGCTTTCACACACAGCATGCTTCTTCACATCTTCCCACTCACTCTGCTTCCTGCACCATATCAGCAAAGTTTTTCATTTCACATCTACGTAGAGTCCAGCACAAGGGATACGAAGTCTCAGCCTTACAGTCACACACACATGCGATTCTCCGAAGCAGTAAGTGGGTAAACCGAGTTTGCTTTGAAGTTAAATCAGTACAAAGGAAATGAAGTGGAAATAGGAATTATGGTTTCAGCTGGAGCTGAACACCTCTGTTCATGATGTGACCCTCATTATCTGAATTATGATGAGTTCTAGTCTCTAAGACTCAACAAGGAGACTGAAAAAAATGGGGAAGCTAGAGCATATCAGGTTAGAAAACATGCCCCATCATTAGAAGTTAAAAAAACCCAAACAACTGAGTAATATGAGTTAGAAGAATGGTAAGCAATGGCAAGAAGTTTCAAACCAGTAAAGACATAACAAGGAAAGATGGTTCAGTTCTAATGTAAATTTAGACTATAGAAATAAGGTATGTGTTAAAATAAAGATTAGTAATAATAATTGGAAAAAAACCCATGAAGTGAAGATTCTCCTTCACTGCGAGGCTTTAATTTAAAAAGGTGATACAAGGAAAGGTGATAAAAGGATATGATTTAATTCAAGCAGTATTCAAGAAGGTCCTACTGCACACGCTACTCTGGAAGTCTAACTAGATGATCAGAATGGTAGTACATGTATGCGTGCACACATGCAGAAATCATGATCGCTTCCCACATATATATTTAATTTCTGACCCCCCAAAATACATCAGCATGAATGTAATTAAGTCTTTGTGAAGTCACACTGATCTGTCACAGCAGAAGCCCTACAAAATACGACCCATTCACTCTGGGATTTTCTGCCTCCCTCATATACTGCTTGCTTATGACCTTGTATGTACTCCTCTGGTCAGAAAACCTCAAAACTAAAGCAGCACTTCATTTCATGGGTAGTTTATCCTCTTCACTCTCATCAAATACCCAGGAGACTGAATCCTTGGGACAGGCTAGTTTTATCCTAATCTTACAGAAATTATGCTTATAACCATTCTTCTTCGGTAAAAACAATCTCTACTACAATGCAGACAATGGACGTTCTATTGCTTGTTGTGAACAGTCAGCAAATTCCTGTTTATTCATTTTGTTTGGTTCAAAGAATACCTAGATGCGATACAAGAGCTTTTATTAGCCATGCTTTTTCTTTTTCGGATTGGCAGAATACAGTGAGGAGACATGATGCTGCAGCTACGCTCATTACTATAGAAGTTGGAGCTATCACGGTCTAAACTCAAAATCTGGTATTTTAATTCACATCAAGGTAGGAGCACTTCAGAAGTTTTATCTACCACTTCAAAGAGAAAGCATGATTACAACCTTTTGGATTTTGCCTAAAAAATTTAATGCAAAACAAGTTAGCATAGTGCAATTACTAAAGGTTACAGGTCTGCACTAACTAAAATAATGTCATCTCCAATTGTTCTTGTGGTCAATGATCTCACCAGAAAACATTCAAAGAACACTGGACCCAAATGATTTTCAAGAAAAAAATCAATGTAAAAAAAGAAAAACACACAATCCAGAAAAGACAATCCAAAAGGAGAATAAACATTGGGTGAAACTCCTTGTTAGCCAACACGAACCCAAGATCAGCCTCCTAGTGCATAACTGCAACAAATACCTACAATAAAGAACACTAAAACTAATGAAGCAGTTATCTCTTCAAATGCACCATGAGAACCAAAGAACTGAGATAATTACACATAATAGAATATGAAGCTGAAGCATGGGGGAAAGAACTGAATTCTGTGTAAGACAGTAACTGAACAGTCATCAGACTAGATAGAAATAAGATATTGAACTGTCAACAGAAACGAGATTTTTGATATGAACTTCCTCCCTCAAAACACTATGCTCTCCCCAGCAAACCACAAAACACAATAATTTGATTTTCCTTTTTTTTTTTTTCAGCACTTACAGTTTATTCCAGTTGTCACCTACAGAATTTTGGCATATGCAAATGCTGCCTACCTGCCAGGCACGTCCTACTTTAACTGAGATCTAGTTTATTTCTTACTTTGGATTCTAAAAGCTAGCCTCCCTCTCCCTCTTCCCCCCCAAAAAACAGGGAAGAGAACCCAACCAGTTTTACCAGGAGACAACACAACCAGGCTATACATAAACCCGGCCGAGACACAAAGGAAATAAAATATGGTAAGCTTGCACAATTTTTTTTTCCCCAGATGCAGGTGTTACTTGTAACAATACTAGTTATTAAGCTCTTCAAAATACAGCTGTGATTAATAAGACATTTAAATGTTTTTTTAACACAAATGTAGACTTGAAAATTTCCAGGATATCCTTACAAGCATTCTGCTCTGCCTCTATTATTTTTCAAATGGTTGCAAGGAAAAGTCAAATGCTGCTTGAAAAAAAATCGAGGAACACCCTGCTGGACCAGTACAGGTTTGTTTTACTGCAATCATGATTATTTGATATTGCCATTTTTTAAGCTTTAGTCAGTGTTTAAGCTACAGAAAGATAAATATGCTTAGTATTAGGAACCTGCCTGCTTCAGTCATCTTGCAGCAGAACATATTTCTTACTGAGTCCACAACAAAGAACATTCTGCAACTATCCCAGGTTTGATTCCTCATTGTTAAATGCAAATGCACAGGTTTATAAGGCACGTCCTACAAGTTAGCAGTTGTGGAATATGTAGAATTAAAAGTAATTGGATTTGTTAAGGAATGGGAAATAAAGGCAATATATTACGACAATAGAGCCAAACACTGGATTAGAGGGTACCCTGGGGGAAAAAAACAAAGACCAAGACACTCTGCTAGCATTTTCCTCCCTTTTAAATAATAGCACATTGACTATCTCCGCTGTTGTAATAGTACCGTATCCTACCTATGTCTTCTTAATCAATGTGAACGGTTGGCAAACTGTGCAAGATTGGCAAATGTTAAGTTCAAGTTTTCATACCAAAGAATATGACAAAAAAAGTCTTGCACAGCCACAGCCAATTAACATCTGTGTAGCAAAATAAAATCTGACTGATACTACCCTTTATTTTTTGCAAAATCAGTGGCACTTTCTCCAGTATCACAAACCATGATTAATACCTCAATAACAAACCATTACCTACAAGTTAGATGTGAAAGACTGGAAATATTTTTATTCCTTTTAATAATCACAGTAAGAAAGTGATTCTCTATCTTTTTCAAGGTCTAAATGCAAGTATATTCGTGCAAATCCTCAATTACACACTTTTCCTTAGCTGTCTTGAAAGAATAAGTACTATTCCATAGGATAATAACAACTGACACCCCCTCAACACAGCAGCAACAACCACCACTATGTAGTCAGAACAGATTTAAAAGTCGTCTAGTTTGTCTTACTTTAAAGACTGTTAGTGACTTTGGAAATTCTACTTCTGCTTTCAAGAACTTGATTGTCAGGATGTATTGACCATAGCTCACCAACCCAAAATGGTATTTAATATCCATGTGACTGAAAATAACTGTATCCAGAACCAAAACAGCAAACCAAGCACCATACACAAGATGGGAGGACTGTCCAAAGCTGTGATGCTGCCCTCATTTTAACCTAATTCAGCTATGTCATTTGTATTGCTGTAGCCATCCAAATACAGAAATCAAGAACCGCTTACTAAGTGCTGTATAGGTGCACAGAAAAACACAAACACTGTTCCAAAAGGTTTGTAGTCTGGGCTAGGCTTCAGGGCACTCACTGCAGGTAGACATCTCTGCATATAGAAAACCATTTAGTAAGGGCTGAGGATTTCCTCTCAGCATCACATCCAAGGTTTAGGTACATTTACGTATATGCTAATTTGAATGGGACTAATGAAGAGGACAGGTTCTCCTACACAGAAAAAATATAACAAAAACCCCAAAGAGTGAAGACATGGAAGAGTAGCCTACCATTGGCAGCAATGGCAAAACACTCACTGCACTGTGTAGCCTAGTTTTATTTATTCTGTATATGGACATTTCATAGATGTGTATTCATAAGAGGAATATAGGTGCACCTTACACATTTCAGATTATCAAAGATTATCTTGTTGTAAAGTACAGAAATAATAGGAAAAGCAATGCAAATTACTGTCATTAACAAAAGGTATACTGGCTAGCAATCAGTACAACAGAAACATTGAGGACAGGTACGCAGCACATTTATTATCATCTGCCCAACAAGATGACATACCAGCACATACAAGCACAACAAACAGATTAAAAAGTCCCTTTAGAAGTCAGATATACTGCTGGTTCTTTTCTCATTATGGAACAACTCCATATGAATCTGATTCAATGCAACCACTGAAGAGCGCTAATAAAAGGATAAGAAGTCAATGTTCTATTAAGCTCACCTACAGATGAGTTTTTAAACAGTCTGGGAATAATATATACTTGGGTATCTCCAGCCTTAGAAGGAGGTTTTGGTTTTATGCTTTTAAAAGCCACAGAGTACCATCTCTTCATCTGAATGAACATCAGGACAGGCAATGCCAAGAACGTCTATTTGTCAATGCTCATAACTACTAACAGTTAAAAATAAACCCCCAAATATTCTTCCACATCATTAGTTCCATATCTTTAGTCTTTATCTGATGACTGCCATATGTCAACCACATCATTATCTGTGAGCATGCTCATATATGGTAGAATGGGGTTTCCACATTTCTCAACACATAAGGCAGACGAGTAACAGTTGGTATATAGAAAATATACATGCCTGTTTCAATGCTGCAGAAACAATCTCCCTATCTCTGGTGAAGATTAGCCCTCCTTATAAATACTATTACTCTTTATATATGTGATGGGCCACTACCCCTAGTTCATAAAGATTTATCCAAAGAATCACCTCATTTAGCACATCCTAGATTTTTAAGAAATTTACTGCCAGAGGAAAGAAGTGTTATCCCTCATCTTAGGTTTGGGGGTTTTTTTAGATATTGTTTCTCTCCTGATGAATGCTCATTTCCAGCCGTTCCTGTACAGGGATGAAATGCCGATTTAGTGGACAATAGAAATTAATGGACCATCTCAGTGTACCTTTTACTCTTAACTCTGGATATTTTAGAGACAGCTGAATAAGAAACAGCCCTTTCCTGAAAGAATGATTTAAGGCTAATAAACTACATCATTGAATGAGTCTCAATTCTTTTCATCTGGTTCCTACCAGATCATTAAAGAAGGTACAAGAGCATGGCAAACTCTCCTCCTTCTACCACTGACATCACCTTCTCCAATATATTAAAAAAAAAAAAAAAAAAAAAGGGAAAGGGAAAAAAAATATATTCCAACACAGGCAGCTCGGTCTCATCCTACCCTTACCCGTTCCCCCCGCTCCAAAGGCGAGGAGGCCTCTCCCCCCACCCGCGGGCCCTCACCCCACGGCCCCCAAGGACAGGCCCCTTCTCCCTGTCCTCGGCAACGGGGCTCCCCCCGCCATCCTCCCCCGACCCCCGAGCGTTTCACGGAGACCAGGCACCCACGAGCGGAGGGGGAGAAGCCGCAGGCCCCCGGCCCGGCCCGAGCCTCTCCCCGGAGCCTCCTCTCCTTCAGCCGCAGCCCCGGCGGCCCCACACAGGCCCTCACACCCCCAGCCCGCCCTTCGGGCCCTACTCCGCACCGGCAGCCAAGCAGCTCCGGTGCAGGAAAGGGGGGGGATGAGGCCCTGCACCCCCTCAACCCCCGAGCCCCCCGGGGTGAGGCCCGGGGTAGGCCGGGAGCCGACCTGCCCTCCCTCCTCCTCTTCCCCCGGCCCGCTTCTCCTTCCATCTCCCCCAAGGCCCGGGCCGGGCCCGGCCTCGCTCGGTCCCCCGCCGCCTCCCCCCCCCGTACCTTGTAGTACACGTCGAACTGGATGTTCTCAGGCAACGAGCGGATATCCCGGCGCCGGGCCCGCCCGTAACTATCCACCACGGCCGAGATCGCCGTGTTATAGAGCGTCTCGGGCACCCACTCCAGCTCCACCGCCGCCATCTTGGGTGTGCGGAGCCGCCTTCCCCCCACACCCCCCCCCGCCTGCTTGCCCGGCCCGCTCCACCTCCAGCGCCTCACGCCCCGGGGCTCCCGCCGCCTTGCCCGGGGAGGGAGAAGCGGCTGGATCGCCGGGGATGTAGGGATGACGGGGGAGAGACAGGAGGGGAGAGATAGGAGGGAAGGGGGAGGGAATCACCCGCCTGCGCGAAGGCTCGAAAGAACGAACGCGGGGCGGAGGGGAGAGCCCGGGGTAGCGGAGAGCTGTGGGGGTACAGAGTTATAACGAGAGGGTGAGAGGAAATATGGGGGAGGAGGGTGTGGGGGGCGAGGGGAATTCCTGCTGGTAGCGATAGGGAGGGAGAAGCGAGGTGGTGCGGTAGGGCAGGGCTGTGACTTTTGGCGGGATCGCAGCCCAGCCTTCAGGTGACCGCCATGGTCAGGTACGGTGCCTTCCCCACAACCCCGACGTGGGCCTCAGGGTTTGGGGGCTCCGGGGGCTTTATTTGTACGGGGAGAGCAGGCTGAGCACCCCCAGCAGCTGGCCTCAAGGGGGGGCCTTGAGTGTCCCCCCACAAACACCGAGCTCCAGGGTCGGTGTAGCCGCAGGCCTCTCTTATGAATGGAAATGATGGTATTTACAGCTTCACTTGTGGTAATATACAGCTAATATTGGGCCTTTTATGGCTTTCAGGTGTGTTGGTCGCCCAAGGTGAGCATTACTTGGGAGCCCAGAGTTTGAGGGGGTTTGCTAACCTTACCTGAAGTGCACCTGCCTCGTCTGGTGTTCCTCGTTGGCTAGTGTGTGGTAAAAACACCCTTTTCCCTGGGTAAATTAGCCCTGTGGCCCCTTGTGGAAGTGGCACTATATTTTATCAATATCTCATTTATCTTTATCAAGCTGTTCAAGGCATATTTTTCTTCCTAATTTGCTTTGCATGTGGGTCTTGCACACACCACTAGGAACATATTGGATAGTTCTTGGACACAGATGGTAGATTTTTAGGCAGAGGCAATTAGGATCGTTTGGTCTAAAACAGGCTCATACTGTGTGTAGCCAGTGATTAGCCACCCCTGTGCAACACAGGCAAGGACTCTTGAGATAACTGCTTGGTATAGGCTTTGATACTGCACTAAGTTAATATCACTCAAGTTTGACTACTCCAGCGAGGTCTTAAACAAAACTTTTATTCAGAGTGAAATATTTTGCATTTTTCAAACTTTTTATCGTATGCATGGATAGAAAAAAAACAAACCCTAGATGCACTAACGATACTAGGAAATATATCTCCTTCTGTCAAGTCTTATTTTAGTTTTCTTGGCTAATGTAGGACTGCTACTGTGACTTACTGTTTGTTCTTTTTTATTTAAAAAATTATAAGAGGCAGAGCTTCTGCTGTTTCACTTTGGGGACTGTTTTTAATAATCCTAAATTGTTGCTATTCCTCCCTCCCCCTGTTTTGTGAAAGGACATTATTCTTTGTCCTTTATTTGCAGAAAGAAATGTTATGGGGTGGGAAGAAAGGAATGTGACATAAACAGACCATGGAAGATTGCTTTGTCCTCTTTTTCCTTTTGCTTTTGCCTATTGGTGGCTTCAGGTTTTTCTTTTGTTTTCTGAGATGGTGTGGATTTTTTTTCAGTTGAGGAAAGACAGCTGGTTTCTATTGGCAATTAGCCCGCCAAGAGGCAGAGGCTATTTACCTCAGTTACTTTCTAGAGAGCTAGCTTGGAAAGGTTAGAGGCCTATTAGGAGGGGGACAGGTAAGGCAGCCTTCCTGTGTGTGAAGGAAAAAGTATTGATAATATGTAGAAAATGGTAATTCTTGAACTTACAATGTTCTTTATTTTGCTTTAAAATAAAGTATCTAATAAGATTTCTGAAAGTAGCGGCTGAGGTAAATATAATTTTCAAGATAGTGCTGTGGCAGTGGACTTTTTCAAGACATAATGACTTATCAAGAAGATAAATTAGCTAGGCTATGCCTTTTACTATCTTGTAATTTTTTGTAGACAAAACTAGTGTGCATAGTCAAGGAGAAGAAATAAACATATCTATGAAAGAAGGACATGGTATAAATCCTCTCTGGAGTATATTATGTTATGTATTCAGTCTGTAATTCATCTTGGTAAAGTCTGAGGAATAATCTTTATGGCAAAAATGATTTAATTTCTAGGTAGAAATAAAATTTAGATAGACTAGCATTTGATGTTTATTAGTACTGTATGGCTTGATATATTTATGTATTGAACAACTTAGTGATCTTCTATTGCAGATACATGTTTTGTTCTTAAAGGCATTATTAGAGAGTTGGTGGAGTCCTCAATTCACTGTATGTGTGTTTAATGTTGAGATAGTAGGTAATATTCAAAGTAACAGTAGCAAAACAAACTTACAAAAGTTTGTTTTGTTATATAATTGGTGAGTTCTCTGAATGCCTTTAAACTTAAGCAGTATCCTGTTTGCTGAATGGATTTTTTTCCTTAAGCTGTATTGGAAAGTTATTAGCAAAATGGCTCCATTCAGTGATGTGCTGTTCACATCCGTAAATTATTTTAATGCAATTGCTCATTAATAGTTGCAGATGTTAGAAAATCTTTCTGACTCCAGTACTTGTTGGCAGAGGTTCTGATGGATATTCTTGTCTTTGTTGGTATCTTTCTCTTTTCTTTTGTCTTTTTTATATAGGGAAACATTTAAAGGACACTTATAAATACTGCCTGTGTCTGAAAGCAAAATGGTAATGTATGTTGTTTAGGCAAAAGCATTCAGTCAGTCCATCTTCTGTAATCTTAGCTTTTGAAGATGCATCTGGGTATCTGAACAACTCACATGTAAAGCGTATGGAGTGCAATGGCCCTGTACATCTGTGTATCATTGTAGTGGATGGGGATGCAGACAAGCCTAATAATGGGTAAATGTATAAAGAAAATCTAATCATAGTCTTCTATTATAAAAACTGGCCCTAGAGATCAAACAACCTCTTGGTTGTCAAAATTCCTTCTGTTGAAGAAGTTCATGTAGAAGGGCTTCTACATCTGCAGAGAAAGATGGTTGTGTAATTTCAGTAGAAAGTGGTTGGAGCCTGATGTTGTTCTGCACCACAAAAAACTCAAAACCCTTAAAAAAAAAAATCCCAGCCAAACATCAGTGCCAAGTTACTATTTCTGAACAACAGTGAATTGCTGAAGTTCACCTCTGTTAGAGGAGGTTGTACATGTCAGCTTTTCCAAACCTGTATATGAAACCATGGATTAATGACTCACAAGTCAATTTGGTCTGCAAATTACTGCACTAAGTAGCAGTGTTGTCTTTCTCTCACAATTTTTGAGTCTGTGGTTGAGCTGCAAACCAAAAAGGATTTTTTTTGGTGTTTTTTTCAGTTATGCATGCAGATTTATATTTCAGCCAAATTAGGAGCTGTACATTTGTCTTCTATGTAAGAAGCAGCAGGATTGCCTCTTTACTGCTGAATTTTTTTTCACTGGTGTGTTCGTAGGTCAGGTTAAGTCTACTGCAGTTTCACTGAAGTAATTTTTAACTGAAATTAATTAGTGTTCACATAATGAGCATTTTTGGTGGCCAGGTATAGATGCTGATTTTTGTCAAAAGGTGGTGATTAGTGTTTGAGTCCTTTCATTGACCCAGTGAGGAACCCAGATGGGATGCCTGCTGATGCTCTGCCTTCTATATGTCTATCTCAATTTTGTAAATGTGGTGTAATAGTATAATTACTGCAATTATTGTTTCTGAGTCAAAAGAATAAACAGTGCTATATAGTTTGAGATGTATAAGTGAAAAGTAGTAAATAAATAAATACTGTGTCTGTTTTGGAGGAATATAGTTCTAGAAAGCCTGGATGAAAGAGATCAAATGTGTTTCATATGCTGCCAGTGCAAGACTATTGTTTGCATGTTTTCATTAAAGGTAAGGTACTTGTCAAAAAGCAAAAATGTGTTATGAAATTTATGTCTTGACATAGATGAAGTTCAGTATGAATGTAGTTGAAGATTCAAGCTAACTCATCAATGGAATATTTGGATTTGGATCATGGTCTAGCATAGTTTAGGCTTTTCAGATTAGACTGGTGGTTCTTGTTTTGTCATGGTTTAAATATGAGCTTGTATATGTGAACAGTTTTATTTTTTTTAATTACTATAGCTGGACATACTTAGTGGAGAAAAAAGGTTCTAAGAAAACAATAAAAAACCTGCTGAATTTTCCTGCAATGTGCTTATTTTGAAGTGGGAAGGAAGTGAACTGACATGGATAACATATGAACCTACTATATCTCCTTGATGTGGATATTAAAGGAACCTTGAAAATGGTTTATGGGGAAGTTGTTGGAGGCTTCTAATTTTAAATTCTTAACAGGAAATCATTAAACTGTAGAGGAGCCAACATAACAGACTGTTGCTCTAAAACAAGAGCTAAATGCAGAGCATTCACATGAACTTGTCAGATCTTTTTTTAATGCTGGTGGTTTTTTTCTTTCATGTTTACTGCAACCCAGATAAATACATTTTCATTTCTGTATTCTTCATGTACATCAGTTCAGCAGTCACATACTGGATGAAATGTTAAAGCAATGCCATTATGGTCATACCTCAGGGAGTACAAAGAAACTGAGATTATACTTCATTAGACCCAGAGGGTGTTAACTCCTTCATTGGCTAGGGAAAAACCTTTAAAAATGTGGATACTGTTCAATTTTATTTTCTTCTTTACATGACATTCTCATGCGTTATCTGAGAGTATTGCTGAGATGACCGACACATTTCACATAAGCTATGCAAGAGCCCTAAGAGGCGTAATAACTTTTGGTCACTATCAGCTTGGCTTGTTGAAGCTTTCTTAGGGGCTGGAGGAGGATTATTATGTGGCTGTAAGCACCAAGACATGAAGGTTGGTCACCAGAGTCAGCCGAGGTGCTTTACAAATGAAGAAGACTTTAAGAACATAGGTTTGCCAAAGCCCGATGGGCAGTGCTGTTTTCTGCTGTTCTGTGATTAATAAGTTTGTGCCCAGGTTATGAGCTTTTTATGTGTCTGAGCTATTGATAACTTTGCATTTTTCATCTATCAGACAAAATTAATTGTGGCTTTTACAAAATATAACTTTGTGTAACTATTTAAAGCATGCTATAGAAAAGAGAGGGCAGGATGCTGGCCACCCAGCACTGGCTTGTGGTGTGGAATTACAATGAACGTACACATCTCGGTTCTTTTTATTGTCTGATGCAGCTGAGGGAAAGGAGTACTGCTGTAAAAAATGTTAGTATCTGTGTAAGCTGCCTTCCCTGCTACTCCCGCTGAGAAGGTAGACTTGTTTATTCACTTGGTTGAGTGCAGACCTATAAAATGTTTAATTTCACGTTCACAGGGGTGTCAATGTAGTGCATTGGAGCACAAGGCTTGCTTCTGTCTCTGCCACAATGTACCTCTCCTTTCTGCAGTATCTGAGCTCCAGGCACCTGATCTTGTGCATCTTGTTCCCCTTTGTATGTTTCTTTTTCTTCTTTTTGCTTTTCAGTCTTTGAGCCTGTGGACAGGTAATCCTCAAAGATACCCTAGTGAGATTGCTGATGGTTATATCTGACAGACTGCGTGATGCGTTAGCAAACATTAGAAAGTAAAATAATTCATGGAAGTCATGACACTTTTCTTCTGGTGTCAGCTAACCTAACAGATTCATCTGGGTTTACACAACAGCTGCTTAATCTATTTTGGCTAAAGATGGGGTCATTCTTTATTCAAAATGTAACTAATTTAATTGGGCTTAAGCCTATTTGAGAATTTTTTTTAAACTACAGTTAAAAGAAAAATGAAAAACTTTTCATCTGCAAAAGAAATTGTGGCCTTCAATTTTGAGAAATTATTTGAATTAGTTCAACCAGACCGAGCAATAACAACGCCTGTACAGGCACTCCAAAATGGATTTTTTTCAATAACTGTTAGCCAGAGTGAGAATAAGCTATCATCAAGGTCAAGTAAATATCTCATTGTATTTGCTTTAGAAACATTTTACATTAAATGATTGTATCTCTTCTTATAGAAAAAAGCTTTTAATTTTGACGAGCCACTTAACTGAATTTCTGTCTCTGAAATAGCTGGGGGACCATGGGAAGTTTCTGCTTAGCATTTGGTTCCATTAAGTATAAAAACAAGAAAAGCACTCCCGATATTTATATATGCAAGAGAGGTGCATGAAAAAATGCTAAATTGCCCTGCAATTATTGCCTATTACTTAGGTCCTGGAGTGTGGAAACTGCTGTGGTACTCCTCATCAAACTTCATCTTTATTAAAAGTTTTTCTCCCTGCATCTTCAACTTGTATATACATGTTCCTATTTCTGCAAGCATCTGGTTTAGTTGAATCAAAGTTTCAGGAAAAAATTAGGAAATACGGTTTTAGTTGCCGGAGGATTTGCTGGTTGTGTGCCCTGTAAATCTTGAAGCACTTTTGTTTTCCAACGGCGGTTTTGAGAATGTAGTTGTTGCATGCGAAAACATCTTTAATGTATTTAATTAAATTTGTGAGTGTAGGTATGATTTTTATATGGTGCTATTGTCTTGATTGTAAAAGTATTGACAGAAACGAGGCACTTTATTCCACTTGAAAAGGCAAAAGTAATACTTGGACATAAAAAGGAGAGGCAGAAATACCTTGGCTTTTGAAGAGGAGTTTCTTACATCATAACTATTTTTTTTCCCCCCCTTTGTTTCCTTAACTTCCTTACAAATGCCAGACTACCTAGAATATGTTTACGTAAAGCACAGGGTTAGGGGTCCATCAGTTTGGTTCTGTTCCCGGAGTAGCCTATCATTTTCCACACTAAATTGTTCAGGAAAGCATTACCTATATTGAATGGTACTAATCCTTGCATAACATCATCTCTGGCTACATTTATTCAGCTATGAAACAGGGACATTGTACTTTTTGGAAGTAATAGACTTTAGTTGTCTCTGTGAGGACATATGTCTGACAATATTGTTTTTCTTTTGTCAATAGTTTTGAGTCGGTTTCCTTGTGTTCTGGCTACTTTGTATTAAAAAGTAATTGAAAAAATCTATTCACCCCCTTTTATGTGTGCTGTGATGTGGATGGCAGTGGATCTGCTGCAGGCCTGGCAGTTGGCATGCTGAGCTTTTTATGTTACTTAAAAGGGAAATAGGGGTACGGTGTGGTGTTTTGGATCGTATAAAGTTCAAATTGGTCTTTGTCTCCTTTACGCACCTTTATAGAGGTCATCGTGTATGTGGCAAATGCACTTCTATATAATAGTCTGTTATGAAACTTAAAGGACAGATTTTTAAAGCAGGATTTCTCAACTCTCTATTTGGCTGATGATCTGATGATTGATCTGATGGCATAAACACCTGTAAAATAGGAAGGGATAGTTATTTTACTGGATTAGTGTGGATTAATTCATTAATGTTTGTAACAGGTCTTCAAATCCCTACGTGCTCTAGAAATCCAAAGCTTTGTTGATATATTTCTTATTTTTTTAAGTACTGTTGACTTTAATGTGGTTAATGGAAGGAAATCCAAAGTACTTGCAGTACTTAAGCCAAACAATTATCTCCGTTTTACTGACAGTGGAAGTACTTTTGCAGAATTCAGTAATGGTTTTAGCTGTTTTAAGCTTGCAGCGGGAAGGGGCTCTGGGAGTTGCAAGTGGTAGTAGATGGCGAATAAAACAATGTCTAGAATTTCAGCTGTAAAACCGAAATGCACAAACCCCTCCACTACGAAGGGAACATCTTAGTCACAAGTGCAGCAGCCTCTCCCGCGGGGGGGGACGGGTAATTCCAGGGAAATCACCGGTGGGAATCCTTATTGTCCAAGCAGGGAAAGCGGGGCTTTCCGGCCAGGAGCAGGGAAAGGCGGGGAGGGGAGGGGGCCTTGAGTAACTTCCTGGGATTCCCGGCGAAACGTGGGGAGGAGTCCCGCGGTTCGGGTTAGGAGCTGGTGCCCTACTCGGAGCTAGCAAAGCGTGCGGGCAGCCTTGAGTAGAGCCGCCCCCCCCCCCGCCCGGGCTCGGCTCCCTTCGCCGGAGCTGCCCGCGTGCCCCCGCCGCCGGCGGTAGGGGGCGCCGTAGTGCCCGCTGCCGCGCCCGCCCCTTCCGCCGCGGCGAGGTGGGCGGAGGAGGGAAAGGGGGCCGGGTCCCGGCGACGCGGGCGGGCGGGGGCGCGGCAGGGGGCGCTGCGGCGCGGTACGCCGAGCGCCCGCCGTTCCGGCGGGGATTGTCGGGGGCGGGCGGCGCGGCCAGGCGCCGCGGACATGCCCGAGCGGCGCCGCCGACATCAACAATAGTCCGCGGCGGACGGGCGGGGAGCCATCGCGGGCGGGGAGCGGCGGGGCGCCGCCGCGCCGAGCCTTCCCCCCCCCCACACCCCCTTACTCCCCCCCCTCCCCCCCCCAGCCACCCACCCACCCATGGAGGGGCCGTACTCGCTGGGGGTGAGCGTGTACTCCGACCAGGGCGGCAGGAAATACATGGAGGACGTGACCCAGATCGTGGTGGAGCCCGAGCCGCCGGCCGAGGCGGAGCGCGGCCCCCCGCACAAAGGCGGAGCGGCGCCGGGAGGCCCGCGGGCCGCCGAGCCCCTCGCCGAGAGCGGCCGGCGGAGGGGAGGCAGCCCGCGGGCGCCGGAGGAGGGAGCGCTGCCCTCCGGCCCCGGCTCCGGCCGGCGCCCGCGTCGCTCCGTGGCCTTCTTCGCCGTGTGCGACGGGCACGGCGGCCGGGAGGCGGCCCAGTTCGCCCGGGAGAACCTGTGGGGCTTCATCAAGAAACAGAAGGGCTTCGGCTCGGCGGAGCCGGCCGAGGTGTGCGCGGCCCTGCGCAAGGGCTTCATCGCTTGCCACCGAGCCATGTGGAAAAAACTGCGTAAGTTACAAGCGATTGGCGCTTTCCAGCCGCCCCCCCCCTCCGCCGGGCCCCCGTCCCCTCGGTCCCCGCCGGGGGACAGCAGGTAACGCTGCCGGCCCCGCGGCCTTTCCGCCCAGCCTGGCCGTGCCTGTGTCCCCGTCCCCCCCCATACAACCCCGGGTTCCTCTTCTCCTTTCCGCAGGGCCCTTGCAGCGAGGACTAAGGGGACGGCGAATCCCCCTGCCCGGCATCGCCCCGAGCCGCCGGTCGCTCCTTTTTCCCCATACGCCGGTATCCCCCGAGCGTGGGACGTCCCGCTTTTAGCCGCCTTTTTCTAATTAACACCCACCCCACCCCGCACTATCGCGAGTCGCGTGCTTGAAAACCTCTCCCTCTATCTCTGGGTTGGGAGCCGGGCACCCGGTGGCATCGCTGCCATCCGTGTGCGGGGAGGGGAGGGAAGAGCGGGGATGGGGTTTGAGAGACTCGGTCGAGTAATTCGGTAAAACAAGGGGAAAAAAACTGGAGAGCAAACTGTGGGAGAAAAGCTAGAACCGGGGGGTGAGGACACACCGTAGGACGATTGTGCCATGTAGCTGAAGATGGTGCGATGGTAGAGCTGCGGTTTGTTTTCAGCGTGTTGCAAGTCGGATCTCCGCGTTCGATTTGTTGGGAGGGTCTTCATCTTGTTGACTTGGGGAATTGCACAGAACTCGCCCTTAGATTTCCCTTGTCCGGAGTATCATGAAAAGACAAAGGGGGAAAAAAAAAAAGCAAACTTAAATGGGCTGGGACAGTGGTTTTTCCCCAACTGTGCCTTGGTTCCAGCTGTTTCTGTCAAGTCCTGATGGAAGGATTCAAAATATGGCTGTTTCATAAAAGGTAATCATTTGCTCGTTTTATTGTTCGAGCATCGGGGAATATGCAGTGTACCTGACAAAACAGAAAACACACTCGGTATCCTGAAGATTATATACATTGTTTGCTTAACTGCAGTAAGCTAGAAGTTGGGGTCCTAAATAGGTGAGTGTAAAGGAGAGGAGAGTGACAAGACAGGTGACAATCATCATTCTTGTACTCTTCCTTCTCCCTGAGATCAAGTGAGACTGCAGAATTGAGTTTCTGAAAGGCTTTTTTTTGTTGTTCCTGGTAAGGTGAGGGTTATGGCTTAAAAGTGTGGTTGTTATGAATATATAATCTGTGGAGTGTGTGCGTGTATTGTGTATGCATTTATGTATTCAAAAGCCCCAGAAAGAGAAAATAAAAGAACCGTGAACAGCATATGAAGACTGGCAGGAAGGAGTGGAGCACAGTGAAATTGGATCAAAAACATAGACAGCGATGCTGGCAGTTGGGCTTGGGAGGCAAATGTAAAAAGCAAGAATTCCAGTTAGAGCACCGTGGGGTTTCAACAGAGTGATTCTTGGGGGTGTGGATTATAACGTCAAAACAGTTTCATTTTCCTTTTCCTTGAATAGCAAAATAGGGAAGTTGTACAAATGCCAGATACTTGAAAAGGCACGGGGGAAGGAATGGCAAGGTTGAGGGCACACTGATGTTGGACAGAAAGGATGTCAATTTTAGAAGCACCAGAACTTGACCACAACCTTGATGCTGGGGAACAAGTGGTGAGTGGCACATGACTTCCTGGGCTGCGGACTTGCACGATAAGGAAAAAGATGTGTGAATAAGGGAAGATGGTACGGGGGAAGAAAGATAAGGAGTTCAGTTTTCTAATTGTAGTATCCCTCATCTGTTGTTTGTCACTGTAACTATGCGCAAATACAAAATGCAGAGAGGTGGAGTGACAGAATGCAGGAAATACTATTTTAGTAATGAGTGTTTAGCAAATAGTACTTGGGTTGTGGAACCAATTTAAATTGTTGTGAGAAACAACTTAGCTCAGGCTGCTAGCATTTAACAACATAGTTCTGGCTATGAGCATTTGATGACAGTTTTAGGTAGGCTACATAGTAAACTTCTACGTAGCATGTTTGGTCTTACTGATAGCTGCATGTGCATAACAGCTAGAGTTTTATGGGACAGAAGCATGACTATATCTAGTTTATAACTGCTCATACTATGTTACGGAATCCCAATGCTAATTTTACTTATAGTAAATACTTTTCCATGTCATCGTAAGTAGAGCAGATCTTCAGCTACTGTGTATTGGTGACGCTATGGACATGAAAGGGAGACTGGGTATTTTGGTATCTTGAAATGGGGGCGGGAGAATGGTTTGGATTTTTGGTGTAAAGGATGGAGTCTTTATTGCTTCCAGTTGATGGCCATTGGAAGAGAAGCTCATACTCAGCTGCTCTGTTACTTCTTGGAAGCTGTGGGCTCATCCCAGTGGCCATCTCCTGTGATAGACAGGAAACATACTGATGATGGGAGTACCAGAAAAATTAAAACAGAAAAATACCTCTTTGTCATTGCTGGTAAATTTTGGGTTATTTGTATAGTAATAAAATTATATGTATGCTAAAGGGAACTTTTCTGGAGTAAAAGTTCTTACTGAAGCCTGTTTCTACAACTGGCAGTGGTAGGAAAGGTGTTACAAGAAGCATACTCAGGAGGTCCCAAATTTTGATGTGACTTTACTGAGGGCTGCATAGGTTTATGTTTCTGTGGTAATTCATTTTTTTTATAGCCAAGAGCTTGTTTTTAAATGTTGTATTTAGCTTGATATTATTAAAAATGTTCTTCAGTTTTACTAGTTAGAATTTAGAAAGAGTTGCATACTTCTACTTTGGTTATAACTCTTCCCATTAAATTTAATTGAAGCAATAAAAGTCAAATAATATTTTCATCTCTTGTGTAATAACAAGGTAATTTTCACTGCAAAGTCATAATTTCAGGATTATTCTTAGAAATGTTTAAGAGTTTATGTATTCTTATCTGAAAAGGACCTAGACCACTTGAGGCAATGCAGATTTTCAGGATAATGTAATATTTTTGTGGTATATTGCTGTATTAAAAGTTCATACAGCATTTATTTTTTGAAAGTTTAGTAAGAGTTTTGGAATCAAACCAATTTGAAATGAGGTATTGTAGTTTGACTTAATGTACATAAAACCAGTGAAATAAAAATGAAATACATTCTTTAGCAATATTTAATTTGCAGAATAATCCTGAATCATTCTCAAAAATAAACAGGAGCGGAACTTCCACAGATGCATTTTGGAGCAGTCTGTGTGTTTCAGATCATGTGCCAACCATCACAAGTGAATTTGCTTTTTAGACTGTGGTAGAGTATTTTTTTTTCTGTTACAGATGTGGTATCCAGGTGTAGGATCCACGTTTTGGTGTAACATGTACTGTTTAGGATGGGTGGTTTGTTTTAAACGAATTCCTACCCCTCTCTGCAGTCCCTCCACACGAAGAAGGGTGAAAAAAGCAAGAAGTAATTGCAAGTTGTATATAAACAACTTACAGTCCTGGAATGCTGCATGGATTTGTCTCTTAAAACTGTCTATTGTTGTAAGGAACAAACTGGATTATAAATTTGATAGCTTCAGATAGCTTGAACACTTAACATGCATTCTTTTTTTTTTTTTTCCTCTTTTTTCTATTTTTTCTTGGAAGAGTAGGAAGTGCATCTGTTGAATTGGAAAATGTGGTATTTTGTGGGCAGGTATTGTCAGAGTCTGTGACAGTCAATGTTGTTAGTACCCTGCTAGGTGCAGTTGTGGGTTTACCTCCTTACTCTCCATTCACATCAGCTGGGTCAGCGTGTGCACTGCACTGTTTCATAAACGATGTGATTTTCAGATCTAAAGCCCCCACGCTGTAGTGGAGTTGTGTCTGTCCTGGGATGTATCTGTGTTCTGAGTACATAGCTTAATAATTCATGGCAATAAATACGGAATTAGGGATACAGGCCCATAAGGAAACTTTAACTAACTTTGCTTTCCCAGAGTGCTACCTAGAGGTACTGCTCTGTTGCTGAAGTTGTAGAAGTGGTATGTCATCCACGGACATTTCAGGTATATCCTTGAAGTATGAATTTAGTTTTGAGAGCTTTGTTGTAATTTTGGAATTTCTTTTAATCTGGCAACTTGTTGCGGTATGACAAATGGGCAATAATTTGCTCTGAACTTACTGAAATAAAGTTCTAAACTCAAAAGTGGATGGCATTTAATATTGTTACTTTGAAGGGATGTTACTAATGCTGGTTGTGTGCTTAAGAAAAAGCTGGTGTTTTTATTTAAAGCAGGTGACAATTTCAGTTTGCCAGCTGATGTGCCAGCTACAAAACCAGTTGAGTTTATGAAGTCCGAGTTACAAAACTGAGTGAAGGGTAGTGTTTTTCAAGTAGAGGGGAAAAATTGGTTGAGAAAGATGTCCTATTGCTTAAGTTACACGATTGATAAAAACATGCTCCTGATATGTGGAGGAGTCGGGTAAGTGACTTTCATTTTAATGCTTGAGCTCAGAATAAAACTCAGGAGTTTTGACACTTTTGTTGAGACACAGTCTCTAAAGAAAGGAATATGCTGTGCTGTATACAATACTTATGCCTTGCTCCTGTTTAGAGATAAACTGAAATCCCTTGATGAGAGGCAGATCTAATTTCTGGTTCCGTTGGAGCGTAAAATCTGGGGTTGCTGTATCATTCTTTTTCTCATAAGTGGGTGATTTCACTCTCTGTGCTCTTCATTCCCATAAAGACTGATTTGACTCTCTAATATGTTTTATTGCTATTGAGGGGTTGTTTCACTGACAGAAACTCATTAGTTGCAGCTTGTTTTCTGTTAAGTGCATGGTTGAAGTCCTCATTACCACTTGGTTTCCTCCCTCATTTGCTTTCCATTTGGAATGTGTTAGATTTAATATCCACAGTTAAAATTGCCAGACAAAGTACTTCCAATAAGCTGATTGAATGTTTGTGTTCTTGAAATAAAGCTACTCCTAGGGAGAAAGTGTATTTTAGTATTTAGAACACAAAGCTAGAACTCAGTGTTAGAACTTAAATGTTTAAATTATGCTGGATGTCTTGGTAGCTAACACTGAGGAAATGCAGCTTTTTATCATCAGACTGTCTGTATAATTCTGCTTCTCCTTCAGCACGTCTTCCGTGTCTTCTCTTTCTTGCCTCGGGCATCTGAACATTGTTCAGTGGCACTAGAACTTACGAAATTCCTAATCTTTTGCTTCTACTTAAAACTTCTGAAGTTTAAAATATCTATTTTCACAGAGGGGAAGGTCTAATTGTGTTTTTGTTTTTTTTTCTTGTGTGTTTGTTGTGCCGTAGGAAAATAAATAATATAGTGCTTTGGCAGTCTGGCTTGGGTATTTCCTGCAAACAGAATGTGTATCACGGTGGAATTTTGATGTCGTGCTGTGTGAGCATGACTTGTGAAGTGCAGAAGATAGAATGTGACAAGGAGATGAGTCTCCCATCTGAGTTTGTCTAAAGACGTGAGTGGGTGCAGTGAAGAAGAAACATGAGGTTGCTGTTGACAGTTGAAATCAACTGATAACCGCGAAGTGGAGTACTGTTTTCTGAGGGTGCTGAAGTAGGGAGGAGGACTGGTACGGCTAATCTTTTTTAATTGGGATGTTGTCGCAATCGTTTTGTGGAGTTTTGGAAGAAGATGAACTTGGGTGTGTAGACACAAAAATAGACAAGAAAGGGCATGAAAGAGAAGGTTGGATTGGATGTAAATGGGGAGAGTAGTGTGATAGGAACTGAATGTAAGTGTTTTGAGGGCAAAACAGTTGAGAAAGAAGGAGATTTCTCTAACCATCCTTAGTTCATGCTAGTGTAGGTATTTTATTGTTCTTAATTCAAGGGATATCTTCTGCAGAAGATTTGATGTTATGGATAGCATACTTAAATAGTCTGCATTAGTCAGTCCTCCAAAAGGAGATACAAATAAAACAGATGAGATGTTATTCAACTTAAAATGTTGTTCAGCATAAAAAAGTAAAATAGCATTTTTCTTTCCTTCCGAGGGGATTGGGAATGTCCAGAAAACCTGATTGCCAGTCAAATGTCCAGGCAAAATGACCTAATTTATAACGTTTTCACCTCTTCAGACAGGGAAGTGAACAGTAAATCTTAATGAAAAGCTTGATTGATCCTGCTCAGCACTCAAGGAGCACATCTTCCCTGTTATTCTTCTAGTGATGCTTGGAATATTAAACCAGAGGAGACAGTTTTTTGAATCCTATCATGGTGGTTTGATGCTGGCTTTATATATGTGTACCAATTTAAGCTGTAGCTAGGGGAGCGATGTTACGAAAGTGGGGGGGACCTGAGGGCACTGGTTTGTCAGGCCATACTATAGTTAAGTACACCCTGTATTGTAGTGTTACGCAAGCCTCTGTGACACACCCTTCATCTTGCTCTTCAAAACATTACCAGTTCCACAGAATTACAAACAAAGGTATTTTTATTTGCTTTTTTTTTTTTCTCATTGCAGCAGAGTGGCCGAAGACCATGACAGGTCTCCCAAGCACGTCGGGAACGACTGCCAGTGTGGTAATTATCCGCGGGTCAAAGATGTATGTTGCTCATGTTGGCGATTCGGGAGTGGTGCTGGGAGTCCAGGATGACCCAAAAGACGACTTTGTGAGAGCTGTGGAGGTGACACAGGACCACAAGCCAGAACTTCCCAAAGAAAGGGAAAGAATTGAAGGCCTTGGGGGCAGGTAACTGTCTCTGTGTTTTTTACTTTGGTTTTGATCTCTGCATGCTATTTGTGTCTTTCTGACTGAACTAGGCTTAAGCTAGGGCAAGCAAGCTGGTGAATCTCATATTCTATTTATATTCCTTCCCTATCTGTACTCTGTTTTTTTTCTAGCTTGTTGGGGAATAACTTAGTGTGATCCATTGTTACACTGTTGTGCTTTTTGCTAGTGGTTTATGGTATAAACAACATTTTAACTTCCTGGTGGATCATGCAGCTGAGGTGTGGTTACAGTTCTAAATGTTCACTGAAAACTTTGAAGTGGAGATACTGATATTTGACCTATTTTTCATTAAATTTTGATTAATCTGGGGGGAAAAATATTGCCTTTCCATATAGATAATGGTATGAGCTCTGGAATATCCGGTTTGTCAAGTGGTGGAAACACAGCAATTTTGACACAAAATACTCTATAATTTCTCATGTGTTCTGCATTGTTCCTGTGGTGACAATGGCAGCTGTTGAGTAGGCTCTTCAAAGCTTCTGTTTAAGGAACATTAAAAAAAAAAAAAAATCAAATCCTACATTTGAAATAAGTTCCTGTATTTGCTGTATTTAAATATATGCTTAAAAAGTTAGAATACCACATTTTAACATGTATCTTTACATTAGTGATTTCTTCACTGTGAGGAGCTGGCAGATGTTAGAACATCTCTGAGTTGTGGTTGATGTGCGTTCCCTGTGACTGAGGAAAGCAGGCAGGTTTGTCAGATGGCACTAATGTTTTGAGACAAACCTCAGGGCTCGCATTTGGCATAGCTTCACAGGAGCTCTCTGTTCTTGCGTTCTACAGTACCGCACCAGATGGATGGGCACAGTTTCCTTCTTGTAGCAGTTCAGAGGCAAGAGATCACTGAAGGTTTTCCTGTTGACATTGTTCATATGAGAACCTTGTCAGCTCATTAACCTTCAGGTATTTGTATCTCTAGCAGGTCGAAGTTGATCAGTTAGCTGTATTGGTAGCTTTTCAGAAAGGGTAACTTGCAGTTTTGCTAGGTTAGCACTTGTATAGGTTTCCAAGTTGTGTATCTTGGAGATGGAAAGTCTCTGAAGCTTCAAAGAAGCATTCCCAGGATCTTTGTACCAACAGGAATGGTTAAATTTTTTTTTTTTAAATCTTTATTTTCACTGGTGCTCCTTCTGTTTTTCCCAGGCTGGCTGTTGCAGGCTATTGTCAGGCAAATGGTAGGAGTGAGGTGGACTATGCAGCTGTGCTTATTAATGTCTTCTCTTTCAAGAGAGCGACTTGGGAAAAGTTAGTGGGAGAGCATAATTGAAACTTTCATTAAAAATGAAATTTTCCTAGTAACAGTCTCCAAGTGTGGGATGAGGTCGTCTTTCAGATCATGACTGAAGTTGGCTTTGTGTGGTCATTAGTTGTACAAGTGGATGAGATGGATTTTTAGGATGTGGTGTTTGTGACTTTGCCACACTGTGCATGCGAAAGGATGGAGCGAAACATACCCTTGTTGTTAAGGCCTTTGAAGTCTCAGGAAGTGCATCTTGAATAGCTTCAGTATGAGGAATCTTGAGGCTGTTCCAGAGCTTCTTAGTTTCTAATTACCAATGGCTGTTCCTTGGAAAAAAGCTAGCTTTTAAGTGTCTAGTTCTTAACTTGGTTGGGACCAGGCTTTGCTAGTTCCTTGTTCCGTTACCTTTTCTTGCTTGATGGCTCGTACCCTCTCTGTTGTTTCTTCCCTGCCTCCCTTGCCCAGTAACAGCTGCCCCGTTTACTTGCTCTGTAGCTTCTCCTTTGACCCTTCTAATGCCATCTGTGAGAACTAAAACCAGTGCTCAGTGCCTTAGAGCAGGTGTTAACATTCAAATGCAGAGCTGTTTCTTCCCATCTCCTGTTTTCAGCAGATAGCAACTATGAACAATTCCTCTTTTGTTTCTGCCTGACGTTGGTGCACCGTTAAAGGAAATTCCCCTACAGAAGGCTGCTTCTTTCTCTTGTTTTTTCAACTATACTGTGCTGCTCTTTACTGCCAAACTTTGGCAGATGGAGAAAACTGAAGGAGGAACTACATGATATTTCCACCCGAGTGAGTTGATGTTGATGGTCCTCATCTAAGGAAAGCAAATTCAGATCTGCTTTTTCTCTGACGGATTAAAAAGATACTCTTACATCTGGTTGTTGTAGCCAGCCAGAATTTCTTCCAGGTCTTCATTGCCATGCTTTATCTTTTCTTCTGCCCTTCACCTCTCACTTTTCCCTTTGGCTTAATATGGAATGAAGCTATCTAAGTGATACCATGTGTTTTGAAACATTTAACTGTGCTGTGGACTTCCCTGAGGGTACTGTCATTATTGACCCCATATTTGCATATTTAACTGGTCTCGTGTCATTGAAACTAACTCCCATGCTTTCATTTCCATTCCTTTTAAACCTCTGCCTCTTTCTGACGGTTTTAGTGTGATCAACAAGTCTGGCGTGAATCGTGTCGTTTGGAAGAGACCTCGTCTGACTCACAATGGCCCTGTGCGCCGCAGCACCGTCATTGACCAGATTCCCTTCCTGGCAGTTGCTAGAGCACTTGGTAAGTTGTGCCCGTATTTGGAAAGTGAGACACCACTGCATACAGGCCACTAGAACCGAATTATATCGTTTAGCCAAAACATATAGTTTTGACTTACTTGCTTGCCTTGATTACAAGGCCTTCTGAAAGTCTGGGCCTTTTAAAAGTATTTTTAATACAATATGGATTTCATTTTTCAAATAAAGCTGTAGAAGGTGTCATTGTTGAGTGAAGGACTTGCCCTACAACGTGCAGGATTTTCAATGTCAGTCTTAGAAGGATGGTACTTCGTTTCTGTTGCAAATGAAAAAGTACAAAGCAGTATGTGTCTCCAAGTTGGAGAGCACATTTGTCTTTTTCTTACTGAAATAATAGGACTGTAATTGTTGACTAGGTGGTGGTAAGACTACGTTTTGCTGCATAGCATATGAATTAATTGGGTCTTCCTTTTGTGGTGAATCTGTTTCCTTTCCAGACTTAGTACAGAATGACCAAAGGGGTGAAAGTCAAGTCTGTGTTTTATCTATAACTTGCCTTTGCGAGAGTATTAGTAATGGGAAACTGTCTTGGAGGACGCTTTATTCAAAGGACGAAAAGGCATATTACAGTACCTAGCCAACTTGTTATGAATGGTTTTGGGGAAGTGCTTCAAAACTTAATTTTCGGATACTTCTTGCTCATGAGTGTTAGTGTTTTCTGCTCAGGTTTTTTTCCTTAAATTTATTTCAGAATTCCAGTCTTCTGCAGTTCATTTTGTTTGCTTCCTTCCTCCCTTTGCCCCTGTGAAGAATTCCCTATTCAGATATACCCAGTATGGCTTCAATTTTATGGAAGTGTGGTATCGTATTTTCACCTATGAAACTGTCCTGTGACTTAATTTCTTCTTGGCAGGCTTGACAGTTGTGTGATAGTGTTGTCACTGTTCCTAGATCAGCTGGCAGCATGTCATGGGGACAGTCTGTTCCTGGGACTGTGGTCGTCTTGATAATTGCATAGCATTGCTGTATCTTATTCCAAAGGCCATGATATCTGTTTGACGTGGATTTGTCCAGTGTTAAGAAGAATTTTGCAGGGATAACTAACATTGTAAAAGATAGCTATATATCAAGGAAGGAGTCATAGGTGGCTAGGTGGCTGAAGGGTGATATTTTAATAAAAATAAAATTTTAACTTTATAGACATTTTTCTCTGTATCTTAAAAGTCATTATGTGTCATACTTTAGGCAAGATAGATGCTTGTATGGTTAGTAAAAGTGACTCAAGTTTGAGTAAATCCTTTGGAGTTGATAGATGACTAGCAAACAGATCTTCCTCCATTGAGCAACATATTCCTCTTCTCCCCTTTTTTGCAGAAGGGCACATGTTCCTCATAGGTTACAAAAAGTGTATGCTCAATTTTGATGAATCTTTCATTCCTATGATTGCGAGTTTCTTGTTTGTCTAAATAGCTCGATGACTTTTATCTGATACCTCTCAGCAAGTTGAACAAAAGGATTTGGCTGGGCTTTGTGTCCAGATGGGAATTCAAGGAATGATGCATCTCTTAGTCCCCCACATTGCATTCTTTCCCATTACGTGGATGAAGAGGATTGCTGAAGAGTTCCAGGTTCAAGAAATGAGAACACCTATATTTTAACAATTCTGGGTTTCAAAAGTTACCAGATTTGAAGGTTTAAAAGAGGGCTTTGGCATCTTCAAATCACGGAGAAACAGATTTACAATGTGACAGTGTTTTGGTGTTTGCTTGCTCAAGGAGCCTCCGTAGTCTCTTCACATCCCCTTCTGAGGAGGTATGACGAACCTCCTGGAAAAAGGAACACAGCTGCTTTGCTCCATAGGACCCAGATGGTGCACAGACGCTCACAGTTTGGAAACAGGATTTAACTTCTTTCTGAGGCCAGCATGCCCCTTACGCTGCTTACAAAAGACCTACCACGACTAAAGCCATTTGCATTCATGCTGTTGAGGCCTGCTTGACCTCTTGGCTGGCTCCCAGATTGCTACCCTGGTTGGCACAGCACTGCTGCGTTGGAGCCTCTCCAAACGGAGTAATAACTGTCAGTGTTGACGTATACTGGTTACCAATACTCTAGTCAATCCCACTAAAACCTAGCACAGTGATTATTTTTGCTAAGTCCAAACTTCATTGTTATTCTTGATAGAAACCCCATACAGATCCCAGACTGGACAATAATTTTTAACAGGAGAGCAAGAGTCTGTTGACACTCTGCTCTGAACCGTGGAGAGAAACCTAGAGTTGTGAATTTAGTATCTTTAAAGTGGGAAGATTATCTGATTAGAAAAAATAAAATTTAGAACATCAGTGGTTTTTTTTTTTTTTTTTTTAAATTTGTCTTTTACTTACAACACTTTAAAATATTTTGATGTAGTCTATCCCTCATCCAGTCCTGAAGTCTAGCACTCATTGTAAGGAGTACTGCAGAGGTTTTATATAGCAGGAATAAGACACTGGAGAATTATTGCATTGGTCAAATATTTGGACAGCAGAAAGGATACTGGTGCAATAGAAGTCCTTCTGGCCAACTTAATTCTGTTGACATTCCCTTTACTGTTCTGATTGTCTGCAGTGTCTTTCTGCCCTAAAATAAGCATTTGTGGTATGCACTTTTTATTGCCACTGCTTCTCACAACAGTAGTGACTGCATTTAAGTAATGTTTAATTTATTTATAGCACCATAACAAGTTAGAAATATTTACGCTTCATACTGTCTCTGTAAAGTAGCTGTATGCTGCTTTTCCTGTATACAGGTTTTAAGTCTGCTAACGAAATATTTTAAACTGTAGCAGGGTATTCTGCATTTTAAGCATAGCTACTTCTGCTAACCTTTTCTGGGCAATGAAAACAGCTTGCTTTGTACCAATTTGCCTTGTGATAGATACTTATGAATCCTATGCAATCTCAGAATCATTCACCTCTCAGGATTTGCTGCCCATTCAGATCAGAAGAGCATTTTGTTTTCTTAGAGTGCAATCACTTGAGTAAGTTTCCTGGCACTCACAGTTTCATGGTAACTGTCTATTTTATATGCCTGCCTCTAAAGCAGGTGTGAGGTAACTCAAATTACTTTAATCCCCTTGCGTAAGGCAAGTCTATGAGTGTGCAAATTGCTGGATACCATAGAGCAGATGCTCAGGGGCAACAAGCCGTCATGTAACTTGCTTGTGTGTGACTGTGTGAGTCATGTATTAGTTATTGTCTCCCTGTGGAGACAGAGCTCCATGTGGCACTCCGGAAGGCATTGTAGACTCCCGTGAGCATGCTTACATGTGCATATATTGGGGAAAGAACACTGAGAGGGGAGATAACCTACTCTGTGTGTGTATAACATAATAGCCAGATATATGCTAGTAGAAAGGTTACGTTTCAGCTATGCCATCTGTCTAAATAGATTAACTTATAACTGTTTCTGGGATGATAAGCACAAGACTAAGTGTACAAGATGATGCTGTTTTGTTCCCATGTCTTGAACCTATTGTGGAAAAATGGAATGAAGACTTTTGATCTTTGGAAACCAATTTTGAAGTAAAATCTGGCCATGTGTGTAACTTTCAAAGGTGGTACAGAAAGTAGGGGAAGTATAGCAAAGCTACAGTCTGAGCTCTGAATATCTTACGGTATAACTTGAAACAAGAACAGAATGTAGAAACAAGTAGACAAATGGTGTGATTAATCACTGAGCTTTGTAGGTTGACTGTAAGTGTAACTTAAACTCATTGTAGTTTTCTTAAGTTGCTATTTAAGTTCATCTCCCCAGCTGTCCCCCAGCCTGATCAAGTTGACTGGTAAGTCATGGTGTAATGGCAGAAATGGGTCTTGATTGTTTTTTAAATCATACAGGATCTCTCTTGTTGGTAAATTAGTTCAGGTCTAAATCTAGTAAATCTTTTATGGACTTTTTTCCCTCCTCCTCCCCTTTTCTTGGGAACTAATATAGAGCCAAGATCTGCAGCTGTCAAAGGGGTTGTGTATTAAGGGCTTGCCCTTGCAGTATTGTAGCCATTTGGTGTGTGGGTTTTTGTTTTTTTTTTTTTTCCCCTTAATGAATGATGAAATGTGAACCAAGAACCTGTTAGTTAAACCACTCATTCATGTGGCAACATGAAGTATCTTTCCCCTGTTTTTTATGTGGAAATATAATAGACTCACCCCCATATTTTAGGTGGAGTGGCCTCCACCATACAGATTTGACTTTTCATAAGAACATGAATTTCCTGCTGACCCCTAAAAAGAGTTATGTACCAGAACAGTGAATGCTCAATGTATAGCTGCTACAAGAATGTTGGCTCTGATAGTAATATGGAAGCTGTTTTCCAGAGCAACTTACTGGATGCCAGAATTGTTTTGTGAAGCTCTCTGAACATGCATACCATGAAACCCTAGAGAAGAGGGTATGGCTGACCTCAAATGATCTAAGTAGATTCCTGTATAAGGGTTTAGGTTTTTTACATGCATTTAACTATTTTTTTTAAGTTACCAAATAGAATGCGCACAGTTGCTACGCAGTGTCTGCTTCTTAGTTTTTCCTTCCTGCTCCTTTGTAGGCCCCACCATGAAGATCCCTCACATTGAATTCCATAAGCTAATAAGTTGTATTTAAGTACTGCACAGTACTGTATTTAAGTACTTTTCCGGGTTTTATTGTTAATTGCTTTTTTATCTATATAAAACCAGATAAACTTGGTGCATTTGTGATTCTAATCTTGTCCTAGGGATGTCTTGCTCTAGCTTGTGTAATTTTCTTCACCAAGACAAAATGTATTATGTGTACCTGTACAAAATGCGGAGCGTATGTACTTTGTGGATCTGTGTTATACAGATGATGTGAAGGCATGTGTGGATCCATGTAGCTCAAATGAGAAAGTTTGGAGCTCCCTACCTCCCCCCTTGGCAGACGGGAGGTCTCTGTGCATGCCTTGTTAGCTCTCTCTCCTTTGGCAATGTAGAAAAGCAGTAACAAAACTCTTCTTGTAAAGGTAAAACTTCATCCAGGTTTGGTCAGTGCATTCTTCTGTTTTACCCCTTGTCTTCAGCTGAGCAAATGCTGTTAGGATTGTCTTTTGAAGCTTGAAATTCCACCTTAGTGTTTGTATGAGGGATTTAGTTCAAGGCCAGAAATTGTGAATAGCTTTCTGCATGCCATTTTAGATCTTTACCTCTACCTTTGCATACTAGTTCTTGCAGGCTTTTCTCATGCAGTGTGCTCTGGCGTAGCCCTAGACAGATACTTTTATTCTCTCTTGCCTGTTACTTTGCTAACATACAAGCAGAGATGAGAAGTCATGGTGAAGACTGCCTTATAGGCAGCTTTTAATTCAGAATTTATTTTAAATGTAATATTTTGTTTAATTTGCTGTTGAAATACTGTACTCTTGCCTGTGCTTTCCTTTTCTACGTAGTGTTGAGGGTGGCATTCTTTCAACAGGCTTGACTATGTAAAAGAAGCTCCTAAAAGAGTAGTGAAAGTTTTAAAGCCTCAAGTGCTATCTGTGTAACTTTTCTGCTCACTGCTACCTTCAGTTTTGTCCCCATCCCTCAGACTGAACGGTCTTTAATCATTCCTCGGTTGTATGAAGGGGACATTGCGTTGCATTCATATTTAGACTGCTGTAAAGATGCCCTCTTGTGGCTATAGGACTAGGTTGCCGTGAGTTTTGGTGAAAACATTTTCCACCCTCGCTGAGCCTGGAGGGTTTTAAGTGGTTACTGTCTGTATCCTTGCTGAGATTTGCCTCACTTCCTAGCAGCGCTGCCTCGTTGACAGTGAAAAAAGGAAGTTCTGCAAAGTCTTCTCTTTGTACTAACAGACCTTTTAGATAAAACTTAGATCTGGGATTAATCAAACCGGATTTTCATTTTGGACTGACTTATAAAAGTAAACTTTTCTCTATTAAAACCAAAAGATATCTTTGTATTCAAAACAGCATGCTCCAGAAACATAAATGAAAGACTTGATTTATATGAGTTTTGGACATACTTTTGCTATAAGAAGGCTTTGGGCTTAATCCAGTCCAGTCTACTTATATGATGGGTGGTTTTGTTTGTAACTTCAATTACTTTCCTGGCAGCAGCTGAGTTACAAGCAGGTTTTTTTCATTGTATTTTAAAAGGTAATAGTAAGCAGATAAGATAGACTACATATTTTGATATTTTTATAGGTAGCTAAATTAGTTTCCTGCTCCTTTAGTATATTATTTTAAACATCTATTTTTCATTTTGTAAGATGCAATGTAATTTTTGTGTAGGTCTCTGTATATTAGTGCAATTTGAGTCATGACTAAGAAACAGATATGATTTTTCTGGAAAATGTGGAAGGAACTACATTAATACCATTTTTTTTGGTTTGGAAAAGAAATATGGAAGCCTCACACCAAAAGAAATATTCCTGGTCTGTAAGTTTTTAGAGGACAAGATTAAGTTTTGTAAATGTTTGGGTTTTATTTTGGAACAAAAATAGTATGGCTCACAAAGTGAAGTCTGAGAACCTGGCATTCCTGTGCTGTAATACTAGCCTTCGGCATATCACATCAGCTTGCTATCTTGGCTTCCCAGTCTACTAAAGGGTCACTTGTCTGTCTGCTTGCTTTGGGATAGAATCAAAGTTTTTGGAGCACTTTGAAAAGCCTAGGGAAAACTGTACTCTGCTTTCTGGCTTACTTTTCTCTCCCTTTTTCCCTCCCAGAACTGTGACAGAGGGTGCCATGTAAAGTGAATCTTCCTAAGTTTGTCCTGTATTCCTCAGCTGCTGTGGATGCTGTGCTCTCCAGCTGGCCAGAGAAAGACACACAGCTGACATGAGTATTCTATCTATGCAGCAGCTCTAAAAAGCATTGACTTCATCTGTGGTGCTCTGCCCTTTAGAGAAAAAAAAAAAAAAAAATAAAATAGTACTTCACCCTAGTGACATGGGTTGGCCTTTGCTGGCTTTTGGAGTTGAAGGGTCTGTGAGAATTATTCTTTAAGTGAAGTACTCTTTATGTAGTACTGTTATGGCAAGGATCACTGGCCTGCTTGATTAGTCTGAGTTTGTAGGTTTATGGGAGTAGACTGATGATAGATGAACACTGAAGGCAATTTTTCCTTTTCTTTTGGGCAGTCACAAGTACTGGTTGTTTCCTTCTAGGCCGAGGAAGGAAGAACCTGGATTTTTCTATATGCCTCTGGCTTCAAGTATACTTTGTGGAATTTTTCCTGGGTCAAAGAACAAAAGCTTTATTTTTTTTTTTTTTTCAGTTTGTAACATCTACAGCTCCATTTAGCTTTCAGTAGCTCTAGATTTGTCAGGTGTTGGTCAGTTAGTACCCAATTGTGCTTTAATGTTGTTCCATCGTACGGTTTTGTAAATAAGTTGCTGTGTATTTCCTAGAGATTTTTGAGTTTGAATAGATGATGAGTACAGCGGCATTTAAAACTCAGGGAAATTCAGTTCTCACTGTATGTTTACAACAACCTTGGAATGCTGCTTTGACAGAGGTAATGCTACAGGAGATTATTTGAAAGAATGCATTTTGCCAAAAAATGCATGTTTAATGAACTTTGAAGCTTTGAGTCCTTGAACTAGTCTAGCTCCTCTTCAACATTTGCTTTCAGGAAAAAATTACTTTCCTCTTGTAGTATCTAATTTTCTCTCTTTCTGCTCTCCCCGCCCCGCTATATGTAACGACAATAGTACTGTAGAGATGTGGCTTAGTTGCAGGTTTGTGCCTGGATTTGGCCAAAGATATGGACTACTATTACCAGGTAGTCTGGCAGGCGTTCTAACACAAATCATGGAATGCCAGCTGTTAATTCCTGTTTCAAGCCCACACCTCAGTGTATAGTTCCACCATGGCCTTCAGGTGGGTAACTCGTTGTGGAGGAGAGACATTGAGGCTGGAATTCTCAATACCTATAGCTAGTGGCAACTAGGAAGATTGGGCTCCTGGTCAGGGGGTTTGGCCTGTGATTTGTGAGGTGTGGATTCATCATATGTGTTCCCAGAATCTGTGTGTGCCCTTCAGCAAGCTTATAGTCCTTGGAGTCCCCTTTATAACCGATGTGATATTCCAGATTGTCCCCATGGAGGAGCCTTCTTCCTCTTGGAGGAAGATTCTCTGAAATCAGTATGATTATTACTCAGCTGTTTTCTCAGGAAGAGCAGCAGATGGGCATGATGACATGTATGTAGATGAACCAAAATTAAATAGCATCAGGTTATTTTTGTCATACAGCACAGTATTTTTAATAAAAAAGTGATTCAGCTAATAACATTTGTCATTTCTTCTAAATGAGTATGAACGAACTAGCAAATAAAAGTGTAAAAATATTATGCATGTTGGAAACTGATGCTGCCACTGATTCCAAGATCTGGTGGTTGTAAGATCCCAAGCTCTTGTTTATTTACCTGCTGTCTGTGACAGACATGATGTGAAGAACTCTTGGTGCATGAAGACTTTTCATGGCAATTCATACACAATAATTGCTGTGCTGGAGCTCAGCTTTTCTGTTACAGTATTTATTTTGATCTTGTTGCCAGCTGGCTTGTTTTGTTGTGAGTCTGAGGAGGGAGAGTGCACCTTTATACAAGCAGGCTTGGCTTTTAATTAGCACTTATTAGAAGCATGTGTTTCTGTCTGCTGCTGCTGCTGCAGTGAAGGTGAATTGGTGCTTTTATGAGGATGGACTATCCATGCTTGCTATGGTGAAGTGGAGTAATTGAGTTGAAGTATTCCCTTTCCTGATTCGGGAAAGATCTTTTCAACTGGTTGATAGCTTAAGGCAAAGCTAATGGAAGGAAGTAGGAAGACAAAAAGCTTACTTATTATCTTTAAAAGGGCGGTGATGGATGCAGAAGGCGGCTGCAGGCATGCTTTCTGAAGCCAACAACAAGAAAAGAAAAAACCTGACAAAAACCTTACTCTTAAACTGGAGTTCTTAAGCTTATGTATGCTTTTCAAGTCTGACATTTAATTAATTTCTACTTCTGAAGCCATGTGTTCTGTACAGAAAAATGTAGCCAGTGCTTGCAAATAATACTGTTACTTTTTGTTGCTTATCACTATTAGGAAGCTACTTATGAACATAAAAAAAAAGAAGGTATTAGTGCAAATTAATACCATTCTTGGTTTAAAGGCCCAACCTTAGAAAAAGCTTTTATTTTTTCAAATATACTTGATAAATGAAATTGAAATAACTTGACATGGAAATGCATTTTTTTCTGATGGAGTGGTTTTTACTTGAGGATGGTTTGGAGGAAGCACTTGAACCAATAGAGGTTTTGATTCAAATGTGTTATTCAGATTCAGCTCAGGCCATAGTTGCTGGTGAGGTGACCCCAAACTAATTCGCGTGGCAAGAAAGATTTAAAAATAGAAAGGTTCACTGCGTGAGGCCTTCCAAGGGAGAGGCTTTAGCTCTCATTTTCTGCTTTCCTGCTGGAACCCAGGCACTACTTGTGTTCCTGTGGCTTCTTTCCAACTCCAAAATTTGGCACATGGTGTTCAGCTGGAAAGATGCTCTAACACAGCACTGCATGGCTTTGAAAGTGATGCTAAGGCTGTGGAAGTAGGAGGAATGGGAAAGAGAAATTAATAGGGGAAAGGCTTCAGTCTCTCCTCCTTTGCCCTCTTCTGTTGTTGCTTCTTTGTGGCACCTGTGTGCACAAACACATAAACAGCAAGACATAACTGTGTTTCTGGATTCCTGGAATGGCTGTGGAGGATCTCGGGCTTTAAAAAAAAAAAAAGGCAGCTTAGAACCTTGAGTGTGAAAAGGCAGGGTTTTCTAGTTGGTTTTTTTTTTTCCTCTCCCATGAGCAGGGCTTGTTAAGGTGTTCAGGGCAGCATGCCATTGCGATGCAGATTGAAGACTAATGCTGTGTATGATGTTGGGGAGAAAAAAGGTATTATGTGATCCTCCCCCTCAAACCCCAGCCTAGTTCTATAAACGGTACCATGATTCCCTGTACAAGAAGTAAGGATTTTGTCTCCAGTATTTAAATTGTACCAATAGCTGGAAAGGCACATTTTTCCAAGTTTGGAGTGGGTTTAACAAAGTAAGGCTTTACTTCTGTTTAAGGAGAACTTTAGGTGTTCAGATAGGTTTTAGTTTGGATATGTATGAAGCAGTATGGTTTCACTGTTTTCTAGGTATTAATCTGTTGTATTTCCCCTTTTTCTGGAAATGTTAGTTTTTAGAGAGTAGAAGACATCCTATAAACATAGGTTGGTTTGAATGTGTTTTTATTTAAATTGCTGCATATTAATAAATATGGTGGGAAAGTGACAGCAGCAGAACAGTAATTGTGCTGAAATTACTTTGTATTACCGTTGGTGACTTGAGACTTGGTGGTAACTGTTTTCATGGGAACGTTTTTCTGTTGTTTCCAAGATTGATATTTTCATGTGTAATGTAACAATTAAAAAACATTTTATTCTTCGCTAGGTGATCTTTGGAGCTATGACTTCTACAGTGGTGAATTTGTTGTGTCTCCTGAACCTGACACTAGTGTGCACACAATTGATCCCCAGAAGCACAAATATATTATCCTTGGCAGTGATGGACTGTGGAACATGATCCCGCCTCAAGACGCTATCTCCATGTGCCAGGATCACGAGGAGAAAAAATACTTCATGGTGAGAGCAGCAGCTATAAGTCATTGTGGAAATTTAATACTTTTTTCCTCTAAAAATTGCTTAGTCTGGCATGTATGAAAAGTACCTAACAATGGCATTGTTGTTTAGGCATATTCATAGGCCACAACGTGTAAGTTGTTACTATGGCTGATACTGTGCTTGTATATATTGTCAAATACCATGCCTGTTAACATTATTTAAATTATTTGGTTGTCATTTGGGGGAAATCTGACTACCAGGATGGTGTCTGTGAGTAATAAAGAAGATAACATGTTCCTTCTCTAAGGAAGCTATTAAAAATATTGGCTGAAAATGAGATTTATTTCATGTTAAGATGCATATTACTATGTAGACAATTGTTTATTGTTTTTACATGATTTGTACGAAGTCTGAATTAAATTCTTCTATTTATTTTACAAAACAGTTGAGAATTTATATAGTGGAGCATCTGAGCATCAGATAGTAAATGGTCTGTAAACCCCCTGAGAGACTTTTGTAAAGACCGTTGGATGTGTTACAACTAGGCTATTGATGCAAGTCATTGCATCAGTTTTGTGGTTGAAAGCATTCATATATATGTGGATTCTACCATAAACTGATTTTAAAGTTATATTTCACTAAGAAGAAAGATATGTTTCAATTAATATTTCCTCTTGTGTTTCTGAATCAAGCTACTTTAGCACATGATACATAGGAATATGTATCTCAGGCTGTGCTACATAAACTGTCCTTTACAAAGTCAAGTGGACCTGATCGTTTTCTCTGTCTGTCCCTCTCTAACACAAAGGGAGAGCACCGACAGTCTTGTGCCAAAATGCTGGTGAACAGAGCTCTGGGCCGGTGGAGGCAACGCATGCTTCGTGCAGATAACACTAGTGCCATCGTAATCTGCATCTCACCGTTGCAGGATAGCAAAAGCAACTTGGAAAATGAAGAAGAATTGTATCTCAACTTGGCAGAGTGTCCCTGCTATAGCAGCCCTGATATGAATGTCATGACACCCTCCCGCTGCTGTACCCCACCTGTCAAGGTAACGTTTTTTTCAGTGTTTTAAATGTTCCACTTCTCGAGTGTGGAGCCCACTAAATATGTATCGGTCTCCCTTTTCTTCCCCTAATAGTAATTTCTTTTTATGTAGCTTATTGTGATGTGTAGGACTGGGACAATGGTGTAGTCAGACCATTGCCAGTGATTGAAGTAGTACTTTTAGAAACTACTGGCCTGTCAACTTAAACCACTATTTAATGTTGCTTTTTGTTTGTTTATTTTTTTAAACTGCAGTTTAAAAAGTATACATAGGCAGTATGTATGGCTAAGCAATATATTTCAGTTGCAGGACAGTAACTTGACAGCAATTACCTGGCCATATCCTCAATACTTCCATGTACAAAGCTTTGGAGAAATAGATGAACTTTGAACAGTGTTTCTTAAAAGACTTTGGAACACCAAAGGCAGGGTATTAAAGTATGAACTTCTCAGAATTGCTGGATTTAGGGATACAAAGTTTTTGTAACTCTTAAAATCCTGATTGTTTATTAGTAGTTGTTGAATGTGTATTCCCTCCTTAATGTGGAAGAAATGAGGACTGTAACTTCATGCGTATAGTTCACACAGCTTTAAATGAACTGTTTCTTAAAAGTAAGTCTTCCAAGAACCCTCACAAAATCAGAAGTAGGCTATTGAAAGAGCAGAATCAGACTGTGGGGATCAGAGGTTTAAAAAAGAAAAAAAAACCTCACGAGTCCCTTTAGAGAGTAAGGTTGGGCTACAGTTTCTTTTCCTGCCTTGCCATGTACTTGTATAGCTTGCACAGCTGATGAATTGCAGACTGCTTGTAGATGTGTTCTTAATCTTGGTGTGGTTTGTTTTGTTTTTGTTTGGTTGTGTTGTTTGGTTTCTTGGTTTTTTTTAAGGTAGCCCATGGGTTAATGTACTCAAACACATGTTGCAAAGAAAGTTTTCTTTCTGGATTGGGAGATCTTGTTATCTTCCTCTGGTTGGTTTAATGCTCTTTGTTAGAGGAAAAGACATTCTAATACAAGGTCTTTCTTTAGGTTAGAAGTTTTAACCTTTAACGTAAAGCAGAGCTGTTCAGAAGTGGTTTTTTTGGTTTGTTTTTTTTTTTCTCTCTCAGAACTGGAGTGTAGTTAGGAGTGGATGTTTGTTTCAGTAATTACCAGCTGCTCCTGATTTAAGTAACTGTCCTTTGGGCAAAGTAAAAAGAAAGGAAAAATTAGAAAGGGAGTCCTTAACATTCCCTTGGTAGAAACAAGCTGCTAATAAAATGGCAAGCTTAAACTTTCTGTCTCCTTCCCTTCTATCCAGTATAGCAAAATACATGAAAGGAGCTTAAAATCTAGCAAAATCTTGAGTGGCGAAAAACTATTTGAATTCTAAATACTCCTAAACTTTTAAGTTGTACCATATGTTTTGTGCGTGATCTATTATCAGTACTGATTGAATAAACATTGAGCTATGTTGACTGCAAAATATCCAGGAAGTAGCATTTCTGGATAAGGGCTTAGTGGAATTTTTTTTTTTTTCTCAAGATTCCCCCTCCCCATCTAAGTAGATGAAGTGAACTGTGATGTGTGAATCTAGATAAATTGCAGCAGGTGGTCACAAAGAGTGAAGAGATCAAAACTTTAGACAACTAACACTTTTGGTGTTTGCAGTGTAGATAAGGTCCTATTTTTTTTTTCTTTTTTTTTGCTTAATGTGCAAAACCCAAAAGATAATTTTGACTGGCTACAGGTCTTCATTGATAATACATGTATAAATTAGTTCTATTTTAATGCAAAAGTTTTTCTCCTCTTGGATTAAAATAGAACTGGTGTCGCCAGTTGAGAAACAGAGATCCTATTTTCTCAGTACTTGGTTTTTATTAAAGGTACTAACGTAAAACAGGTTTCTGCTTTACTAACAAGCATCCAACTGTCCTCGCAGAGTATCTGTGAATATCAGAAGAAAAGAAGTGTGAGAAGGAACTTAAACAGAAAAGAGACAGAAAAAGACCACTGTACGCTTGGAATAATTTTTAAATACTTCAGAAAAAACCAAATGTTTCCAGGCAGATCATAATAAATGAAATGTCTTAGTAGTTGTGTCTCCATGTATGTTTTTTTGAAAAACAAGAACTTTGTGTAGCTATCTGTAAGTATATTTAGTAACTACACCACCCTGAGTAATAACTATCTTCTTCATAGTACAAAGAGCTTTATCAGTTAGATAAGAGCCACGATGGAAGGCAAAACATATTTCCATAAACTTTGGTTATGTAATGGTTGGACTGCAGGCTTTTAATTTATATAGCCTTCATGGGAGCCTTCTGGGTAAAATTCAGTGCGTGCAGGAACGCTTGTTGGCTCAATGTTTTCTTTAAAATTAAAATTATGTGAAACATAATTGAGGGATTTGAGACTCTCCCCCCAAAAGGTTGAATACATGGTTTCTTATGCCTTGCCTCAGACATTAAATGGTAGCCTTATTGCAAGGTGCCAGGTTTCTTACGAAGTACAGTCACGCAACTATTTCAGAATATGTATTTTGGAATTTTTTTCTGATGGTGATAACTTGTGAGAGATTAAGGAAATGCCCTTATTTCATGATCCTTTGTGATCCTAGTGATATTGTCAACCTTATAGGAGGGAAAAGCTCCGTTTTGTTGATTACACAAAAGAAAGTATGGCAATAGATGACAATATCCATTTGCAAAACAATACATAAATACCTTTATACATGAAGCTGCAGGTAAATATAAGATCTAAATTAGGTAGGTGATTAATCTTCTTACAAAATTACTGTTGATTTTTACTGAAAATCGATCATTGCAGTTTCTATAAAGAAATGAATCCGAGGTTGTGGAATGATTATAACCCAGAGAGGAGAGGATAGGTCAGCGAAACCAAGAGGTGGCAATGGAAAGGATACTTGCCTGTTATCTTCAGAGAACTGAAAGAAGCACGGATAGCCTTGACTTAACAGCTGCTACCTTCCAAAACAATTAATTTGGAAATAGATGGAGACCAAATCAAATTTTCTCAATTAAACAGAAGTATTTCTTAATTGCATATCCTTCTGGCAACAATTACTAATGCCAAATTAATTCAAGTATTCCTGAGGCCACTGATGAAATTTGATTGGATTGTTGAGAAATGAAATTGGTGATTCTTGCTTTGTTACATCACTCTTTAGCACTCCATCCTCTGACTTCATTTGGCTTCCCAAAGCCTTATCCAATCTCAGCAAAATCCAAACCAAGCAAAAGATGCTGGCAACAAGAGCCACAGTGTTAAGTGTCTTGCACAATAAAAACACAAAACCTAAGTCATGGCTAGAGACACAATTTCAAAAATCAAACTGAGCAGATGACATTGCCAGAGCTGCTCTGTGCATGTCATCTAGTTTTCTTACGGGTTCTGCAAGAACCGAGTTGAAGAATAACCTCTAAAATACCATCCATAATGGTCGTCTCTCTTGAGTTGCTCTATGTAGTAGAAGAGTATTATCTAAATGGTTTTATCTACACCTGGGGAGCAACAGGGGAGTAGAGGGGAGTGGAAAACCAAGTCTAGATGCTAGAAGCAATTCTGATTATTTTCTCTTTTGGACTGCATTTTATTAAACCTTACTTAGTATTAGATTTTTCAAAAGTGCTGAGCAGTTGTGGATCTCTTCTTGAAGGTGAACTGAAGTTGTTCTGGGTTGTGACTTCAAAAGCATCTATTTATTCATCTGAGACGTTACACT
This sequence comes from Buteo buteo, assembly GCF_964188355.1. Taxonomy (NCBI): domain Eukaryota; kingdom Metazoa; phylum Chordata; class Aves; order Accipitriformes; family Accipitridae; genus Buteo; species Buteo buteo. The sequence continues at coordinate 44,781,690 of NC_134177.1, read as the reverse complement.
GACTTAACTCTGATTCAGCTGTGTGTGCATTTGAGTTTTCAGCACATCGTTTTCTTAAAATAGTCATTGTCATTTGCCTTACATTGATGGGTATGTAATGTGGCCTTGAAATTTACTTTTGAAGGACTCTCTGAATAACTAGGGATTTCTTCACAATTAAATCTTTAATAAGGTCGTAATTCATGTCTTCAGGGTACTGCATAAATACTGGTTTTCATAATCCCCCCGTGGATAGTGAAAGCAAGTGTTGTCCCCATTTTCCTGTTGGTAAAACTGAGAAGGAGGCAGAAACACTTCTCAAAGGCTGAAGAAGGGATAAGTACCTGAAGGTAGGGTTAGAAAGTCCCTGGTTCTCAGGACATCACATTACGCAGCTTCTCTTCAATGTACAGAATGACTGTGCTTCATAGAGAGTGGATAGATGTGCTGTGAGGAATGGAGTTGCTTTCTTTCCAAGTTGCAGAGCATAAAACTAGGCAATAGAATGCGTTACTTTGCATAGCAAACTAACTCTATTTTTAGAACAGCTGTGTCCAATGCTCCACCTTCCTGCATGCAATCAGGACACCTACGAGGAAGAGTTTGTTGATCTCCCTGATAACCTGGTTATGCAGTAACTAAGAATTCTAAATGTAACAAAGGTCAGATGACTTTTTCTGCTGTTTGCCCTAATAGTGCTTGGCCATCTGAGAAGGTAGTATAGGTGCATCTATCGCAATGTCTGAAGGAGGGAAGTCACGTGTGGAAAATCATAGGACAGAGATTGCAGGCACTGCTTTCTACGTGGCTTCCTAAATTAACAGCAGATGCATGCAGATTCCTCAGCATTTTATAGCAGCAGAAAGGAAGGTGTGCAGGCTGAGTAAGTCTGAACAGCCCTCCGAATGAAGAGATTATGTGTCTGCCATTATGAGACACTTGCAGATTGGATGACTGAAATAGACGCGTTTATGAAGTTGGTGCGCACAAAGTACCGAGTTCAGATCCGCAATCTGAATCTGTTTCTGCCTCTCAACGTGGAGAAAAGATAACTCTGTAGAGTAGGATTTTTCTGTCCTTGCTAAGGTTTGGAGAAGCTCTGTCACACACTGTCTCTACCCTTAAAGGAGAGTGCAGGTGAAATAACTATATTTATGCCTAAATATTTTTCTTTTCTTTTCCCTCAGCTTTTAGAAGATGATCCATGGCCACGACTGAATGCGTCTGAGCCTATTCCTCCTCTCATGCATAGCAACATGATCTCAGAAAAATATTTAGAGCTGCCAAATGAGATTGCCAAAAGCAATGTACCTTCATCAGGAGCAACCTTGAAGGATTCAGGCCCCCAGGAGGAGAAGTGCAGCAAAGCGTTGGCTTTGAGGATACATGAATCCTACAGTAATGGTTTGTCAGTCAGTCTCTCCCCTTCCAACTCCGCAAATTCAGGCACGGACCAAAAAGGCTTCAAGGTGTCTCCTAATGGCCAAACAAAAGCCCAAGATGCAGAGAGGACACCCACAGCAAACTTTAAAAGGACATTGGAAGAATCCAACTCTGGCCCAGCTATGAAGAAGCCAAGACGTGGCCTAAGTCGAAACATTAGTGTCCAACCAGAAGGCATGTCTGCAACTCCACAGCGCAAAAACTCAAACAAGCTGACCATGCGACGCAGCCTGCGGGGCCAGAAGAAGCTCAGCAATTCACTCTTCCACCCGCCCAGGAAAGCAGTCTGCGTTTGCTGAAGGGCATTTGTGTAAGGAAGTGTATTTTGGTCTGATTAGAATTTTAAAGTTGGTGCAGAAGTTTGAGAATCTTCCTGTTTATCTTTTTTTAAAGTAGAAACTTTTTTTGGTATCAAACAGCTTTATCCCAGCCTTGTACTTGCTTGTATTATAACTGTGAATTTTGTAGATGTGTAGGGTATAAGTCACTGTAAAATGTGTGTAAATTTGTATTCCTTCATATAAATGTAGTCTCTTTTCTTCCTTGTATAATTGTTACAGCGGGGCTAAACCTTGTTTTAAAAAAAAAAAATCCTTTTTGTTAATTTACTAAAGTCATGAATTTGTATACGCTTCTTGTGATGAGAATTTCACAACTTTTTAACTAAAGTAAATTATTAAACAGAATGGAAGATATGTATTTTCGTAGTACTATACGTTCCACCTAAAGTGTGTCTTTTAGAGAATACACTAGGTCTATATTTTGGTTTTAAATTTTAGATTTCTCTACTCAGAAATGAAATGTATGTGGAAGCAGAGATGTTGAGTCTTGCTTTACACAGCTCAATGTCAATTTCTTTATGTTAATTAAAATACTATGCAGTATCTTATTTAGTTGTATTTTTTGTAACATTAATCGTCAAAGTATTTAGCAAAAAAGTGTGTGTTTTAAAACTCCAACTCCCAAAAGCATCCTATAAAGCCATTCCCATCCCCTGTTATAAATGATGGCATTTTTATCCAGGCATAAATGTATGCCCTACGGAGGCATGAATTTTCTGCTATTCCAATACTGATGGTGCTGCTAATACCTTTCAACATAATTTCTTAAATTATTTTATGACTATTTTCATTGAGTATGTGGACCATGTGTATGTTCACCTAAATAAAACATGTGAAAATTTGATGGGGGTGCCTTTTTTTTAATTTCAAGCTTAAGTTCTGTTGAGCACATTTGTATTTATTTTGCATTCATTAAAATCTAATATTCTCCCCTTCTTCACTGTGGCTATGTGGCTTATAAAACAAGACATCTCACATAGTTTTACTGCGGAACTGATCTTGGCACTTTATACAAATGTTTGTTAAACTCCAGCAATATATAACCTGCATTTCTTTAATGGGGAAGTAAAAGGCCAGTATTTTATTCCAGTGGCTAGGGTGGTATTTATAGACTTTAATTCTTTACTGCTGGAACCATAAAACATGGGTTGAAATCAGGCCTGCTATCTATGTATGTTGCCATGGTTGCAGGAATCCTAGGGGGAATTGTATGCTTTCTGAAAATGTGTAATTCTTTTTCATCCATCCTGTGAATACAGCACTGTCTTACAAGATGAAAATAACGGCCTGTCCAAACTGGATCCTCCAAGAATTTATTTCTGTGTATATGGGATGTAACTTAAGACTTAACAATGAAGTTTTGGGATAAGTGATGTTGACATTATACACCACATAAGGGCGGGGGGAAGCGTATAGAGGCGAACAGCAGCTTTATATACTTACCTAGCAGCAATCTTTGCACCAAACTAAGATAGTAATTGTCTATTTTCAATTTAATCTTGTGACATTCCACCTTTTAAGATGCTCACAGTAAAGATGCAAGTGTAACATGATAGTTAGATGAGTATCTGTATTGCCGCTTATAGTGTGTGTATGTAAAAGCAAAGAGACTACAGCAATTTTCTCATTTTTTTTTCTCTATATAGAAGCAAAATTTAAATTCTCATCCAATTCTGCTGCATTCATAAATGCGTGCCTTGTTCTGCCACATTTCCTCACAACAGTTCTAGACTTGGGCTTCTCCAGCTGGAGGGGCAGACAGCAGCTTTTTTCACTTTTAATAAACCAAACAAAATCTACAGTTTTTCCTGGGAAAGCTGCTGAATGATGGTAAGCATTAAACATTCAAAGCTCCTCTACAGTAGACATAAACTTACTTGCTGATACAAACTGCCAGCAGTTTACTCTTGTGTATACTTTGCCCACCTACGTCTCATTTGACTTCTCTGAAATTAATTATCAAAGCTGAGATGGAGAAGTGTGGGAATTTACAGCTCATGTGTGAACATGCTCTCCTTTTGGTAAAATCAAGCCTGAGTTACACCAACTTTTTTTTCTTGTGAAATAAAGCACAAATATGTGCAAAACCACAGTTCTGCATCATCAAGAAGATGCTGAAAGCATGCGTGACTTGCATCACCCTGTTGCACTTTCCAAAAATTGAAAAATAAAAAAAGCCTCTAGTGCTACTTTTTTCCCAGAGGATAACTCTGTGGGGCAGCTTAACCATTGAGAAGCCATGGTTTGAAATTTTCTTCAGAGTGAGAGGAATGAAGAAGAATGGTTACTCTTCCCCGAGAGGTACTTGGTGAAGCAGCGTGCTGCGCGACGCTCTCTGGTAACCGTTTTGATTTTTTTGATGCGTAGGTTATGGCTTGCGGTTACGGAAGTCGGGGTAGATTCTCAGAACAGGTCGCTCGATCCTGACATTGAGGTGCCCGCTGCCTGGAACGGCGAGCCAGAGGCCCAGGCTCCCTGACGGGAAACCTGACCGGCTTGTGAAGAGCTGCCTACCAAGGCGGTTACTCAGCTACAGAGAACTGCGTCACCCTCAGGAATCTGCGCGGACACCTGTAAACATCCCTCTGCTTGCGACAGTGCTGCCAAAAACCCCGAACTCCGAAGAAATCCTCTCAGGCGCCGTTGGCGGTAAGCTCTCGCGGCAGGGAAACGCTCCTCCCGAGGCTCCCGCCCTACCTGCTGAGGGGTACCCTCGACCCCCAGGCCCCCCCTCACCCTCCGTCGCCCTTCTACCGCCGCATCCCCCCGCCAAGCACCGAGGGCAGCAGGGCCCAGACCTCTCCCTTCAGCCCCGCTCACCTCCCCTCACCGCGGCCAAACCTCTCTTCCCCCGGGCGAGAGGCGAACGCCCGCCCGCCCGGCCTTCCCCTCCCCCCCTCCCCTCACAGCCCGCCGCCGCGTCACCGCCCCTGTCGCGCGGCAGCTATAAACACTTGCGGCCCTCCCCGCCAATGGGCGGCGCGGCGCGTGACGCGCGGCCCCGCCTCCGCCCACGTGCGCGGGACGGGCGCCGGCGGCTCTCGCGAGATCCCGATGTAAACAAAGCCGCGGGTGGGGGCAGCCCGACCGCCTCGACCGAGCTCAGGGCGCAGCCGCTCCTCCGTCTCCTCCCGGCGCCCCGCCCACTGCTGGACGAGCGGGGCGGGGGGTTGGCCGGCAGCGAGGAGCGGCCCGCCTTCGGAAGCTTCTGATTGGCTAGCAGCGCGCGGTGCGCTGGGTGTCATTCCCCGTGGGGGTCCCAAACACTGTCAGTGAGGAGCCGGGCTGAGGGGAAAGGGCGGCAGGTGAGGGGAGGCGGGGGACGGGACGACGGGGCGGCCGAGACCGGGGCCCGGAGAGCTGGGTGAGGGCTGTGGGGCGGGCCCGGGCTGTGGGGGAGCGCTGTGGCCGGCTCTGAGGGCGAGCGTGGGGATGTGAGGCCGGGCAGGGGCCCGGGGCGCTGAGGGAGGGAGGGCGGGGGCCTGAGGGAATCCTGAGGGAATCTGAGGCGTGAGGAGAGGGGCGTCCGGCGGGTCTCGGCTGGCCGCGGCCTGATTCCCGGAGAGGCCGGTCAGGTTGGAGCGTTTCGTTCTGAAGTTGCTCAACAGCCGGTGGTTGAGGGTGCCCCGGTTTTTTTTCCGGCCGCGGTCCTTTGTGGGGCCGGTGTTCCCGCCTGTGGGAGGGTTCCCGCACGGCAGAGCCCCGGTGTTACAACTTCTCAGGTGCTCGGGGCTGTGGTGCAGGTGACAGCACTCAGGGCTGAGGGGAGGGCGACGAGCACCGGCTGGCGCAGGTGTCCCGCTGGATTAAGGCATCGTATGAAGGGATATTTTACCCTTTATGTGTTATTTTTTTTCTTTTAAGGTTGCTTGGCGTGCACGTCAAACTTCAGTTGTACTGCTGAACGTTTTGTTATTAATTTCTATGGGGCTAAGTGTTTATCCTTGCCTCGCCTAATGAGACGGCCCTTACAAAGACCGCCCAAACGTGAAGTGATGCTGATAACCGATACCACATTGGGGATTTGGCTTTTTCTGTCGCTTTATGTACTGGTTCTTGGTTTGGGGCGGGGCAGGGGATGTGTGACAATGGAGCAGCTGAATGGCGAAGTGAAGAGGTGGCTGGGATCTGTGATGCTCCTCAAGTGTTTTTTGCCTTTAGGAATGTTATGCTGAATTTTCACACGGAAGAACAGAAGTGTGAAGAAAAACTTGAAGACGGCACAAAAAGCTGACATAAAAAAAGTAGAATGTGTTCCATCACGCTTTTTATGTTAGCTAAAACGTAACCCATTACAGTTTTCAAGAGTACAGTACGCTGCAATTGTGATTGTACATTATTTTTATATAATTATTTTCTAAGACAACAGCTCATCGGTAAATAGTGGTTGTACGTAATGCTGATGATAACTGTGTATCTGTACCACTATCTTTAATGTACAGTTTGAAGAAAATTTTCCACTTTATCGTGCAGGTCTGTGGGGTTTTTTTTTTGCTTTCACATACATTGCAGGAGCTGTAGTGATTGAAGTACTGAAAAAAGAAGTTGTTTGTTGGGGTTTTTTAGTATTTTTTTTTTAAGTGCTGTAAAGGGGCATAGTGCCTTACAGGTTTGTATAAGTGAAGTTTCTTTCTTCAAGAGGTCTTTATCATCCTGAAGACTATGTCAAGAACTGGTGTAATAAATAATCCTGATACAAATTATTATTAAAAAGAAATGTGTTTCTCACAGGTACCTGAAAAGAAACAATGGCGACAGAATCTCCACGCCGCCCTAGTCGATGTACTGGAGGAGTGGTGGTTCGCCCACAAGCTGTCACGTAAGCATGTTCTAGAAGAATAGCCCTTATTTGAAGTGGTTTTTATGTTGTTGTAGCAGAAGAACCTAGCCTGAATTTTCTTTCAAAGCCAGCTGTGAGGGCTTGTGTTGACAGTACGGGTTTTTTTGCATTGAGTATTTTCCAATAAAATAAAGTAAACGGGTGTTGCATTCCTGTCTCCTAGGACTGTGCGGGTCAAACTGTCTCTGTAAATGGGTTGCTTTTCACTTATATACCAAAACCTTCAAAGTTGTACATTTTAAAGATTACTATATTGTAATGTTTTGTTGTTTGTTTACACAATTTTGTTTGCTGTGCAAACACTACACTAGCTGTAGATCAGTGACTGCAGACTCCTTCCTTAGGCTAGAAGGAACGTGCGTAGCATGTTCATTTCTTGCTGTTCTTTTTAATAATACCTTGTCACAGGGGTGGATATACTAAAACATATAAGCCTGTCATTGAAAGTCTTCAGTAAGTAGAATTGTGGATTCTAATTTTTTTTGCTTAAGAGAACAAAACCAAGAACAAAGGAAGAAGCTACCTCTCTCCAGTCGGAGTGCATAAGAGACCATTTTTTTGCTTGGGCATCCTTATTTTCATTGTGTTTACATGAAAATGCTTTCATGGCAAAAGAGCTTAGTAAGAGTCTAGAAGATTTATGGTCTTGTCTTTGTTAAAGGATTTTTGGAGCAGTTTTTCTTGGGGATGTTTATACTGCTGAATTGTTGCTGCAAAATGGCACTATATTGAAATGTTCACTTGTGCTATCAGTTTCAGCGGCTATTAGTTTGCCACTGGAGATAGTTGTGTATTTTGACATCAAGATGAGCTTTATTTTTACCGGGGAGCACAAGAAACCTATCATTGTAACACAGAAAGTTGTGTTAGAGGTTTGTCTTACAGCCATGTGGTAGAATAAGCTTTTTTTTTAGGTTGCAGAATTCTTCAACAAGTGCATTTCTGTTTGTAATGACCTTTTCTTCAAAGTAAGTTTTGAACAAATAGTAATAGAAAAACACTATTAGAATAAGGTCATCTGTTCTTTTGTTTTATTAAATATGGTGGCTTGTTCTTGAGGTATACCTTCTCACCTAAAAAATTGCAGTATTTTTGATGAGAGTTTGTGTATGTTGCGTAGCCTGCAGCAGCATTCTGCTGCTTGTGTTAAACTCCTAGATTCTTACTAACAGAAGATTTTTTTTTGGGGGGGTGGGTTTTGTTGTTTTGCTTGTTTTTAAGCACTTTAAAGATATCTTCTTGGCAGTTTTTCAACTTCAGGAGACATTTAGAGTACCTATAGTGAATAAAACATTTTCTAAACTTCAGCTTTATTTCAAGACATACTGGTGGGGAAAAAAAAAGTACTCATTTCATGAGCTGAAAAATGAAGACAGTATGACTCTTGCTGGTAGGCATTCACGTGAGAGCTTCAAACACCTTATTTAATACTATACCTGTAGACAAGTATTATTGCTAGGTAATAAAGGGTTCTGGAGGTACACAGACACAGTTTTGGTGACCTACATAAATCAAAGAAGAATCAGCACTGTAAACCACAGCTCATTTATAAGGCCTCAGTCTAAAGCAGTAACACAAACTTTATTTGATCCAGTAATCCTTGGATTGCTGAACAAAATCTAGTTTTTTTCATGAGTTGGAATAAGCTTTCTAACCTTTAAAACTTTGTGGTTTAGTTTTATCTTTGTTTTCAGGGAGGAGTCAACCAGTTAAGCTGATCCAGGTGTTGGCAGTATTTGACTTGAAGTATCTTCCGTATTGCTGTGTATAGGGCAGAGTACCTAATTCTTAAATACTAAACACTCCAATTTCTGTTAAAAAATCTTACACAGCAGTTTCAGAACACATGAATAAAGCGTATGTGACTTTGGACATCAAAAGTCTAGATTTCCTAGTTTATGATTTTTCTTTGTTGCTATTAGAAATCTTGAGTTGGCACAAGAAAAATTACTACCAATATGAAAATTAATTTGGGGGCTGCCAAAGCTGTTACCTAAAGAGTTAATTCTGTTTTTTAAATTGTCTCAGACTTCATGAAGATAGTTCTTGTTGCCAGCATGTTTCGGTATTACTCATTACAGAAGGCGCAAACTTTTTGCATAGTTTCAACACCGTCTGTCTAACATAGTCAACCCACATTGTATGTTGCTCAGCAGTTACACAAGAGACTTGCTGCTCATGCAGGGATAAGCTAATGAAAGCATTAGTTTAAATCTACCAGAACAAACGTATCTTGCACTATATACTATTCTAAATCATTGCTGCTAATGAACTTCCAAGAAGGAATAAGCTTTCCAAGCTACAAAATCTTACCTGAAAATACCTCTCCTGCCCCCAGGCGCTACCACTTACTTCATCAGTGTACATAATGCATATGAAGTCTTAAAGTTCACTTGCCCCACAAGGAGAGCTCGGGCCCTTAGCTTAAGTCCTCATCTTCATGTTGTAATAGCCAAATCAAGTAGAAAAGTAGAAGAATAATTTCCAAATGCGTGTTCTACTTCAGTCAGCCACTCTGATGTGGAGAACATGGAGTCATTTCTTGACTGTTACATTTTATACTTTTCCCCCAAGCAGTTATTTCATAAACAGGTATCACTTAGCTTTTTACAGAGTTTTAGGCTGCTATTTATATTGTCAGAGTGTTTGGCAGTATATTAAGTAACTGCATTGCATACTTAATATTTTCCTTTGCGCTAAAAATTGTATGTGTTTTCTCTGGTGAGATTTCTTATTTAATAAATTCATGCCTGCTTCTGAACTTCAGTGGTAGTTAAAATTCTCCTTCTGTTTTCAAGGGAACAGTCATATATGGAAAGCGTTGTTACGTTCCTTCAAGATGTTGTGCCACAGGTATGTGTAGATCTTTTAAAACTATTTTTTTCGGCGTACAAAGCAGTTGAAGTGTGTGTCAGGTGGACCAAAATACCATTGAAAAACAAAAGTCAATTTTTTTTGTTTTTTGAATGTGAATCTTGAGACCAGGTTTTTGAAAGCATAGACTGCGTACCATCTGAAGATTGGGCCTACACATTTCCTCTTATAGGTAATAATTAAAATGAAAGTCTTAGCTACATAGAAACTGAAGCATTACAATATAAATAGCAGGAAGAAGATTGCAGCCTTTTCCTACGACAATTTTGGCAATAGAATAGCTGCGGAGGGGAGAGGCTGGGCATAATACTTGCTCTGCCTCTTACAAATACATTTTTTCTAGGTTGTAGTTGGAATCCTCTGTATGAACCCTGGCTGGATTGGTGTTAGAACAACTTGGTAGACACTCTTTGTCACCTTAGCTTTTATCATTGGCTGAAAAGGAGAAAGTTTCTTTTGCCTCCTTTACTCTCTCTTTTTTATCTTGTTTCCTTAACTTGCCTCAGAATGTCTTGGCTGCTGTGGGGCTGTGGAGCTCTGGCTAGCTCGTTGTTCTCCAGCGTTCTGCAAAACAGAATTCCTCGCTCTGCTTTTTTATTTTATTTTATTTATCCCCCCCCCCCTCCCCCCATTTCTGGGATCTTCCTCTCTGAAGAATAACTATGAAGCTTATGTCTGCTCTTGGTCATAGTTTTTGTAGGTAGCAGCAGCATGAAACTGGAACGGTCGCTTCTATATTGCTCATGGGCCTCTCCGTAGCAGAGGGGAAACTAATTTTGTTTTGTTACTCTTTGGGGAGGCTGTAGTCTGCAGTGGAGAAGCATTGCAGCTAATTGTAGCCTCAGGAAACTATCTTAGTTCTTATTTGAAAGATTATCTTCATTTGTTAGTCATTAATTTCCTTAATAATAATAAAAAAAATTCCTTTCACTAATACCAATTTGTGAAATGCATTTTGGACTCATGGCCAAAATTAAAAATAGTCAAACTTTCATTTAAAAGATTGCTGCATTCTATGCACACCCCTATTCTTTCCCCTCTGTAGTTAAAGGATACAGTCTGTGTTTTATTTTACAAATCAGTTTGCCTTGGAAGCATGGAATGTGATTTGTTTTGAAAAGTAATACCCACACTTATTTTTTAAATTTGTATTTTTAGTTCATGTTATTGTTTTTCTGGCATGTGATTATACAAGCTTTTTTCATATTTAATCCAAAATACTGCACAGTATTTTGTTATAATTCATTTGGAAGTGATGGTATTTCTACTGTAGCTCACATTCTTACTACCACAGTTTCTCCTGAGAACTGTAAAACTTGCAATTTGGAAACACTGCAAGTCTCCCTCACAGTTTCTTTTTGCATCTCATCTTTTTATGGGAATCTGTAGAACACAGAACTGAAACATGGATCTGTTCTACTGGAATGACATTTTATTCTCTTTTAAATGGCTATATAAAAGATGTCACAAATATAACTAAAACATGTCAGTAAAATTAACTATGTAGTAAAGGTCTCCTTCTTTCCTCAGTCTTGCTTACAAAGCTTTTAAGTGAACTAAAGAGAATTTTAAAAGTAAAAATGCCTCACGTGAGAACCTCTAACATTGCTTTTAGAAGTAGTGTACAACTGCTAAAGTTAAAGATTGTAGAAGCCACTGTGTTTTAGCTTGACTAAATTACTGTAGGTCATGTGGCATTTCTAACCTGCTCCAGCAGACTTATTGTTATATATGTCTTGTCATTTCTACATTAGTAAGTGATGTTACGCTTGTTGAGTTATATTTAGTATGGTGTATGTTGGTCATGGAACCATTCATGTTTGAAACAAAACCTCACAGGAATACTGGCGACAACAAGATACATGTATCTCTGTTTTTCTAACTTACATTCCCTCCTGTGGTCTACAGAGGGAGAAGAAATGGTATTAAACTTTCTTATTTTAACCCTTTTGCTTTTTGTCCAGGCCTACAGTGGTACCCCACCAGCAGAAGAAAAGGAGAAGATCATTTGGGTCAGATTTGAAAACGCAGATTTAAATGGTATGGCTTCATTTTCTCTCACTTATTTTTGTGATTTTTTTTTTTTTTTGGTCCATGTACAATAATTTCAGTCAGCTTTATCAGTAAGCATTGTTGACTGAAAATTAAGTATTTCATTTCCCTGTTCTAGACAGACTAAGTTCTAAGTGAATAACTGCACTTCCATTCAGTATCTACCAAGTAGAACAAATAGGCCTTGTGACTTCATCTAAAGGCAAACTAACTTCTGCTTAGGAAGAGGGGCAAAAAAAAAAAAAAAATCCATTTCTTTTCCTTAAGGTAGTTGAAAACAAAGCAGAGAACTGAATTTATTTCATCAGCTGTTTGATTTCAAAGCCATATTATCTAACTGTGAATCCAGTCCAGGTGCCAGATATATTTTCAGTGGGGTGATAGAATTTGGAGTAACCTAGAAAGGAAGAGCAGTGAGGTAAAATGAGCAGGAGATTCCATGATGTCTTTCAGGGAAGTAATAGAGCAAACTCACAAAATATTCTTAAAATGTACCTTATCACTTCCAGTGTATCTTAATAAATCATCAGCAAAGACTATTGACAGTGCAGAAAACAGATCTCTAACCGTTTTAAGAGAAAATGGTGATTGTTAAAAGCTTTTGCTAAGAGTATCAAGTAGATTCCTCCCCTTAAGATCTGAGCTGTTTTACCCGTCTATCCTAGTTACCTTTTTTTGAATCGGGAAGGTTAGGCACTGAATGTGAAATGGTTGAAAGGTGCTATCAGGTAGTTACTTGAATGAATTGAACATCTTGGAGTTGTTTGTGGTGTGTGCTATGTGTGCTTGTTGTAGCTGGGGAACTAAGGGACCTGCCTTCTGGAGAACACTGGATTGAAGTCTTTCAGTGGATTGCTGTTTCTTGTCTGCCATCTTATTTTCCTGTCTAGAGCTCTATGGTAAAGGCCATTCTGGTCTCAGATGAAGTAATAGCAACTGTAGCCAGAGCTGTGATGGGGAATTTTCAGCCTTTCCAAGAGGTTAATAGGGAAGATTATATGTTTTCCAGCTGTTGAAATGGCACAGAGGCTGGCAGTTCATAAATTCAAGGGTTTTAGAACTATCAACCTGTAGATGGCATTATGTCCAGCTTTAGGCTATCTAAGGTTTGTTTGCTTGTGGTTTTTTTTTCCTCATATATTCATTTTTAAAAAATCTCAGACATTCCCTCTTTAGGTTCTTTTCTGTAGTGTAACAAAAAATCTTTAGAATATTCTTCAGAATTGTTCATATTCTGTTTGAATTTACTTTTATGCAGCCTGATCTGATTGGGCCGGAATACATCCTCTTTTACCATCCTAAATATTTCTTCTCTTTCGTTGATGCTTACATGCTTGCAGTGGGCTTTTGTTCATTCTGTCATGGTTGAAACTGTAGTTTTAGAGGGCTTAACTCAAGAAAAGCTTAATATTTTTGATTATTATGTCCTGTAGCACTTTTCTTCCTGGGGATTTTCTTCTTTTGGTAAGGTTGATGTAAAGATTAATTATATAGTATCTAGAAATAGTTTTGACCAGTCTGTGCATTTGTAATTTCTGTATTTGTTAATGTTTATTTTGTTGGTCCTTTGCAAATTTTTCTTTGTTTGAAAAGTTTGCCATGTTTTATTAATCATTGGAGAAAGAATTACAGAAGTTTTGGGGGTATTTACTGACAACCCACAATCCAGAAAACTTTTCTGCATAATTTTAAATTTTATTGCTTTCTAGCCTCTCTGTGAAACTTTAACAAATCTACTGTTTTCCTAAAATAAGATATTTCAGTGTTGTTCCAGCATAAAAATTTAAACCACTTTGCTTGCCTTTACTTATGACAACAGAAACATGCATTGAGAAAATACCATCTAGTATAACTGACATCAGCCATAGCTGATCCTAACCTCTTAATAATGGCTTTGATATTTAAACCCAATTTAGATACATCAAGGAATATGGAGTTTCATGAAATACATAGCACCGGGAATGAACCACCATTGCTGCTAATGATTGGATACAGTGATGGAATGCAAGTCTGGAGCATACCTGTAAGTACGGATTTCACTTCACTTCTGTGCCAGACGCTTTTTTGTTTGTAATGTTGTGTTATTACTTTAATACCTTACTTTTCATTTTTCCTATTGAAGTGGAAAGAACCAACATTTACCGTCAATGTCATATGGTTTGTATGTAATATGCTTATCTTAAGATTAATACTGAGCATAGATCAAACACTTGAATTTGTGTACCTTCAGATTTGAAGGCTTTTTACAAATTACTTCTATTAAGTAAATTTTCGGAGTCAAATTGGGAGTAGTGTTTGACATTATGGAATAGTTTGTATCCCAGAAAAGACAGAAATCTTTTTAACCTACAGAAGGGAATAAGGCTGGAAAAATATGAAAAGCATTTGTTTGTCCCAGGAATGCAAGTATGACCGTATTAATAGTATATTACAATCAAATGTTTGTCATGTACATGATTTGCAATTTTAATTTTATTAAAGTCTATGTGTGCATATGGGTTTGATTTCATGCTGTCATACATACACCCTGCAGTTTGTGTTTCAGAGTGGTTTATGAGCACATGGTCTTAATTTGGGGAATTTCCCCCAAATTTCTTGAAACTATAGAATAAAGTTTAATACAGTAGGTCATAAAATTCTTAACTTAAAAAAAAAATTACTTATAACACCTTGTCCTTCAAAATAATGTAGAGAGGGTGGAGTTCTCTTCCTTTGTAAAATACATTGGGTTTTTTAGAAATATGTATGGTTTTTTTATTACTTTATGGTTAACTATGTAGGACATGTGTTTATATACCAGTAGCTTAGACAGTATAATAAAAAAAAATGTTAATTTGTACACCGAAAGTCAAGTTAAACTGAGTTCCACTGGAGTGTGGGAGAGCTGGCTTTTCCCCTCTTGATTGCATATTGTTAGCTAGAGATGAGGAAGAAAAAAAAACCGCTGAGCTTTTGCATTTAAATGAGGGTTTATTAGAAATGCAGTAAGAACTAGTATACTTCACTATATTTCAGTATTTAGTAACATTTAACTAAAATTTAGGATCTTTAACCAAAACTTAGGAACATTGTAACCAAAATATAGGAAACTTTATCTGCTCGTATGTCCTGAGAAACTGTGTCTAATTCTGACTTTCATGGCTTTATTTTTAGTGGAACAAAACACATCTTTTATCTTTTTAGAGCAGAAATGTGTATGAGTGTCTGACATAGCAAAGCTAGCTTGTCCACTCTTTTTTTTTTCTTTTTTTCTTTTTTTTTTTTTATCTGCCTTTACACTGGAATGACTTTGAATACTAAGAATGGGTTTACAGTATGTAATTAGTATGTAATTAGTTTTTGTTATTTTGAAGACTGATCAGTTTTATATCAATGTACAAATCAGATTATTAAAGTGGTTCAGAAAGACTTTGCTTTGTTCTTCGCAGTGTATTACAGAAAACAAACATTAGGTGTCACTAAGATACTGAGCTAAGAGAGGAACTACAACTGTAGCAGTACCAGAAGTTACAGCACGAGTTGATCAATTAGTTAGGATGCTGTGAGTAGTCACATAGACTTAGGCTAAAGAATTTTTATAAAACAGCTTACT
Organism: Buteo buteo; assembly: GCF_964188355.1. Classification (NCBI taxonomy): domain Eukaryota; kingdom Metazoa; phylum Chordata; class Aves; order Accipitriformes; family Accipitridae; genus Buteo; species Buteo buteo. The sequence continues at coordinate 44,766,569 of NC_134177.1, read as the reverse complement.
TTATCATGCTGAAATCTTCCTATTCAAATGAACGTGTGTTTTCTGAAAAAAGTATGAAAGTACATTACGTTGACATGGGACTTGTCCTGGCCACTCTATGATACGAGCAGCTCTGTGTCTAGCAGAGATTGTTTTTTTTTCCTCTGTGTGTGCGTGTATGTAACATGCCCTTGCTCTGTGGTTAGGTGAGAGTTCTGTGCATCCCTTGTAAGTGACTTTCTGTGTCTGAATGAAAGACTGTCTCTGTCAGAGCTATCTGTATCAATGCCCTTGAGAAATGCTGTCTAGGATGGGATCCTACACATCCAAGGAAAGCAAGAATGAAAGGGAGTTTCAGTTCTCTGCTATGTGAACAGATTTCCTTGGTGTAACCTGTTCTGCATTTAAACTCGTACCCCGTGGTACGCTGCAGTAAACATGAAATAATTTGGTGGAGTTTACTACAAAAACGACAAGTTAAACTACTTTTTTATCCTGGTTTATGTCTGTTTACTGATGCTGTCAGCCAGGTAGTACAAGGTAGCTTATACATGTTTCCTACTGGGAAAGAAGGGTTTTCTTTGGGTTTGTGGGTGGGTGTTTTTTTATCCCCCTGCCCCTCGTGTCTTAATTAGCCACAAGTTGGGCCACGGAATACTTGATGTTACCTTCTTTTTCAGTAGGATGATACAGCCACATTGTCTTTTTTTTACTCCAGTGTATTTCACTTCTTCATACTCCCTAGATCTTAATAGTATTTAGTATTTTATTTCACTTCATCATAATTCCTAGATCTTAATAGTATTTAATATTTTAGGACAAATAAGAAAAATGAAATTGCAGCACAGTTTCTCTTAGTGTCGTTCATTTTTTGCAGAGGTATTTTTAATGGGGGTGGGGGTGTCCAGTAAAATGGAAAAAATGCCAAATGTGGAAATATTTTACCATCCATCTTAAGAATGTCAACTGTAGAGATATTGCACCACTTTGTCAGCCCTTCATTTGTATATTCTGTGAAATTCTGAGACCACATCCAGGGAGGTACAGCTTCGACCTGTGCAATTTGTATGTGTTGGTTATAATTTCAATGTTGGAATGGTTCCTTTGTTAGTAAGATAGTCTTGGAGAGTTTCTCAGAATGATAGTCTTTAACATAAATTTTAAATATCTTTTCAGAGCAGGATTTTTATATCCAACACATTTGGAGATAACATAACCTGCTTTTTTTCCACGTTGTTTCTCCATCGTATTTTTTTGCTTACTTAGTCTGAGTAAGATAAAATAAAATCTGGCACTTATGTGACTGACAATGTTTAGCGTTTATTTGGTAACACTTTTTTCTGTCCTTTGGTATTACACAAACCTTTCTTCTTGATCTTGCTGAGTATTTAGCTTGTAATTAAGCAACGTTATTCCAGTTAAGAAAAAAAAAAAAAGGCAGATCTCTGTAGTTTAAAACCCGTTAAATCTGAAAAAGCAGCAATTTGACATTTATGTGAAAATCTACTCAGTAAGGCTATTATCTGTAGCATTGTGCTTTTTATTCGTACAACTGAACCTCTATTCAGCACTTAATAAAGTAATGTGTTGCAGGCAGTTCAGTTTGTGTCTGAGTGATTATGAAGTGTTTATGACAGCTTCTAAGCTGACACTCTCCGTAATGGTGTTACATTGACTTCTAAACACCTTTGCAGTCTGCCTCCAGGAGTGTGTGTCTCTTTGCAGTCTGAGTGGTTTCACATTAACATCTCCTTGGAGTAAGATCTTTGACTACAGAAGTGTTACTTGCAAATGGAAGATACCATTAGGGCTGCTTCAAAGGACTGAAATAATGTTTGGACTGCTGGGTGCTGAAGTAACGGCTGGGGTTTTGAAGTGCAGCGTCTAAATCTGTATTGCATAAGAAGCGGAAGGTGTCCATCCAAACGACTTTTCTTTGATGTTTGTTTTGAAATGGGGGTGGGAAGGTTAAAAGTGTTCTTAAAATATGCCTCGCTAAGTGGGGAGAAATCTGGGAGTATACAAAAGTATGAGCAGAGGTTCCTATTTGATAATTGTGCAGTGTAGTTTCATGTTTTATTTGGAATTTGTTTTTCCCTTGCTCCCAGTTTCATGTTTCAAATACAATTGGAACTGGTTTCTGCCTGATGTGGTTTCCAAGTATCTGTTCTAGATGTTCCTGTTCAGGGAAATGCATGTTGGCTGGTTTTGTGGCTGATAATTTTTTTTTCATTGTATGCTGGAAGTTTCAGAAGTAGAAAAATCATCTTAGTTTAATGGTTCATATTACAATTAAAAAAGAATGATCAAGCTTGAGTTGAATAAAGTAGGAACTACCAAAAGGAACTTTTAATACAAGCTGAGATGTATATTTAACAAAAAATTACTTAAAGGCTGTGGTATAATGACGCTGCCACAGACTGATGGGATGTGTCAGCCCATATGGTAGGTGACTTCCATTTGGAGACCTCTGGAATGCAGAGGACTCATTGGACAAGGATGGCATCACACACTGCCATTTCTCCACTGCCAGACCTTAAATTTCTTTAAATGCTGCTCTCAATAATGCTATTATTTTTAAGTTGCTAAAACTGCAGTTGTACAGCAGATGGTGTGTGTATGTGGATATGTAAATGGATGTATATGGTAAGTCAGACATGCCAGTTCCATTTTGTTTTCTTAACTATTTATCAAAAGCCCTGTCTGCTGGGGTTTCAATGTGGTCTTCTTTGTAATTCCTTCTCCTTTGTAATTCTTTCCCCTTTTGGAGCTGGGAAAAGGACTAGTCACTTACCACATCGTAAGCTGCAATCCTTTCTCTGTCCAGACCTCCTCCTGGTAGAGGGAGGGTACCACTGTTAAGACTTGTATTAGCCACTTGGAAAAACATAGTAATGACCTGACCTGGTAACCCTGAAAAATGTCAAAGGACTTTACAAAACATCTATGCAAATAATTTTCTGAGGTTTTGGGTTTTTTACACTGAAGATGCTAGCAGCGTGTAAGAAATTTTCTGGTTTTACACTCATTAAGTGACCGCAGAACTGTTGGAAGTTTTTTTTTATTCATATCGTAACCTACACCAGTTGGGGAAAAATAATAAAAAACCCCCACATGTGCAACAGCCTTTGAAAAGGCTGTGGTGAGAGGTACCTGAAGAGTCCAAACGGCATTTCAGGTAGCTGCTCTTGGATGGAGTCAAAGCTAAAATGAAGACTCGTGAAGGTTGTTAATACCTTTATTCTACCTGCTTCCCATATTGTCTGCAGCATTCTTGTCGTTGTGTAGAAATGATTAAAACCAATGCAGAACTATCCCCCAAATTAGAATTTTATAAGGGAGCCTGCAGCCTGATCATGCTAAAGCTCCTCAAAATGTATGATAAAGTGAGAACATTGAGGAAACTGTAACCAAAACCATTTCTAAGCTTTCATTGTTTTTTAAATTCAATTAGCACTGTCATAATTTTAAATGCTAGGTGCAATTTCATACTTAATTCAGTCTCTAGATTAGACAACTGTGACATTCTTTGACCTTCTAAATTCTTACAGTCTCTGGATAATTACAGATATTTGTTTTGAATGAAAAAGCAGACTGAGTTTCTAAACTGAAGTGATAAAATTTGCCCTTTTACTTACAGTCCTTCCTTGCTCTCTCAGTAGTAAGAGGACTAGTAGTAATCTTTAACCCAATATCAAACAGTAGTTTGTGGTGGTATCTGTCAATTGCTTGTTGTCATATTATAACATCACATCATGATCTCTATATCATATTTAAAACATGTATAAGATTATTTAAAAAAACCCAACAACGCCTCTTGATATCTTCCCTGTGGTCTATGACAGTTTAATATACAAGCAGTTTCCTTTTATATAGTTGCACAGTAGTTTAAGCACTGAGTTTTGAACTCAATTTTGTTTCAGTTTGGTGTATGTTTGACTTTTTTCTTTTTTTTTTCTTCCACCATGTGAAAATCATTTTCTATGGTTGGAAACTATTAGTTATCCTTAGTGTGAACAAAACTTCCTTTGTTCTGTTTTTTTTATGGGTGCAAACTGGTATGCTCAAACAATAAAGCTCTGTCATCAAAAATTAACCAGTGCTCCAGATTTCTGGTCTGTCATATTTTAAGCCATAGCTCAAGATGCCTAAGTGGAGGAGAGAGTTGTTCTTCCTCTTTCAATCTGTCATTATTGGAAGAGAGCGATGGAGACTTGACTGGGGGCCGGGTTTTGAATCGCCATGTTCTTTGCTTGCGGCCTTCCATGTAGGTCTGGGGCTTGTGGTTTGATACCAAGCGCTGGGAAAGCTGAAATGTTCTATCAGACCAGCTTGGAGCCGTCACCTTGGATTCACTCTTTCATAGAACGAGTACCTGAAGCTGCTTTTATAGCTTAATATTCAATTCTTGAAACCTGTTTGGAAATATTCTTGGCTTTTGGAATGGGAAAGAAAAACTTTTAAGAGCTTTGAAAGCTGCCACAGGGACTTGCTACTTAGCTGGATCAAATCCAAAATGGCAGCCACAGCCTACTTTCTTCACAGGTGCTTTTTGAAGAATTTAGAGCTCTGTTTTCAGTTCATGAAGTCTATTTATATTTTGTCTATGCTTATGAGACTCTGTAGCTCAGGGGACTGGTAATGGGATGTGGAGCCTTTTACGTATACTTGCCAGCCCACATCTCACCCAAACTGGCAGTGACAAAGTTGTTAGCCATTTAGCGATGGGGCTGGGCTTCTGTTAAATGTAGTTCCTTGTCCCACTTTAGTTCCTAGAGGAATAAGTGTCCCATTCATAGAAAAGATTGGCTGTCTGTGTTGGCTGTCTCCGGAGTGAGATAAGGCCTGAACTGGCAGGAAGATCAGACTATATAATCTCTCTACCCTGAAGATGGTGCTTTCACTCAAAATTGATACGTGTGGCCTCAGCAATTGTAATAAAATTTTATGTTTTATATAGGTAAATGGAGGGCATTAGCATGATTCTGATTAACCACAGTTAACTCAGATTTTTACAAGGCTGCAAACAGCAGAAGCTTCTACTGGTGGTAGTGTTTAAAAAAGTTAATTATAATTCAAAGAAAATTTTGAACTTTAAAGCCCTAATGCATTTTTCAATGCCAAGCAAGCCAGAAGAACAACCAACCTCTTACTAATTCATGGCATGCAACAAAGTCCAATGCCTTCTATGATTTCCTGTTTCTATAGAACAGTTAAGGACATACAACTAAAAAAAAAAATCCCTTGAGAAAACTGTTATTTTATGGATCTGTGGTAGGTTAAGTATTAGCGTTTTAATTTGATCCATGTTGTAGTGTCATGTCCAGATTTTTTGTAAACTTCTTTGTGCCTTTTACTGAATTTGGCTTTTTCTTTAGAAGTGAGATGCCAGTGGTTGGGTGGCATCTTGTATTTTCATTACAAAACCTACAGTGGGGTTATGTCTTAAAATTTGCTCCTTCTTGGCTCCCAGGTGTCAGCAACTGCTAAGTACGTGAGCAGTACAGATGGCTGAAGTTATCTGAACGTTTACTTGCTTTTTTTCTTAGTTCTACAAAGTTTCTCCTTTCCTGGGGAAAAAAAAAATCCTACAAAGACTGAGAGGAAAGGACCTGTTGCACTACAGTATTAAACATTACAGTGGTCTCAGAACAGGAGTTAACTACCTATAATCTCGTCCTTGTTACTGTCAGATCCTGTGGCTTTGGTTAGTACATTCAACCTTTCTTTCTGTAATTTCCCCACAGTATGAAATGATGAAATAGTTATCTTTCAAATAATCTTTTAGATAACTACTAAAAAGTAAAAGCATTATATGCATGAAAAGACCTGGGCTGGGATTTTCATGTTAGGTGCTGAAGTACAAATAAACTTCATTTGTATTTGTACATTTTAGGCTTTTCTTTGAAAATCTCAGCTTTAAACTCTACCAGGTCTTGGCATCACAGGCTAAATAAACATGTTCTCTGGAGTTCAGTATATTTAAGAGCAGAAACTGCGTTAAGAAGGTTTGGCCTTCTTAGTGTATCTTACTTTTGGGACTATAACTTTATTTGAAGTAGATTGGAGTTAGAGCTGATGTGCTGGCATAGTTAAAATGTAGGAGGAGGTGACTGAATTGGGTTGGCTTATTTTATGTGAATCACTTCTTCCATACTTTTGTTATGCTAGTTCTTTTCCCTCTTGTTTTCATTCATAGCCATCGATGTGCATACACATGTGAAACGGTATTTTCATGATTTTGGGGAAAAAATCTTTAATTGCCAATAATAATAGTTCCAAAGCCTTATATTTTTCTTCTTCTCTGTTTCCTCCTTTCCCTTTTCATAGAGCTGGTGTGCTCTGATGGGTAGAAAACGTGCTACTGTCTTCATCTTTTTTCATCTCTTTAAAGAAAGAGAGAGAATAGAAATTTTTCTCACTTTCTTCTTAGCTGCACTCTACTTTTTTCCAGGTTGTGTCTTCTGGATGCAGATGTTCTATATGTGCTTTTTTTTTTCCACACTGTCCTCCAAACTCATGACCTATTAAAAACAATTGGCAAACCTTTACTGAGTTGATTTCTGATCATCATTCTTTTGTCTTGAATAGAATCTGGTCAGCAAGCTCTTCAGAGCAGAGGCCTCTAGCTGTCCGTGAGGGAGAATTAAACCTGTTTTGCAAAAGCTGGAGTATAGCAATGTTGTATGTTGTTCGGATGATGCTGCTAGCTGGAAGAGGAGAATCTGCTATGATTGCAACATCTGCCTAATAAAATAAGAACAGGGTAGACTAAGGGATTAATTCTCATATTGATTACAGTTTTAAAACTGTTGTGTCCATCAGGAATAATTCTAATCGCATCATTAACAGTAATGTTGATTCATACCAGTGTGGAACTGCTAGCTGCCTGCAAAACTAAAATGGCTAAGAATGTTATTTTCCCCAAATTTGTGTAGCTTGAATGTTATTCCAGGCATAATTCTCTACATTCTGTGTTTACTTGCTGTGTACAGAATGATGGGCTACCTCTGTAACAAATGGTGTTTTCAAAATAATCTTATGACAGACTTGTGCTTCAGTGGGTTAGGTTTCATTCTGGCCACATTATCTAAAGCAGTGATAATAAATAATGAGGCTCCGGGTTAAGATTGGAAGTAAGCTAAGAGTCTGAAGTGCTATACTTATGATTTGTTGGTCAAACAGTAGTAGTATTTTAACTTTTTGAATGTGTGATCTGAAGTGCAGAAAGAAATGAGAACAACTATAAAATGACATTTCAAAAAGCTAACTTGGATTTATAGTTTATTGATTCATAAGAACATTGTTCCAAATTGTGTTCACTTTTGATATTGTAAACTGCTCGTTTGGCAAAACTTTATGCCAACATGTTGGCAATGTTCTTAGTCTTATTACATCTGTTTTAAGTTGTTGGTTATTTGGAAATGAGCTTCATAATGTTTGCCATTTTCCTGAAGTTTGACATTCTGTATCGGATCCATTACCAGGCAGTTATAAAAATGCATTCTGACTGACCATTTACAGGAAGTCTGGAAATTCTTAACTGCTTCTGGTTTAATTTTGTCAAGATTGCCATTAGTGACAAACTTAATTAGTTTGACCCCCTTTTTTTAAACATAATTTTCACACCTTGAGACTGTTGAACGTACCAATATATCAAATTCTCTGATCTTTTACCACCGACAGTCGCCACTCTTGATCATTGGTTAGATAGCATTTTTCTTTGAAACAAACACTGTGTAGAATAAATGCTTGTGTTCCAGGTTCCTAGAGTTTTTGTTAATTTTAGTAAGCAGTCAACTTTCAAGTCTTGTTTCTTTTAAAACATGTATAGTCATTATTAATATAGTGCTAGTATCTCATTCAGGCAGTCTAAGGCACGCATTGCTAGAGGCAGGCCATCTTTGTTGCTATAATTTGTGTTATTCAAGACTTCTAAGGTATTCTAATTTAGAGAAATTGTGGATGGTTGGTTAGAAAGGCAGTATCTTACCAATTTACTTTCATACCTACCTTTCGTACAATGTCTTCTACCTATGTTCTTACCTACTAAATATATATATATTTTTATAAGTGTATATATTTTCTTTACATTGTATGTTCATAATCCATATGTTTTGCAGATCAGTGGTGAAGCTCAGGAACTCTTTTCTGTCCGTCATGGTCCAGTTCGAGCTGCACGGATTTTACCAGCTCCACAAATCAGTAAGTATATATTTATATGGCTCATAATTAAGCATAAGTTTTTTTTACAGATCTTTGTCCAAATCATTGCTACAACCTGATTTGTAGATTTTTCCATTCATTTTAAACTGTTACCTTTATAATAGCTTTCTATAAGTATTATTTACTTGGTTTTGCTTTCTACTCTATGATCCAGTGCTTTCTCCAGTTTCATCTTCAGATTTTTGGCTTTGATGCTGCTTCCTTTGTAGTTCAGAGGATATCTAGGTATATCTGTGCTCAGAGATCAGTATGGAGATGTTAACAATTCTATTTAGGAATATTTATTATCAATATTTTATTGCTGTAAAATAATATTGAAATTATTTTTTATGGCAAGGCAGTGGCTGATAGCAGTAGATATAGAAATTATCAACGTTTATTAAAAACTCCTGTTATAGTACATTGTAAAGTCTATTCATAATATGATGCCCTTCTAAACTCTTCAACTCTTTAGAGGGTTTTGGTTACCCATTCAGCAGGTGAAACTGAAACAATGCAAGTAAGATAAAGCAAGAAGTAGTTGGTATAAGTAATATAGTTTGTACAAAGAGAAAATGTCCTTTTTTGATTATTAAAATATTTTATTTATGAAGAAAATAGAAAGTATTTTCTAAACTGTGAAATTATCTAGTCTATTAGTGCATGCATTAAGTTTAGCAATTGCAGCTTTTTATGAGGTTTTTAAAAAAGGCTGCTTTTCCACTCAAGTAAAAGTAACAAGACAATGGAATTTGTCTTTTGGGGTGGTACTAGCTTCTAATTTGTTCCTCTTCTGCTTATTTTATGTAAAATTTATTCAAACAGTTTGATCTTTTTAGTGGCTGAGCTTTTATCATGATCCCTTGAGTGCCAATAGGCACCTTCTCTCTTTTACTGCTTAAATAGAGTTTTATCAGGTTCTAAGACAAGCTGCTTAGTTTGTTTAGCAGGATTGTTTCAGAAATTCTGAGTTAACCCCCTGGAAGAGCTTGCTGCAAAATTTGAGCAACTATGCATAAACAAGCAAATCCCTTTAAAAAATGGCACTGTTCAATCTAAACACAAAATCTAATTGTGGACTTCTTAAAGGCCTCAGATTTGATGGTGTCCTGGCTTATTTTCGGTTTCAGCAACATTTTGCTTATCCACTCTCCCTGTAACTTCAACTGGGCAAACTATTCTGTACAGCTGCTGAGTAGTATTTCTGGCTTAAATTGGTTGCCATGTTTTACTTCATGGATGAAAAGAGCGTACTTCTAGTATGGTCAAGGTTTTGGGGGATTATGCTGGATTACAAATTTTAGTAGTATATTATGAATTAGTTAGTGAACTAAAAAATATAGCCTAAAGTCTAATTGTTTAAATTATTACAAAAATAGTAAATTATAAGAATTTTGAGTGTTTCAGAGAAAGTAAATGAGGAAAGTTAAAAGTTTAACGGACACATTGTATATTGTTGCAGTGATTTCCTGAGCAAAGTAATAGAGAAACATGTTGTGCCTTCTGTTTTTTGGGAACACTGCATAATTCCTGATGAGCTATTTTTTTTTTGCTGTTATGTGTGCCATTAAGTAATGGATGTCTATGCCCCTTCCTCTCTCAAAGGGGAAAAAAAAAGGAGAAAGAGTGTAAATGAAAATGAAATAAATTAATTGAAGAACCTATACGTTCTGTTTTTTCTGATAGCAAAATAGTGCTTTCTGATTTTTCAATCTAGTAAGTTACACTGCTTATGAACTCCTTTAAGCAGTTACTGTGTTTCTGTCTCTAAATTGCATATATTTAGCATCTGACAATGATAGTTCTTACATTAGAAAACTATTCAAATTAGCTCATATTCAATTAAGCCAAACCTTTTAAAAACATGTTTTGGTCTCTTTTTACATGGCTTGGTTTAAATAAATCTTTGATTAAAAGTACATGAATGTATCATTGACCAGTATCTGGAATCAGATAAAAGTAAAGCTGTAATAAGAGGCCTTAGATAACTAACACATGAGCTTTAATGATTCTGAACAAAATAAAAGGAATTTGTAAAGGAGAAGCTGATTACCATCAGTAGGCTCAAACACTATTTTACTGTAAAGCTGTAAAAAGGGAATTATTGAAAATAGGACTCTCTTGGTGGATGGATTTGGCACGTTCCTAGAAGCAGATCTTAGTTTGTGATAAGAAGCTCATTCCCAGGTGTGAAAGGAAAGCTCATGGTTTTAACTTGGTGACTTTACAGTAGCAGAACTTAATAGTTTGTCAACTATTTTGTTAAAATACTATAGTCCTTTGATGTTGGATCCTCTGCTGCATCATGTGCTTCATAGCATAGTAAAGTATTGTTTCAAAAGAGTTATTCCATACAGGCTTATTTCATGCAGGCTTATTGCAAATGAGACCTCCTCAAATCTGATTTAGCAGGTTATAAGTGGTCCTAGTAGCAGGAACGTGGTGCAGTATCTGGAGCTGGCCTTGCATGCTGCCAACTCAGATCTGATGAGGTTTATTAGTTCAGGCTCTGTGCCATACTCGAGCAGTTAAATGGCTCCTGGAACCGTTCTGACCTGGCAGCTATACCGCAATGTTCGTGCAGGGTTTTGTCTGAGCTAATAAACCAGGCAAGACCTGACCTGGCCCAGCACTGCCGCACTTTGATGTCTCTGTGTCCATGGCATGGTTGGTCTGCAGCCTGGCTAAGATGTCCATAAAGAATTGAGAGATTTCTGTAAATAACACTGACAAATGTAGGCATTAACTTGTCTCAGTGGGCAGAGAGTACCTACTGTTGCTGTCAACAGTAGATGTGGCTTTGATTGTTTTCCAGAGCTTGCAATATAAATGGCCTTTTTGGAGACTGAAGGTTTACACTGTGACCAAATTTCAGGCTTAAGAAAGGACTTAAAGTTGCATAGCTAATATTCAGAATATGAGAACATCTCTGGACACTGTCAGTCTTAGAAATAAGAATACTAAGTCCTGGCACTTTGCGTGCCACATGCTGCGTTATCTGCTGAGCCATCTGGTTGGCACGGCTTCTTAACTTGCCTAGCTCTTCGCTTTCAAATCTGGATGCTGTGATTGAGTTTAGTACTTACTTGTATATATACAGGTGCCTAGTTTGCTGGGCTCTGGATTTTTCTGTGTCTTCAGATAAAACAAGCATGCAAAGATGTGTTTGAAGACAAATTGATGAGACTGTGATTATTAGAAGGGAGAACATACTACGTGGTAGATACAAAACAAAGCTGGAACTCTGCCACTTAAATTTAGCTACCATTTTCTGTGAAGAGGAAACCACCATTGGCAACATCATTGTAGTTAATGATAGTGAGAGAACCAAGCAAAAATCAGGGTATATTAACTCCTTCCTCCTCCGTTTTATATGATTCAAATTTGTGATGTCCTCACTACTACTCAAGTTACTCCATACTGGGTTTACTCTCACACAATACCCAATGGCTCTGTTTAGCCATGCTAACCTAATTCTTCATATTGTTTGTTCAACATGTTTTCTAATTTTTCACCACTTCCTCTAGATGATGCTTTCTTCATTTTCCTGAGGTAACTGACTGCACGAATACTTACTTGTAGAATTGAAATGATACTGAGTTTGACTTCTGTATATTTTGAAGTATTCAGTCTTGGATATTCCTACATTTGTCTTGTGCTTTTTCTTTTTTAATTAGCATTTCCATGATATTTATAGAAACATTAAAATTTTATTTGTTTTGTGTAGTAGTTCTATGTTCTTTGACCTATGAAGTCACTAATAAAAGAGATTCAGAACTCTCTAGTATTTTTAAAAATTTGTTGTGTTTTGACTTCCTGTTGAGGCCTGTTGCATGTATACTTCTGAAATCAGTGCTAAGGAAATAAAACATTTACTTCAGATAGCTTTGCTATTCTTTTCCTACAAAATCAGAATACTGCTGTTTTCTGAAGTGAGTAAGTGCTACAGTCTCCCATTTTTCATTACTTATCCCAGGTCATTTTACAAAGCCCTGGCCAAATACCTGCTTTCTGCCTTGTGCTATCCCATTTATTAAGGCAGGCTTGCATAGTTTAAAAGTCAATCAAGAAACTAGGAAAATCTGCAGGAAGAGCATTGTGTGTGGTAATTCATGGTTAAAGGGTACATGATGACAGGCTTGTGTGTTGAAGTTTAGATCAGTCATTGTCTGTAAAACCTATTTCCATGTCTCAGCATTATGAAAATAAATTCCTCCAGTGAACTGAATTAATTTATTGCCATTTTCTAGATTATGCTGCTTGCAGAAAAGATGATATAATAGTCCCACATCTCTCAATGAATTTGACTGCTTAGTCAAATTGACTGATAAGGGAAAAAAAAAAAGTAAGAAAGGAAATAAAAGAAAGAAAGCAGAGGTACTATGTTTAAAACAGCTATGAACCAAAGGAACCTTATGGATGAATGGTTGAAAACTAGAATTAACATGAAAAGCTAAAGTTAATTGGGTCACAGAATAGTTTTGTATTTGAAACTCTAAAACTGTTGAAAGTTTAAATTTTGCAGCAGATTTATCTCTGTACTCTACTGCTTATATCTTTGATGTTGGTAAAATAAAATTAGAACCTCAAAAGCTGACTCAGCTTTCTGTGCAGGTATACTTAAAAGAACTATAATACTTAGGTTGATCTCTAAAGGAAGGCAGATGTGAGTTTTGTATTCAACCACTTGGGTGGCTTAGTGGTTTTAAGTCCTTGAAAGCCAAAATAATTGCATAGTATGTATAACAGAGGACCTAGCCCTACAAGCTGAACAAGCAGTAGCAGTTGGTAGCTAGATCTGGATTGGTGTAAGTGGGTCATGCAGGTGTGCATTTAAGTTTTGGTGTTTTGTAACTGTTATGTGGGTTGTTATGGTATAATGAATGTTAATGTGCATGGATTATAGAAATTACAGAACAGAATTCTCAAGCGTAGCAAGTAAGCCTTTTATAGCTATTATAGGGAAGAATTTTGGAGCACAACATTTTAAAATACTAATTTCTTTGAAGCTGTGCAGGCTGACCTGTATGCCACCATTTCAATTCTGGCCATATCACATCAATGCTTTAGACAAGTACACCTTAAACTTTTACCATGTTAGACTGATATTTCTTTTAAGTTTTGGTGGGTTTTTTTGTTGTTTTTTTTTTGTTTGTTTGTTTTTTGTTTTTTTTTTTTTTAACAAGATTCAATCAAAATATTTCTATCTGTCTTCGGTTAATGTGTGACTCTAGAAACATTGATCTCTATGTTTCAAGGTCATCTTTTCATTTTTTTCATACAGAAGCTACATAGTTATCAGAGAATAAAACTATGGTGCTGTGCGGAATAAAAACCAACTTTCTGTAAACATGCACAGCTCTGTCTCTTTGACAGAACTGCCACGATAATGTTCTCCAGCCAGTGTTGCTTCTTGCAATGTTGCTATTTTATCTCAGAAATGGGAAGGTGGAATGGGCTGAGGAGGCAGTAGGTATGGAAATCAACTGGAGTTGAAGGGGGTTCTGGGGTGATATCTTTTGGGGGATGTAAGAAACAGGTATGATCATGCAGGTACTGGAGAGGGACTTGGATACTTGAAATGTCTGGGTGATGCTGGGAGTTAAGGGAGATAGAATAGGATGCTCATGGTCTAGAACATTAATCCTAAAGGAGCATCTGAAGTGGCAGGATGAGGACAGTAGTCACAGCGCCATCGATCAGGCATGATATTGAATAATGCGGTTAGAGCTTATTTGTGCAGAAAAAGGAGCATTTATAGCTACCCTGAAGTTGAGGAAAGAATTCATACGCTATTCTTAGGTCTGACTTGAACCTCTTCACTTCTGTTTCAGGTAGCACATATGCTTTTTTGCATTTGTGTTCAATAAGGAAGCAGACACAAAATGGTAGTGATTAAGAAACATTAAGAAACATTCCTCCCCCGCCAAAAGAAGCAGCAAAACAGGGTGTGAAAACTGTATGTAGTGAATGCCATCCATGTGGCCTAATGCATTTCCAGGTACTGGTTGACTACTACACTGACATGGGCCAGGACCACAAATGCAACACAACTTTCAAGTAACAGATAGAACTAAGAGGGGTTTAGCTGAACAGGAGGTGCACTGCATTATTAAATGGCTGTGGTGGAACTTGATCAGTGGAATTACATACCAGAAAAATATAGTCCATTGTGCATGTATGCTATTGCTGAAGAAATCAGAATATGACATTTATACAATCAATGTGTTTCTTGCTCAAGGGAAAGGGGGGTACTTTTCATAGTTTTGAGCAGCTTTTGAGTTCCTGTGAAAATCACTGGTGTTTCATTTTTATTCTTCAAAAAGGTGTGCTGCTGCTGCTGCTGCTGTTGTTACTATTATTATTGGCATTACTGAGAGGCCTTAGTAGGCCCAAGAGGTATCTGTTCACAGTTTCATCAGAAGTACGGTACATAAGCTGCTTTGAGCTTATGTGTGGATAACCTTTTGCCTTCATAAAGTTCTAAATGTTGATTTGTATGAAATTTCATTTAGCCACAGATTTTTTTTTTTAAGTTTTAAGTGTACTAACTGAGGTTAGATTTATTTATTTTTTAAAAACATGTATATCATTTAGCTAAATGGAGCTGTAGATAAGGTGGTGCCTTGTTGGCAGGAAGGGCAGTTTTCATTACTTTAATTGTGTGATTTGTCAGGATTTTCAGCTTTTTATAAGTGCTGTAGTGTTATATGACAGAATTAAAAGGATTTAGAATAAAAGGAGTTTAAGAAAAAGACTTTGCAACAGGATTTCAATACTTTTTGTATTTGAGGGATTTAGCTAGCTGTTTTTCATTTCAATCATCCTGCTGCATTTTGTTAAACACTGTCTGTGGAGCAGGTGTGTACAACGTCAGTATATCGCACATGCAAATAAACACGATTTTACAAATAAAAATTAATCCACCATAACTTGGAAGATTAAATTCTACCGCAGAACTAGAAAGGGTTGCTGACTCCATTAAGCATTGCAGAGAACAACACATGTCGCTTTTTGCAATCTCATGAATGGGACCGCTATTAACCTGATTTAATGCCCTGCAGAGTCCTCAAAATAATGATCCTTTTCTACAGTATTAATATTTACATTCTGAAAGTATGTATTTGAAGTAGAAAATGGATTTTTTTTTAAATGAGGACCCCAGTCATTACAGACTGAAATCAGAAGTTTAAGCACCTATTGTACAAATTTTGCAAATCTGTATTGTGGGTATTAAAAACTGGTATTCCTTTTGATTTTGTGCAGTTGTTTCCCTGTACTCCCCACTCCCCCTTCCTTGTTGTTAAACTTAGAACTAGACCAGGAAGAAACATATGAATTCATATCTCTAATATATCCTAGTTTAAAAAAAAAAAAAAAAAAAAAAAAAGTATAGTCAAATACTTAAGGTAAAATCCTGGCTCTGCTTAAATCAATGTCAGAACTCCTGGTAGTCAGCATTTCACCCTTAATGCTGAGAGCGACTAGCTAAGTGAACAGAAACAAATGGAGTTCATCTGTTACTTGTATTGAAGAAAAATTGGTTGCCAGACTCTTAAGAAGAGTATATGTTTCATTTATCAATTTACAGGTCAGTACATACAGTACAGGTATGACTCATAAAAGCCCTTGAAATAATAGGAATAAAAGGAAAATACATTTGGCTGTTTTAGCTTACTTGTAAAGCTATTGTTGATGGTGAAATTATTGATGACCCATTTGACTTTATAAATACCCAAATGTGTAGGAGGGAAGACTTACCCTTGTACAGATGAGAGCACTGAACATTTTTTGTTACAAATTAATTGCATGTACCTGAGTTATTAATAATTAACAGAGACTGTTATGTGAAAATGTATATTGTTAATTGTTGTGCCTTTCTGAATAATTGATTTAGTGCAGCATACCAGTATTTCTGAATTAAATTTTGAACAGACTATATCGCTAATCATCTTTCTAGATCAAAGCGTTTGGTGTATAATGGAGGAAAACAAAAATAAAATTCCATTATTCACCACATACATGCATACCTATAGATAGATAGATAATTAAAAAGGCAAAGGTTGAAAGAAAATGGAGGAAATTTAGTAGTGGTGGTGTTGGTGGCTGTTATTCTATTATTTAAGTTGGGTAGAAACATACCCTGGAATTTACTAAACATTGTTCACAAGTAGAAGAGATTTTTTTTTTTTTTGACTCAGTTTTATTTCTGTTTACATAGCAATAAGGCAAAGTTTTCAAAACTTTTAAAATCCCATTTTAAGAAGTGTGGCGTATTTAACAATTTGATGGTTCTGGAGTGAAGGTGCGACTGCAGTTTGGGAAGACGAAAGGCTGGTTTTAATGGCCTGGCTCTGGTGCCAGCAGTGGCGGCATGCACAGATCCCAGGGCAGGCATAACTGTCTCAGCAACTGAGTTAGAGCAGAGGACGAGCCCATGCCAAACTCTGCTGTTGGGGCTGCGCTGGTGTTACGTGGGGAAGCTAACCTTAAAAGTAGATTGGATATGGTGTTGGAATGGTGTTTTCACTTTGAGTGAACAGGAGGCATAGGCTGAGTCTCGCTGGAAGTTGCTGGAGGTCCTAAAGGCTTGAATTGCTTGATTGAAGACTGCTTTGAACTTAATGTTGTATTTTCTTAGGCACAGGGCATGGGCTGTGTAACCATGGCCGTGCTTTGGGCAAACACTTGGCAGCCCGGTTTGTCACATGCTGAAGAGAGTAGCTGCTCTTACGCTGTGCTCTTATGGTTAACATTCTTATACTCCGCTTACACCTCAGTAGAATAAATTGGAAACCAATGTGTGAAATTCACGCAAAGTTGGCAACAGCCTTATTACAGACAACTTTTATAAAACAATGAAAAGTGAGCAAGTGTTACTTGTTACAGTTACAGAATCCTTAACCCCAACTGAAATGAATAGAAGATAACTCCAAAATTCTGGCCAGATTTTGTTACTTGTTTTGTTACTCATTGCTGTCTCTTTCAAGAATAGTTCTTCCAGTGTTCATGACTCTGCCTGTTATTTGTATTTCTATCACTGATCTTGTACAGGCTGTGAGTTTTGTTTTATATATTCAATATAATATAATGTTTTATATATTCAATAGCCTTTCAATATATTGTACCTCCACAACATGTACACCCGTAATTTGAAAGGTGACACAAACAGTGCTTAGTGATTTGCTTTTTCTTTTTTGCTTTCCTTATTAGGTGCTCAGAAATGTGATAATTTTTCTGAGAAGCGGCCTCTTCTTGGTGTGTGCAAAAGCATTGGATCTTCTGGGTAAGAATATTTTTTTTGTGAATAAAGTCTTATATATAGATTGTATTATCATCTAAAAAACCCCAGTAGATTTAATCTTTAAAACTCTATTCCTTTCTTGCTAGTGGGATAACACCGTGAAGTGCTTTTAAAGTTGGTTTTTTTTTTTTTTTTAGTGTGTCAGCACACATTTGCCCATGGCTTAAGCTTTTTAGAAGGAATAAAAAAATAGAGACTCTTGATATAAATTAGATGAAGAGGTATTTTGAATTTATTTTGTTCTCAGTGTAATCACAATTTTATGATTAGCCTTTTCTGATATTACTCCTGGTCAGAATTATTATTGGGAAGTGTCTAAAGTAATATCTGTGTCTTAAAAAGTAATTAGAAGATGCTTTCAATCAGCATATACCAAATGAATTACAAGCACCAAGCAATTTCATTGTTACAGCCACTCACTGTTTGATAGCAAAACACTTGTTAAATCTACTTCTTTAACTTAGAAAAATAAGTGAACAATCTTGTCTTGTGCTCTCTGGACAGTATTGTTGTATCACCTCTCTTATAAAAGAGGGTCTTAAGATACTTTGTGTCTGTTTGATACCTTGATTCAGAGTATGCAAAGGATTTATATCTATACCTAAAGGAAAATATTTGCTTTTCAGAGGTAATCCTCTATGCAGCGATTCAAAGGCTAAACAGTTGAAGTAAATCATCTTACAGTAGTAAGACTAATTCTGTACCACACCCTTTTCAATTAAGAATTTAATCACTCTGGGTGTGGAGGAAGACTACCAAGTCTCTGTAAATGTCTCTGTATGTATTATTACTGTGTTGAACTAGAATATTAATGTTACTTGTCTTAAATGTTTAAAACAAAAACCATGTAGTGTAGAGAAGTGAAATGTCTTTTTATTGATGTGTTTCCAACTTGCAAAACTTCTCATAGTGCCTTTTCTCCTTCTTCCTCCTGTAAATGTATGTAATCTCGTGAATAACTTCTCCTAAATAAGAGTGCATGTAACCAGTTATGCAAATACTGCTCTTGTAGGACTTTCTGTCTTAATCCAAACAGTGTACTTATATACGTAGAGGATATGTTGGATGGAAAAAGCTTTCCTTCATACCTTTACTTTAGAAGCTGAGCTATCCAAGGAGTGAACAAACTATAAGGATTGTTATTTTCAATGTGTTATTGTATTCCTCAATTAATGGGAAATACTTCAAAGATTATTGGTAGTTTCTGCTTCTCTACCAAAAAAAAAAAAAAACAAGCTTGTATGTTTTCAAAATGAATGGATAGGTTTGTGTTACTACTTATCAGTAGTTAAATATTTGCAAATAGAAGATTTTAAATCGGGCTTTCCACTGTGACCAGAAGACTAGCTCATCATTAAAAAAAAGGAGACTATGCTATAGGCTCTCGTTTACCCATTTAATAAAGAACCAGTTTACTCGTGGTGGTGACCCTTCAACAGAAAAGTCTGAAACACTTTTCTACATTTACTATTAATTACAAGTTACTTTTGAAAGTGTCCTTACAAATTACCTATTTCATCAATAGCTTTCAGATCAAGAGTTCTTTGATAGTTTGCCCTCAACTGGAGTCACACTGCTTTTAAATTGACTCAAGTGTCGCACTTGTTTTTTCTTCTGTTACATTCATAGATCATTTGATTATCTTTTTACAATGCTTGTTATGCATAAAGAAGAATTTGTGTAGAACATTAATATAGCTGTGTTACGAATGGCCTCTGAACCTGAATCACAATTTTAGTTCAGTTCTTGATCTTTTGCACTTAACATTGTTTCCTGTATGTCTTAATGGTTGTGGACAGATAAAACACCTTGTTTAATCATATATCTGAAGAAAATACTACATTTATTCTAGAGCATTTGTTCCAAAGCACTTGATTTTTGCTACAATCATCTCTTCACCTACTTTGGAGATTATGCTGGCTATGGCATGAAATACTGCAGCTGTCAGCACGGTACTGAAAATGTGCAGGGAATAGGAGGCCTATTCTGTCTACTGAAATGGCAGGTAAAATAATCAGTGAAATGATGTAGCACTGGCACTAAAATATTTCCCATTCAACAGAAAGGTAAACAAAGTGTCTAAAAGACTGAATGATTTTCTCAAAGGCAACTGGTCCAAAGCAGATCCAGAAGTGAAATCCAAGTCTCCTAACACGCAATCCATTACGCTGATACATTAAACTACATTGTCTTTCTTTAATATAAACTGAATGAGATTGGACATGGTTATGACAATAGGGCCAATGTCCTTACCTTTGCAAGATGTAGTCTCAAAAGAAAACAATTCCACCAGCACAGTCCACCTGCCCTTATCCCCATATCTCCTCACTAGGAGGATGGGACACCAGGTTGTCATTTTTTTAGAGGAGAAACATGTGACCTCCCAAAGTGCTTCTGCTACTTCCAACTGTCCTCTGGCTTTCTCCCATTCCAGTTTTACCCAGGTTATTGTCTAAAATCTGTCAGAATCATTTACAAAGGAGAATGATTCTGGGGGAAAAAAAAGTTTGACTTTTTCAGCCTTGATCATCATTTGGATTTTCCCTAGCAATTCTTCAAAACTTCTGACTTCTGGTTGCTCCACTTAAATTTGCAGCTATTGTTACACTTTTCCTGGAACATCCCTGGTAATTTTGACATTTCCAAACAAGTTTTTTTGTTGTTATCTGTTATTAATAAATAAGGGACATGGTTAACATTCTGGAAGATTTGGTGGCTGGCACCAGGACTGTTGAAGAACATTTTTGGACCCTGCTGTATCTGGAGACAATACTCTAATTTAAATTCTTTTCCCTGGCAATCATTTATATACATTTTCAGTAGCTCTCCTAGAAAGTGCTTTGAAGTTGTTAATTTTTTGGATGGAAGGTGAAGAATAAATGCATTTTACACCTGACATGATAAAACCTCAGTAGGGTATTAACTCTTCATTACAGCTTAGGAGTTGCTGTAAATTATCACATGCTATTTTTGGCCATAAAAACGTGTATGTGTTAAAGAGCTGTTAATACTGTGCGTACACAGTTCTGCTTGATACATAAGTAATTGTATTTACAAATGTGTTGATATGTTTTGTGATTTTTATGGACTTATGTACGTATATTCAAATGCATAAAAATCTTTGAGAAATTTGAATTCAGCAGGTATGAAAGTTACATGAGCAAGTTGTAAGTGCTAAAGATGCTAAGCCATTAAAGTGATACAAATCTGATAGAATATAGTTTTTATCTAGATCCACTGCACTGTCATTTAATAGTATTTTATCTTTTAGGGCTGTATCAATGAGATATTGACACGTTCAAGTTAGGAGCTGGGATTTCCTGGTTCTGACCACTAGTCTGCATTAGTGGTTACCATCAGGAAATTCTTCTCTTTTCCTTTAGCTGTAAAGTAAATACACTATAATGAGGGAAATATGATAAAAAGGTATTCTTTTTAATGTAGAACATTTGTCAATCTGGAGTCCAAAGAATTTTCAAGTAGTCATGAATTAATAACTTAAGAAATATTACTTACATTAAATAACTTCAGTATTTTTTGTTATCAATCTAATGTACCATGTACTTTAATGGAAAGAAATTAATGAATAATTTTTGTCTGTGATAATATGCTAGGACTTCTTTTATTCATTATGAAACAAAGATGGGTATAAAAGTACTTTATGCAAAATAATGTTTGCCTAAAATAAATGTTTAAATTTATATTTCATTCCTGAATCTTTTTTATTGTCATTTATACAGTGAAAGATCTCTTTGGTAACTTAGAAATACAATAGTTTACCCTGGAGATCCCCTAATGTTTTACTAATTACAGATTTTTGTTGGATCTAAAAACATCTTGTTAATTTTTAGTATGTCTCCCACGGATTTAACAATGTATTAACTTAGAAATCAGCTTCTGGGTAACTGGGCATGTCGGGTGCATCTCTCTTGTAATGTAACCTAATACAGTAGTCAATGATGCAATATATGCTGATAAAACTTAAATTCCTTTGAATATCAGTATCAAGGTCTTAACGTTAAGTTTAATATTTCTTAATTTTTAATCTTAAATTCTTTGTGACAGTCATGATTGAGAACCTGCTTTAAAAAAAATTATTTTACTGTGTCTAAAATTTTAAACCTTGTACTTTGAAATTAATTTCTGGCACCTGCTTTATGTAAAAATGCTGTAGAGAGAGATTTGCCAGTAATCTCAATCCTTGTATTCCCCACAATGAGTATTTTACCAGGGGAGATGAAATTTGTGTTTTCTAAACTTTTGCCTCATATCTGAGTTTCTGCCTAGCTTTTGGTACACACATTTTTGTATTTTAAAAGTCAAATTTTCCATCAAGTAAAATGACTAGCATGGGGGTTGGACCAGATGGTCTTTAAAGGTCCCCTTCCAACCCAAACCATTCTATGATTCACTATATAATCTTTTCAAAACAATAGTTTTCTCAGCCCCCAAAAAGGATGCAGTCTTGACACATAAATGGGAAACAGATTGTGTTTTTTGGCTGATACTACTATGCTGGTTTAGATGTTGGTTCAGTCAACTTCAGTCTTAGATTACAAGATTTGCAAATTAAAGGAAAACCAAAAAGGAAAGAACATCTGCATAAATTTTGTTTTTGTGGAGTTTTGTAGAGGCATACTTACTTTGTTCTTGGTGATAAGATAAACAAACCTTTATACACACACAAAATGAATTGAGGGGTTTTGGTACATTTAATGAATTTTCTAGGTGGTAAAACATCAGGACTAGTAACATGTAAACTGAACAGAGAATTCCCCACTCCCCTCCTCAAAAAAAGTAGTAGTGGTGGCCACAAAACTGCATGGCAGAACCAGTCAGTGTGTGTCGTTCGGGGCTACTCAGTTTAAAGATAACTAGATAAGATCAGTTATATTAAATGGAAATATATTCCTATTTTCCCCATATAGGTTGTTGAAACCATAGTTTAGAACATACTGGATCTGTAGAACACCTTCAAATACACGAGGGTTCCAAAATACATTAGACGTGCCTTTTGTTTTGCTCAAATGTAAATGTACTGATATCTTTAAGTAAATGCTTCATTTTAGCTAATGGAGAAGTTTAAGGGGAAATTGACGAGTATAATTTTGTTTTCTTTTAGATTATTAACAAAGTTGTGGGTTTGAGAGTGATTGCAAATCTACTCTTCAGTAGACAGTATAGGTAACAAGAAAGCTAACAAAATAGAAGTGACCATGCCAGGATGGGAAAAAAAAAAGTGTGTGTAGGTGCAGAGAAAGGGAGAAGGGGGTGGGGAAGACAGAGATGAGTAATTGCAGTGTCTTACATATGAAACCACCTCTCCTGAGTACAGAATGTTTTAAATACTTTAAAGCCTGGTATCTACCTTTCCTCAAATGCCAAGTGTTCTGATGACTCAAGTGTTTACCCCATCATGCTTAATTATGAGTTACCAAACTTTGTTTCTACTCTAAAGGTTTTTTCCTTTTGTTTTTCTTTTCCTTATTAGCTAAGCAGTTTATCATACATAGGGGACAAAATTTTTGTAACGAAATGTATACCAGTCTAGCTAAAGGATTGTATCAGTACAACTGTGGGCTTACAGCAGGGTAGGCTTTAGACCACAGTTCTGTGATTCACTGGCTAGCAGCAGAGACAACTTAAAATTCCTACTCACCTCATCCACTTGTGCTGCTGCTTTCTGCATCCCTGGGCTGTGTCACTTCAACTGGTTGTAGAACCATACAATAAAGGAGATGACAGAAATAATCCGAGTAAAAAAATAGTGCTCCAATTTTATTTTTTAATGATACGGATTATTTCAGTCACCTGGTTTATGAACAGTTGCATGCAGAATTGCAAGGTGCAACTGAGAATGGAGTCAGTTGTAGCATGAAGGTGGGAATGAGCACAGAGGAGGGGATTTCTTAATCCCCAGCTGCTAAAGCTGGTTAGCCATGAACTGTGGTCTCACTTGCTTGCTATAATGCTTTATTCTGTTGTCCATCCCTCTTTTAACATAGCAAAACAAAGAAGGTAGAAATCCTCTAAGTGACTTGTCCCAACAGCCATGTTTCTGTATAGCAATATTCAATCTTCTGCTAATGAATCATTCAGCAGGAGATGGGGGAAAAAAATCTTAAAGATCTCCTTGAAACGCAACACACATCTCGAAGCCATCCTTACAAAAAGTTTTTGATGCTTTGGTGCACTTGTCCTTTGTCCAAATAGCCAAATATAGATGCATAAAAGACTAGGAATTTATGCCAAAATCTTACATAGGCATATATGATAATCAGATGACTATAGGAGTATAGCTAATTGAAAGATCAGTTATAGAAGATTAAAAGGTAAGAGTTTGAGGCAGTAGACTTTCCAACCTTCTACATTGTGGAGAGTAAAGGACCTCAGTCAGTAACCGATGCAGCCAGCCTGTAGCGTGTATTAGGTTTCTAGCGTATATTTTTGGAAAAACATCTTAATTTAATGGTGTCAAGTGATGGAAAATTTTGGATGACTTGAAAAATTGGATGGAGGTCATTTAAAGGCATGAGAAGCAAGAGGTAATCTTTTTTAATCGTGGGAGGAGAAAGGAAATAAGGACAAGTTAAAGAAGGAGGAGTAATTGGAGCAAACAAAATGTGTAACTTTGGCTAGCCAGCATTTTTTTTCCCCTGCTGATCAGTTTACAAGGCAAATCAATTGGCAGCAGATTATCAGGAAGCATGCTTTATTAACATGGCTACTGTAGATTAAAACCTATTACCCTTTACACAAGTTTAACTCAGGAATGTGTTTATGGGAGTGTTAAGGTTTAGGTAGAGAGCAGCTTTACATGAGTAAGAATAGAAACAATGCAATTAAAGTGTTAATATTTTCTCACATTAATATTTTAAAATCACATGACCCTGTTCCTTATCTGGCAAAGTAACTAGTTAATGCTAAAATCCAGTGTCCAGTTCTAAGTGTGGCTTTGAATGTTTAAAATTAGCTAGCTGTGAAATGATTTGTCAGAGACAAACAGCAAAGCTTTCTGGAAGGATCACCCAAGAGAAGGAAGTTAGCTATGATGAATGAAGTTCTTGTTCGGAGTTCTCACACTGCTCAGAGTAACTCTCCCTGGAATATTTTTCTAGAATGCCATTGCAAATGCAGTGGTTATGCCGTGGACTCAGCTGGCTGTGCCAGCGACTGAATCATGCAATTGAGTGTGTAAAGGATGTATCCACTCAAGATAAAATACAGCATGTTTTTTTTCAAATCACACATAAAAATGGGTTGGACAGATGGTTATGATTTTCAGTTGTATTGGACACCAAGAAATAGATTTCATGAAGTTTGTTAAATATTTGTGGTCTTTTATTGAAGACTGCGCAAAATTCGGTCATATATTTTTCTCTTCAGCCTTATTTTTTGAAGACTGTCAAGGATGCATAAGTTTAAATTTTTAGAGAGCAAACTTAATTTAATTGTTTTTGTTTTAAAAAGCATAGTAGAACCTTTTAAGTTGGATAAAGCTCTCTTGTTTCTGTCATCTTTGAGGGATTGAGTCCCAAAGGCACTTGTGCTGTTGAAAAACTGTAAAGCATCATTAACTGCAAAGTGTGCCATCCTATCAACTGCCTGGCAAAGATTTCCTTCCGTTCTAGCAGATGAAAAACATTATCCTCTCCGGTTGTTGTAGGAAAAATTAGTTTAGTCTTAACAGGTTGTGTGGTGGCTTTTAAGATCCTGAGAGACGCAACCCCCGAATAAAATAGTTTAAATTCCCTATAGTGATGTTGGATTTGATTGTTAAGTTATGTGCTAAAGATAGCAATGTTCTTCATCTTAAAAAGTGCTCTTCAGATCCCAGAATTTTTTCTTGCAACTTGTTTCTATAATTAATGTAGTTCATCTATTTTTGCAATGTTGAAGTAATGTTTACTGGTAATTCTGTGAATTTTCTCACAGATTAAAATGCTAGGAGATACAGCTTTAGTGGAATAAGGTAGTGTTTCCATTTGTAAATACCGAGAGTAGGAAAGATCTGCTGTTCTTCTGGTGTACCAAATGTTTGCCCGAGTGAACTATAGTGAGAAATAACCTTTGAACTATAATAAACTGTTAATCTTGGACCAAAACTGGAAGGAAGAAAATGCGTATTTGGGGTCAAACTTTGACCAGTTGGTGAGAACTATGGGTAGTTTTGACCTTCTAAAGCTTTGATTTATTAAGCTGTAAAAAGATAAACCTTTTCTAAGCGATCCGTGGGATAGCATGGAGGCCTGGGAGAGCAGATTTCCGAGCTGAGGTATAGTTTCATTTTACTGCTGTTCCAACCCCCCGTGCGTGTAATGATACGGGGAGGAGATGGAGGGAAGGAAGTAGCCGTTTGCTAAATGCACAGCCAGATAAAACCAGCTGGAGCACATACCTTCCTTGAGTAACTTGTCAAAAGAAGCACTACAGGGAAAAGATAATGCACAGCGCCATTACAGGCAAAGCTGCTGGTTCCAGGGCCACTTTAAATTCCACTTTGAATTATTAAATACTGTAAACGCTATAAAGTTAATTAGAAGAGGAACAAACTCTACAAAGATAAATGTGTTTTCAATATGTTTCTCAGGGAGGGTACAGTAGAAACCAGTGAATGAGAGGAAATTTATTTCTGGCAGCACTCTAGACATGGAACTGTGGTTGAACTTTTTACCCTAATTACGTCCCCGCTAATGCCTGCAGCGGTCTGGAATCAAAGTGGCCCTTCAGGCCCTGGAAAGTCTCTGATGTGGCGAGCGTTTGTTGTGTGATGAGGGTTACTTAAGAAAAAACGGAATATTGTGACAGGATTTTTCAAAATTTCTCAGTTACCACCCACCTCACTTGTTGCCTACAAAAATAGAGTAATTGTTTGCATCTGTGTGTTTTTGTCTGTCTTAGAAATAACTGTTATAAATCAATGTGACATAGACCCAGAGAACAGTTGAGGATTATATTTTCTTTTCTTATATGCTTTAGTGTTATTTCGAGGTTATATAGTGTAAGAAGGATTTAAAGTACATTGCAAAACAGTTAGAAATTTCAGGCTGATTTAAGTTGTTCTCTTTCTCTGAGGATACTAACACCGTCAGATATCGAGTTCTCAATCAATTAAAAGAAGATGCTATTTAATATGTTTTTTTCCTAAATAACAGCTGTCACTTCATGCTCATAGTTTGAGCAGCTAATTGCAAACTGCATTAACTTACAGCCCTTGTATCTGTATTGTTACACAATTGCTGCCACTTGAGTAATTCACTACAACTTGATGGTATTTGAACTTTGCATCTGTTACTAAATGCTATTTTCTCTCTTACAGTGGTCTCTCTGGAGTCCTTCTTGTCCTTTTTCTTTCCTTCAAAAATATTTAATACACAGAGGAAACGTCAAGAGAGTTTGCAAAGCTTAAACATTCATGTATGGATTAGATTCTTTTTAATCTCCAAAGTATGGAAAAAGATAATTAAAACACAATAAGTGGAATCCATAAAAAAAAAAAAAGATATTCTCTTTCTTTAGTTTGCATCTGTTTTTTTGAAGCAGAATGAATATATTTTGGTAGCTTTAAAACTTTAAATTTACAAATAATTTAAAATGTGTAATGCACTAAATTTTCTTCAGTAATTCAAAATAGATATTTAGAAGGCTCCTTTGTGAAAAAGCTGTAAGGCATGTTCTTAAAAAAAAACCAAAAAACAACAAAACAAAGATCTTGCTTAATCCCTTCTTTCTTTACATTCTGACTAGGTAATATATTCACAGTATCACCTGAGGAGCCCCCTTACTGCATTTTTGGATGGTTGCTCACAAACTTGTTTTTAAAATTAATTGTGATTTAAATTATTAATAGAATATTTGTACAGTATAATTATATTATTTTACAGATGAGGCATTAATAAAATAACTCTAAAAGTTTTAATCCATTTTGCCTGCACAATTTGAAGGACTGTATCTTGCATTGTGGCATCTGCTGTATGAGGTGACTGTCTCTGTGGTGAGAATGCACAATTTTTGTGTGCCTTTCCTTGTAATTCCTCCTGGAAATATCAGCCACATTTAACTATGAAATTCATCCAAATTTTATGAAAAGTGGTCCAGTAAAGGAGGTGGCAATGTCAGTGGCTTCACTGAGAGAAAGGCTGTAACATAAGCTAATGCCCCCCCTTTTTTTTTTTTTTTTTTATGTTAAGCAATTCATATAGGATCTCAGCCTTAAGGCCAGTTTAAAGAAAAGCAGGCTATTTGTTTTGTTATTCACGGGGCCCCTTGTTCAGAGTAATTATTTTTAGGTACTGTTTCCTAAGTTTAAACCAGCTTTCGGTGAGTTCAGTTACAGTGAAAGTTCTGCACGTCTGTAGAACATGGTCTGCTATGTCAAGTCATAAAGTAAATCAAGTAAGGTGTAAGAACATACTACTAATGGGCACTTGTGAAAATTTTGGCCTACCCGATGTGACTAGAACTTCATAGAGGCTTTGTTGTTCACAGTGCTTTTCAAATGCTTTAACCATGAGATCTAAGCTTATCTCTGCTCAACTTCAGCTATATGCACTCTAAAACCCTCTAATTCTTTCTTGGAAATGGGATTGTTTTCAAGCTTCTCAAAAATTTTAATTTGAGCCACGTACTAGCATATGAACAATTAAGGTTTAGTAGACTCATAAACAACTGAAAGATGTCTTATAATGATTGCTGTCATGCAATTTGAGGCAGAGGCTACTTAATACAGAGGTGATGAAGTGTTGCACAATCCCATTAGTTTCTGCTTATGTTGTTAATGACACCAACGGCAAACCTATTTTAGATAAAACAGGTTGGTACAAGGTTTGGTGTTTAATGTTGAATCCAAAAAGTGGTTTTGCATGGGGCTCGGGATGGTGGGGCAGGCGGGCGTGGAGCTGCTTGCTTAATTTGGCCTTTGGTGGTGGTGATTACATGTGAGATGAGAAGATGCCATTAGGCCTGTCAGAGCCATGAATCATAAGGTAAAGCAGAGAAAAGAAAAAAATAAATCTGAAATCTAAAGAAATCTGTTGCAAGAATCAACAGGATAAAATATTTGATCCTTCATAATACTTCTGCCATGTTAACAGTTGCAGGTAAAGACACCTTTTAAATATTGATTATTGAGCATTCAGTCACAGGCAAGCTGGGCGCTTTAACATACACAGATTGCAGAGGAACATGACCCTCACAATAGCTGAGCAAAGATTTGGTCTGTGTTTTCAAAGAAGCTTTGTAGTGCGCTTCAGAAGAATGAGTTCTTTTGACTCTCAGATTGGTTTTAGCTTTTGGTAGAATTCTTTGTTAAATGGAGCAATGCCTTAAATATATACAATAGTCAACTGCCATCTATATTAACTATGCTATCTTCTGATATGCCATTGATCAGAACATACTACCAATAAAAAATGCCTCAGAATAAAGAAAAAAACTTTGGTATTGATTTGGAGTTTCATACATACTGTCAGTTTATAAAATCTAGGGCTAGCTGTGGCTATGAGGCTTTCAGCGGCTCCACAAAATGCTCTGTTTGGTTTCTACACGTGCTTGGTGAAATTTGACTGGAGCTGAGATATTTCAGCATCAATTTGCTCTCAGTGTTGCGCTCCCAGAAATCTGATATTTTTCTATTAAGCTGTGACATGTGGCTTTCTTTTGATATGCAAAAAGTTTCTACGTTTTTGATTTTGGTCCATCTTGTATGATCTCGAAGATTGGTGTAGCATTTATTACAATACAAATTACATGCATTTATTTCAGTGGTGAATTCTGCTTCATTTGACAGTAAGAAGGAGGACAAGACAACTCTTAAATTTATTTCATTCTATATTTTTGGAGGAAACGCGTCTACCAGATAGTAAGTTTAATCAGCTAATCATAGAAATGTTAATCTTTAGAGGTATGACAAATGCAGTTGTATTCTACTCAGCAGTTAATCTTTGCTCATGCTCTCCAAGATTTACAGGAATTTTTCCAGTTAAGCGTATGTTCATAGAATGGGCGAGGACGGCCAGCGCAGGTTCGTAACTTTTGTATAAAAGGACTGTTTGGTTACACACAAGAACAAAATCTAGTCCAGAATGTACCAGAAAAAATGATTCTGATCTGAAAAGTGGAGCTCCAGATGTACTTTTCCTCAGTGATAGCTATGGTCAAGTAAGTCTTGTGGATAAACAAATCTCTTGAGATGCCGCTAATCTTCCCATATTAACTAACTCGAAATATGATGGGACAGCTATGTTTTGTAACATGTGGTATGTCTCAGTGAAGTGGAAAGTGTGTCACACTCTCGTCTCTCTGCAAAAGCATGCCACAGCTGAAAAGCCAGCTTGTGCTATATTTTACACTTCAGCGACAGGCATGCCACATGCCATAGAATGAAGCAATGTAATACAACTTGCTGCAGTACATAAAGGTAGGTTGTAGGCTGTTGTATGGCTTTATTTAGTTTCATGCATTTTGAAAGGTAAAAAAAAACCCAAACAACAAATTAGTCTCTTCTGATGACGAGAATGAGTAATGCTGTTATGGGCAGAAAACACAATAGGAGAAACATGTTATGTACTGCTGGTAGTGCAGAACGTGGGAAGAACCATCTGCTGCCAAAACTGAAGAGTAATTTGGAGGTTGCTAAGCATTTTAATATTTTTAAGGATTCCCCTTCCCTTTTACTTTTCTCTTTGAACTGATGGTACTATTCTTGTAGTATCTGTTACGATAATACCAATGTGTGGATAAAACCTAGTCTTAAATTTTCCTCCTGTTGTTGATGTACGACACAGTCTTTCTGACACCTCAGCTACAGACAGGAAGCAAAGGAGCTATTGATTTAATTGAACAAAAGTGGACATAATAGTTGTTGAAAGTACTCAGAACTGAAAAAATCCGTGACCTCCGTCAGTTCAGAACATCTGTTCCAAGATTGTCAAGGAAGTTTGTATTTTCAGATTCTTCCCCCCCATACAGCCCCAAGAGTGGAAACAACTTTTCATTCTATATTCAGTCAGGGGTTTTGCCTGTCATATGAATGTGATTGAGAGTAACCTCATTGTATCAGCAATGGCAAAGGAATGATCACCCGAAGTTGCAGATGATGGCAATGTGCAAAACTAGTGAGAAAATTTTTATCTGCATTGCCTTTTAGTAGGCTGACTTTTTACTACTTTGAAATTAATGTTTTGATCTTCATGACAGGCATTTTGCTGTATCTTTTCTGCTGACAGAGCTGCAATAAACTTTAGGAACCAGGAGGATTTTTGTTGTAGAGGCTGCAGCAGAGAAGTCAGTATCCAGCTAATCACAAGTTTAGTGTACAATACTGTACAAACTGTGTAGTGGAAATAGCTTGCCTTCACACACAGTTAAGTATGAGTCCATATAGGAAGGGATGGCAGAAATCTATGTATCTGCATTTTTATTCATTGTACATCATAAAATTACATCATAAAATTACATGGGTAGGTATCCTGAAGATGTTTGAACGTGAAGTTCAGAGTAATGGGTACTCAATTCAGATAACTGTATTTTATCGCCTATAAACACTTGATATACTTTTTTTATTATTATTTTTTGATGAGTTAATGCTCTTTGTCTATGGAAACATGTCTTAAACATAATTATACTTGTTTTGATCTTTCAATTTTAAGTAAAATGTTAGGAACAATTACCTTTATACTAGTTTGGTTTTTTTTAATTAATGTGCAATTCATATTTATGGAGCGATAGATCTCCCTACAGCCATCAGTCAGTTTTTAATTTTATTTTCTTCTTCTGTGTATTGCTTTTAACTAAGGGCTTCGTTTGACACCTTTTAAAAAGAAATAGCAACATCTGGAACTATGCAGGTCAACATAACTGCAGATTTGGCCCATAGTACTTTGCCTTGAGCGTTTGAAATGTGTCTGAAATTCTCAGATCCAAACTTTAAAAATGGGCTGGCAACTGTTCTTCACATGTATGAGACTTCTGTATTGTCTAGTAAAGTTATGATCTCCTGTCTGGTGAGGAGTCAGTATTAAATACTGCGTTCCAACATCTTGCTGCATTATTAATGCAACACAGTCTCCTTTTATTTTTTTTTTTCTTTTCCCTCTACCACCTATGTTCTTCCTTTAGTGCTTTTTGGATAATAAGCCTTTTGAATTAGGACTTTCCTGGCTGTGTGTTTTTGTGAAGTGTCTTGTATGTTCATGCCACTGTGATAAATGCTGTTTGTGGTGCATGTGTGTAGTATGTCCATTATGCTCTATTGTTATGATAAGTGGATGCACTTGATCTCCTGGAGGGGAGTGCTGGCCTTGCCACTTACAAGCAGCACTTGACAACTGATTCATGGGATGGTAATTAGAACAGCTTCACAGGAGTCTGTATATCTAACACTCTCGACAGCAAATATCAGCTGGTGAACCAATAAATAAGGATAAAACAGTGGGGAAGAAGCCAGCTTGGAAGTCAATGGAGAATAGGATATCTTTTTTTTTTTTTTTTTTTTTAATTAAAAAAAAAGGGTCTGATGGAAGAAACTGAGGCTTGTAATCTTCTGTAATAGAACAGAGACTGAAATACATGTAGACAGAGAGCTTCGTTTTCTCCTCAAAATCAGTGAATTCCAAATATTAAGTTAATTCATTAACTTAGCTAGCCATACGGAGAGTATAGATGTAAACAGCATAGCAACTCCCTGGCATGAAACTGGCTTTTTATTAAAAGTTCTTAAACCTCTTCCAAAGGTACACTGTTGCAAATGTTTTGCTAAAGGTAGGGATCTTTTACCATAGCTCTTTAATTAAATTGATGAAAAGTTAATAGTCAAGGACAATGTGTACAGGACTGGGTAGAACATCTTAAAAACACTTAAAAATGGTAGCATATACACGGGGGTAGACATGGAGAATAAGGCAAAGAATTTACTTGCTTTACAATAAGCTTATTTTAATGTGCTATTGCCATTAAGTATTCTTTGAACAGTGTTACAACGCTTATAATCATATGGCAATGTAATTTATTTAGTTACAAGTTTTGCCTTGTAATGAAGTTTAGCTTCTTTAAGAATCGTTTTTGCTAAAGACAAAATGGACATAGCTGGCTTAAATCGATATGACTTAACATGGTTGGTTAACACATTTGTCTTCTATAATTTATAGAATTAATTTATACCTGGGCAGCTAATTATGATAATATAAATTTGCAGGTAAGCAGGAAAGGTTTATACAGTACCACACCTTGCAGTAAAAGATAGTTATTTTCACCTGAGGACAGGGATTTATGTCACTGCAGAGACAGAAAAACAAGATACTGACAGTTCTCCTGCAGTGGTTTACAACCTTCAAGACCAGCTGACCACT
The DNA here is from genome assembly GCF_964188355.1 of Buteo buteo. Lineage (NCBI taxonomy): Eukaryota > Metazoa > Chordata > Aves > Accipitriformes > Accipitridae > Buteo > Buteo buteo. The sequence continues at coordinate 44,733,734 of NC_134177.1, read as the reverse complement.
GTCAAGCCTCAGGTTCTCTCACAGACCACGACCTGAGTTATGCACGGAGACAGAAACCAGTCCTTCCTGAGTCAGTCCTGAGCCGTTTTAACAGTTAGACTCTACGCTATGGAGAGATGCCTTGCTTGTGAAATTACAGGAACAAAATACTACTTGCCTTGAAATCAAAAAAGTAGAAGGGGAAGTGATTAATGGAGTTTTTAAACATTAGCATTGGTAAAGATGTAGGGGTCAACGCTTTAGATACTGTTTTGATCTTTTTCAAGAGTGTTCAATTAAAGTCTTTGAAAGGAGTGGTACCTCCATTCCCAGTTCTTTGCATCTTTGTTCTGCCTACCTGACATAATATTGCACAGGAACTGATGCATGTTAGTTCACCTTTTATCTATTTCCTTTGTTCAAAAAATTAGGGGCTTTCTTGCATATTGTACACACAGATGGCTCTACTGCTTTTTGTCTAGTGGTCGTTCTGGCACAATCACACGAGTCCCATCTTTTTTTCTTTCCACACATGAGCAAACAATGTGGTTTTCCTTTGGTATGTCTTTTTTTGGTACTCAGGCTGAGACTTGCAGTTCACCTGTAACAAAATGGTTTCTGCAGAGTTGATGACTTTTTGAAAATATTTTTGTTATATGCCCGTGAGACTATGAAGACAGTGAGGTAAGAGGATAAGATGGAACCTTTTTTACTGGACTGATAGACTTGATCAAAATATTTGATGAAGATACAAGTGTGAAGTTTGTATCTCTTGGTATTTAACTCAAATATTTTAGTGCTATATCAAATAATTTCCTCTCTTGTATTTAAAGGATTAGATTTAGTAACATGTGTCTAAGATTGGTACAGGTTTTTCTTATTTAGAAATAAGTGCTTCCATGCTTTTTGCAATTTGTGGTACACTTAAAATGTCTCTGCTGCTTTGTGTTTCGCTGCTACACACACGTTTTTGGGAAGTGTCACTTTCTCAGAAATCTTACTCTGCTTTTCCTGATTTTGAATGAATCTGTTAAGTACCATGAATGAAAGTAAGAAAATAACTTACAGAGTTAAGTTTTCAAGCTTTTATTTTGAAAAGTTGGGATGCAGAGAGCCAGGGAGTTTTAGGGGACTAGATGGTGAATGTCTTAATGAAAGCTTTTTCTGCAGTGGCCTTTACGGAATAAATAGTGCAATCCTTGAAAAATTTTTTTTTTTTTTTTTTTAAGTTTTCATTCTGGTGTGCATCCTTCAGAAAGAAGGCGAGAATACTGCAATACTGAAGAGAGCTCAGAGGAGGACTGCAGATATGTGCTAGGGCTGGAAAACAAACCTTACAATTTAAGGCTTAAAAGTCTTTTTTACATTGTTGCAGATTAGTTAGTGACTGGATTGCTTTGGATGGTTACCGATTTAGGCAAAAGATAACTGAATGCAGTGAGCTTTTTCTGTGTTTTTGACACAGACATAAAAGCTGGAAAGCAGAATATGTACAAATTCTGTCTTGCAATAAGAAGTAATCTCACAAAAATAGAATGATCTAAATGTTGGAGCAACTTACCATAAAAATAGAGGACTCATTGTTGCTTGAAGTCTTTTAAGACAAGATCAGGTTGCTTGGTATAAAATAATTTCTTTGAGCTTCTGGGATGTTTTGTGCATGGCCTGGAAAGAGAAGATGATCTCTCTACTCTTAAAATCTCTCAACCTGAGCAAACCTTCTTCAGGGGCTTTGAGGAGAGAACAGAATTGCCTTTGTGGTCTCAACATGCTAATAATATTACTACGAAGATCATAATCAACTCTCATGCTTCAACTTTCCAGTGTAAAGGTTCAGGAAGGAATTTTTCCAATACACAATTAATTAACTGTGTACTGTGTACTCTGCTTTTGTTTTGCTTTTCCTCCCCTTCTATGAAGCACCAGAGAGTGACCACAGCTAGAACAGGTTACTGGATAATCTTAACCCACTGCACTGCTATTTAGAAACTTGTACTTGTGTCACTGTAAGGGTCTTCCTCATTCCTATATGGAAATAGCTTTTTCTTTACTGGTAACTTATCGGTAGAGCTGATGCTTTATAGTGTAGTAATTTTTAAAAATCCTTCTGGAGTAGCTTGCCGTACAGATCATTTGAGCATACCTTGTCCAGCCAGTTCCTTAGACGTGCTGTCACTTTTCTCTCTTCTGTTTTCTGTATGTGACATGCTGTTCAGTACCAGGGCTGAACTGCTTTTAAAGCATTTGAGCTAGGTATAACAATAGATATCTAGGTGAAATTTAATGGCCTGCATTAGACAGGATGTCTAGGTGATGTAATGGTCCCTTCTGACTTGACAATGAAATAAGCTGTCTTTTGTAAAATAAGTTTTGAACTTATATTCCATTTAAGGCACCTGACTACTTAATATTTACAGAATTTTTTTTTTTTTTTTTTTTTTTTGTTAATAAATCCCACAGTTTGTTAAAGCTGGGCCTAATAAGAGATTATTTTACTACTAGGGGTTTTGACTATGATCTCTGTATAAGTTTTAATATTTTTACCTCTTCTTAAAGGCACCAAAAGTAATTAAAAATAAGGTTTTTTTCTGTGTTGGGTCTGCTGGGCTTGGAAAAAGTATTACTGCAAATTGCATGCAAACAAATAAAGCATCATAAGAAGAATACATTAGAATAATGAAGAGTGGTACTAGTGTGGCCATAGTAGAATGAAAAGTAAGTCTGGGAACATGCAGTACAGTAACAGAAGTACACTAATGATTATATTTTTTAGAAATGGTGAAAGGTTATGTTTTTGAAAACTAAATTGTACTTCAGAATAGACTAATAAAACCAGTCACCTGACCTATTTTTGAAACACTGCAGTTAAAATAGAGCTTTTTTCCTTGTGAAACAAAACTTTAAAGATAACAGACAAATTGTGACAGAATAATTGCCAGGGGTTTTTTTAATTGATCATTTTATTTTTTATGTAAACTAGTGGTATCTATGTGACTGTATGATAAAAGTCAAATTGCTTTTGACTGGAAGTACATGACCCACTGTCTGAAACTGGTTTAGTGACAGCTGTTAAATTTACTGGTCTGCATAACGTGTGGTAGAAGGCTTGAAGCTTCTCTAGGTTTAAATATTAGCCTTTCCCAGGGAATGTAATTCCCATTTGTGGATTTGTCACTTTTTTCTATCAGTTGGTACTCAGGTGCGTAAGGAAAGCAAGATTTGGCCTCCAAGGTGTAGAGTTAGCATTTTCTCGTTGCTAGGAAGCAGTGTTTCTAGCTGCTGCAGTAACAAATACCATTCTAGTCTTTAATAAAATAAATTAGTTATATTTAGCAAGACATTTTCTGTAATTCTTGTCACATCTGGGTTTTTTGTATCTAGCTTCAGAAGGTAATGGACCTCATTCTGTTGAGGTCAGTAGAGACTATATTAGGCTGCTTCTGTATGCTGTGCAGTAACTCATACAGTTTCACAGCCTAATCCCATCAAATTCGAATATGAATTTGTTGAATGTTTATATAACTTGCCAGATAATACCTGGAAGTATCAAAACTGGAATAGTGATTAAATGAAAGACTTTTTTGTCATATGCTAGATCAAGTAAGCTGATGAGTGGAAGTTTTTTACATGTTTTTTCGTTGTTGAAAACTCTTTATGTTGCTCTGCACATTAAAAGAAGGTCAATACATGATAGAAGAAGCCGAAATCTTTTTTTTTTTTTTTTTTTTTTTTTAATGTGGAAACTCTAAAATAGAAATAAAGGGATCATTACTCCAGAAAACCTGCTGCTATGTGCATTGTCTTGAGTAAATACAGAAAGAAACTGCCTTGTAAGGGTACAGAACAAGGCAGATGTAATATAATTCTTTGTGTAATTAGAGAAAGATGGAGCTCATTGTAATGCAGTTTCAACAGGCGAGAGGTACATGCAGCGTACTGCAAAGTGGCACCTTAGACGAGGATCAATTTATACATAGCAGCTGGAAATAAGCTATTTCCCTTGTTCCATCATGTGAAGTCAAGTTGCCAAAAAGAGACTCTGGGTAAAGAATGCTGTAGTGATTGTCTGCAGACAGCTGCGTCGTCTTTACTAAAGGACATCAAGGCATAACAACTGAATCAGCAGATTCTGAAGTTAACTAATCTTTAGAACAGTTTTTTCTGACAAGCTTTGATAGGCTATTTACAATACTGATATTGCTTAGAATCCCTGTAATATCGTGTTCTTGAGAAGTGATAGTTTTTTCTCTATTTGTTAGATCACTCCATGTAATCTCTTCATGTGATCTCACTGATAATTTGATACAATTTCACCTTTTTCCAAAGTTTTCATTCATTTTGTCATTTTAATACATTAACACATTAGCCGTTAATAGTAATTAGCGGACTGTTTTCCAAAAGAAATTTGCAGAGCCTGTATAAAGGAGTACAGGTATTAAAAAATATTTTTACTGTAACAGTGTTCTGTATAACTATATGCTTTTTCCCTAAGGGAGGTTCTACCTATTACTTTAGCAATTTTATTGCTATCTAAAATGTGTTATGATGCTGTAACTTCTGTCATTGTTCCCAAGTGACATCATTGTATATCTCATCAAGCTTATGTTGTATACATGTAGAGCAAAAGAAAAGTAGCTGGAGATGCTTCCCTTGATCTCTTTTTCTAAGGATTCTAGCCATACATTTTGTGAAGATGGTATAAAATATACAGTGATGCACTATGTTGGCTAAACAGCTTCCATCCTGAGATGATTTTTTTTAAATGCCACAATTAACTGGAAAATGCCTCGCATAAAGAATGCCTTATAAAGGCCTGGTGGTCAGCTTTTTCAGCAACATCTCTACTTCAATTTTACACCTCTCAAAAACCCCATTCTTTTCTCCCCCCCCCCCCCCCCTTTATGGACTCAGGAGACCATTCTGTAATTGATGTCCATTCTGTCTTTGAGTGGGATGTTGTTTATCACGTGGCAGAGTGGGGAGAGTCAGCAGGGAGGAAAGTAAACACTTGTGAGCAGGCAGAGTAAAATCTTTCGAGGCACAGAACATTTTGGCCTCATGTTGGTTCCATCAGTTTTCTCCTTTTTTTTCGTATAAAATGTGTGTGTTGTACAGTATATTTGTCTCTGTATGCAAACATTTTACACAGAGCTTTTATAAATTGTGTGACTCATAGCTAGCAAATCTGTGAAGAGGTGATGGTTATGTCGTGATGCATAAGCACAGATGTAGTCAAGTGCCAGCTGTACAAGGCATCTGTTATTTTTCTTCTATCCCTGCACTGCAACAGTCAAATAGAAGAAGATAGAAGAGCCTGAGTGTATTCGTATATTTATTAATGCCAACATTTTGAAGTTGTATGTGCATTTGTGTCCATTACCTTTAAAGAAGTTGTTGATACCTCTGCATTAGGCAGCTATTTTAGCAATCAGGATACATAATGAAAATTTGTCAATAATCTGTGGGAGTAATTTGCAAGAATTTTGTGACAGACTTAATGTTATTACCAGACCGCAAAAACCAGTGTTTTCACATTCCTGTCTTAATCTCTCCCCTTTACATAATCATCACTGGTACACTGAAATATGATCGGAGCCCTTCTCATCAACGAGACATACATGAACCTTCAGTTTATCAGAAGAAAAGCTTCTTAGCTAGAACTCTCCTTGCTTTATTTTCCCCCAAATGTTGGTAGTTTGTTAATATAAGCTAAGATAGGCTGTCAACTAGTATAGTTCAGGCACATTTACTTACAATATCTGTATGATCCTCTGATGAAATGAATATTCATGACTATTCCTGCAATAGAGCAAGATGCAGTAATTTTAGTTTCATACAATTCGAAGGTTTCGAGAACTTCCGATTGTCAAGAGATGATTTTGCAAGTTTGTAGGGCTCTGTCTTGCAATCTGTGGTGGTTTTGGTGGTATTCTGTGGTAGTTTGGATACTTCTGGTTTTGTAGCTGAAATTTAAATATATTGATTACACTAAATGTTACTTTTTGTTTTCATAGGTGGTATCATTTTTAGTATTTCATTGTGTATTTGTTTGATAGTTTAGGGAAGAAAATTGTTAAGAACAAAGCATTATACTGAAGTAAATTTTTCTAGAGACCCTGCAAAGGACTCCAGTATGTTTATCAGTGATGATGCTTTGTCTTACTGAACACAGTTATTTTTTTGTATATTTAAATAGGGCATCTTGCTTAGTGTAAATCTTCCTGCTATGTGGTATGCAATAATGTATGTGGTATGAATGTTATGGAAGAAGGGAAACACATTCATCCTCTGCTTTTGATCTTGGTGGGTTTGGGTTCAAATTCTTCTTAAATAATGAGTTAAAAGGAGTTGAGATGCCTAGCTCTTAAAAGCTATGTCCAGGATTCAGTCCAGATTTTTAACTTAAAGAATGTAAAGGGTACGCTGTAATTGAATCTGACTTTCTCTGCAATGTGGGCCATAGAAATCCCTGAATTCCCTGTTTCAAGAAGATTGGGAATTAAGAGTAGTACAGTGGAGGTCATAAAGTGTCAGAAGAAGCTGCGTTGTGCTGCAGCTCTCTGGTGGTAAGCTACTTCTGGCTTTTGCAGCCCTATTGCACATCTTTTATTGCTCAATTCATGTGCTTCTGCTTCCTTTCTTGCTTCCATGCTTGTTAGACTTCACTGAGCCCTTTCAGTGAACTAACCTGGGGGAGAATTCCCTCTAGACGAGAAAGAAAGGACAAAATGTTATTCTTCTGTTGATTTAATATGCAAAAATGGGTCAATATAGAATCCATTGCATATCAGAGGCTGAGTAAGAAAAGTACACAGAACCACTGAGCCCGAGCTTTTGACATCACTGAAATGGAGGAGGAAAGATAGCTCTTATTTCTGCTTGTGAGTAGTGTAGGCTAATCAAGGTAGTATTATTATTATTCTTTAAGTGCTATGACAGAGAAATGGATCCTTAGATCTGTGTCTATAACCCTCATTCTCCTGTTCTAGAGGAATTGATCTTTCTCCTAGCTGAGGAGATATAAAGGAAGGTAAAGAAAGACCATTCAAGAGGCTCATACTTTTAGAATGGTTGAGAAATAATGTTTTTGGAAAAGAAATTAAATTTTACACTGTTGGAGAATCCTTACTGTATGGGGTTCTGTTGAACAGTGAAATTAAAATCCTTGATTTCCCCCCCCAGCAAGTTGAAACCATTATTGAGTGTTATTGAGGCCTGATCAAAAGAGAACATGATGTTGTGGATCTCAGCATTGTATCATTACTCGTTTAGGTACACAGCTTTTGGAGTAGAAATTATAAATTTAAATGATGCTAATTTAGTGAATGTTGTATCTAATGAATTGAGAGCACTCAGTAGCAAATTAGGTTCCTGACAGCCATTACTTTGAACAGGGAGAAGAACTAAAATAACCAGAAGGAAATGGTAGAGAGAAGTCTTTCCTAGTGATTGAAACTTTTTTTTTTACCTTTCTACCTTTGAAAAGATTGCCAAAGAAAGAGCAAGCGCTTGTGCTTCCACCCCTTTGTGTTGCAGTTGGTGGATAAAGCACTTAGCCAAAAAATGGGACTTTCCTGGGGAAAAAAAAAAAAAAGCATTGGTAGAACGGTCTTACCACAATCAGCCGAAAGAAAGGCATGACATAAAAATAATTATTCATTTGAGTGACAGGATTATTAAGCATAATTTTGTTGGTGCAATATGTATTAGAAAGTACATACTCTTGAGTTGCAGTCATGTAGCTAGCTATATGTCAAGTCAAAATTGAATTGGTCAACACAGGCTTACATGGAAGTAGTAATCGGTATCAATTACACTAATATAATTTTAGCTGTATCAACCTCTGTGATTTCTGTTTTGAAATAATAATCTGTGTACCCTTTTATCAAAAGAATAATTTCCTGTAAGTAATAAATAAATATACTTAAATAAAAAAAAGTTTGTACAGAGACCTTGCTGTGGTGTTCCGCATTTTCTAGCAGCAATGAGCTTCTACTGTAACGTAACTAGACCTGAGTCTCACTGTTCAAAAAGTGTTTTTGAAGGGCCTTTGAAGTGCTTAAAAGTAATAAATAGCACCCTCTAGTTATTAGCCTAGGTATGTGCCTAGAAAAATGTGTATTTTGGGAAGAATTTCAGTAGGCAAAATGTCAAAACTTAGTTTTTCTATTATTTCTTTGACAGTTGTCTTTCTGTGCATAATTGTATATTGTTTCTCTGCTGCATACTTATTGTATGTACCATCTTATTATCTTGAGGCGTTTGAGGTAAACAGTTGGCATTTGTACTCCAGTTCTCCAGAAAATTCTCGAGCAGCTTGAGCAGATCCAAAAGACAAGCAAGTGTTGTGTCAGGAATTGTGTTAAACTCTGTAAAATAAAACAGATATGGGCAAGGGGAAACACCCTCTTTTACCAATACTTAGTATATGTTTGTACAGCTGGCAATTTGTGCTCCTTCATATTCGTTGACCTAGAAGTAGCCAACATTTTAATGCGTTCTTGGAGGGGAAAAAAGGTGTTATGGAAAAGAACTGCCACATCAAAGCCTCTTCTCAGCTTGTAAAATGGTTTCCACCACTACCTTCCTCAACCCTATCGGAACACTCAGCACTTTCTCCCTCTCAAAAGAAAGCAAGCCTTTTTATTAAGAAATAGCCATAGAGTTTTATTTACATTGAAATGATAAAAGTGACACAAAGCAGTTGAAAAGTTCTATATAGTTCAAACAAAAGTCCATCAGAGATGTAATGTAAATTCTGTGTAATGTATCTCTATCAAATCAAGTCATATGATTCAGCTGTTGCATAGGGGGAAGCAAGTACTCCCTTTAGGAAAGTGTTACTCTGCAGAATATTTTTTAAATAACTAGAATGCAGTCGAAAACTTCATGCCTGTCAAATGGCTTGTATTTTGCTGGTCAGATCTGCTGTTCCAAAGTCTTATTTGTGACAAAGGAAACTAAGTGCTTGATAATTAGTTGCACAATACAGGTTCGTGACCGTTGAGGGTATCACAATTCAATTTTAATCATACCTTTCCTTAACGTAGAAGGCTTATATTGACCCTTTGTTCTCCAGCAGTCTGCTTAGATTGCTGGATTTTTCATTTAGCATGCTAAATAATAAAGGGAGGCTGAAATAATTTTAAAATAATTTTACAAAAAATCCTTCTTTCCATTAAAATTTTTTTTTAATTCATTTTAGCACAAGCCCACCTTACTGCTGTGTGGACCTTTATTCTTTGCGAACAGGAGAGATGGTCAAGTCCATACAGTTCAAAACTCCTATTTATGATCTGCATTGCAATAAAAGGTAAGGATGTTTACTCTATGTTCTTTCTGTGTTAGGGCATGTAAAGTTTCAGTAACGAATACAGTTTCTGGTGTATGCGCTCCCTGACTTTATTATTTTGACTTTCCTGTAAGCATAGCTTTGGTTCTCCATTTCTCAAGTAATATTTGAGTTTGAATATGACAGTATGCTTCTCCAATGACTTTCATTTAAGAAGCTCAAAACATTTTGCATCTGAAATCATTTAAGCTTCTTTTGGTTGTGATGAGGGTGAGCAGGAATTGTTGGAATCCTCTATCATCCACCTACAGATGAAGAAATGGGATCATCGAGAGTTTAAACAGCATAGAGCGCTTAAGAGTTTACATGTCTCTTCTTTGTCTTCCATTGTTCTGTCATATTTTGCCTTCCTGCACATCCAAAAAATTCCTGGGGATCAGTCTGTGGTTTACAGGAAGTAATGTTCCTGTGAGTGAAATAACAAAGCATCATCTCTTAGTTGGGATAAAGTCACCTAATTTCTGAGAGAAAACTGCTTAGAAGGCTGAGCATCATAGAGGTCAAATACAATAGATTCTATTGTTCCCATAGAATCATGAGTTCAGATTTTTTCTGAATTAACTTTAGATCTTCATAGCTTGAAGACACACAAAACTGAACACCCTTGTAATTTACAGCATCTTTTTAAGACAAAAGAGAAAACCCAGGATCCCTGCATGAGGATCTTGATGATCCCTTGGCACTCCTGATGAGAGAATCTGATGCAGTGACTTTGGTCAAAGTCCGTGATTGTGCTGCTTACTTTAATGCTTCCTTACTCCCAGCTGTTACTGTTATTAGTCATTGTATGTCTTTAGGTACCTTATGGAAGCTGTGGGATACAATTCCTGTGTTAAAGGTAGAGCGCTGAATAAAGAAATTACTGCATTTCTTTGGCAATATGTATCTGTTTGCTGGAATTGATGGTCCTTCAGTAAGGAAGGTGGCATAATAACACAAATCATTAAGAACAAAACAAAACATCAGAATGGTATGTTTTATATGCCTGATTTGTATGGCAGTAGGTAGCATGCTTGCATACATGAAGACCACAAAAGTATGTGAGCATGTATTGAACTCATGCAACTAAGGGAAGTTAGCAGTGTTGGAGATAGGATGGGGGGAAAAAAAAAAATATTAAAAAAACCCACAAAAAAAACCCCAAAACAAAACACCAAAAAACCCAAGCAAAACCAACCCTAGAAGCCACAAAGGTTTTGTTAAACAGACATTGTCTATCATTATACCATCAAAATCTAAACATTAATGACTACATCAGGTCAAGTAGAAGTTACAGAAGAAAAGTAGTACTAGTGAACAAACATCTTTAATACCACAACTAATCTAATAACGAGGAGGATATTTTGATGTTGAATGTTTAAAGAAGTAAAGGATGGTAGTTTTTGTTATTCCCATTAATCTGCTTATTGTAGGATGTGGGTATGATTGTTATATGAAAAAAATAGTTTCTCTGAAGTGGTTGAGTTGGTGAGAGTTATGTGCCATGAATAGGTCACTGTTCCTTTAAAAGCTGTCAGAAGGAGTTTGGTACTTATCTGTGCAACTGTCCCTTGAAAAATTTAACGTTCCCTTGTGTACAGTGTGATGATAGTAAATCTTTCCAGTCTGGCCTCCTAGCAGAAGAAAAATCCAATTGTAAAAACAGTCAAAAGGCAAATCAAAATTCAAAGTCTCTCCCAACTAAAAAGTCTTTCCAGGTGCTAATGTTTCTTTTCCTAAGTGGTAAAAATGGAAAAGCTACTTCAAAGCCATGTGGCTGTATCCAGGGTAGCTGCTTTTCTGGAACGTATCAGATTCTGTTATTATCCAAGGAAAGCCCACTATTTCAGATTGAAAATGCATTAAATGTGGCCAAGTGCAGTGCTAATGGTGCGTTAACTGTGCTATAGACTAATGGAGTCCAAAATTTGAAGTTAAAATAAAACTTGAATTGCAGAAGAAGGGAAAACTTTCATTATTTATGTATTTATACTCTAGAATCATCCATCTGGTCGGTTTCATTTATGCAGAAAGACAGTACATCTTCAAAGAGTAGAAAACAAAAATCTACTGGATTGGGAAGTATTGCAATCAAATATACATAAGTTTTCTATATATACGTTATACTTGCACATGCATTTAAAGTCTTTCTATTATTCATTGGTTAACTTTCTTTTAGGCCTTGTGGAAGAAGTTAGAATTGGTACATTTTCTTTTGTTTTTCTCTCCTGCAGTTTAAGCAATTGGAAGATATGTCATTTAACTAAAAATACTATGTTGTCCCAAACTAATATTCATTGATACATGCAGAGTTTATAACTTTTAAAAATTGAGATTTATAAATCAGAAGGGGGTGGGGGAGCATCTTTTTCACAATGAGAGAGCTACAAGCAAATAAGAAATCTTACGTTAATTTCTTCTATGACTTAACACATCTGAATCCCTCTTGTTGAGTTATGTGTTCCGCCCTCTTCTTTTGCCAAGTAAGCTGCTCACTCTGAAAGCGTACCTGTGCTTCCCGTTCTAGGTCTGCAAATCTGGGAATACGAAAGGCTTTTGTCTGAAAATGTTCCTTGATTTTCACCTTCCTTCCATGAATTTGTACTTCTCTTTGTTTCTAGATAGAGGCATACTGACAAACAGAGCAGCGACAAAGTCCCAGGATGAGGTGTTATAAACCAGAGAGTCCTGAAAGAATTTGAGATACAGAATAGCGCTTATTACTTTAATCAGTTTCTGTATCAGACAAATAGAAAGTGGCTAGTGTTACACCAGCCTACTGAACAGGCTTCAGGAGTCATCTTGGGAACTACAGATGCAATCTACATTATTTGGCAACTGGGTTGGCAAAAATAATAGCAAAATCAAATAGCAGTTGCATAGGTAAATCATGCCTATTGGAGGAGTATTAGTACAGTTTTCTAGGTGAAAATTGTGACTCAAAACTTATTTATATATCTGAAAACATCAGCAAGCAGGTGGATAAGGTATGTATTTTAATTTTAGTGTAGTCCGTCACCGAAGAGTCTTAAAGCTGTTGAGCCCTCAAGGGAGAAGAAGGAGGTGTTCTTGTGGCTAAAGAGTTAAAAATAGGGGAGGGAAAATAAAAAAGAAAGAGGAGTTAATGGCTGGTATACACACTGATGGGAGATAAGTATCACCCTTTACCCAAGGATATGTGTTGAGACTGATGCGATACATCATCTTTTTAAAGATTATTATTCTATACTGTAATATGCAGTCATAATTCTCAGGTAAAACATTAGGTGTGTATTTTAGTCATTGAGAGATGTGATTAATTCTCTACATCGTATCTTTAGAATTAACAGTATTTATTAATGCTGCATATTGTTAGCTAATTAAAAAAATACTGTCTCATACTCTTCCTAATGAGAGAATAATCAGATTCTTAATTAATTACAGCATATTGCTAAATGTTCCACATAGGTGGTAGATTTTATCTCTTTATTTGTTGGCTTCCCAGGTGGTTCTTTCATTTCAAGAGTTTAAGAACTTGGTTTTGGGAAGTCATCAATGTATCCTAGTTATAAAGCTTTCAAGATGCTTCACTTTCCAAATTTGCATCTTCGGTCTCTATTAGTTTAGACAGTACAGTGTTTCATGCATAGTTATCATGTGGTTTTGTTCTTTGTTTCAAGTAATGAACAGGTATTTTACAATAAATGTGCATACGTGTACAAGTCAATACATAAACATACACCTGTAATTTTGCTAATTGGCACAAATTCTGCTTCTCTCAACTTTATTTGTGTGCTGATGTTCTTGGTATGAAAACCACCCTGCTTTTAGTAAATAAGATGGTTTAATAAATTTGCAATGAGATGGGCAATGGGATTATTTCAAATTTAGCTTGTGTTCTACCAATTGTTGATTTGATTGTTATTTGAGTCATTGAAAGTAATTCAGGATCCTTGCAATTCCATTCTTTCTTTTTAATGGAGCTTTTACTGCAGGAGGTATATCATAAATATGCTGTGTTGTTCTGTATCAGATCTGTGTACTTCCTGAAATGAAGGTTATGTGGTTGGGATGAGAGAGAATCCTCAATAACTGCCATGTATTGGTAACCTGGCAGTTTATCACTGTAGAATTTATATTGATGCTTTTGAAATAATTACATTTAGATATTGAATCTTTAAACCAATGCATTTAATGTTTAAAGTACACGTTCCATTTCTGTGTTTTCAGGATACTTGTTGTAGTCCTGCAAGAGAAAATTGCCGCCTTTGACAGCTGTACTTTCACCAAAAAATTCTTCGTTACAAGTATGTATAATAATTGGGTTCAGTCTTTTTGCTCTAGTGGTGGAGAGAGATAAAACAGATTTCTTTGGTTTTGTTTTTATTTCTAAAACCTTGAAGCAAGTCTCCATGCCTTCATTTGGAGTTTCAGGAAATCTGTTGCTTCAAAAAAACCCCAAATGTTACTCTGTGAATCCGTGGCTCTTTTGCATATTTATTATTGCTGTAACTAACTTCTCACTGTTGTGAAGAGTACCTACACTGACATCCATAGGTAGCAGAAAAATTCTTTTGTTTGTTTTGCAGAAATATGTGCAAAAGTTTCAGGTTTTGAGTTTCAGGTTGTACACATAAGCAGCAGTTTGAAAACACATTGGCAGCGATCTGCCCGCTTTTCATTTTTTGTTGTTCCTTTGGCCCTGGTACCTTGTGTTGTTTTTTTTTTAGTGTGTCCTTACTTTAGCAGGCCCCAAAGCTCAAGCAGGTCAGTAAAGTGTTGCAGTAGAAAAACTATAGGCAGATATTTGCTTGCAGGTGCTTTCACATATATCTTGAGCATGAAGGAACTGTTCGCTCAGACTCTCCTTTATCCCGATGTAACCTACGACTTGCCTCTCAATAGGAGGCAGTTGATTGTAATGGGTAAGGTGCTCTCCAGAAGCTGTTCTTCTACTGTAAGTGTCCCTTTGCTGCCTCAACATCTGTAACACAGTAATTGATATGTTAGTAGAGAAAAATGGTGTGTTTTCTATTGCTTGTGCTCTGCTCTGTCACAGGATGTGGTTAGGATTAGGATGTCATTTACCTGCTCCCAAGACTGCGTGTGTTGTAATGCTAAACACGAAGGAAATATTCAGCCCAGAAAAAAATTAAAATTTAATTTTTCAAGCAGTTAGTGACTAGTGCTTCTGTTTATCAATTAGAATAGCCTCTTAAAATCTATAGATTACTGAGAGATGATAATTTACTTTGGAAGGCTCAGAGTTTTATTGTTAAAAAGGAGAGTCTGAAATTTTCTGGAGGTATTTTCAGTCACAATTGGAAAAGGTAAAAATTATCTTTTTATATTATCTATGTATTTAAAGAAAAATCTAGTTAAGAGAAGCTGCTTCTTGTAATAGTTTGAAGAAAAGCATTTTTATGCAGTAATATTAAAGTTACCAATAGGTGTCAGTTTCTTCCTATACATGGATGTAAGATACTAGGAGGCTGCTGGGGTTCAGTGAAGAGAGCCAGATGGGAAAAGAGTCACTTCTCCTTTTTATTTCATCAGAGAGAATTAGGATACAAGCCTTGCTTTATTTTAGATAAAAAGTAAAAAAAAAACAAAACAACAAACCCTCGGTTAAGTGTGTATTTTTGAGAACTCTTGTGCTTTTCTAATTCCAGTTATTGTTTTTTTTAAAAAAAAGGTACTGCAGTTTGTTTTTAAAAATTAATCCACTGAACTGTATTTTGAGGAGCAGGGGTATCCCACTCCTAACTTAACTTTCGATTTGCAGTGCATTTTTGTGGAACAGCAGTGGAATTTAAAGAGGATAAAATAAAGCTTTTGGAGTTATTTAACAAATGATTTGAAAATCCAAACTCCTGAAATGTCACTATTCACAGTGTATTTCTCCCAGCTGTGCTGTGTTTTTAATATGAGAAACTGAAGATGTTCTCAAACTTTGTTCTAGTTCTGGGGTTCCAAAGCTCGGTTAAAGACACCCCTTATTTTATACTGGGCATTTTGGAAAGCTGCGGCACCCAGCAAACAGCTGGAGCTGCTGCTGCCACCACCCCAGCTTGCCTGTGGCCGGTGATGGGGTGTGACTGGGCAAAAAAGACGTGTGCTTTTTTCCTAGATGAATGGGTTTCTTGGACCTGTGCTGGGGAATAGTTGTCCTGAGCGTTCTGAAGTTTAGTTGTTTCACTTCATTGTTTATGCTATCAAGCGGGTGTTACGCTCTGGCATGTTGAAGGTTGCAGTAAAGCTTTTTGTCTTAAGCTTTCTGACTCCGTATGTGCTGAAATATCTTTGACCTAAGAGTATATCTTTAAAGGCTTAAGTTACTCTGTGTTTGAAATTTGATGTAAATGAGCTACCTAGTTAACTGCATAGAGTTTTGATAGTCAAAACTGGCCAACTGGCCAGCAACTGGGCTCTTTTGCAGTGCATTTTTGGTTTTTGTTTTTATTTTTTTTTAAATTTAGGAAAGGGCAGTATCAGTTTAAATTGGAAAAGTAGAAATCCCTGAAAAGGAAGCTTGGCACAAGGTCTTATAGGCCTGTTTGTTTCCATTATGGGAGCATCCCAGCTCTGCAGGACAGTGGCAGTAAGAATGTCCCTGGCTGCCCAGAGAATTTTTCATCGTGAAGAAGATTCTCAGCTGTGTTATCTGACTGATTGTAGTCGGAAGCAGTGGCATAAAAGGTCAAAAATATTAAATGAGGATCACTAGCTCTTTGAAGACATTTCTGTTACTGTGTAAGAAATGTTTCTTTTTCATTGCGTAGAAAAAGAAAATCTTTTTTTCAAGAAGATTTGGTGATGATATGGAAATCACAACTTCCATCCATATCAACTGAGTGGCATGGGAGCCTTAGAACCTTACTGAGACAGCTAAAAAGCAAACATAATTAAGCAGAAGCTCTTGTTCATTTTGTTGAGTGTTTATACATAAAAATTAAATGCAGAATGTACAATTAAAAACAGTGTCAGGAATTCTGAAGTTCGGTGTTCCTCAGCAATGCTAATGCAGCTGTGTTGCACATGAGTAGTATTTGTCTTTCTGTTTTTGTTTTTGTGGTTGAATGTGTAGCTTAATATATTGTTGTAATAAATATACCATAAAATATTCAGGATGTAGAACATGGTCAAGTTCGTGCTGCTGTTGGAATGTTTAACTCGTGCATTTCCTGATTTGTCTTGAGCAAATTTGACATAGTACTACTCTTCCCTCCCGTGCCCCCCCGCTGCATGTGATTAGATGGAAATGTGCTGATTTGACTTGAATGGCAGAGCGCCAGCACATATTATTTGTGCCTTTTGTAACAAAAACTCAGTGTACAGGTGCTCCAGTCTTGGTGTGTCAATTTAAGACAGCTGCTTAAACTTGAAGGGAAAACTTACCGTTGATATGGTAGAAAAATTACCAGGATATCCTATAATCTACCCAGTGTGGTTTTCTTATTTTTAAATGTCTGCTAAGGAAAGGCATAGCATCGGTCTGCAGAGAACTCATGGCAGTAACTTTCATGCAACACTTCATTCTCTACTGTGCTTATGCTTGGAGCCAACTCCGTTTCGTTAAGAAGGGACTTGCATCAAGGGGAAGATAAAGCCAAACAGTATTTTTGCGTCCTGCACTGTTTTAATTGCTCATGTGGCCAAACTACAAAAATTCATTTGATGCTTATAATAAGAATGTGTTTCCTTTGGTAGTTGTGAATGTCAAGGTGTGGATTTTAAATACATTTTTAAATAGTTAAGAGTTTTATTGTGGTTCACTGAAGATTTCCTTCAGAGCCTTTTTCTGAATACTGCATATGACTGAACTATCAGAAACGAAAGTGATGTACAGGCTTTTTTTCCCTACTTTGCTCGAAACAATAGATGCAGAAAAGCTGAATTTCATTGATTTCTATTACATCAGTGCTCCCTCAACCCTTCTCCAAAAATGCTTACTTAGGGGAACATTGATGATTATGAATATGGCCTGATGGATACTTTGTTCTCTGTAAAGAATATCCTTCCCACCCCCTGGGCCCTAAGTAAAGATTATCACAGATAACATCATGCATGTGGCATCATCTTTGTGTCCGATAACCAGTGCCTGCTCGGTTTCTCTGGCCCTTCCACTCCTCATATTGATATATTCTCCATCCATTATTCTCTAGGGATGAAGACAGTTATTGCAGCCATTAGCTGGCACCACATTTCTATTGATGCTGTACAGCTAGAGCCTTAAGAAGTAATTTTCCAGATTTTAGTCAGAGTACTTTATTGTATATAAAGTCTCAAAAGACTTGACTAACCACAAACCAAAAATTATTTAGTATATGTTAAATGCACCCCACCTGCACCTCTCAAAATAAATAAAAAAAACCCCAAACCAAATGGTGTTTGATACTCTGATCTGCAATTTGGATGTAGTATTCCTATTTTCACTAACATTCACATGCAAGAAATAATATGGTGGTTTCAGTTTGTCACAGGTCTGATCTGGAAATCATCTAGGCTTTTTTGTACGTTTTTGTTAGCTTTGTTAGAATTCCTTTTCCCTGATCGGCACACAGGGAGCAGTTTGATCTCTTTGCTTTGAAGTAAAAACACTGGATGTCTTATGAAAAGGTTTAATGCCTGAAGAGTTACAAACAGAACTTCTGGAAGAATGTACATTTCTCTTCTCAACTGTGATCAGTGAGTGGCATTTATCCTGGATATCCCACATGGTATAATAATTGATGGGATTCCTCCATCTGTGGAGGGAGACTCTTCAGTTTAGATCGAAAGTCTTTAAGGCAGGTGGGAAGTAAGCTTCTGATTCACAGTATTTTCTTGATCAGTGAATCCAAGCATGTTCATATGAATTGTATATAAGCAGTTTTTATTTTTACACACACACACGCATATATATATATATATATATATAAACACATACCCCTTCATGTAATTTTTAACTGCCTTCCTTGAGAAATGTTGATTTGATCTTGCTTTTGCTTTTTAACAGTGTTACTTATAAGAGTGTTTTTTCCTGAATGTGGAAATCAGTGTATCACTATTGCAGGATAACGTTGAAATACTTTTTGAAAAGGTCTTTAGGGCAACGTGGTAGATTTATGGAAATGAATGTCTTTGTTGCTTACAGGGTGTTTTGCAATATTGCAGGAAAGTGTAAATACAACAGAAAAATTGTGTAAAGACAGAAAGCAGGCATTGGTACCCAAGATGTGTATCTATCATATCTCCTGGGTTTGACAGTTTTAAAAATTATATCTAGAACAGGAAGTGCTGTTTGTTTCTGTGTAAGTTATTTTTATCTAAAGCGTCCAAATCCTTAATGTTAAAGGCCAAAACAAAGCCATCTTACTCACATTGTCCTGTACAGAAACAATCTCTATAGTAACATTATTATTTATCACTGTCCAATACTCTGAACAAAAAAAAGAAAGTAAACCTGAAATTAAAACATAGTTTGTCCTGAAATCAGTCAAATTTGTGCTAAAGTAAGTAACCAAGCCTAATGAACATTAAAGGCCACAGATATTTTTAATAAGAGCTTTGGTATTGGTCTTAGACCTATAGAGTAATAGTAAAATACTTAAAACTGTCACGATAGAATTGACAGGGAAAGGAGGTCTCTGTAGTAATAATGATCGTAGTAGTAGCAGTAATAATAATAGCAACAACAATAGCAATAATAATAATGACAATTATGATAATAATTTTAAAAATTCCAATCTGTG